>NC_088181.1:16502702-17224078 GCF_028769735.1 Zonotrichia leucophrys gambelii
TCAAGGATGGCTGTGCAGCAGCAAAAGTTGGGAAGGTGCTTTGGGCCAAGGTGGAGCATTTGAATGAAGCAGGCAGGAGGTAAAGGAAAGAGCCATATGGAAGAGGTGTGAAGAAGCAAGCATGGCAAACAGCAGTGCTTTGTCCTCTGATGATGGGAGCTTGTGGCTTTCAGGTGGGATCACTGCAGACCCCACACTTGCTCCAGGCCTTCTGTTTCAGTCTGCATCACTGACAACTTCCAAGGGCCATCATTGTCCCTAGTCTAGGAATGCTCTTAGAGCTGGCTGTGTTTTTAAAACTGCCTTTGTTGCGTCTTTTTTTTTACCTTTCCTACCTTCTTCCTGGAACAGGAAATCCGTTTAGAGTACGTTGGCCAGGGCCCCGTTGTCTATGTCCATCCCAGGGAGATAAACTTCGGCTCTATCCCAGTCCTAGAGGATTGTTCCAAAACTCTCCACCTCGCCAATCAGTGTGAGATTCCTGCAGCCTTCCAGGTGGAGATGGTAAGTGTCTGTGGGGCTGTTTTCCAGGGACAAGCGCTGGTTACCAGCAGCCCTGGACTTGTTTTTTGTATGTAGTGTTTCTGTATTGTTCTGTGTGAGTGGAAGCAAGATATTCCATCCAAGGGCAAGCAAGAGGAGCCAGGATCTCAGGCACGCCTCTGTGAAATAGTTTGCAGAGAGATTGGAGCAGAAATGAGTCTGGATCATGTTTGCAAGTTCCCTCTATTTTATGGAAGATACTGAGCTGTGCAAGTCCTGTTTTTGGAGCTCTGAGAACAAGAGAAGCCTGTGGCCCTTTGCTCCTAAGAGGGCATGGATTTCCCCATGGACTCCCCATTCCATCTGCATTTGTTTGTGCCAAACTTGTGTTAATGGCAGAAACCAGGGTGTGAGATCTGCCCTCAAACTGCTCATGGGGAGGCAAGTTTCACAACTCCTGTGGGTCAAACCATTGGTGCTGTTGCAAACAAATGCACCTGTGAGGGCTGTGCACCCCCAGAGCCTGTGGTCTCTGTAGCATTGCAGAATGGCTCTGGAGATCACCTGCAGAGGAAGGTTGTTTCATTCCTGGAGGTTACACAGGGGGACAGGGCTGGAGCTACAGCTTGAGAAAAGCTTTGGAAAGAGATTTGATCTTCTGTATATTGGGTGAGTTCAACTTCTGGAGCTGGTTAAAGCCAACCCTGATCAAGTGGATTTGTTTGTATTTGTGGATAAATCATCAGGTGTTGTGTGAGAGTCCAGGCTCAGCCTCCTGTGCCAAGGAGGAGGGGCGTGAATTTTCCTCTTGCTGCTTTTCCAGTTGTTTGGGGGATAAATGTTATCCCAAAGTGGAGGACTGGCAGGGTAGCTTTTCCTGTTCAGCCTCTGCAGGGAGCAGTGCACCTTGGCCGGGTGCTCATGGTGTGTAAAGGTTGGGTTTCATGTGCTCCTGCCAGGGCCAGACCTGCAGAGCTGTGTCTGTACAGCTGTGCTGGTGCAAGGCCTTTCCCCCCTCCTTTGGGCACCTTCCAGCTCCCTTGCTCAGTCCATGAAGTCCATGAGAAAGCAGATGACAAGAGTTCTTGGGAAGAGTGGGCCATGGCCACAGAGCACATGTTGTCCAGTTTTCTTTCTGCTTCCTGCTTTCCTGCTCTGCTATAAGCATTTAGAGGTGACTTTTCCAAAGCAGAGGGCCCTGGGGCACCTCTCTACAGCTGATGATTGGTGGGGAGTGAGGGCTTCAGTCCTTCAGGGGGTGTTGAGAAGCACTGATGGCCCCTTGGGAAAGGAGATTTGGGATTTTGCTCAGCTGGCTTTGCAGAGTTATCCTTCAGGCTCTCAGCAGTGTCCTCCATCTGTGTGGCTGCTGGGCTGGGATTTGAGCAGTCCTGCCTTCCTCCAGACATGAGCCTTTGTGCACACCCAGCTCCGCTGCCAGGAAGCCAGCAGGGAGTAAACAGCTTTCCTTGGCAAGCACTCCAGAGAGAGCCAGCAGGGGGAATTACCTTCTCCTGAGGAGGAGCTTCCCTTGGGTTGAGCAAAACAGGGCTAATGACCCGAGTCTGTTAAAGGAAGGTAAAATACAGGTTGTATAAGCTCTTGGGGAGTTGCTGTGCTGGACACCATAGCTTACATTTAGGGAAATTACATGTTTATGGTTTTTATATTCATCTCTTTAGCCTTCCCGTTTTCTGCACCTCACAGCAGAGCGAGGCCCATGGCTTCCATCTAACTTAGTGTTTGGCTTTTCCTACAGGCTGTGGAACGTTCCTGCTGGAGGATTGAGCCCAGCAAAGGAGTGGTCCCCCCCAGTTCAGAGGTGTCCGTGGCTATCGTAGCTAACCTGAATGACACAGTGAAATTCCAGGAGAAGGTGAAGGTGTTCATTGAGAACAGCCCTGTGACCATCATCTCTCTCCAGGCTGTGGGCATTGGCACCACAGTTGTCACGGACAAACCTCTTGTTCCCATACTCGACTTGAAGTCCTGCTTCAGGTAGGAGACTCTAGAAACTTCCACATCTCCTGTGTGTTCAGCAAGGAACAATTTTTCCATAGCCCTTCAGGCTAGATCTTCAGTACTCAAGGTTCCAGCTCTGTTTCCATGAAGCCACAGGAATTCATTTAGAAATATGTCAAATATCCAGATATCCTGGAAAGCCACAGAAATGGAAAAGCTGGAAAACCTGGCAGGGCTGAAGCTTTGAGCCTGGGCAGCCTTTTGGGCAGAGGTTTTATTGCAGAGTGCGCGGTCAGGGAACGCCATCAGGGTGAAGCTGAAGCTGAGTGATGCCAGGGAAATAACAGCTGCTGTGACATTTTGCATCTCTCTTCTCTTGCAGCTTTAGCCGCTGCTTTTACCACTTCCAGCTGACGAACAGAGGCCGCCGCACGCAGCGGCTCTACTGGAGCACGGAAGGGTTCCGCACCTTCCGCCGCAGCGCTCGGGCCCCGGCCCCCGCGGGCGCCCAGGGCAAAGGGGCTCCCCCCATGCCCCGGCCTGGCAGCCCCGTGTTCAAGCTGTGCCCAGTGCAGGTGGACCTGAGGCCGGGCCAGACTGTGGACGTGGTGCTGGAAGGCTGCTCCAGCACTGTCCAGGTGAGGCCCTGCCCAGGGCTGAGCCTTCCCCATCAGATCCCCCCCACTGCAGCTTCTTCTGCAGCCCCTTGACACTGGCCTGGCACAAGGAGCAAGTGACTTCAAGAAACTGTTTCAAGGCCAGTTGCTTTCCTTGCTGGCCACCATCAGTTGCTAAGACTCCTTTGTGTTTCCCTAGCTACCATAAACCCAACTTGCTGATCCCAAAATACAGGCTGAAGGAAGTACTGCTCCTTTAGGCAAACAGGGCTTACCTGTGTCATGTGCTGAGGCAGAAAGGGAGAGCAGAGAAAAGAAGTTGCACTTAGGATAAAAGCCCAAGCAGGAAGCAGATTAAACTACTGTCAAGTGCTTTTTTTGAGGGAAAAACCCTTTACCCAGGAAGTAAAACAAAAGCCCTGGGAATGGCAGGAGTGTCTGGGAACAGCATTGCTTTTCCTCTGAAGACAGACATGGGCACAGGGCTGCTCTAGCTATGAGTCCTGGAGGGGGAAAACACAGTGTGCCAGCTCTAATGATCAGTGCAATGTCCATCCAGGCAGGAAACTGTTCCCAGGGATCATCAGAATTGACAATTTGACTTTGGTCAACTTTTCTATCACTGCTTGCCCCAGTATCTCAGGCAGCTCTGGTGTCCCAGGGACAGCCAGGTTCTGCAGCACCCCTGGAGAGCAGCTCAGAGGGGGAGATTTTAGCAGAGTCTGGGAGTGTTCTCCTACCTGGACCTTTCTTTCCAGGGGAAATGAAACTCTGCAGAGAAGCTGCCAGCTACGTCTGGTATGCATTCCCTGGCTCCAGGACCCCTGGGCACAGATATTTAGAACAAATAGGTGGCAGCACAGAAAGAAAAGAGAGCTATTGAGGAGAGCAGAGACTAATTTCAGTCCCTAGTAACAAGTGACAGGAATGGGGCCCATGGGTGGGTGGCAAGGCAGTGTGGGGTGTAGCGCCTGCCAGCACACACTGGGACACAAGGGAATCTTGTGTGCAGGAGGTGAAGGAGCGGCTGCTGTGCCACGCTGTGGTGGGGAAAGAGACAGCAAAGAAACAGATCCTGCAAACGGATGTCATCTGCAACTTCATCTGCCCTGCAGTGCAAATGTCCCCCAGAGCCATCGCTTTCCGTGTGGAAAAGGTAAAGTCACCAGATTGCATCTTGGCATTAAAAGGTGTAACTCTTAAATTGGCTGGAAGTAAATAGAAATATATGCACTTTTGGGACTGAAAAATGTGAAATGTATTGGAAAGGGAAGGAGGTCTATGGCACTTGAGGTTGTTTTCCCTTGTCTCCTGTTTCCATAGAAACCCAGTGATGTCCTGACACTGCAGTACCAGCCGCTGACATTAAAAAACACCAGCTCCCTGCCATTCAGCGTGGTGCTGGACTTGGAGCAGCCCTTCCTGGTCTGCAATGTGAACCAGAAGCCCCTCCCTGCAAATTGCAACGTGAGCCTCTGTGGGCTTGTGCAGTGAGGTTTGAGGAGGAGGGATGTGGTGGTGCACTTCTGCTGGGAGCTCCTTAGTTGAGAAGCTCATTCTGTAGTGTCAGCAGTGGATTGGCCTGAGCTGAATCAGCAGAGCTGCTGAAGGAATCAAAATCTTATCTGAATTGGTAACATCCATGCTGGCTCTAAAACATGAGGAGAGGGGAGCAGGAAAGCAGACTGAGGCAAGCCCTGCAGTAAAGGTGTCTCCTGGAAAGCATGCCAGCTCTCCAGCAGCCACCCCTTGGATTGGGGCTGAGCACAGAAACAGGAGCCTGAGGGATCCTGGACTGGACTGTGGTGCCTGCAGTCAGACCTCTGCTGTAGAGAGATGAAGCATGAACTGAGGAGCCCATGCTGGGGTCACTTTGAGCATTTACTGTTTGCTGCTGTCAGACCTTGGGACATGATCCCACAGGTGATTCATTACTGCTCATCTCCTTGCAGCCTTTGACAGTGGGTGTAGGGAAGGAACTTCATCTCTGCATCTGCTTTAACCCAGCTTATAAGAACAATCTGATCAGCTGGGTGGTAAAGAGGATTCTCAGGGTGAGCTTCATGGAGCATCCTCATGTGGAGAAGATCCCTCTTCGGGGGGAAGTCTACTTCCCAAATCTCCACCTCCCCACCAAGGCCGTGGACTTTGGCTGCATCTTAAATGACACTGAACAAGAGTTGCAAATGGAGATGACCAACTGCAGCCCACTCCCTGTCAACTACCACTGGTCATTCCTGACAGACAGCCAGGTGAACACCATCAGGTATGAGCATCATCATCCCCGTGCTGCTCCCAGCATGGAGCTGCTCCAGCCTGGCTCTGAGTGGCTGTCACTGAGCTCAGCACACCAGCACCCAGCCAGGGGCTGCAGTGCAGTGAGGAGCTGCTCTTGCAGGCACCTCTCTCCCCCACTACAGGTCCACCATCACAGTTATGTTATTTTCCAGGTTCATCCCTTCACCACCTAAATTCAAGCCACGGTCATCAAAGAAGAGGAGAGTGTTTCCATGGAGATACTCCATGACTGAAAGTGTGGAGGAGCTGACTGAAACCCCAGAAACAACACAGGATTCTGCCCAGGAGGATTCTGCTCAGGAAGATTCTGCCCTGGAGGATTCTGCCCTGGAGAATTCTGACGAGCAGGAGTCTGCTCAGGAAGATCATGCCCAGGAGGATGCTGCTCTGGAGGATCCTGCCCAGGAGGGTCCTGCCCAGGAGGGTCCTGCCCAGGAAGATCCTGCTCAAGAGGACTCTGACCAGGAGGATTCTGCTCAGGAGGACTCTGACCAGGAGCCAGAAGATGCAGAGCATTCCCTGGAATCAGAGGTGGATTTTCTTGTGTACCTACCACTTGCTTTGCCTCCTCTCAACTTGCCACCAAAAAGTCATACTCGTGCCAAGCTCCCTTTTTCTGCCCTTCTGTCCTGTGCCCTGAAAGTGGCAATTGGACATGGGGTGTCTGGGGAGGTAGAAATAGGAAAGTTTTGCTCAGAGAAGCTCACTCAGATCCTACAGACCTATGCTGACTTTGGGATTTTTTGGCTTATTTTCTTTACAATGTAAAATGAGGTCTTTATCTGCATCATGATGAGAAGGCTTCCAGCTTCCCATGTGTGTCAGCCCATGAAGAGTTGTGATCCCCACATAGCCCCTTCCAAACCCAGCTAGAGCACTCACATCTGCGCCTTCACCCAAAGCTGCTATTGCAGTGACAGCTCCAGAGCAAGACTTTGCAAAGTCACTTATTATGGAGCACCAAAAAGTCACTTTTTATTATGCAGTTTAGAAAAAAAAAGAATGATGTAAGGAAGCTGAAGAGTTTCTCAAAAGCCCAGTGTTGGCATTAAGTTTATGGAGAAGGGTTGTACCTGCTCACACACAAATATCAGTTGTTTCTGCACTGTACAGTTTTTCTGAATCAGGAGAAACAAAGCCCTATATGAACAGTGTGGCTGAATGTTTTCAAATAGAAGCACAAAATCATCTCTATTTCCTGGTTGTTGCCATGTCTGCACAAGTAAACCAGGGAAATTCAGGTGGCCATCCTGAAATCCTGGAATGGCTTGGCTTGGAAGGGACTTTCAGAGATTAGTAGTTCCAATCCTCACTGCCTGAGTGCTGGGGGCACCCAGTTCCCTCAGGCAGGTTTGATGTAGGAGGTGCAGATGGAGCCCAGGTCTCATCTGTGGCTGGGCTTGGACCCACACTCGACTGATGGCCTGGACATTGTCACCCTTGGTTTGTGCCCAGGTCCCTTTCCAGCTGCTCCTGGTGTGGGAGGTGCTGGAGCCTGCAGCAGAGCGATCTTGCTCAGCGCAGCCAGCTCACTGCAGCCCGTGGTGCTTTTTCCAGGGGCTGTCATCCACTCCTGGGGTGTCTCAGAGGCTGCTGAGGATGAGGGGACTGAGCTGGTTCTCAGAGATGGAGCACCCCAAGCTGGGAATGCAGGAGGTAAGTGGGAATTTGTCTCATGTCCATGTTTCCAGTGTGGGAGGTGGTTCTGTAGCCCCAGTGCCACTGGTGGCCCTCAGCACTGCTCACAGAGGGCCTCACATCCTTCCCAGTCCATCACAAAGCTCTGCTGAAGCCAGCGCTCACTGGAGAGGCCATGTGGGATGTTTTGTAGGGCTGCCCCAGGATGCTCCCTGTGCAGCCCCTGTGGAGGGCATTGCTCCCATTTACCTCATCAGGTGGTTTTCAGGACATTTTTGTAGGAACTTTGGCTGTAGCAGCTTGAGAGAACAGCACGTAAGTCAGAGAGAGGGAGAAAGGCCTCAGAAGTCAGATGAGCCTTCCCCCAGCTCCAAGGGCTCCCACCTCCAAGTCTCCTGGTATTCTGAAGAAAGTGAGAAGTGTTTCCAAAGACAAGTTCTGCAGCAGAGAGAATTTCTTGCTGCCAGGAGACATTCTGGTTGACTTTAATGTAGTCTATACTCATGGATAAGTGATTATGGGAGAAGATTTTCCCCATGGTCCCTCCACCGGTCAGTGGCATGGGCACAGGATGAGATTAGGATGATTCTGGCTGTGTTTGGGGAATAGGCCCCTCCAGCTGTGACTCTGCTTTATTTCAGGACACAGCTGCTCTTGTGCATCCATTTCCACTCTCACCATCTCCATCTCCCCTCCCTGCAGGTGTTTGATGTGCGGCCGCTGTGGGGTGAGCTGCAGCCAGGAGAGAGCGAGCAGGTCACCTTCACCTTCTTTGGGCACGCCAACGTGGTGGCGCGTGTCCGGGCGCTGTGCCACGTGCAGGGAGGCCCCAGCTACGAGGTGGTGCTGACCGGGGAGGCCTCGTGCCCCAGCTACCAGCTGGACCTGCAGGAGATTGACTGGGGGCTGCAGGTACCACAGGCTGCTCCTGCCACAGCTCCTTGGCTGGCGTCATGGCCACCTCCATCCCAGGCTCTCTGCCCCGCTCAGCCCCTCTGCTGCCTCTGGGGCTTGGAACACAGCCTGTGGGAGACAGTCCAGCATCCCAGCTGGATTGAAATGGCCACCCCCACCCCTCCCTCCCTTGCCCTGGCTGAGGGACAGGACACTGTCCTCTCCAAGGCACCTGACCCTGCCGCCTGGGGAGCACAGGGCTCCCAGGGAAGATGTCCAGAGGGACCTGTCCCTGAGATGGCCCTCCACTGATCTGCTCCTAAAGCTTGAGCTCCAAGGAGATGCTCTAGTCAAATGCTCTTGCTTGATCCACAAAATCATCCAGGGAGGAACTTGGGCTTTCAGTCACTCCAGTACCTGAAAACAATGTCCCACAATAATCCCCACTTCTTTTCTTGTTAGAGTCCACAGATACTTCCAGTTGCTGGCACTGCCTGTGTTGTCCTGTGTGTCTCTCTTGTCGCCTGTCTGTTTCTTGCCAATATTTGCATGCAGGTGCCTTTTCTTCTGGAATGCCTCTCAGAAATGCACTGACTTTCAGATACAATTCAATGGGGACAAAGTTGTCAAAGCAAAACAAAACTGTTCATTACTAAATTCAGCCGAGCTGGGTGTGTGTCTCCCTGCCCCCGGGGAGGAGCAAACACACCCTCCAGCAAAAAGGAAATCTTTGTATCCCCTCTGTACCTAGCTGGGACAGTCCCTGGCCCCTTTCCCCTTGGAGGGGTACTCAGGAACTTCCATTCTCTCTGACCAACAACTTTTCTGTCCCCTCCCCTCTCATCCTCCTTCCTTTTGGTCAGGTCAGGTTGTCAACCCCGTCCCTCTGCCAGCTCACAGCAACACCCAACAAACCAACCTGAACAAATCCAAACCACAAACAGCAACATGCAGAACCAACAACTTTCATTCTTTAACTTCATAAGCTTTTGGCTCTATCTCACACATCTCAGTGCCACCTCCTCTGTTTCTCCTGGCTGTTGGTGGCCCCTCAGAGTGCAGAAGACCTGGTCCCCTGGTTCATTTATTCCTGGCCTTTCCAAGGCTTTTCCCTCTCTCTGTAGCTGTGTGGTTGCACTGTGGCTGTGTGCTTTCAGTGCCATGAAAGAGGCAGGAGGTTCCCAGCATCAGGCCTGTAACTTCTCCCTGCTCTGTCCTCTCTGCAGAGGTTTAACAAAGTCCTCAAAGCAGAGGTGACCCTGCGGAACACCGGGCTCATGGAATTCGCCTTCGTGGTGCCAAACTGCAGAACTGGCACTGCAGCAAAGCCTCTGCCTGGAGTGCCCGTGGTCATGCCCACCACAGTGAGTAGCACAAGTCATTGCCTCTGGCCCTGTGTCAGGTGGCCCAGGAGAGAATTAAAGGAAAAAAGGGGGGGAAAAGAGGGAAAAAAGTGGGGGAAAACCCCCCAGCTGTGCTGAGACTGCAGCCCAGTGAGAGCTCAGGAGCACACACTGCACCCCAGGGGTGGAGGTGCCAGCTTTTGGGCACAAGGAAGGTAGAAAGTGATGTGGTCTGATGGTTTCTTCTGGATGAGAACCTGTCCCCTCAGCCTGTCTGTCCCCTGAGCCATCCCACAGCAAAGCTCTGATGCAGTCCCTTCCTCCTCTCCTGTCCCTGCAGGGTTCCCTTGCACCTGGCCAGAAGCAAGTGTTGAAGGTCTATTATCTGCCAGGAAAGCTGGGAGCCTTCCACAAGACTTTCCAGGTCCAAGTGGCTCATCTGGAACCGGCAGAAATCGCCCTGAAGGGAAAGGGGACCTTCCCTGGGGTTACCAAGTACCGGCCCAGGAAGCTGAAAGGTGAGCACTGTGTTGGCTCCCAGGAAGATCCCCTGGTTTCCCCCTGCCATCACACATCAGGCAGCTCACACCCATCTCCACAAGCCTGGAAGTTGCAGGGCTGCCAGACCAATGCTTTGGCCTCTCTGGTTGCTTCCTGAGTTTTGAGCAGTTGAGTCCATTTAGGCTTTTTCCCAGGATCCTTTTCCCAGGATCTTGCCAGCACATTGTTGTAGGCCTGGAAAGATGATGGCCAGGCAGAAAAGCTTGGGAAAGCTGTGAGAGAGGCTGGCAGGGCTTTTGGCAGGGTTGGATGTGTGTGGCATTGCAGGGGATGAGATGATCCCCTGTGAGTGAGAATGAACATGATTCAGAGAGGAGCAGCAGCATCCATTGTTTCTGGGACAGGCCAGTGTTGGGGAAGTGGGACTTCTCAGCTTCAATGGGATTGGCAATGTGCCTTGTCTTCTATTTATGGATAATTTTTTCCTTCAGAAGAGGAGATACTGCAAGAGGAAGGAAAAAACCCAGAGGAAGAAGAAAAGGAAAAGGATGAATCATCTGTGACCATCTGTGGTGATGGAGTCACTGATGCAGTCATTGATGCAGTCACTGATGGGTCACTGATTGTCACACCTGAACAACAGGCTAGTGTCCAACATCTCCCCAGGCCCCTTCAGCTGAGGGACTCCCCCAGCAGCACCCTGGGTCTGGTGGAACAGGTGGGAGGGTTATTCCCACTTGGGAAATCGGAGGAGTAGCAGCTGTGCTCCCTCCCAAAGCTGCCTTTGCTTGTGGCCAGCCCATCCTCCATACTTGGAGCTCTCAGATAGGTACTGCCACTATCAGATTGCAAGATTTCTGGGCCACTTGCTGAATTTGGAGAGCTTGTGGTGTGTTCTCTTTTGTGACTGAGAGAAATATTTGTATTCAAGGGTTTATACCTAGAAAGTGAGCAGAATATTCAGAGTCAGTGAAGGGCCAAGCACCAGCAAAGTCTTCTTCATTTGCTGTGTAAATGGCAAGAAGGGCAACTGAACTGGTGAACTTTGTGATCTCCAAATGGCCTTATTCATGATAGCCCTCATTTTTTATTGGTGTATGATTCCATAAAGCATTTCTCTCCTGTTCCAGAATACAGAGGTTAAGCGGAAAAAAATATTATTTTTTTAAAAGGCAATTTCTATACCTGTATGATGGGAATGATGTGGTTTCTTCTCCAGTGATACTGCCAACCTTGAGTTTTCAGCTGAGGATAAAGAAACTGAATCATCCAAATATTCTTCAGAAGACAAACCTTGAGAAGACCAAGGGAAACTGGGAAGCTCTTTGAAGAATCTACAGAGCATAAGAACCTCAAGGATTGGCATTGGCACATCTTGTTTACCAATAAAGCAGGGAAAGGAATCTCTTATGGGAAGAAATCTGTGAAGGCTGAGCCCTGCCCAGGCATGGTGCAAACTCCATGAGATCCTGCACAGTCTTCCTCTTCTCCCAGTGAAGCTTTTCAGGACAGAGAACTGGATCCTTTCCACCTCTGGGAAGCACCTGGAGCTTTTACAGCCACCCTTAACCACTACTTGAAGTCCCACCTGTCCCTTGCCCCTGGAATTGGAGAGCTAATGCTGTAACCCCTGTCATGAAGGCAGTGACACCCTTGGGATGGTCATGGATGACAGTCTGAGAGCAGCCACGGTACCTTGGGGTACTTTGGCCCAATAACCCTGGGGATTGTGGCAGGCTCAGAGAGAACACTCTTGGTCAGGTGTGAGATGTGTGGCACTGATTGTGTGGGTCATTATGACTGAACTTATTGCTCATACAGTATCTACATATTGTCAGTGCAGTATAAAATATCAGCAGGTCTAATATAACATGAGCAGCTTTGGCTAGAAACCTGCAGGTTTACAGACTTTGCAACTGCAGAACTCACAGGGACAAAGCAACAAAGCACCTGTGGAGCTACTTCAGGATTTTATCTCTGCACATGACTGGGTCTTAGCTGGATCTGCAGCCAGAGGCACCAGGAAGCTGCTGGGGCATGCAAGGAGCTCAGGTGGCACAGGGGAGTGTGGCAGGAGCCTTTCAGCCCTTGCTCCTTGCCAGATGCAAGGGAACCCTGCAGGGCTCCCCTGGTGCTCTTCCTCTGCCTTCTGCATGCTTTCCCATCCATAATGGGATTTCAGACTCCAGAAGAGCAGCCTCTGTGAGCTGCACTCCCAAAGGCAAAGGTGTTCTAAAGTGAAAATCACTGCTCTAACTTGTGCCACTGTGCTGCTGAGTTGAACAAGAGGAGCATCCCCAGCAGCACCCCTTTTTGCAGCTCTCTGGCTCCCAACTAACTGCACACGTGCCAGCTGTGCCAAGTAATGGGGATTCTAGCTGTGATCACACACTGGCCAGATTGTGCTATCATGGTAACTGATTTTGAGAGGAATGGCAGATTTGTCTTTACAAACAAGCTGTGGGTCTGCTGGTAGATAAAACCAGCACTGGGAGATAAAAGAAACAATGGGAAGGATTCCACTGATTGATGAATGGAAAATATTTGCTTTTACAAATAAACTTTAGGTTTGCTGCTAAATTAAACTGGACATTGAAAGATAAAAGAAACAAAAGGGAAGAAAAACCCCTAAATTCCATAAGAATTAAAAATTAAAGGGTAGGGTTATACCTTAGAGGGAAATCTTTGGTATCAGGTGTATCAGGAAGTCTGAACCTCTCAAGTACCTCAGCCAAGGGGAAAGAGAGAAGGGAAATGTGGCTGGAAATTGGGATAAAAAGGGAGGCTGTGTCCTCCAAAAATTGGAGAGAACCCAGGGGAATGCCCCATGGCCTCTCCCTTTATCAAATAAAGCCAAATAAAGCCTCTGTCTCCTTTTTGGACATAAACCTCTGGTGTTTGTGGATTAATTTTCCTAACATTTTGATTCACTGTATTGCAATCAAGTAGAAAAAATATTAAAGAAAGACCTCATAAAATCAGGCCTGCTCTGTTAGATCCATGTCTGGCCTATCATTTCTTCTAAGTGGAGCTGGCACTTAGCAAGCTCCCATGTGAAAACAATCCTGGTATAAATGGTTTGTTAACATAACAATCTATTTCTGAATGAAAAACAACCGCACCTGCATAAACACTAGATCTATCCCATGAGAATCACTAAGAAAATATGTAAACAATTTAAGAATAAAGATATTTGATAGACAAGTTAAATACCTTTTTCTAACCAATACAGTAATTGGCAAAAAAGCTACTGACCAACTGGAGGCACACACGAGGTCTGTAAAACTTCTAAATGAAGTCTTGGCTACACTGAGTTACTGGGAGTGGGAGCAGAGCTCTCCAGAAACTTGTAGCTAGAAGGATTTAATGATATTCCTCACTTTGAGGCTCTTCTAGAGCTTAACTGCCAACACAAAAGCGTTTCCATGATTGTTTTAAGCAAATAAATGAGATCCATGAGAATTGGGATAGACCACAAGGGTCTGGGACAGCCTCAGTGCAGAGGCCAATGGGTTGGATGTGTTACAGAAACCCATAAGATGCACACCTAGAGAGCCCTTTCCACTTGTACAGCAGCTGGGCACGGAATTCAGTCCATGGAATTCAGTCCATGGAATTCAGTCCATGGAATTCCCAAGGCCTTATCAGTTTCGCACAGTCACTGAAGTCTCTGCTATCACAGAAACCCAAAATCACTGGGGTTGGAAAATCCCTGCCAGCCCATGGAGTCCCAGCTGTGCCCGATGCCCACCTTGTCCCCAGCCCAGAGCCCTGAGTGCCACCTCCAGCCCTTCCCGGGACACCTGCAGGGATGGGCACTGCAAAGCTCCCTGGGCAGCCCCTGCCAAGGCCTGAGCACTCTTTTTGCTTTTTCTACAAAAAGGAAGATTTTGTATTAAAGACATTCTGTACTTCTGTTGTCATTTATCCTAGGCCTCTGCTTGGAAAATTTCCTCACCATGGTTTGATAGACTTGACGATCTTGAAGTCTCTTCCAACCTAATGATTCTGTGATTCAAATATCACCAATTAAAAGAAAAAAAAGCTGTTGATTCTTTCTCTCTTCTTCTTCCATCCCCTTGTTAATTTTCATCTTCTGAATTCTGCTCTTTATTTTCCTCTCCATTGCATACAACTGTTTTTAGTACTCTCATTCATTTCTATTCCCTATCTATTAATCAGCAAGAGGTAGAAAAGAACAAATGGAACTGTATCTGTTGGGAACAGCTCTATGTTTTCACAGCATTCGTGGTAGTTTATTTTCTGTGAGACCATTGCCCATTTGTCAAATTCAACTGAGCTGCTGGACAGACAAACAGATGCTGCAATTACACAGAAAACAGAATGTTGTCTCCTTTCATGGTGACTAAGTAGAAAATTTTGACGTTTTCCTCTCCTTCCCTTTTCACTATAAAATCATGACAACAGGAAAATGTAGATGCTTTGACAGGCTTCAAGACCACCACTTTACCCAAGTCTTTTCTGCTTTAATTACTTTTTATCTAATAATACAGAGATTAATGAGTAGTATCAATGAATTAGTCTAACAACTGGCAATTTTAATGCATTTTTATACACACTTGTATAGCACCATGATACAGTCAGATCCTCAGACTGAAGCTAAACTCTAACCCATGTCCGGCATGGGAAGAAGAAGAGTAATTCCCAGGAAGAAAGTTCTGTTTCCAAACAAAAAAAATCAATATTTGATGAGCTTTATCACAAAAATTAAGTATATTTTTAATACAATGCTAATGATCATAGACAAGCAAGGCCTTAATATATCAAAATGTAACAGAATGGAAATCCTGCAGGTTGGTATAATGAGAAACTATTATTGTCACTTAGAAGATTGAACTGTTTCATTTAAGCAGTTCTGAATGCTAAAACGCTCAAAGTAAAATATCAGGAGTTGTTAAGTGTAACGATTTTTAAATCAGGATCATTAAACAGAAGGATTACTGCAGGAGCTGGTGATGAAAGCTGGGGCAATAAAGCACCCATTTAGCAGGTATTCAACTTGTAGCAGAGAACATGAGTGCTAACAGTTCATGATTTAGAAAATTTTACTTCAGTCTTGAGCATTTTCCAACGTTTTTGTGTATGACTCAAGCAGTCTTTATTGGTAATGTGTGCTTAATATGCCATGATGGGGTGGGAACTGCTGTGCAGAGGGCAGGAAATAATTTATTCTCACAGGTCCAACTTTCTTCTGCAGTGAACATTTAAAATTAAATTTAAAAAAAATGTACAACCCACATCCCCAAAGTTTTCTATGTTTATGGAGCTGTCAAAACAAGACACTGTACAGAAAGTTGAGAGTTTTGTGGGCCTGTTTTGCTGAGTCTTTGCAAGACTTGATGTGTTAGACTAACGGCTACAGACTTGCTTCCTAATCAAAGGAAAGCTCAATTCTTGATAAAGAATTTCTGCTTTTGGGTGTCTTGCTTGCTATAGAGCTCCATGGCACAGATGATGTAATTCCAAATCACCACATGGCAGGAATTATTAAAGGGAAGATGCACCCTGCATTATCAAGGACAGAAAAGGCTGGGTTTGAAATTAGTCATTCTAGAAAGCTCTTGAGGTTTTGTTGAGCTTCCTTAACAAAATTATTTCTCCATCCTTGCTCCTGTCCCTTCCCTCTGCCTCTCTTTTTTTTTTTAATATTTTTATTAAGAAAATACAGGAAATACGCTAATGTACAATGGAAGCATTACACTGTGTTCAGGACATTATTGCCTTCTTTTGTAGAAGGGCTTGGGATATTTGAAAAAGCCATGGAAGTGTAGCAGAAGCATTCTGTATGTTGGAAGCTTCCACAGAGGAAGCAAGATGTGATCTTACAAGTCAGAATGAAAAGAAAAAGAAAAAAGAAAAATAAAAAAGGGAAAAAAAAGGGGAGGGGGAGAAATCTGACAGTGTCACAGTAACATCTCTAACTGGTTATCAGGAAAACCAAAGAAATAAAAATATAAAGAAGGAAAGGAGTTGGAATGAGTTGTTTGAGAAATATGACAAATATTCTCAGCAGACTTAACAATGTGTCTAAATAGGAATCATTTTTTGTGTGCTATAAAAGCATCCAGGAGTTCCAGGACTCTGTTGCCACAAGCAAAGAACAAAATGCTGACCCCAGAAAGAATTCACATTCACTTACAGGGGAAACAGGGACACATTCTTTCAAAACCAGAAGCTTGCTGTTGGCACTACTAAAACTTATACAAAGGACAATTTCCCATTAAGCATTAAATTACAAGCAATGCCTGCAGATTCACAGGTGTGAATCTGGCAAGGGTGAAGGAGAACTGATGGTTGGAGGTAAAAATTACCCTGCTGTCTTTAATGTTTTCTTTTACATATTAACTCTTATATTTGGAATAATTATCTATAACATTTGTAAGGAAAATGTTGAAAGTACATAGACTCCACAAGCAAACAAATTAATTTTCAAGTGGTTTCAACTTGCCACCTTCTTATTCCAGTTGAGAACGTTTATACAGTTTTGAACATATAAAGTCTGGAGAGTGAAGTATAGGCACAGTCTGTACCACAGAGTGTCTTTTTCCATTAAAAGAATGTTGTAAGTGCCATTTATGACTTTATTTAAGAATGTACAGCTGGTGCTTTTGAGGAGAATATGTAAATGATGGGTTCTTTATAGGTTCAGTATTAAGTAAATACAGACTGCTCCAGCATCATCCTATTTGATGCTGCTGAAAGGAGCTAATCAAATAGTCTATAAATACCTGCAGTGTCCTTTTCCCTCAGAGGAGCAAGTTACTCTCTGTGAAATTAATTTCCATATTGTGTGTGCTAAATAGAGTAAGTGACAGCTTTTCAAACACGTTGTGCCATTTCCTAGTGAACAAGATTTGCATCATTGTAATTTAACATGGGCATCATGTTATTAAAATATATATAATAATAATATATTAATAAATAGAGAGGTCAGTGGCCTGATAAACCACTTCTGGATGATGACAATGAAGTGTTCTGCTTCTTATTCTAAGGATGGAGGGAGGTGAAAAGGTGGAAAGTGGCCAGTCTGATCACTGTGTCCATTCCTGTAAGAATGTGGATCTTTTTCCTTTGTATTATGTTATTCCTGGAATATCTACAGGCACAATCCAATCTCTACTATTATGCCTTAAAATAGAACCAACTGCCTTCAGCTCAACAGGCAAAAAGGGGAACTTCCTTTATTGTTTAGTTTCCTATGGCTGTGTTTGTTAGTGAGCACTGAATCTAATGCTGCCTGTGATGGGGAAAACGTCCATTTTTAGCTACTGTGCTTTCTGACCTGCATTCCTGCAGCTTTCCATTTGGTTTGATATCTGAAATAAAAGGCATGTGAGTATTTCAAGGCTTTCTTGACTGAGCAAGGAACAACTCTGGGTAGTTTTTGCCCTGCCCTGCCCTGTTGGAAGGATGGAATCCTTGCACAAATCTGACTCAATCCCAACTAACAGGGCCTCCTGCCTGGGAGCTGCACTTTCCAAAGAGAGCAGGCATGGAAACACAGCCTTGCTCTGCTTGCCATACCTGCAAACTCACCCACTCTGGGTTCCCAGCAGCCACTGGGTTATTTTATGCTGGACTATGGGCATAAAGCTGCAAATTCATTCCTGTCACACTTGTATTGCCAGTAATGTTATTTCACTTCTCAGTCCCAAAATGAACCACCTTGGACTGACTGCAAAACATAATTTATTCCCATATTGTGCATGTTGTGTTTGGAGGGATGACTCATTTCAAAAATCAGAAGAGAAAGTTCATTCTGTCCTAATTTAAACCTACTCATTTTACAAACTCTCTTTTACACCTTTATTCCTTATAAAAAAATATCCCATTGTAGAACAAAAGCTTATCAATTATTGGAAAGATTAGACATCAGAAATGTAAAGTTGACAACCAATCTATGGATAAAATCCTCCAAATACTTTCTATTTCTGTGCAGCATCTTATTGTTTATATTTTTGACAGGTTGCATGACCTTTCCAATGATTTTCACTAAATTTCCCATCCTACCTTTGAAAGACACTTTATTGTCATCCAGGTGTAGGTTATGTGCCTGCCCAACTAAAACATGGCTGTAGTTTAATTCTAGCAGTGATGAATTGCTTGAGCGAATTCATGCAAACAGGGAAATAGAAATTAAATTCATCACCCTAGGAAAACCATTCTTCCCCATGTAAGTTAGTAGCTTTACTGCTAAAATCAATTTGTTTTGGTAAATTATGCAAAAATTCTCAAAGGGCCTAGGTAGTTGATGTATTATACTCTTACTGTTTCATAATATTAGAAAATGAAATTTATTCACACAATATTAGATGGCATAAGCTGAGAGCTTTAGTGGCAATTTCTGTTTATTACAATTAATCTGTGTTGTCTGTGGTGACAGAATTCCCACAATGTGTAGGACATAATCTTTATGACAGATGCTTTTTATTAAACTGTACAGAAGTGTTCTTCATTTGAACAGAACAGGTCAATTACTTCTCTATTGCAAGGCCTTTCAATTTTTCTAATAATCTCTAATGAAATTCAGGGTTTATATGGAAACTGTTTGTATTCTGAATTCCTGGAGTATCAGGACTTCAAAATGCCCTCAGAAAATAAACGGCTCCTCAGACCTTCTAAGCAATGTAAGTGGGAGCTATTCAAAATTACTTCACACATCTTGTTCAGGGTTCTAAAACTCAGTTTGCAGTTCATTCATGCAAAGAGTCCTGCAGCTGAAATCATTGGAGTTCCTGTTAAATGCACATGGCTGTCACTTGATAGGATACAAATCCCTAAAGAAATACAAAAATAGTGTGCTAGAGATACTGGGGGTGAGGAGACAAGGAGTGGAAACCAGGATTCACACAAGTAATCCACGTCTGGGCAATAAATCGTACAGCCAGAGAAATACAATAAAGAAAGTAAATATGTTTTTATATTTTTTACATCTTAATTATGGAATGGTGAGCCGGCCAATATAAATTGTACATATGTGTGCATGAGCATTTTTTCTGTGGCCCTCCCTGGGCATTAACCAGCTGCAGTAACTCCAGAAGGTTTGTCCTTTGTGAGGAGTTTCTACCCAACTCCCTGCACAGGTTTAATGGACAATGGGGCCTCAGGCAGAAAAGCCATCACCCCAAAGGGAGGGAAACAGCACAGAGCTCAGCTTAACCGGAGTGAAATTAAAAATATACATAACAAAAAAGCACCAGAACGTTGCTTGCCGTATTTCAAGATCTGTTGCAAAGAGAGATCCCAGAATCCCAGAATGGTTTGAGTTGGAAGGAACCTCAAAGCCCACCCAGTGCCACCCCTGCCATGTCAAGGACATGTCCCTTCCACTGTCCCAGGCTGCTCCAGCCCCATCCAACCTGGCCTTGGGCACTGCCAGGGATGGATCTTTGTTCCTTCTCCTAGCAAACATAATCCCAATGAACTGCTACAGCTTTTTGCAGATGGAGGTGCAAAACAACTTTTAAAGTGTCTACAACTGCCTCCTTTAATAATTTCTTTTCAGAGGATAATTTTTGACATAATACATACAAATACAATGAATTAAATACATCATGCAAAATATTGTGAACTTGAACATTCATGTCAGTTTTAAGCACCAGACAGCTTGCCTGTGTTACCTCAGAAACCTCTAAATATCTTTATGTGAAGAATACAAAATTCATATTTTTGGACAAAATTTAAATATTTGTTTAATAAATATGGTGCCAGTTTAGAAAAGAAAAATCTTCTCTCCCAGTACTGTTTTACATTCCCTAACTTGTGTGTAGGCATGTTGCACTGAGTCAGGGAGAGGTAACAGCAGGTCTGGAGGGCAAGTGAAGCTTTGTGAATGTTAATTATAACTATATATTACAATTATAATTACAATTATAATGTCAGTGGGCTGGCAAGAGCCCCAGGCCCCAAGGGAGATGTTTCTTGGTGCCAGGTGACAAATGTGGTGAGCCTGGAGATGGCCACATGAACTGACCACTGAAGCTGGCAGGTTCCAGTGTGGTTCACAGCTGTATTCCCAAACCTTGAGCTCCAGGATCTTCACTGAGTGAAGCTCAGAACTCTCAGTGTCCACCCTCAGACCTGCTGCTCCTCTCCGGGGGCTCTCTCCATCAGGAATCCTTCAAATCCGTGGGTGTGAGGTATAAAACTAGACTGGGACAGAGGTACAGAGTATTCTAAATAACATGGACCTTTAGATGACCATCATTATAGAAGTGATTTTGTCAGGTTTGCCCCTCTGTCCAAGTGCAGAAGAACTTTTGGGAGGGTCCTTCCACTCAGCAAAATTCTGAGTACTCTAATTCTGACAGCAGTGTTGAGGAACTCCACAATGTGTTTTGATTTCAAAGGATTTTCTCCCAGCCCTCCTTTCCCTGTGTTCTGCAAGCTCACAGAGTTTGTGTGAATAGGCACTGACTAATCATGTACTCACAGTGGGAAATTCAGAAATTACTGTGTAGGGAAAAAACTGGGTAGGAAAAAACTACTTTTGTAATTTATTTTTAATGACAGTATCTTTTCCTCTAATCAGAAAATGGCTGACAAAATACATAGTATGATGCCTGAAAGGGGGTTGTCTTTTCTACTTTATGTCTTCTCTATTTTATGTCTTTTCTATGTTATGTCTTATCTTTATGTCTTTTCTACATTACTCCTTCAGTTTTATCTAAAGTCAAATTTTTTGTCTTTTGAATCTTTTGTCTTTTGAATCTTTTTAGTGGCATATTTCTGCTCAGGTCATGGCTTTAACATTTATAAAAGCTGCTCTCCCTTTAATTTTGTACCAATGAGATCCACCTTGACAAAGCACACAAAGTCCTTCAAAATTTTTCTCTGGTGCAAAACTCACAGGCTTTGTGCTGGTTTGGCACAGCCTTGTTTTTGGCAGTGGTGGAGGCCACAGAAGTGGCTTCTATGAGAAGCTTCTAGAAGCCTTCACCCTGTCCAAGAGAGCCAATCTGACGGCTCTGAAGAGGGACACGCTGCTGGCTCGGTTAGAGAGGCTGGAAATGCCTCTGGGATGCCACATTTAAGCAGAAAATCAAACCAGTGCACACAGGGTTTTCCACAGGGGTAGGGAGGTGCCAAGTCCACAATATTGCTGGAAAGTTTCTTTTATATACATAATATAGCTCCTCCCAGGGTCTCTGAGTTTTGCACCATCTGTTACACATTCATATTTAAAACTTTTATCTTCAAGGCTTTGTGACTTTGAATCCTCTTGTGATTCACATAAGCCTTGTGCCTTAAGCAATGGCCCATTCTTCTTCAGCACAATGCAATCCTCCAGCAAAAAGGGAACCATACAAAGGTAATTAAAACCATTTTTATGGCACAGCTGATATTTTTTAAAGTTCAGTTCACAACTGTTCAATATCTTACTTGGACAAAGTAACTGGCAGTTTATGGAGACAAGTTTAATTTTCTTTAATGGGCTAATTGAAATTAATAAATTCAATTATTTTGAGATAAAAAAACTTTGTAATTTTCAGGTAATGTATTGCCATGGCAATGTGGAATATCAGGAAAAATTCCTCACCAAAGCAGGATGGGAGAGATGCCAAAGGAGCAGCATCATGCTGCAGGTCATCCACAAGATGGCAATAGCAGAATGAGCTCCTGGAAGTTCAGGCCTTTAAGAAACTGTGCTCTTTGCATCTGGTGCTTATTTGGAAATTTAATTTCGCTCAGAGCAGAGCAGACCCACGTTAACAGAGGATTAACCCTTAAAAACAACAGCCTGTTGCATATTCTACACCTCATGCATGATGCATAAATTCCATTCTAACACAGGATTCTGTCTGGTCAGTGTCAGTTTCTTCCTCTGAATCCTCACGGTGCCTTCAGAGCTGAGTGAGGTGGGAAGAAGTTCGTTTCTTCTGATAAGAGAACAATAAATTCTTTTTTCTGTAAGATTTGGGTGTCCTGTGGCTGCTGTCTCAGTGGGAGTCCTTTCTTTAAAAAGGTATCCTACATAGCATAGTTTCTATTTTAACATTTTTTATAACCTAAAACTATATTTAACACAATACTTAAGAAAATTAATACAGCATAACTTTCTGACACAACACATATTCATTTTCATATTTGTGAAAAGACAATCATAAAATACACATTTTTCACACAAGGGAGAGTAAGAAGGACAGTCAAGGAAGCCAACTTGGCAACTTGGGTTGCCAGGACAAGGCAAGGCAAGTGGGAAGTAAAGATTGTTCCCAGGCCAGGAACAGCTAGTCTGTCCAGCCTTGATCTAACACCGAAAACATTGGGGCTGCACATTTCCCTTCATATGCTAAAGAACTGTCATTCTGGTCCCAGAGCCCAAGGGCAAAATGTGGATTTTTCCCTTTTGGTACTGTCCAAAATTCAGTACCTGCAAGCACCGGTCCCAGGCAAAAACTGCCCAGAAAAATGGATCTGGCTTCACATGGTTCTCCTAAGGGTTTCCTCTCATGTGCTCCTGGAACACTGGGATATGAGAGATCCTTGAGGGTCCTGGGAGGAGCAGGGAGAGCAAGGGAAGGCTGGGAAAAGCTCAGAGAAAAAAGGGATATTGAATTCCAGGTGGGGTGGGATGAGCAAGACAATGGAAAGCAAGGGAGGGCTTCAAAGGCAACTGCTGGGTGTGCAAGGCATGGCAGGGGGAGGTGGTGAAAGCAAGGAGAGCCCTGGAAGGGAAGGAAAGGCAAGGCTGGACCTGGACAAATCGCAAGGAAAGTCAAAGTGGAGATGGGTGAGCAAGGCAGTGCAAGGCAGTGCAGAAAAGGAGGGCCAAGGAAAGGCTGCAGAGGGCGTAGGAAGGCAATTCAAGGTGTGGGGAAAGAAGGAAAAGGAAGCAGCTGCTGGAAGTTTTAAGCTTTTTGGTATCTGCAAGAGTGAAAGGCTCCACTGGTACCTTGAGGGAGGGTGAATATTTCAGAGTACGAGACACACCTGCTGCTGATGCCAAGATGATTTTTGTCTCTTCTTTTATATATTTTTATATATCTTTTATGCATCCTCAGCACTCCTAGCATGCACACTTGTAGTTCCTTCAGTCTGACAACTCAGCACAGTCCTGGTGTTCTGTTAGGCCAGGAGACCAAACACCCTGGAGGCCTCACAGGGCCAGAAAGGCCTAAGCTAGCTTGAGAAAACAAGATAGAATATATCCTGGAAACTAAATATTTGACCCATTCAGGGGAAAATTCCTCAGGATGGGAGGATATCACACCATTCATTCAAGCCTCTCACTGGGGCATCTTTATTAGAAATGCTAATTTGTAAGGTCTATAAATTGTACACCTGATCTACCATGTATGTGCCTTGCAGTGCATTCCACCTTATCAAAGTGGTGCGCCACAAGAATCCCTATTAAAATACTGAGGTAAAAACCTTAAACCATGTCTGGCTCTTAACTTTTAGGACCAAGGAAAAGGCACCAGTGCAAGCCAGACTTTCCTTCCCAGCTCTAGAACCTGTGGCCTTTGGGCACAGTCTGAGTCTAAACTAAAGGGTTTCCTACTACAGCTCTGTATGAAAAGAATAAAAAGCAAAGAATGCTTCCCCATTGCCTCTTTGAAGATTAAAGTTGCCTCTAACAAAAACTTCAGAAAGTGCTTTGTTTTCCAGAAAATGAGGCACCCTGTTGGAAGTTACTCCTAGAGCTTGTGGTTGATACACTAGGGCTGCTAACACCAGCAAGCTGACAGCAGGACACTGCTGATCCATTCAGCAAGCGAGCAGCAAACTTTCCATATATGAGGTGAAAAAGCTTCTGATATACCAAGTGAGCCAGCAGTAAATGTTTCCATACATCCAGTGAGCCACTTGTGGACATGACAATTGCCACTCTCAAAACTCTCCCTCAGCAGTCTCCATTTGGATCCTGACTGTGAGACTGAAGGCTCAGGATGGTACCTAGAGCTGAGAAAGAAAGTGCAAATAACAGGGTGTGTGCTGGGAGTTTCATGGGTTCAGCTGAAATCAGCTGGCACTTTTGGGAGCTCTGTTTTTGCCAGGTGTTTTCAGGTTTGTAGAAGGACTCTGAGAGAGTGAAAAGCTTTGATAGAGGAAAGGAGCTTTTACTGCTCTTTGAGTATGGTGCAAAGAGAGGTGAGAAACAAGTGCTCACTTTGAAAATAGTAAAAAGGTTTATTAAACCTCAACAAAAATACAACAAAGGACTAAATAAGGAAAAATTTGCAGAGCTAGGAACTGCCCCCCATGGATACCACATGGCCAGTTCCCCTTCAAGATGGATGCTCAGTCTTTTATACCCCTGGGGGTTGCATCAGCCAGCCCTGGTCCCTCCCAAGGTCTGTCAGTGAGCTCTTCTTTGCCATTTATAGGTGCAGACTGCTTTCTTGTAACTGGATTGGAGAGCAGCTGTTGCCATGCCCACTCCCTCAGCACCAAGCTGCACATGTGTGCCTTGCATGGGGCAGGAGGAATGAAGAGCTTGTTACTGGGGCAAGGCAACAGCTGACCTGCCATCCAGTCACAAGAAAGCAGTCTGCACCGATAAATGGCACAGAAGAGCTCACTGACAGACTTTGGAGGCACCAGGGCTGGTTGATGCAACCCCCAGGGTATAAAAGACTGAACATCCATCTTGAAGATGAACCGGCCATGTGGTATCCATGAGGCGCAGTTCCTAGCTCTGCAAATTTTTCCTTATGTAGTCCTTTGTTTTATTTTTGTCAAGGCTTAAGAAACCTCTTTAAATTGTCGAAGTGAGCAGTTGTTTCTCACAATGAGGGAGACAGAGGACTCCTGCACCTTTACTGGGGTAATGGGAGCGAGTCCCCTGGGGCACAGCCCATGGGGGTTTCTCTCTCCCACAGGGTTTCAGAGGCTGCTCACAGGACTTTCACTGCTTAGAGTGACTCTGAGATGTGTCACAAAGCCTCTTTTCCCCAACCTAGCACTTGAAGAAGCAGTCAGGGCTCTTCACTTCTCGGTCTCAAGGTTGTTTATTGTTCCTTATCTATAAAATTCTTTCTCCTGCCCTGCCCAGGTCCATCCAGCAGGACAGTTCCAGGCACTCTGCCTGCCCCCAGGGCACTGTTATGGCTTTATACTAAAAACTACATTTACAATGTTTACAATTACTTCCCAATACCTATCACCTATGTTAGACAGTGAGCTTCTACTCTAAACCAATCTGTAAGTGCCAACATCACAGCAGAAGATGGAGGCCAAGAAGAAGGAGGAGAAAGGCTGGACATGCCCACATTCCTCCATCTTGCCTCCTGAACCCCCATTCTAAAAACCCCCAAAAAATCTATTTTTCACCTTGTGATAAATTCACTGTCATTCTGCTTAAACTTTCGTGGCTTATAAGTCTGCATATAAAGGTTGGTAATTGTTTTTTCTAAGGGCTGAATCAAAGGCACAGGGGTCTGGGGCTCTGTGCCAAGGTCCCTGAGCCCCCTGGGCAGGGGCTGGAGCCCTCCAGGGCAGCCAGAGGAATTTCCTGGGTTCTGAGAGGTGCAGCCCCTTTTATCCCAAATTCCCAGCCACATGCTGCCTTCTTCCTTCCCCCATTGGCTGAGGTACCAGGAAGGTGCAGCCTTCCCAAACCACCATCCCACCTACCCCATATTCCCCTCAAACCTGGCATTTCCCCCCAAAGTGCACAAACTCAGCCTTGTGCTGAATCTGTTTCAGCAATCACTGTCTGGGCTCTGTAATAAACCTGGGGCTTGAAGGTGGTAAAGACAGTGAGCGATTTCAAAGATGTTAATGTGAGAAATGGTTACTCAATTTTCATTATTTAGAAAGGTTTATTAAACCTAGCCAAAAACACAACAGAAGACTGAATAGAGAAAAAAGTTACAGCACCAGGAGCAGAGGATTTCCCCACCCTGTGCTCCCCCACACAATGGAGATTTGGCCTTTTAAGCCTTTAACCCCTCCCAAAGTTCTGTCCATTACCCCTTCTTCACTGTCCAGTGGTGGAGATCTCTTCCCAAATCCAGATTGGAGCTCAGATGTCACCACAGTGACAAGCCAGCCCTCCCAGATGTCCCTTGATAGCCACACAAGGGGGTACAACAGAACTATAAACCTATAAAACTTTTCTGAACCTCTACACATGCTATTTGTCTGTTAATTGTGAGAGTCAATCATCACATTACTCATCTCTCACACTAACACCCATGGAATTGCTTGTGAAGACATTTAAACACACCTTTGCTTTAATTCAGAAAAAAAAAAAACAACTTTAATTCAGAAAACAAGACACCATAATTTATTAACAAACAATGAAACCAGCTTTGCTAGACACTGTAGTCTGGCTTAGAAATCATTTATTATATGTATTTGATGCTTTGAAGTACTGAAGTGTTGCAAAACTAATACACCAGTACCAACATAACAATTTAGCAAATATATATGTGTGCCAAACTAAATTGAATATATTTCAACCAGTAGAGCACTTTAAAACAACCTGGTGGGTATAAAATACTTCATTCAGGAACGTCTTCTTCTGGAACGACTTCCAAAAGCATCTGGAGGTGCATAGTGATGGGCTCTGAGGAAAAGATTTATTGTTAGAGGCTTTATAAGAGAACTTTCAATTCAAACTCTGAGTGAGAAAACTATTCTTCTATGTCATTGGTTTTTTAATCTGTATTCCTATTTCAAAATAAAAAATAAGGGGTGGGGAATAAACAGGCTTAAGATCCAAACTACAGCATTCCTCATTTCCAAACTTCCACTGGAGTATAATGCTTCAAATTACATAATTTAAATTATAATTAATTATAATTATTAAATTATAATAATCATCCTGGGGACAAGAGAGACAAATGATGGGTTTTTAAATGTCTGTAGAACTACTAATGCTGTTGTATTCAGCTAATTCCAACTACCCTCCTAGAAATACCTGTGTATCCTGTTTTGCCTGAGATAATATCAGAGTTTCTCTAGGGATTATGCAATCAGTTCATAAATGGTCATTCTGAGTTCTTGCAGCTTTCACTGTACTCAGCCCTGGGATTATTTTTTATCTTAATGCTGTTAACATTTTCTTCAGCAAGGATAGTTAAATTAATAATCAGAGGTAAAAGCCCGGTGTTTGGTGGCATAAGAATGTCTGCTAATCTTCAGTTAATGGCTAAAGCAATGTTTTGAAATACAGATAACTGAAAAACTGACTTAACAGATTAATTAGTTCTGTTTCCTTGTGCTACTACAGTGATGTGTTGTTTTTGGTGAATTAAGTTTAATTTTTCCTCAAGTAGACATTATTTCTTTTCAGCAGGAAGGAGTGAAATCCAGTCTTCAGTAAAGCCCACTGCATGCTAGGGAAATTGCTTCCCTGCACATTCTGCTCACATGCTTTATGTGAAGAAAATGCATATTACATGATTGGCTCTTCACAAATATTAAAATGAATACTATATGTGTTATGTTGGAAAGTTATGCTGTATTAATCTCTTTTAAGTAGTGTGGTAAATACAGTTTTTCAGCTATAACATAATATTAAAATAGAAACTGTGTGATGTAAGATACTTTTTGTAACTAGCACTAAGAATGGAAACGATAATCAAGAAATTCTTCACATTATTCTCTCTGGATAGAGATAACAGCAACAGACCCAGAGATCCCAAGAGAAGAATTATTGCCTCCTTATAAGGATTCAGACTTGAGGAACCCAAGAAGGTTGATTTACAAGATGGGGGTGGGAAGCTGAAATTAACAAAAACACCCTGGTTTGAAAGGAATGTTTGAATCATATATGAGATCTATGAATATGCAATACGCTGTTGCTTTTAAGAGGTAATTCTTTGTTAGCAGTGTGCCTTTTGGCAGAGTGCAAAGCACCCAGATGTCCAGAATTCTTTGCTTTTTATTGTCTCTCACTGTCCTAATTTTTATTGCTATTTTCATTACTATTAAACTTCTAAAATTTTAACAAAAGCGAATGGCATTTTTCACACTTTAGTAGGGATTGACCAAGTAATGAACTTTAACATTCGAATTAATCTCAAGTTTAGCAAATACTGGGTTTGGAGCTGGCTACCTGAGGTATACTTACTTGATATTTTTTGTGCCCATCTGAATTTTAAATGAACAAAAAGTGCATAAACAATAAGTCCACTAAGTATAAATAAAGTACAGTACAAATAGGGCAGTTCAGGTGCACTGATGATTGGTGCCAGTACCAGCACTATTGACACCAGTGTCACTATGACAGGAATGATGATGGGGACCTGCAAGACACAAAGAATAAAATCACTTCCTCATTCTTTAGCTGTTTTTACAGAAATTGTCTGTATGAAAGAATATTTTTATTGCATTATGCATTTTTTTGCTTTAAAATTTTCTGGAATCAGATGGGGCAACGGAAGGAGTATCAGAAATATGGGCAGGGAAAGCACTTCTGCCAAATTATCCACTAAGATCTCTTATTTCAAATTGCAGTGTCCAAGTTTGCATTTTAATAAATAATATGGGGACTGACTTACATGCAATGGCCTGGGGTCTTATTTTGGATATTCTTTCAATGGAAGTCTGCTGAGTGCAATTACTCATCTCTGAAATTTTGGCTTTTGTGCAAGTGAAAAATCAATATTCTGTAATCTTTTCCCAGTCCTTATGAGCTTTGGGCTTATGAGTCCTGGTGCAGATCTGCTGTTAAATGGTTGGATTTCAGGCAAGGGGAGTAAAAAACAAGGATAGTCCCCAAGGGGGCTGTTGAAACATCCAGATACTGAGTGTGAATTCCTGCTACAGCATCTATGGAAAGGAGGAAAAGCCACACAGAACTTACCCTGATAGGTCTCTTGAGTTCCTTCCTTGTAAACCTCATAACAATTAGTGCAAGTACAGTTAAACCATAAAATATCCAGACTGCAAAGCTGAAGTAATTTATGAGGGAATTAATGTCACCAGGAATAACATAAATAATAGCAATGGCCCCCTAGAAATGAAAACAAAAATTAGTGTAGTCTATTATAGAAGGAGGCTGAATTTTACTTCTGTTTCATTACAGCAGCATGTGTGATGTTCCAGAGTATGAACTGTGAATTCTTTTGCTTAAATATTTGGGTTTAAGTGCGTTGCAGCACCTTTAAAGATTGTGACTGCTTCCTGCCAACACGTGGTTATTTTTGTGTGCAATCTGAATTCCATTTTAAGTCAAAATTCTTATCATTTTTATGCATTAATCTGTTTTATTGTTGACTAACTATCTTGAAGATACAAAATATATTTTTAGGTTTTTAATACTACTGGGATTGAAAGGAATGAGGAGGAGGTGTCTTTACAAACAAACTGTGGGCCTGAGGGTAGATAAGGCCAGATAGGGAGAGGTGAAAGAAGCAATGGGCAGAACCATAAATTCCATAGGAATTCCACTAATTGACACAGACTGTTACTCACTCAAGACTGTGCTGCATCTCTGGACTTAGAGAAAAAGAACAGGGACATGAGGAGAAAGAAAAAGCACATTGGAAATGAGGTCTGTATTAGGTGATGTGGGAAGTCTGTACCCCTCAAGTACCTCAGCCAATGGGGAAAGAGAGGGAAATGTGGCCAGGAAATTGGGATTAAAAGGAGGCTGTGTCCTCTAATAATTTGAGAGACCCCGGGGGGAATGCCCCATGGCCTCTCCCTTTATTCAAATAAAGTTATGAGACTCCTCTGTCTCCCTTTTACATAAACCTCTGGTGTTTGTGGATTAATTTTCCCGACAGGATTGAATAGATCTTGTTTTGCCTTGAAGATAAATGAGTAAAATAAAAATAACAAGATGTTCTAGATATATTCTTGAATGTGTCGACTGACTGGACTTTTTTAGTGTGAACTAAATCTTCTACATGGAGGAAATATTCCCACATGGAGGAAACAGGGTAGTGATAGCTGGCTTACAAGTATCCTGTGAAAGGTTTCCCTAACATTAACTATTCATTTAAGATTTTGTTCTCATGCCATTGATTGTTAACCATTTTGATTTTTAAAGTCCAGTTCTGGAACAAATATGTTCAGATTAGAGAAGCTGGGGGTTTTTTGTAGTCTTCTTCCCAAAATGCATTTAGCAATTTTCTTGTCTAGATAGTTAATGATAGGTGTCAAAACTGCTTGTAAGAAGCTGTGAAAGTATGAATTACTGGAGAATTTTTGGTGATAGGTGATGATTATTTTTCTGTATTTAAATACATGCTTACATAAAATATAATGGCAGGTGCTGGTGTTAAATGCTTGACACTGATGTAGGACAGAATCTTCAGCACGTGCCCCTCACGACCTGCGACGTACACAAGTCTGGAAAAACAAAAACAAGGCAGAGCAGTTGGTGTGGCACCTGGGCTTTCAAAGGTGTTACTAAAGTAGACATCCAGCTAATTCCATCAGGATTTTCTTTGATATGCATTGGGATTTAAAGATTGTAGCAGTTAAAAATGAAGGAAATTAAATAATCGGTATTAAAGCAGTGAGATGAAACAAATTCTGAACAGTATTAAAATAGTGCGCTTGAAACTAATTTCAGAATCATTATCGAAAATTATTTTGGAAAATGTTACCAACTGTGTCTCTTTTAATTAAATATTTCCTTTTTCATGTGTTTCATAGTAAAAAGCTGTATTGACAACCTTTTGTCAAAAAATGGTCTTTAAAGCCTCATGGTATTCAGATGCTTTTGAAATCTTAAAATATTTTAAATAGTAAATGGAAGTGCTGAACAACTGATAGAAAGGAATAGCTTCTCAACTACCTTTGCTGGTGTAGTGATGTTTTTACTGGTAGCTTTTAACTGTTCAATTCTCAGCTTTAAAATTGATGAGAAATTAAAAAACTTTTGTGCTATAGTGGTATACCTTCATTGAATTAAGAAGAGACAGTTTTTCTAACTTTCAAACCTCAATAGCCACTGTTTCTTTTTGAAAATTAAACAATATAGCTAGATTTACAGGCAATTTCAAATTACATTTTGTGTGATGTGGATCAGAAGAATGTTCTTATGTCTGTAGATACATGTATATACATTTTTCCACCCTTCAGAACCTTTCATGAAGATATTTAGAATGGGGACTTACCTGCCTGCAGTGAAACAGGTGCCATTGGCAGATCCAAGTGTGGAAAATACCACAAAGAGAGGAACTATCCAAGAGGCTGGATAAAGGACTCTGTCTCCAAATGTCTGGGAAATGGGATTAAAATTAATCACTTTTGTCATTTTAACTACCATTTAGTATAATCAGTAATGTTAGAACCTCTTTGTAAGTAAAGTAAATGGGTATCTGAGCTGTGTAACCCAACAAAACCATGTTGTATATTTTGTGTAGTTATTAAAGAATGCTCTGCCAGATAAAGACCTGGATTCATTCACTGACCACTATAAAATGGAGTGGAGTGTTATTGTCATGATGTTGTCAGTTCTTGCTGTAGAGCTCAGCTAGGTACAGTGTCCAAAGGAATTTGAATTTAAATGGTTTTGACAGGTAGGTTTAGTTTTTAGTTGGGTTGGGGTTTTCTTTTAGTAAATCAAGCATGAAGAGCTTTGCTTTTGCACAAGTCTGACATCAGAGATGTTCCTTGGTCCAGAACTGGGGCACTTAAAGGCTGCTGACAGCTGTGTAGAGCTCTCTGCTCAGAGCCAGTGCTGAATTTTGTTAATTCCTTTGTTAATTGATCAGTTCAGTGCTGGTTGCTGTGAGCTGTTCAGATTGAAAGTTTAAAGGTGTATTAAAAGGGACTGGTTCTTATACAAGATTTAACTTCATACATTCTCTGCTGTACCTTTTGGTGCAGACAAGCTGTTTAAATGCATAGATCTAAATTTTAAAAGGTTTTATTTTAATTTTTTAAATTTTTTTTTGTTTTTATTTTTAAAAATTTTTTAAGCATTTCAACATTACTGTACTTCTTCACTGGACAAGACCATTTTATATATATAAAAATTTTTTTCATTATATTTATTATTTATTATATTGTTAAATAGTATTTATATATTATTATGCCACTAATTTTATTATTTTATATGTAAATATAAAATATAGATTAATATATATGGAATATATACTTTTAAAATATATATTTGTATAAATATATATTTTTAATTATTATTAAGGGTTTTTTTAATGCTTGTCACATACTGTTTGTTTTCCCCAAAAACTAGCATTAGGAAAATTGTTGCAGGACCTCAACAGTTGTTTCAGAGACACAGAAAATTTACTGAGTGCAACTGAGGGGCAGATGTATTTTTTATGGCTTCAGAAACTTCTGTAATTTCTACTTTTACCTGTAAGAGTATGTCTTGCAAAAAATGTAAAAAACCTATCTTTCAAATTTTTTAAGGAAAAAAGCCCAAAAAGAATAAGGTGGAAGTGACTGATGGACAATTTGCTGTTATCTCCATAACAAACTCAGATCTATGTCCTTTGGCATATCTCAGAAATCCTGGGAACACTGAAAATGCCAAAGCAGCTGTCAGATGTTATTTCCCTTTCCATCTTTTTGCTGCCTATGGAAAGCAGTCCCTCTCTGACTGCAATGTTTACAATATGTTTGCTGAAGAATTTTGTTACTTTTGCTTCCTTCTTTCATTCCATCTGGAGATGACAGAACTACTCTCAATTTGGCATTACTGAAATTTTAGATAAAGGAATGATAATAGATAATGGGGGAAAGGTGGCACTAACAGCTTAGACTAAAATTAATTTTATCTTACAAAAAATTAATGGAATTTAATGGCTCACATGACTTCAATGCAGATGTTCTGTTACAAAATTAAGTAACTTACCACAGCAACAGCCTGGGACTGCAGGAGCTCTGTTGAAGTCATCACAGTGAAATAGGAAACATTTATCAGAACATAACAAACTGTGACCAAGGGGATTCCAATAATTATAGACAGTGGCAGATTTCTAAAGAATGGAAAAGCAAAACCCCATCAGCATTGCTGGATCACTGCTACAGTTATCATAGTAAACTCTGGATTCTTACTTTTCCTATTTACTTTTTTTTTTATACTGTAGAGCTATGAAATCAAGATTGTAAAAAATTATGCAAAGATACAAAGCCTGTAATAATAATTAGCTAATTAGCTTTGTCTGTTAGTGCTCAAACCTTGAATAATAGAATATTAGTGCTTTTAAAAAACAAACCAAAATATATGCTTGCTTATAGAAAAATATATAGGGCTTGATTTCTTGCCAGTAAAAACACTGCTTTCCTACACAGCTTTACCTGTAAGGATTTTTAAGTTCCTCTGTGATGTAATTGAGTTGATTCCTGGAAGGAAAAACATTCATAGAGTATTTCGGCAGTCAGGGGTTTAAATACTCACCTATGAGGTGAGGTTATTTCTTCTGTTATTGTTTTTAATCTTCTCAGTTTTAAAAAGGAAAAAAAATGTAAAATCAATTTTTTAAGTGGGAAAACTACAGGATAAAACCAATGTGAGCTTCTTATCCAAAAGTCAGGCTCTTGATTCACCATCTCTTTCTGCATTATCTCTAGTACCTCTGAGACTAAGTCTTGGTTAAAATATCCCAGAATATTCAAACAAAACTTTGGCAGACATCTTAGATTTCCAAAATTGTCTTTCAACTTCAAGCTTTGCAGTATCTGAGTCTTTTCAAAGAAAAGCACAAGTGTGCTGGGGGCAGAGAGAAAAGCGAGTCTGCTGCTGTTTCAGAGCGGTTCTGTAAGTGATCCTGCCTTTAGAAAACAGCCATAAAAACCTTTTTAAGGATTATACCTATCTGAGTTAAAATTTCCAAATACCCATTTTTGCTATAGTGTGTAGACCAATTGAAACAAGGTTTTTATATTCAGCCTAATTGAAACAAGGTTTTTACATTCATCCACTCTGAAAATCTGAAGAGTGAGTATTTACAGTTCAAAGGCAAATTTTCAAATGGTAGTGCCTGGTGGTTACAGACACAAATAATTATTTAGGGATCAGCTTCTTTACCCTCTAAAAAGTCCATGTGAATGCCTGAATTAGCAGACTCATGCCTGAGTTGAGGCTATCAAGCTTGGAAACAGAACCTAAAAAAAATAATCTATTTAAAATAAATTCAGTTTCAAAAGCTTTTAAATGGGAATTGCTGTGTGGTAGACCAAGATTATATCCTTATTTGCTCCCAAAGTACTGACCTATATACAGACTTTTGCAGTTTGTACATTTTAGAATAACTATGGATTTGTGCCAACAGAACTCAGTGCCAACTGACATTCCCCAAGAAAAAAACTGCAAGTTGAACCTTATAATTTCTGACACAAAGTTCCTTTTTATGTTCTCCTGGACTAATCAAACACCTCTATATATTTCACAAGAAATGGAGTTTGGTGGGGTAGCCTGCAGGGAAAGCTCTTTTGTCTAACACAATGGAATTAAATTTGTTATATTCTCCTTATTACTGCAATATCTAATCACCTTCAACACCAAAGCAGTAATTGTCCTTTTGGGATCTAAGATATTTTCTTTCCCTAACAAACAGCAACTAAAAGAGGGTGGAGTTCTGGGGTTTTTTTACCCAAACTAGTGTTCTTTTTCCAGAATTCATCAAGACATTCTTAATAACAAGTCAGTTGTTAATGCCTTCAGAGGGTTCTACAGGGAGAGAGTAAACCAGTTAAAGGCTGTTAAACTCTAACTGTGAAGGTTAATAAAGATTTCTTACCATCCATCATATGCCCAGAGTCCATTATAAAATGCCAAACTGATAGAACTAACAGAAATTTTACTGCCCTTGAAAGAATCTTTAAAGTTATCAGTTTTTCCTGCAAATAAGAGGAAGATTACTGATCAGTGTTGGAATTAATTCTTGTAATGCCCCCACCAGATGAAAAAAACATTCCCACATGGCTCATGTTTTGAAACTGTTCACTTATAAAATTAATGAACACCCTTTTGTATTAATTGATCTGTAGTTTATATTTGTAGATCTGTAGATTTGTAGTTTGTATTAATTGATCTATAGCGTTGCATTTTGCACACATCCCCTTCTGTGAAAGAAAATGCCATAATTTCCAAGAGATTTAGAACTAAAACCCTGAATGAAGAGATCCAGGGCTGTGTCTTATTTCTGTGTCTCTTCTCTCAGTGGGGAATTTTTAATCATCATAGCAAAAGCTAAAATAATGTTTTCAAATAACATATATTTTATTACCTTGTGCAAGTAGAACAATTCCACTTACAATAATGATTGTGACAATGATCATTTTAGCAGCTGTGAGAAAATTCTGGAGGTAACTTGCCAGCTTCACACTCAATGAATTCACAATTGTAATTACCACTAAAAGAAACCAAATTATGAATTTTCACACTGTTTGTCAGAATTTAAAGAAAAGTTGCCCCTCCCCTTATTTACTGTACTGCTTTTCTGTCACATTTTTTTGTCTATGTATATTATATATATGTATATTATATATATACATGTATATATATGTGTGTATACATATATATGTATATTGTATATATTTGTATATTATAACAACATATAAACATATAACATAAACTATGTATATATAGTTTGTATATTATATATATATATATATATATATATATTTGCCTGTCTATACAGTTTTTGCTTACTGTGTTTGGATAACTGTAGAAATAGTGAGGAAAAACAGATTTATGAATTAGACTTTTATGGTACATTTAATAAAAAAAATTTAAGTTGCACAGCATTCTGATAAAGAAATAGTACTTCCACAGTTATTTTTTCTTCCTTTTCTGCTAGAGATAAGCATTCTATATACAGATGTATCTATCTTAAGGAAGAATAAAAAAAACTCAAACTAGGGGAAAAAAAACATTTTAAATCCATCCTTTTTATGCAGTTTAATTAATTATTGTGGGAAGGACTCACTGGACTGTGTCTTAAAGATTTCTGGTGTCTCTGTGAAGATGAACATAAGGAAAATGCACTTGTGGATGGGGCCAGACACAGGTCACAATGCAATTTTGGATCTGGGCTGTCTAAAATTGTGATTCTTACCAATAGCAGCAGCTGCCAGACACTTGATGACAGCCTGGGGTGGGTCACAGCCCGGGTAAAAAGGAGCTGATGCATATTCTGCAAAGCTGAGGCAGATGATGGCAAAGGAGCTGGGTTTGGTCACCAGCAAGCTCGTCCAAGAGAACAGAAAGGCTGGAATTGGCCCAAAAGCCTCCATGAGGTAAGGATATTCTCCCCCAGACTTTGTGATCATTGTACCAAGCTCAGCGAAACAAAGTGCACCTGAATGACAAAAAAAAGCAGGTTTAGTTCATGCACTTCTGAACCTGGGACTGCTTGAAGAGATGATCACTTTTTAATAGAAAAGTGCAGGGAATTGATCTGTACTGTGCACCATTACTCTCTTCATGTTTCTGTTTATTTTACTGTATATGCAAAATAAAATTTTAATTACTTCTGAACAATTGAAAGAAATACCCTGAAATTATTCAGATGCAGTCTAAAATTTATTACCATTGATATTTAAAACTTCACCAAAACATGACAAACAAACGTTTTGATTTCATTTGATTTCTGTTTAAGAAATGAACACTGTAAGAAGCACTTAAGTGAGAACTGCACTGGCTGACACACCTTTTGGAAACTTGAAAAACATACTTTCTGCACAATTTTGAAATAAATTGTCTGCTAAGCTCAGCATTAAAGTACAGTGATACTTCCTATTCTATTGCTGTATGTGGCATTTTGAATTAAGGTTTTTCTTGTTTGCTGCCCCACTTGATACAATGTTCAAAATTTTGTTTTACTTCTTGAAATATTTTGAAGTGCTTCGTGCTAAATTTTCAGATAATAGAATTATAATTGCAGAAGTTTGCAGAAAGCCAGCAGAAAGTACCTAGCTTACTATCAGTAAATTTCACATATTGGCAGCTATTGAAGTAGAAGACTATTGTCTTTATTACAGTCAGTAGATGAAGCAGGAAAAACTAAAACTTCCTTTCGAAATAGAGTGTAATTTACAATTTTGAAACTTAATTTGTCTTCTAGAAACACCCCATTTTTAATTTATGGTTGAGTACTGCATATATAAAATACAGAGCAGTATTTAGTTGATTTTGTTCTGGGTGCTATAAGCTAATTTGTGAAATGAGAATATGCAGAAACAGCAGATAGCAAGATTTAAGGCAAAGATTCAGATTCTTTGTTGAGTTTTTACCTAATGTTGCCAGAACTCCACAGGCTGCCCAGATGGTTAAACAAGGACCCACAGCTTCCACATTGGCAAGAACTGATTTTGGAGAAACGAAGATACCTGAGCCAATGATGGTACCCACAATCATACAGATTCCACTAATCAGGCCCACCTTGAAGTAAAATGAGATGGTTTTGTAAGCAACTTCTAGGAATTCACCAATTACTTCTCAATATCACAGAGCTACAGTAATTGTCCTTACTGACTGGTTTTTATTGGCTTTCAATATGTAAGTTCTATAGAGAAATATATTCAACAATTTTGCAAAGTTTCACTCTTCTTATCAAGATCTCTCTGTGGTGTACTTCCTGCTGTTTTCAGAAGTACATCTGTTTGTGTTTTGCCTGCCTATTTCCTTTATTAAACTGTCTTTTGGACTATGTGAGTCTCAAATATAACCTTGAATGGGTGAACTTGCCCTTTCCTCTCTGATTAAGCCATGACATTCTTTTACAAGCACTTGATGAATTCTGAATTTTCTAAGATTCAGAAATTCATGGATGGGATCCTTTTTTGTTGCTGTTGTTGGGCAGCTGTTTTCCTGTCCTTGCTTTAAATATTTGCACCTAGGAATGGTGTTGCTACCAGTGGGTGAGAAGATCATGTTCTCCCAGATCTGCAGTGACCTACAATATTGCATGAAACCACTGAAACTGAGGCATGGACTACTCAATATTTTCTGATAGCTATGGCTACTCTAATAACATCAGTATTTTTCCAGTCTTGGCACCAAACTAAAACTACATAGGTAATCTTTCTCCAGGCTACTTAGATTAAGAGAAATGCCACTCCCTCCCGAGAGGAAGTGACACAACTGTTTTCTAAAGCCTCTGTAATTTTCTGTAAGAGACAGATTTTCACTTCTCTTCAAGTACCAGTGCCTATTTTCTGCCTATAAACACTAACAAACTTTCAGAAACAATGAGCTGGACAACCAACTATGACTTCTGAAAATTACATGCAGAAAAAAAAACCTTTATGAAATGCCTCAGTTGATCAACTTAGAGTAAGTCTTTGAGTTATTTTTATATCTGATAACTTCAACAACATATCCTTGGGGGTTTAGTCTGTTTTTATCAGTTATTTAACTTCAGTAACTGGCTGTCTCTGAGAATGCAAGCCAAGCACATAGCTGAGATATTAGGATATTTTTGCTAAATTGGACACAGTGGTGGTTTTGTAAGCTGATGCACATGCACAAATATCCCCTTGTGCCTCCCTCTGCCAGCCCCGGACCCAAGGGGAAAGGAAAAAGGAGAGGAAAAAGGTTTGCCTGCTTCTGTAGGTTCATCGTTTGGGGCTCATGACTCTGGATGGATTGTCTGTCCTCTCTTCCTTTGTCCTCTCCTTTTCTTCTCTTCAAGCTTTCTTCGCCCATTTGTTTTCCTTGCTGAAATTTCTAAGGAAACAACAACAAAATCTTACTCTAGCATATGAATGTTGCTGGACTTTAGCTGATGCCCGTGGGTACAAATGAGTGCAGGTAAATATGACCAGAAAACAAACACAGCACACGGTCACTCCCAGGAAAGGATTTCCATGGCACTGCCTGCTCAGAGAGGAGAAGGGATGCCAGCTCCACCTCCTCCTCTGTGGATTTTCCTTACACCCACCTGTGTGTAAGGGCTTCTGTGGCTTCTCACATTCACTTTGCAGGATGTCCTCACTGGAACGATCCAGCTTTTATAGCCAGTCCTTCCTTTGAACTACTCCAAAGGTCCGGACAGGTTTTATCTTCCTCCCAAAAACTGGTTTTCTTCTTATCTAGGAGACCTTCTTTCCATTCTTCATTTAATTAGGCTTTGCCTCAGTTCCTTGGAGATGGAAGCATGTGCTAAACAGAGTGTGGGCTACCAGAATTATCTGTTTGGCAGCTACCAGAATTATCTGTTTAGCAGCTCTTTGCCTCAGAAAGGGTGACCAGTCTTCTCTGTGTTGATTCAGGGTGAATGTCTTCCACTCAATGCTTTGTCCTTTTTAGAACTGGAATGTAAAGAGTTTGTTTTCAAATTTAAATTTACGGGGGTTTTTTCGGTGAGGATTTTGCTTGTTTCCCCTAGTACTGGTCTAAAATACAATCTGAGACAGGGAAGGAAATTGATGAGTCTCTAGATTCAGTCAAAAGTCTCTTCTCTCCTAAGACTCTGCAACTATATTTACTTCAATTTGAACGCTGAAGATCCTTATGCTTTTTTACAGATGGTAACTGTGGAAGGCATGTTTAGGAAACATAAGTTGTTTTTTTTGTAAATTAATTTGTAACTGTCCACAAAAACTGCAGCATTTTAAATTGAAAGAGTACCTATCTCTAGTATTGTTGGTCTTCAGAAACATTTAGGCTATAAAGACATCAGGTTTATCTTCTGAAATAAAGATTTTTTAAATAAACATAATGAATTAACTGTTAAGATTAAACCTATGAAGGAAAACTGCACACATGAAGAATGCAGGGCTTGGGTGGCTGAACTTCATTGCAGCTTTGTGCCCAACATTTCTCTTTGAAAGCCCTGTATTTAGACTGCTTCAATCATTACCTTTAGCAATTCTTGCTTTCACTTACCTTATTTATTTAAATTTGTTTGCAGTTAATCAGGTGCAGGAATCCTTGCCAAGTGTGTTTCTCCTGTTGGATTTCCCAGCCAGTTACAAGCAAGGCATGTCCATGTCTGAAAGCAGAATACGAAGAAGGAGCAGCAGCCTAAGTACAGAGGTTATAAAAGGTAATCATTAAACCCATTTTCTGCCAAGAAGTTTTGAGTTAGGAACCACAGGTAAACTGATAGTCCAGTTAGTTTATCTTTAAAAACAAGAAAATCCAGCTTTGTCCCATTTGTGAGAATGTTTGTCCAGTGCTAAGCAGCGCATCACAAAGTGAGAGTGAACCATCATTTGGAGAATCTATTTTGATGATCTTTACAGCAAGCAGCTGGTAATTCAGGAATGCTTTGGCAAGATAACCTTGAAGTAATTGTCACATTATGGGTGCATTAAAACCATGTGCTCAATTTGAAGCCTATTAAAAATAGTTGATGTTTGTATCTCGAGAAGGTAGAGAAGCATAAGCAAAAATATTTCCTTTGTTTTTCATTAACTTGAGGCAGCTGAGCGGGCAGCTGGTGATCCCTTTGCTTGCAGCTACAAAGATTTTCCATTTTTGTAAATATTTGAAGATCTTGCTCCAGTGAAAAATGCTATTCTCTGTTTCTATTCAGTTGTATATCCAGGAAAAAAAAAAAGTATTATTATCCTGAATTCTGCCATAAGGTAACTGCTTTCATTTGAGCTAGTCATCCCTAAAACACTTGCAAAAAGCCCCTTAATCATGTTAATCACTTGATTGTTTTTAGCAGTGCGGTTGTACAACTCCTTTGCTGTGTGCCACTCCAATCAGTGAGTCCTGAGCACCCCCCTGTAAATGAGTTTGTCAATAAATGCCTACTGGTAAAAGCTAAAAAGTGTTCAAATACTGGCTCCTGATGTTAACATTTAACATTCCTTGCCTCGTTGAGATAATGGCTCATTAACATGCACTACAGGGCTGGAAATCAAGACCAAATTGTTGGGTCTGAGTATCAACAAACCCACCCTAAGCACGTTTTGACAATTGTTTTCCTCCTGTTTTAACAAACTCCTTAAGCATGCAGGATTGATCAGCAGGAATTCCCTCTGCAGTGATGATGTAAATCTGTGACTAAAAATGGACTCTTCAGAACACGTGAAACATTTGTTAGTTTATATTTGCCATGTCTTCTGGTGCTTGAGCCAGACTGCACTGGGAATGTTTTTCTCCAAAGTAATGTTGGTACAGAAAACAAAATCAAAACTGTACCTTTTTAGTCACTGGCTTTTCCCTCTCTTTGTTTTTCTTGTTTAATTCTCACAGAAATGGGGTTAAGATACAAGAGGAGCTCTTCCATCTTAAATAACAACTTCTTGAAAAATTACCACAGTAAGAATGGCCAGACAAAACTTTGGGGTTTTTTTCTTTGCCTATAGATAAAGAGAATAAAACAGGTTAGAATTACAGTCATGCTTCAACCATATGAAAAGGCAAGTATGAACAATTTATTCATTTTGATGAAAGTTTTACAAGGACTTTTAAAATATTTTTCCTGGTAATTGTGATATATTATTAAAATAACCAATGTTTTCATATCCTTCAATTTCCCAATTTCATTTGGTATGAGATATTATGTAATGTACTTCTGTCTTCCTTATTCTGATAATTTTGAAATGAAGGTTTATAATCTTTTCATACCTGTGTTGTTCCTGAAATGCCACAGAGACTATTGAAATAGCTGATGTGAAAAGAAAAAAAAAGAAGGGGAGGTCATATTATGGGGCTAACATTGTCCCTTGAAATGAAGCAGGCACAACTTTCACATCATCTCAACCCTGGAATTTACAGACCAACAAAAACCCCAAAAAACACATAACTTTGATGAAAAGATAATGGGGTATGTAATGTTTAATGTTCTGTTAAGTAAAATTTTGCTGAGGAATTTTTCTGAGATTCAGTGTAATCTTTGATTCATTTGTGTAGATGTGTCAGTTGTCCTTTCTCCTTCAGATCTGTTTTCCATTTTGTTCCTTCAGATCCCATAAAAGCAGCATTGAAAAGATGCAGTTTGAGTTTTTGCCTGAGCACCTGGTTTCTTTAGTCCACCTGGAATGTCTGTCTGGAGAGCTCCACCTGCTCAAAAGGTGTCTTCAATAGAAAAGTACCTTCATTTATTTGTCTAGTTTTGTTTTAGGGGTTGCTCTCCTTGGGATGCTGTAAGCCCATTAAAAGGTTTTTAATTTTACCAGCAATCCTTCTTTTCCTCAGCCACCAAAGGGAAAAAAAAATAAAACATTGATTTCAAGGATTCTAATGTTATTTTCCTCATAGACAAGAGAAATGACATTTTACAGCCGTGGGAAAAGAATCCTTCCCTCTCACATAGGTACACAAATAGATGAAGACATGAATGAGTTCAAATTCCAAGGCATTTTGAGGCAAACACTTTGAGGGCTGCTCCTATTTAACCCTGTAGTTTGAACCTTTTCAGGATGCACTTTACCAATTAAATCGTAAAAAGTAATTTTCAACTTTAATTCGGGAAATAGCAAGGGTACAGTATATAAATGCACCTTTTATTATCCCTACTTACTAAAAATGAAGGTTAATGTTTGTTAGGGTTGGAATTTATTGCTTGCAGTAATGCATGCTCTGCTTTGATCAATACTAAAGCAAATGATAAGGATCATCCTAACTTGCAGTTTTTAAATGCAGCTTAGCAGTATCTCAGGGTGAATACTTTCCATTCCAACCTTCCTGCTTCCAGGTTATTGAATTTTAATGAGAGGACCAGCGTGTTTCCCTGCATTTTTCTGACCATATAAATGGTCAGATGTGTTCTAAGATTTTATCTCAGTACTGTCATTCTTTAAATAACTTTTTTTTTCCTAAATAACTGCAGGTATGCTGCAAGTGGAATATAAAGAAATTATATGATTTAATAGCTGTGGTGATCTGGGTCATGGTTTGCAAGAACTTTGCATCTTGTGGAGGTCAGCAGGAAATATTAGGTGACTGCAGTTCTTAGCAGAACTGCTTAATAAACTACAGCTCTTAAGAGAATACTTGGGGTTTAAATATCTGGTGTTTTCCCTACTTAGTTCTTGGTTCCAGTGGAATTGTTTTTTCTTCTGTGACAAATAAGGCTTTTGAAAAGATATTCAGGTCTGCTAAAGGTTTTGTAACAGACCTGCCTGAATAGTGCAGAGTCTTTAGTCCAACGAGAGATTTATTTTGTAATTTTTTAAGCAGAGCTGTTTAGAGACTCTCAATAAACTCGTAAATGCTGGGTAAATTCTATCCAAAAGGCCACCAAAAAAATCAAGAAGTCTCTTCTTAAGGATGTTATAAAGGAAATTTGATGGCCTCTGGAGAAAAATCAGCTTTAGTATGTCACACTAGTTTTTAACAGTGCTTCAAACTCTGATCAGGATCAATGATTTTTATGATAAACATCCAGCTCCGAAGGAGACTGTGGGGTTTTTTTTATTTTAAAAACAAAGCCTGACTTTGATCTCCTTTTTGAGTCCAAAACTCAGGTTGCATTCCACTGGCCTTCCACCAAGGAGGGGTTACCAGTTAACACAGGTTTTGGAAGGCAAACCTGCCCTGTGCCCATCTCTGGCTGAGGAAAGAAACACTGAGTACTGAGGCACTCACTGCGGTTATGATGTTCTGTGCTACTTTTGAAGTCTCATTTTAATTTCATATTTACTGAAACCAAATATTTCAGGTAGAAAACAATCCTAAAATCTCAAATTTTTTTTTCTCTATTTCATATCTGAATATGTGCTTATATAGGTATGTTGAAATAAATTTAGTACAGAAGAAAAACAGGATTAAAAAATCTCGAGAGCTCACTCCTTGAGAAACCACATTTTTAAACATAAAGAAGCTTTGAAAGTGCTTCTGCTTTCCTATATCCAAGCTAATTGACACCATGGAGTTTTTACCACAGATTTGCAGAGAAGGATCAGTGCTCAGAATTCTCCTAAATTCTCCATCCATGCCTGCCTAAGGAAGGATTTGCAGTCCCAAGGGAAAAGGTCTCAGAACTCCTGATGCCATGTGCCAGGATAGTGGCAGGAATTTTTCATGGTGAAAAAGTCTTAGGAGGTGCTTTTGTCTGAGCTGGTGAAAGGCAATCTCCTGGGCTGAAAAACAGCATCTTCCTGGAAAGAAAAGAAAAGAGAGGAAAGGGGAAAGGAAAGGGGAAAGGACCTGGGTTTAAATAACTAATAATGGCCAGTGGAATTTTTCTAGGAAGTGGGAATAAAGATAAGGTAAGTACACATCAAAGCTCTGTCAGGTCACATAACGCTGGTACACACTTACCTTAATGTACTGCTGAGTGTCACTGTCCCTGCTGCTGACACACCCGAATACAGTGTGAAATGCTCTGTTCTCACTGAGGAGTAAAACGTAACGCCACTATCACAGCTGTAGCTGGAAAATGCATTGGAACTACTGAGAATTACTCCTGGCAGGAAAATTAATCCACAAACACCAGAGGTTCATGGCCAAAAAGGAGGCAGAGGAGTCCTTTTTCTTTAGTTAAATAAAGGGAGAGGCCATGGAACATTCCCCTGGGATTTCTCCAATTTTAGGAGGACACAGCCTCCTTTTTATCCCAATTTCCTGGCCACATTTTCCTCTTTCCCCATTGGCTGAGGTGCTTGGGAGGTACAGACTTCCCCAAACACCTGATACCAAAGACTCCCTTCTAAGGTATCACCTCCCACCTTTCTCTTTCCTTGTGTCAACTAATGGAATTCCTTGTCACAGACATGTTTTCTGAAAAATCCTTTCCTTGGATTTTTTCCTCCTGAGAAGCTGAGAGGCCTCAGGAACAAAATGTAAACAATGGTTATCTGCTGCTGTGGAATGCAACAGGTGCATCTGGGATTGGTCTCATGTGGATGTTTCTAATTAATGGCCAATCACAGTCAGCTGGCTCGGACTGTCAGAGACACAAGCCATTGTTATCCATTCTTTCTATTGTTAACTAGCCTTCTGATGAAATCCTTTATTCTTTTAGTATAGTTTTAATGTAATATATATCATAAAATAATAAATCAGCCTTCTGAAACATGGAGTCAGATCCTCATCTCTTCCCTCATCCCCTGTGAACACCATCACAATTCCTTATGGAATTTATGGTTCTTCCCGTTGTTTCTTTCATCTCTCAGTATCCAGTTTTATTTACCAGCAGACCTACAGTTTGTTTGTAAAGACAAATCTCTCTCATTCCATTCATCAGTCAGTGGAATCCTTCCCATTGTTTCTTTTATCTCTCAGTATCTAGCTCTGTTTACCAGCAGATCCACAGTTTGTTTGTGAAGTTCCTCATTCCTTTCACTCCGAATTCTCCTGTGGTTTTGCTTCTAAAAGGTGATGGCAATGTTTGCTTTTTCAATATATAATCACATTATTTATTCCAAAATATGGCAAAATTATGTTTATTTATTATGGACAAAATATGCTGTGTAAATTCATCAATGAAACTTGACTGTGACTACAGTTCCACAAATCCAGAATTTTCTCCTTTTCTTGGTAGGAATGGAAGAATGTTTTTATGTTGTCTTGGGAAAGAAGCTGAAACTACTTCATGGTTTCAATTTACCAACTGGAAGAACTGGAAGGTTCTGTAACTGGAAGGCAGGAGCAATATAACAGAGCCAGGATGCTCTGTCAGCATTTTCAGGGGAAAATAGCAAAGTTCTATTGTCAGGTGGGTAAAAGGATAAACTGGCATAGGTAGAGTTACTGTACTAGACTAAAATGAAATAATTTCTTTCAGCTGTTAATAAAAAAGAGAATCAGCTTGGAAGGAACTGGAGGGAAGCACCTGTCTAATCATAATTCTGTTTGTACAACACTTGGCACATTTGCAAATGGGTTTACTTTTGCTGATCTGAAACAATTCCAGTATTTTACTCTCCAAGTATGTCAAGTGGGTTCATATGTATTTAAAATATGTTCATAAGTATTTAATATAGCCTGTAACAGGATTTTTGTTATGCCAGAAAATTGTTCCTGAGCCACAGAAGGACTTTTTCATCCATGGGATATAACTTTTACTCAGTTCTCTTCCTGTGAAAACTGAGCATGGAGAATCTGATTAAATGTTAGTTCATTTCAAGTTTAACAATGTTATTCATTTAAAAGTCATATTTTAATGATGTGCAAATGGCAAATTAAGTGTAGCAATTCTGAACAAGGCCTTAGGAGTGTCACTGTCAGGGTGCTGCCCTTTGAACCATGTATTAAAACCTACTCTAAAACAAGAGCTGTGAAAATGGGCAGCAGGTGTGGCAAAAGTGCAGTTCTAAGACATTCCCAAGTCACTTCAGTGGAAAAACAGACCAACATGGAGAGTTTTGGAAATCTTGCTTCTGTTTCTAAGAATTACCAATACAATACCTTTTCCTTGTGAAATTTTTACAAGCTCTTAAAACATACTCAATAGGGCAATTAAAAACAGATGAGGGTAATATTGTAAATATTAAATCAGTTCTGAGATTGTATTTGCTTATTAAGAGATGCTTATATTAAAAAATATGGCATGAAAGGCTTCATTTTCCAAACCTGCCTTTAAAAGGTGAAAAGCTGAGGGTATGGCCGTGTTCCCTGCTCTTCCAGAGCCTGCACACCTGCAGATTGGAGCTTGTGTGGAAACCAGAGGAGTGTGGGTGCCTGTCTAACTTACCTGCAGAGGGATTTCAGACCTGACATTTCAAATTAGGGTTTTTTTTTCCGTTTCAAGGAACATAGGGGACAGGACTGGTGTAGTGATAGACCACCCCCATGAAAATTTCACATATTAATAAAGTTATTTCAGACTGTACTTAAAAAGAGTTTCTGGTTGTTATGTTGAGGCATGGAGTGTTAGAATAATCAAGTTGAAAAACCCAGGAGAGTGAAAGGATTCAAAGGTGTAGCTCTTGTTAAATCTCTGGGCAGAGACCAAAAGATAGTGTGCTGTTGAGAATAGCTCTGTTAATCAGTGTCTTAAAGACTCTGACATGCTGAAGTTGTATCCTGATGAACTGATAAGGCTGCTGCACTTAAAGGGAAGGAATTAAAGTACATCCTAAAATCCTGCTTGCATATGTATTACTGAGCTACTTTGGTGGTTTCCCATAATCAGGGAAATGTAGTCTGAGCGCACTGAGGTTCTGCCAGTGCTCTGATCTGTAGATTATTTAGCTTTGCACTGTGCTGCAGAATCTGCCTTTGAAAGCTGTACATCTGTCTGTCCCTGACCACCATGGTGTGATAGAAGTGCTGTCCCCACCCTCTCCTGAATAAAGCCATTCCTCCTCACCCTGTAGGAAAACGCTGCAGAAACCTTTCTAGAACAAACATTATGAATTTCTTTTAGTATTTTAACTTGGTTTTCTGCTCTTTTTGTTAACTTTGATCAAAGCCAATAATGAAATAATTAGAATTAATGAAATAATGAAATATTTCATGTAGTATTAGAAATAATGAAATTCTTCCTTATTTCCAATACTACACAACTATGATAGTTATATGGTTTTTGTATTGTTACAGTTTTCTTGGTACCATTTGTGTTTTCTTATGAAAATGAATCAATGAAGTATACCATCTGGTATAAGGACATCCTTGCATCTTAGAAAGTCAAGATGCTTCCTCATGAGAGAAAGTACAAGCCACACTTTCTTTTCAGCTTGGATCATACTCCACCTGACAATTTAGGGAGAATTCACTGAAACTTGTCATTTTAATTTTAACTAGCACTGTCTTGCTGCTCACTTGTTTTGTGGCATGGTGTGTCTGTGCTGAACACCAAGATGTTAACTTAAGGTTGCAAAACATTTTGTCTTGAGAATGAACAGCCTTTTCTTCAAATAGCAAAGTTGTATTTTAGGCTAGATTTACATTATTAACAGAACAAGTAGAGAATATGCAGTTGTCATTTCCATGACCTTAAAAATACACTAATATTGAAGACAGCAAACATCCCATTACAGCTTGTGCTGTTGGAAAGTCAAATTCAGGCACCAAGTTTTCTTTCTTGGATGAGATAAGATTCTTATCACTGACATTGCTGCTGAATTTCATTTTCAGTAGGGGATGAAGTTTTCACATCACAATAGCTAAAATCATGTCCATACACTAGGTCCTTCTGAGAGAGTGGTTCATGAACTGTGACAGCACTCCATGTGTTCTTCCTCAGGGATTTCTGTAAGAGTTCTCTCATTCTCTTGTTTTCTTTGGCTGTGGATTCCCACATGATTTCAAGTTCCCCTTCTGTTTTCCTAGGAAAAAAAATGAAGATAAATTTTAACTTTAACAATGTTTCAGCAGTACAGAAGTACAGTATGTGGATAAACAAATTAGAAATAGCCTGTATTTAGGTGCCTGATTGGAATTCATTCCTTTTTTGCTTTTGAAAAAGTTCATTAAATGTAATGCTGTATAGGATATGACCAGAAAACCACCCATTATGTAACAAGTTGGATTAAATCTGCACACAGAGCAGTGCATGTGAGACCCAGATATTGTGAGTGTCCCTCCTGCACTGAGGGAGGCTCCCTGGTGAGCACAGCTCTGCCCCTGGTCACTGCCCAGAGCACTGTGCCACCCCTCTGAGCCCCAAGGCTCTGCTCAGTGCCAGCCTCTGTGCTCAGCCAATGCATCTTTGGGGCAGCCAAACCAAAGTGATACCAACTCCAAAGGCAGACAAAGCCCAAGAGCTTGGGTTTCCTTTGGCTCCTAGTGTATGTCAAAATACAAAATAATAAGAAAATGAAGATCAGTTGATGTGAAAAGCACAGCTGATGCATGGAAAATGAGCACACATATTTTAATACAGAACCAGAGGACACAGGCTCAAGCTGTGTCAAGGGCAATACAGGTTGGATATAAGGAAAAAGTTTATTACAGAAAGGGTGATAAAGTTCTGGAATGGCTGCCCAGGGAGGTGGTGGAGTCCCCATCCCTGGGTGTGTTTAACAAAGCCTGGATGTGGCACTGGGTGCCAGGGTTCAGCTGAGCTGTTGGGGCTGGGTTGGACTTGATGATCTTGAAGGTCTCTTCCAACCTGGTCATTCTGGGAATTTGTGTATCTGAACTCTTCTTGGAGGACTAATTTTTAAGCAGAGCTGAGAGATGCAGAGGCAGAGAGTGCAAACTGGCTGTGCAATGAGCAGTCAGAGCACACTGCAGTCCCAGGTAAGGCTCTGCAGTGTGGCACCACTACACAACTTGCAGTCTGGTATTTCACAGTTCAGCTGTTTTCCCAGCTCAGCATCTGACAAGAAGCAGTAGCATCTCAAGTGTAGTTACACAAGGGGATTTTGTTTGAAAATTCTGACCTGATTGAAATTTAAAAATGCATTCATTGCTTAGGGAGAGGGTGTCTTCTTGCTAGTCACAACCTCCCTTCCCTCCCTCAAGGAATCTGGATTACAGAGCAGCTTGGTTGCTACAGCTGCTGATGCTCTGTGCATCTTTCTCAACACCAAAATTTCCTTGTCTCTACAGCTGGTTTGGCTTTTGAAACACAAGTCTTTGCCACTTGGCATTTAAAACTAGATACATGTGCTGTTTCCAGATGCCTTTAGACAAAAGGCATTACATTCATTTCTTATTAACATAGGCTATTATTAAATAAGTAAAAATAAAAAATTAATTCAACACCTACCCTAGCCAAAATGAAGGATTTTATAACTTGTTAAGAGTAAGCAAAATTCCAGTGCTCCACTGATGTTTGAGGATGAAAAAATTATTAGATGTAGGTTCTGAAAGATTCCTCTTTAAAAAAGACATGCCTTCATTGAACTAAATTCATCCAGCCTTAAATCTCAGAATCTTATTTCGGCTGGCTCAGGAATTCATTGTCATCTCTCCTGTACCAGTTTATTTATATATTCCTTATCACCAAGGTTTTTATTATGGTTATAATTTCGTATGTCACCTCAGAGATAACAGAGCTCCTCCCCCTTGCCTGTGCACAAATGCAAAGCTTTTCTGCTGTGGAGCCTCTTCCAAGGACAGTTTAATGCACTTTTCAAACTTACATTCTGCATCCAAAGCACAGCAGCTGTGACTACCTTGAGGTATTGTTTCTCTGCAGAAGTTTTATGAAATAAACCCTGACCTAGAAAACTCATACAGGTCAATAAACCTTTAAATAAATAAATAAACCTGTCAAACAAGACCGAAAACATTTAACTTGTTTTTAACCTTAGGTTCACATCATGAACTTTGTTTATATCTCAAACCTTTTATTTAAGGAAAGGTTGTAATATTGATATCTCTTATAGTTACTCAGTGACTAATAAAGATTGCATTATCAGCTGCCTGAAAAACAAAATGCTATTGCTTTCTCATTAAGGGTTGCTGGGAATTTGCAATCTTGTCTAGCAAAGGCTGTAATTACTGATAAGGCTCTAAAGAGCAGCTTCCAGTAAGGGAAATCTGTTTATCTTTAAAAGCTTTTATTTATCAAAATACAACTATATCTTTATGTGTTTCTTCTGAAAACCAAGTAGAAAAATTCTCATCCCTTGGATGCAATGGGTAAGTAGTGGAACTCCTGATTTTTCTTATGAGTTTAAAGAATGCAGGAGGGGAGAAAATTTCAAAGGCAAGTAATCTCTATTATATTTGCTGAAAGCCTGTGCCAGTTTGGAGTACACTTGTTAAAAAGAGAAGGAGAGAAGCAGCATGGATACATTTCTTTGTCTACTTGTGAGCATGCTGTGACTGCAGTGTAGGAGTGATGGGGGTAGGACAGTCAGGATGGATGGAGATGAGAGATCTCTGAAATCAGGTTTTGGAACTTGGGGTTTATTGCAAAGGGCCTGGGTGCAGGGCCCTGCTGGGAGCTGCAGCCACAGAGAATAAAGAGAGTGGGAAAGAGAGAGAAGGCAGGAGCGTGGTAAAGAGGATGAGAGAGCAAAAGAGGTAAAGGGTAAAAGAGAATAAGAGAGTAAAAGAGGGTAAGAGTGAGGTTCCTGTTACAGTACCATAAATCTTCTTCTGTGTTGAATATTCTGATTCTCACTAACCAATCTAGTACAATACACAAATCCTATAGCCTTTACATACAGCCTGTAAGAATCATTACATTACCATACTGTGTTACATTTAAACCCTAAAAACTCCTCTTTGGGCCCTTCTGCCAAGCTGTAGGGTCTGCTCTGACCCTTGGAGCTGTCTGCAAGCAGAGGGTGTTCCATCAAAAGGGGATTACCTTCATCCACCCACACCATTGTTTTCCAGTTGTCCAGTAACTGAGGGATCTCAAAGCTTGCTTTCATTTCAATCTCGCTTATAGTTTCTACATTCTCAAAATCCTTTGCCAGACAATCCTATTGATAAGGCTTTGCTGTTTCACCTCCCCCAGCAGTGCAGCACACAGGGGCTGGGCAGGGCCCTGTTTCACTGGGCTCCTCCTCAGGTTCTGCTCATCCCTCTGCAGCCTCTCACTGAAAGCACCAGGCTCTTTCCAGATCCAAACTGGGATTTCACTTTGCTGTTCAAGAGAACTTACCAGCAACAACAGGTACAGTATGCTTTTATGATAAACAATTTCATGGTGGTAGCTAAGACAGACTTGCCCCAGTTTCCTGACTCCATATTATTAAACTAAATGCATGAGCAAAATAAATGATATTAAATAGTTTTCTGTCTTCACCAGCTTACAGTGATTCATCATATCTCCAGCTAGATTTTAAAGTAAACTGTCTTTTCTGCTTAAAATGTAGCATGCTACTCTGATTTTCATTATGTAACAGTGAAATCAGAGAAGAAATATTGATTGCATGCACTCATCTTAATGTCTATGTAGGCATTTTGCACAGTTACATTATCAGCTACACAGTATTCCGGACTAAAAATCTACTCTGTACACACAGCTAGTCACAATAAATTGGAATGTTTTGATGTTTTGTACCCTCCTAGCACTAAGGGACTTTAGATGATGAGCAACATCTGAACTACAAATAATTTTCCCTTCCTTGCTCCTGTGACTGTGTGAAGGGAGAAAGAAAATAATAAACCTTGTAAAATCATAAAAAAAAATCAGAAAAAGCAAACTAAAAGACATGTTTAATTTCTAGCTGATAGGCATAAAAGAGTAGATACATATTTGGACTACCTTGGGAAACTACTTTATATTGCAGTACTTGAGAAGAATAATGGAATATGAAGAAATTAGTTAATGTGAATTGTATCAGCCATGGTGTTAGTTGGTTTATTGATTTTGTTTCATAAGCATAAAAATTTAATATTTCTTACAGAGTTGTAGAATTTAACTGACTGCTTAGTAACATTTAAAATTTTTTAATCTACATTTTTTAATACAGTAATCAAAGGAAAACAGCAAATCACGAGGTTAACTAAAATACTACTTGGAAGATTACAGTAAAAATTCTTTTTTACTTTTAGACTTGTGTTCATTATATTATATTCTAATAATTACTGTTAAGATTTAACTACCACCAGAAAAAAGCAGTCACTCATTACACCACTCAATAATGCTGGAGACTACAGAAATGAAAGACTAATCTTGATGGGATTAATCTTGGGCTTGTTTCCATAAACCATTTTTCTTCATCATCCTACAATTAAATGGACTACAGTGATGTAGTTCCAGGTGCAGATCCTGTTTCTTAAAAGGAAGCTGCAAGTATTAATTGTGTGTGTTTACTGAAAAATAAAAGGAATTATTTTGGACTGAAAAGGTAAAAGTGATTTAGTGTACTGTATGGAAAGTGTAATTAATTATTTTACACATCTGTGCAGCATTATCTAATTTGTCTGCTTTGGGGCTTGAAGGGTAAATTTTGAATTATCCATATTGTGGGATTTCAAATTTTGCTCTATCCTACACTGAAAAAAAAACCCTCCTTATTTAATTGTTGTTCTGTACAGTAAAAAAAATGTACCATGAGCCCAGAGATATGAAACACATTTAATAGTTTAAAATCTTAAATAAACATTTCCAGAGAAATGTGAATCAGTTCAATCTGGTTTTTAATGTGAATTTCAGAAATTAATGGAATCTTCATTGTACAACTTTGCTACTTCCACCTGTTTAATTGCACTGTACAAAGTAACTGAGAGGGACTGCACTGATACAAGGCAGATGATACCAAGCCATGTTTTCCTATTGTCTGTTAAAATCTATTTAAATCTATTATTTCACAATGGCAGTGATGACTTGAGAAATGACTGCTTATTACTTTTCTTTAGTTGTAAACAGAAACTGGTTTTCTTTTATGCTGAGAATGCAAATGTGCTATGAAGCTTTCCACTATCAGAGGGAAAAATACTTTTAAAGGACTCTCTATTTAAAGGATATCTCAACACTGCAGTCATAATCTTCTACAAATCTGTTCCATTTTCTTCTCTTTATTTTGCACATAGCCAATCCAAGTCACTTGTTAACAGATCAGTAAGACAGACTCAAAAGAAAACAGATCTTTGGTGTACTCATCAGATTCCCTTCATTTCCTACTGTTCTGAAAACTGAGGGGTATGAATGGGGAAGTGTTCAGCCTTTAGCAGAAGGTGCTATTAAAATAAATCAACATATATTTTGATTTACAGAATCCTTTCAAATTATCAAAGATTCGCACAGATTGATATCTTTCTCAGACTCATACCCTTCTTAAGAAGTTTTAACAACAGCAGCAGCCATTCAGAATAAATTCCTCCTTCCAAAGACCTTTCTTTGGAGAGCTGGCAATCACGAGCAGGGTTTCAAGCATTCTCATTTTCATGTCACAGGAGATGGTTTGTTTCCAGCTCTGCTGGAAAGCAAGTGCTGGTGGCTCTGTGCAGGTGCTTTCCTGTCACTGACATATTTTATGAAAATCCTTTTGCTAGGATTTTTCTCCTGAGAAGCCTCAGAAAAGAAATGCAAACAGTAATTATCTGATGGCTGTGGTATGTGGTCTGGAGATGCTTTACCAACAGGTTCATCTTTGATAGGTTGCATGTGAATTGTTTTTAACTAATGGCCAATGACAGCCAGCTGTGTCGAGGCTGTGAGCAGTCACAAGATTTTTCATTATTATTCATTCTTTTCTAGCCTTCTGATGAAATCCTTTCTCTATTCTTTAGTATGGTTTTAGTATATCATTCTCGTAATGTAATGTAATGTAATGTAATATATCAGCCTTCAGAAACATGGAGTCAAGATTCTCATCTCTTCCCTGGGGATCCTCAAACACCACCACACTTTCCCTTGTCCCTTCCCCTGCCTGTGCCCCCCTCACCTGTTTTGCTCCAGCACCTCCTTGAGGGTTTCCTGTTTGTCTTGCAGCAGTTGCTGCAGGTGCTTCTTTTCTTGCTCATACTGAGCAGTCTTCCTTTCAAATTCCTTCTCCTGCTCACTCATCTTGAGGTGGATATCTCCAAGCTTCCCAGCTGCTTTCTTTTTATATACCTGTAAGGGTTAAAATTAATAGATAAAGGTGGGATTATAGGAGAAATAAGGACAAGTCATTCCCAACAAAAGAAAGAGTTAGAGATACTGATTTTCAGATTTTCAGTTGAATCTTTACTTGAGCACTCAGTGCTCGATTATGCCAGGTAGGTTGCACTATTGGATTTTTTTAACCCATTTGTTAATTTGAAAGTATTAAATTTAATTTTGTTCTGCATATAAAACTACTGTGTACAATGAATATCACACTGTATGTTTGTTTTATTACCTGCAACAAAAGGTTTGTTTTCCAAGATACAAAGCTGCACTTACAGCACAGGTTGCTTACCAGTCACACTTACAGTACAACCCATGAAAAAGTGTTTCTGTTTTGTTAGCTGTTTAATCTCAGTAATTAAGAGGAAGAAAAGAATACCTTTGCTTGCTGCTTCATGTATCAGTCCTCTTGTTCAGTGAAGCACAAGTGATTTTTTGATTAATGGCTATAGTAACTAAATGATAACTAATGACTGGTCTCATCTCAAAAATAAAAAATTAGTAACTTTGCTTTCTCAACTAACATCCTCATTAAGTTGCATAAGCACACAAGAAATTGAAAACTGGTTTGTGTATCGTTACACATTTCTAGATGCTGCTGCTCTTGACAATACTAAAATCCAATATTAACTTAATTTTCTCATGATTACAAATAGAATGCTAAAACTGTTATTTTTCTCTGCATATTGTGATGTTTCCTACAGGCTACAGAACAGAGTTTTGAGATAGAAACACCTCCTTTAATAAAACTGTAAACTAATTTAGAGAAGCTTTGAAAATACTGCTAATATAAAGTTTTATTTCAGGTGCTAATCCCTAAGGCTTTATCTTCATCTGAATCAGGAGAGAAAAATCTGAGTTTCCCTTTTGGGAGGAATTTAAAAAAAGCCATTTTTAGACATGCTGTATATAAGACTATATAATCCTTCCCACAAGGTGTTTCCTTTTAACACTTACAAAATGGTCATTGTGAAGTTTAATTTTCTAGAGGTAATAGGATAACAATAGGTAATATTTACCTAGGATATCAGTAATTCAATCTTTAAGGCTGACTTCCATAGGGTTTTTATCCTATTTTTTCCCTGACAGTTCTAATAGAAGAGTAAGAAGCCTGAAAGTTAACCAGTACCCAGAGAAGCCTCCAAAATGCAGAGTAATGTTATGGAAGGCTACAAGTAAACAAGTTCCTTCTCAAGAGAAGGCTGCTCAGAGCCAGCCTGGAGGAAGTGCAGAGTGTAGGAAACAGCTGAACCTTCCCCTCTGGCAGTAAAAGGCCCAGCACGTGCCAGGCCCAGCCAGGTGTGACTGAAATGCCCTCTGCAGATTAGATGCATGTAAAAATTTCAAAGAACAAGAGCAAACTTCCTCTCTCTGCTTTATCACAAGGAAGGAAGGCTGGTGAATTGTAGCACTGGTGAAACCCTGCTTTCCATCATGTGCTGACCATCTGAGGTGTGTGTTTTCAGCTGCACTCTGTCCTCCCCAGCCCACAGCTGCCTCTGCTGGCTCTGCCCTCCTGCTCTGCCTTTGCCAACTGCAGCTGAGTCCCGTGTGCAGAATGGTTGCAAAATCAAAGGGAAAAAGTGCACATTTTTCTTATGATTATAGTCTGAAACTAGGTATGAGTGCTACTCTGTTCTGATCGATTGTAAGTCTGTAAAATGCAGCATGGGCAGGTTGGGCACACTGACACAGGCAGCTGCTGGCACTTACAGATCCTTCACACCTTTGAATTGTTGAGGATAACCTATTACTGTGAAGTGAAGCAGGTAGCAGCAAACAGACTGGTGGAGGTGACAGTTTTCAGTAGGAAGATGGTAACACATAGCTGGAAATCATAATATTTCCCTCCAGAGATGGTCATGGCACCCCACATACGTAGCAAACAGGATAAGGAATGATCATAGATGCAGCTGCTGGTACTGAAGGGGACATAATTTACTCCTAGGTGGTAAAGAGACAGTAAAACAGACTGCAGATGATGCAGAGGAAATATGTATACATGGTATTTTTGGATCAGGGTATACATTATGCTGTCATTCTGGGTCTCCTAGGAGGCCCTTGGCTCCTGGGTTGGTCACAGAGATCTTGGAAATGGATGATTTTGTTGCAGTCATGGAAAGATAGGTTCTGGACACATAACCAACCTTCCTGGGGATATTAATCTCTCCCCTGATTTTTGGCAGCACTTTTGTGTGAGTGGCAGTGTGTGCAAGTCATCTCCTGAGTTCACAGCTGAGTGGAGAAGTGTGAGGAAACTGAAACAGCTTCAGACAAAAGCCAGCACAAATTTGGGCACATTTCTCTCTCCTCTGCACACAGATCAACTTATGAGTGTGAAACAGAATCCAGTGTTTCCTTACCAGTAAGATGAATGCATTTCCTTTCCATTTTGGTTATACTTTCTGTTTTCTATGCAAACATGGTTAACTCTGGGAAATAAGCTACATAGTATACAAAATAGTGACATACACCAGAATAATTTAGAGATTCTTTCTATACATCAGCTAACATCACAAAGTGTGAAACATTTTGAACACAGAAATGAAGGGAATACAGGTGTTGCAATATTATATGCTGTACTACCTGTGCCCTTGTATTTCCTGATTGGTAACTTGGGACAAAAACAGGGGTGAATTCCTGCCCTGAAAATTAAAATATTTGGGGAAAAAATAATCCAGTTTTAGGACTGACAGAACAATGGAAGAAGTTTCTTAAGTGGTTGCATTTAAAAAACCAGCAGTGCTCCATGAATTTTCAAGGGTCTCATACTGGAAAAATCTAGAGTCTAACAAAGCTGAATGAATACTCTGGATAGAAAAGCCATGTATGCAGCAAGACTTCAATCAACCCATGGTATCCTGATTTCAGACACAAAGCACCTTTCCCTAAGTCCAGATTAATGTTGACAGGAACATGGCAAAGGAACACTGGTGATAGGAACATTGTCTCCTTCAAATGTGCTGGCATAAACAACTGCTTATACAAAACAGCAAGTTCTGCAATGAGTACATGCAGTTCTAAATACACTGCTCCTCAGTGATCAGGAAATGCTAGGAACAAATCTTTATTGCTTTCTCTTCATCAATCACCATTTTGTACTCTAAATGCAATAGGGAGCAAGAGGACAGGAAAAAAATTAAGGCCAAATTAGCAAACTTGCATGAAAATGAGGGCAGTTACAGCAGGAGATGGTAGATGTCTTCAATACAAAGGTTGTTTCTGTTTTTACTAAAACCTCATGACTAACAAAATTATTATCAGATAGAGATTCAGAATGAATGAACTTCTTGTAATTCTTTTTATCAACAGTGTGTGTGCATAATTTAAAGATTAATTACATTTGCAGTAAAGGAAAGGAAAAGGTGTGTAATGATGAACTGGATGCAAATTCTGTTATCAGAGATTTACTATTCACAGTTGTAAGTCCAAAACCCTGGATTGTTTTCACAGAATTTCTACTAGAAATGTTTGACTAAAATACTTCATAAAAAGACAGATTTTTCTGTGTTAGCTGTCCCTTTTGCATGAAGTTGAAGGACTCCCTGATGAGACAAACATGTCCAAGCTCATATTAAAAGAGAACAGTGCAGAATTCTGACTGTAAAGAAACAGTTTTAATACCAGAAAGATTGGCTTCCTCAAATTCTTGCCGTGGATCATCAAACTGCTTGGTAATTACAATTATGAACTACAAAGAACTCCCAGGGAACCCCAGCTAAAGTACTACCTCAGGTTATCATGCTGAGCCCAGCCAAAGTACTACCTCAGGTTATGCTGGCCATGGCACGAGTCAGTATCTCTCAGTTCACAGGATCACAGAATGAATTAGGCTGAAAAAGACCTTTGTGATCATGAAGTCCAACCCATGACCTAACACCTCCTCATCAACTAAACCATGGCACTGAGCACCACATCCAGCCACCTTAAACAGCTCCAGGGAGTGACTGCAGCAGCTCCCTGGGCAGCCCACTCCGATGCCCAATCACCCTTTGTGTGAAGAACATTTCCTAATGTCCAGCCTAAACCTCCCCTGGCACATCTTAAGGCTGTGTCCTCTTGTCCTGTCACTAAATGCCTGGGAGAGAAGAGTGACCCTCACCTGAGCACAGGCACCTTTCAGGCAGAGAGTAAAAAAGTCACCCCTGAGTCTCCTTTTCTCCAGGCTGAGCACCCCCAGCTCCCTCAGGGGTTCCTCACAGGGTTTGTGTTCCAGCCCCTCTCCAGCCTCGTTGCCCCCTCTGGACATGTTCAAACATCCCAAGGTCCTTCCCAAGCTGAGGGCCCAGACTGGACACAGCACTGGAGGTGTGGCCTCAGCAGTGCTGAGCACAGGGAAGGATGATCCTGCTGGTCACACCATTCCTGATCCAGGCCAGGAGCCATTGGCCTCCTTGGCCACCAGGGCACTCTGCTGGCTCACGTTCAGCTGCTGTTGGCCAAAACCCCCAGGTCCCTTTGTGCCTGGGCACTGCCCAGCCACCCTGTTCCCAGCCTGAAGGGGGTTTTGTGGCCAAAATGCAGGACTGGGCACTTGGACTTGTTAAACCTCACCTTGTTGGACTTGGCCCATCTATCCAGCCTGTCCAGGTCCCTCTGCAGAGCCCTCCTACCCTCCAGCTGACCAACACATGCTCCCAGCTTGGTGTCACCTGCAAATTTACTGATGGTGGACTCAATCCCCTCATCCAGACCATCATGGAAGATCCTGAACAGGAGTGATCAGTGCCCCAGCACAGAGCCCTGAGGGACATCCCTGGTGCCTGGCTGTAAGCTGGATGCAGCACCATCCCCACCACTCTCTGAGCCATCCAGCCAGGTCTGAGCCCAGCACAGAGAGTGCTCATGTCCTGTTGGGATCTTTAGCTGGTCAGAGTGACCCCAAAAAAAGGTGGAAAGTCTCTTTTCCCAGTCCAGTGGTTGAAGAAGCAGTCAGGGCTCTTCATTTCTTGGTCTCAAGGTTGTTTATTGTTCCTTATCTATAAAATTCTTTCTCCTGCCCTGCCCAGGTCCATCCAGCAGGACAGTTCCAGGCACTCTGCCTGCCCCCAGGGCAGTGTTATGGCTTTATACTAAAAACTACGTGTGCAATGTTTACAATTACTTCCCAATACCTATCACCTGTGTTAGACAGTGAGCTTCTACTCTAAACCAATCTGTAAGTGCCACCATCACAGCAGAAGATGGAGGCCAAGAAGAAGAAGGAGAAAGGCTGGACACACCCAGATCCCTCCATCTTGCCCCCCTGAACCCCCATTCTAAAATCCCCAAAATTGACTTTCTCGCCCTGTGATAAATTCACTATCATTCTGCTTAATTTGTCATGCCTTGCAGATCTTCATCCAAGGTTGGTAACTTGCTCTGTGGGTCACAATCAAACCCACAGGGGCATCTTGGGCTCTGTGCCAGGGTCTCTGAGCCCCCTGGCAGGGTCTGGGCTGCCAGAGGGATGTTCTGGGTCCTGACACTGTCCCAGCCCTGGGCTGCAGCTTTTCCAGGAGTGAGCTGTGTGAGACAGTGCCAAAGGCCTTGCTGGAGTCCAGGTAGACACATCCCCAGCCTTCCCCACTGTCACAAACACATTTTATGAAAAATCTTTTTCTTAGGACTTTTTCTCCTGAGAAGCTGAGAGGCCGCAAGAACAAAACGTAAACATTGATTATCTGCTGCTGTGGAATGCAACAGGTGCATCTGGGATTGGTCTCATGTGGTTGTTTCTAATTAATGGCCAATCACAGTCAGCTGGCTCAGACTCTTAGTCAGTCACAAGACTTTATTATAATTCCATTATTTTCCTTTGCTTGCAAGCTTTCTGATGAAATTCTTTCTTCTATTCTTTTAGTATAGTTGTAGTATATAATTTTCTTTAATATAATATATGTATCATAAACCAGCCTTCTGAAACAGAGTCAACATTCTCATCTCTTCCCTCGTCCTGAGACCCCTGTGAACACCCCACCCCACATCCACAGGTGGGTCACCTGGTCCCAGGAGATCAGGTTGGTCAGGCAGGTCCTGCCCCTCCCAAACCCACACTGGCTGTTTCTGATCCCTGGCCATCCTGTAGGTGCCCTGGGATGGCACTCAAGGTGAGCTGCTCCATAACCTTGCTGGGCATCCAGGTCAGGCTGACAGGCCTGGAGTTCCCCAATCCTCCTTCCAGCCCTGCTTGGGGATGGGCTCACATTGGCACCTCCAGTGCTCTGGGACCTCCCTGCTGAGCCAGGACTGTTGGTTTTGTTTTTTTCAAAACTTTTGAAGATAATCCATACATAAGTCTTTCCCATAACATTGGCAGAGATTAACTACTTTTCTCATTAAAAAACCCCAAACATTTCACAATAGATATTTATCTTAGAAACACTGCTTACCTTTACTTTTTCTTCCAATCTTCCTAAGCGCAGGCTGCCTTCTATAATTTTCTTGAGAACACCCTGATTCTCATTTTCCAAACATCTGGCCTGCAACCATGCAGTAAACAAAGCCACATGTAACCATTCTGTCTGTTTGTCAGGGCAGACAAAATGCACACACTGAGGGAAGCAGCAATTCCATTTTGAACTCCAATTGTCTGAAGAACCAACATGGATAAAGAGTCCTGGAAATTATTCTCAGAACAGCTCATTAATAATTTGTCAGCTGACTGTGAATACTATGTAGCAGTGTATTAGCAGTACATTATTCTGAAATGAAACATACTGTAAACCCAACCAATTCTGTGATTTTTTTCCTACAAATCTAAGTATGCATTAGTAGGGATGCCATTTTTAAGCATGAGACTCATCCTTTAGGTCACATCTAGCAGTCTGCTCTCAAACAAGCCCTTGAAATGGGCAGGGGTTCAGGCAAGGATATTTTTAATATGGTATGATTAATATTGAAAAGCAGATATCCCAGAGATTGAGATCTAAGAATTCAGTTCCCCTAGTTTCTAGGAGACATTTATTGTGCTCAGTTTCACAATCCTGAAGTACAGTTTGTAGTGGACAAGGATTTGAGCTGTGTCACCATAGTTCTCTCCTAGAATTAGGAATTAACTGCTCCATCTTTCCATCCAATGCTGATTACAACCTTTGTCTACTACCTGAACAACAAGTAAAAGAAGCTTTATTTTTACAAAGTTCTGTGAAATTATTTCAGATTCGATCTGAAGACAAAAGCATGTATATGAAAAATTGAAATTGTGCCCAGTATCCTGTAAAAGAAACAAAATGGGTTTACAAAAAGCCCAGAAACCTCCATGCCAGGCACTTCCACTAAAGAGAAGTTGTTCCAAAACTCTCAATCAGCCTGTCAAAATGGCTGCAAACCAACAAGGAGCAATAATATGCATCCACAGCAGACAGTCCATACAGACAAGGGTAACAGTCCACCCTTAAGACTCAAAACAAATATTAAAATTTTATGATAGTGTGCTATTTTTAAATACATGTAGCTGTTTTTAAATACATGTGCTATTTTGAAATACATGTAACATCAACTTCTAAAACTAGGTTAAAAAAATCTTTTAAACTTGCCAAGTGCCATTTCAGACCCTAATGCTCATGTGAATTAAGGCTTAATTATATTACCTCCAGAAATAAGGGTAGTTGCTTTTAATTGCTCCTCTAGAAAAAAAATCTTTCACTGTTCCTATGCTATTTGCTACAATCTACTTAAATAGAAATAAATCCTTAAACTGGAATTACAGCTTTATTCTTTGATAATTCAGATTAATAATAACTTGTGCCAGTAGTATGATAACTGTGTGAAATATGAGTTAAGTCACATTAATTATTTAAAGGTAATTACCAAAAATACAAGATGGTCACGTTCCTTAGCTATCTTCTCCACCAGCCCAATAAGGTTTGCTAGATAGTGATGGGCTGCAACTTCTTTTTCCATTGCTTCCTCCAGCTGCACTTGCAAAAGACCAATTTTCTTCTTTAATCGTCTGTAAAAGAAAAGGGAAAATCTTTGGATTGGGACTTAGTAATGGCCTTAAAAAACTTGTATCACACATGCAAATCAACATGTACAAGTCTCAAACAATCATACATACTGTTAAAAATGCACTGGCTCAGAATATTTACAGTGCCAATAGCATCATGTTCTGCTTTTTCTTTACAATATGTCATCTGAATAACAACAGTAACAATGGTTCAAAAGAACAGTTTGTGCAATGGCTACAAGCTCATATTTCTTAAGATATAGAATAATAATACTGTATTTTTAAAATGTTGTGAAATCCTCTCTAAGCAACCAGGTGCGTAAGAAGATCTGCAAATAGTAAAAGTCTTATTCTTTTGTAACTGCAAATTGGATATGTCTACTCATCTTATTTTCAGGTAAGTTCACCTAATGATTAATTGCTACAGCTAACTACTAACTACTAAATTAAAGATATATTCCTAATTTGCAAATAGACACAGAAAAGTGAGCATGAAAACATACAAAAATTAGCAAAACTTGACAACCAGGCCTCTAGACAGGACAAACATGTTCAGATAACATGGTTTTTTTTGCAGTAGGTAGAAAATACACATTATGGGAAGTCAGACGATTTTTACAGGTATTTCTGTTGTTTTTAGAAATAAAATTATTTCTGTACAAGAAAATAAGACCATTATAAGACCTGTTTGTCTTTTGAGTCAACTGCATCTCAGTTTCCAGGATCTTCCTGTCAGCCATGAAGTTATTTTTCTCTAAGAGCAGTTTCTTGTTTTCACTTTGCAGTGATGTTATTTTTCCCATTACAGCTTCCACCTCAGAGAGCTTTTTCTCCTGCTCCTGCTGTAAACAGCTGCAAAAACCAACAGTGTAGAACAGGTATCATGTACAGATCTACATCATGGGTATCTACAAGAAGATACCCATGTTGAAGTTATGAAATAAGATACACTGAGAATGCTCAATGTTTCCTGGTGACATCAGAGAGGTATTACAATCTCATATCAAATTATTCAAGTAATCCCTTCTGACTGCACTTAATTTAAATAATAAAAATATGCTGCCCAGATGTAATTCCTTTGTGTTTCTTTTTTTTTCAAATAAATTACTATCAACACCAAAATACAAGGTCTGAGGACTTCTCAGGATGGCACTGTACCATGAAACAGTAACCAGCACTGTCCAAAGGCTTGAGAACATCAAATTTATGCAATGTCTTCACAGAAACATTACTCTGCAGAGCATTATGCTGCACAGCAGCACTTTAGAGTTGCGATGTTTCATGTAATTTCCATATTGTAACAATTAAAAAAACTTACAACTTTTGGCTCAAAATTTCAGGATTCTTTAGACATGTTCCAAAGATGGGAACACAAGGATGAGAACATTTTATATATAGTACTGATAGAAGCAAACAGATTTGACAAAAATGGTATTTTTAATGCCTCCTATTCCACTATTCAAAATGGTACAATTAGCAGTAGGTACTCTATGGTAAAAACACATCTGCCAATATTTCTAGAACTGGGATTTTGTAATTTTAAATGTCTCTAAAAACTAAGACAGTGTTTTTTAAAGACTTCTTTCCCTTTTTTTTGTGCTTTGGTGGTTACCTTGCTGGATTACCAGCATAAGTTTCCTTCCTACAAAGTGCTGTGTGTCATGTGCACGCCTTGCACCAATGTTTCTCCATATGTGCACCATAAGTAAATTCACACCTTTTTAAATCATTCACCACAGCCAAGTGCTCCTTTTCTGGTATTCTGCTGTCCACTTTGGCTTTCAGCTCTTCACATGTAGAACACAAAGCTTCCAGCTGCTTCTGGTACTCTGCTATTTCTTCCTCTTGACTCTTGTTCTTATCTTCTAAGATTACTATTTGTTTGGTCAACTTTGAAGCTTTTGGAAGGAGGGGAAAAAAGTCAAATGTGTATAGCAGAACTAATTCAAGCACTGAGTGAAACTTCAACAAAACCATTACTACATTCATTCCTAGTTGTTTACAACATTATGTAACAGAGCATTTGTCAGTTTGTGTTTTAACAGTTTGGACTTGACTTTTTGCTGTCTCAAGCAACTTGGTTTGGAATAGTGCAGAAACTTCAAGAGTACTTCTTTTCAAGGCTATAAGCTCACTGAAATGTCATTTTACTCTGAAAAATTCTGATTCAGTTTGAAGTGCTCTTCAATTATGCAAATGACTAGGTTGCTGTTTAACAGTTGTCACTTTTTCAGAAAAAGTCAAAATTGAGTATTTTTATAGTGTCAATAGGTGATAATGACATTTTTTTAAGTATCAGTGGACATCCACAGCTTGATCTCTACTAATGTTACCTACATTCAAGGACACTTTTTAGACATATATAAGTTGCAAAAAAACCCCAGCCAACCAAAACACTGCCAAGCTTGCCAAAACAAAAAAATGACAATAGAAAACAAATAAAAACCTACAAAAATCAAAACCTGCAGTACCACCTTTAGTGTAATTCAGATGAATAGCAACTCAAGCACTTTTACCTTCTTGAACATGCTGTCTGTGACTATCTTTTGCTTTAGCCTGTTGAATTTTGAGTTGCTCCATCAACACTGCGTTTTCTTCCAAGACAAGCTTGGCCTGAGTTTGCAGCAGCTGCCTGCAATGATAAATGTAAATAAAATATAACTCAGATGTTATGTCCAAAGAACAAACACAACTGATTGTCAACAGTGTAAACTTAAAAAAATCATATTTGAACCTCTTTAAAAAACAGATTAAAAATCCTTAAAAATCCAAAAAACAAAACTTGTTCCAACCTTCTTGTGAGCAGAAGCAAACCCACAGTACACTCAGAGCAGGATGAAAACTCTGCAGTGGCAGCAAATCCTCTGGACAGCAGGTCTGGCATCAAAACCACCCCTGTGCACTCCCATCCCAATCCCAAGAGAGAGAGGAGCTGAATCCCAGCCAAAATCTCCAGGGATCTCTGCACTTCCCAAGGGAAAGCCCCACAGCTAAGAGACTGCAGTCAGCTGTACTCTTCCTCCTCCTCCTCCTCCCAGCCACATCTTTTAAGTATCAGTCATTCCCATCTCTTAGGCAACAAATGGGAGAAAAAAAATTAATAAAAAAAGAAAAATCCTAACATCCAACAACTACTTAACTTCATTATGCACTGTCTCACTTAACTGCATTTGCATTGTCTCACTTCTCAAAAACATCAAATTCTTCTAATGCCACATTCCAGTGCTATTTTGTATTAGTGGAAAACTGATGCCATTGGCACACTGTAAAGGTATGTAACCTGCAATACCTAGGACAGAATTACATGGGCTCCCCCTACAAAACTCCACATTCATATTTAATCTTTACTCTAAAATTATTCCAGGCATTGCAGATCAGCATTGTTCCAACATGACAGTTGTGATGCTATTATTTCTTCAGAAAAACAGTGTTTAAAGAAAAAAAAAACCCTAAGCTCTGTAATTTTAAAAGTTTGCATGCAATAAGCATGCAAAAATAATTTCTGAGTTTGAAATTAATTTCTAGGAATATAACTTGCCATTCTGTAGGACTAATGAAGTTATTTAATTGCCCATGCAAATCTTCATTCTCCTTCACCAACTCTTCAACTCGTGCTTTAAAATTCTTCATATCCTCCTGGAAGACAAAGGATTTCATATAAAGTTCTTTATAATTATTTTGCTTTAATTTTTACATCAAGAAAAAATTTTATGAGTACACATGCTTAGGTGCCTTCTAGTTCTTGTCATAATAGAATATTATCTCACTACTCACTCATCTCTAATGAGTGAGTGCATTCAGGTGTGCATATTTGATTTCTAAATTGGTTCATTAATCTAGTAATAGTTGATTAAAAATAATACTGATATGGTGCCACATTTTTGCAAGTTGCAGACCCTCAGAAGAATTCTGAAAATTACTGGATGACACTCTCCATTTTCAGTAGGAGTGACATGGATTTGGATATGGTAAGACAACACAGTGAATTTACAATAATACAAAAAACCCTTGCTGCTTTCTGCTTATTTTATGGCTGAATTTTTTGAAGGAAATACATTTCTTTTTAAAACTCAGAAAAGTTGTACTCTGAAACAAATAGCTATTTTTTCAAAGATTCAGTGACAAAAAATGCTTCTAAAAAGCAACACAAGTACCCAATCTTTTAATACCTAGAAGTAAGTATTCTTCTACCATAAAACCCACAAGCAGCTGCAAGAGCACTGAGTTCCCATCATGAATGACAAAAATTCATTCCACCAGTGACTAGTTTATGTTTGCTCTATTTTCAGAGCATATCTTACATATGTCAGTGTAGTGCATGCTCCTAAAAGTGAATAGGCTGACAAAAATAAGCAAGCCAAGTAGGATAAAACAGCACAATACTATGCATGGAAAAGAAAAACAAAGTAGCTTTAAATTTTAAGCAGACAACAGCATTGGTAAATCCTTCTAAAAATTCAGTAATTTTTTTCTGCTTTAGTGGATATTTTTTCTAAACTTGCCTCATGTTCAAGAATAAAATCTTCCTTTTCTCTTATTCTATCTTCATATGCCAACAGAAGAGGTGACAAATACTTCATATCCAACTTAAAAGAAAATTAAAAAATAAATACATGTAGATTAATTACAAGCACACAGACCATTATATACAGAATGATGCTGCAGAAACACCTCACAGTACTGTGTTAGCAGCAAGCTTTGGAAAGGAAAAGACCTCATGCTTTACTTGCATCTTTCTTCTAAAAAGCAGCTTGAACTTATCACTATATGTAACACAGCAGAACATGGATGCAAATGAATTCAAAACAAGATTAAAACACTATAGTGAATATAATGCTAAAAAAAAATTACCCCAGATTCATTACTAAGTGGGAAGGGAATTTTTACACTCTCAAATCTGCATCATTAAGACTAAATATGTGATTATTGGCTATTTTGGCTAAAAAGAGCAGGAGAACTTTCCCACTCTGTATAGTTCTCTGTATAGTAACAGTGAGGAAAGAAAATATCAGATCTGTTTAGTATTTCAAGGAGAAATTGCTTTTACATATTACAAATGCATTCCCTTTCACAGACTATTTCCTTCTCCTTGTCAGAAATTCACAGGCTACTATTGGATTCATGACATTCCTACAATCAGAAAAATTCTGTTTTCTTTTAGTATGATCACAAAAAAAGTAACAGCAAAAGAATACCAGTTAAGACTAACAATTAGGATTACCAATTAAAATTAACAATTAAGCAATAGACCTTGAAAGACCTTGAAGCAAACTAAATGCTACACAATTCCAAGTGAAGATGGCATTTATGATTCTCAGCATGACAATACTTTTCAATAGTTCAAAGTTGGTGACAATGTGCAGTTTGTAATTTACTGTACATTCAGCTGGAACATGCACACATTCATTACAAAGTTCTGCCATACATATTTTTCTGCCACAAAAGAAATGTTTATAATATTCTCTTAGTATGTGATAGTTCAGCAGAGTAATATCTGAATACTTTGATTCCAGTAAAGAAATTCTACTTCTTTGCTTAGAGAGAATGAACAATCAAATGAAAATATTAGTTGACTTACCAGCCATGGTGGTTGTGGTCCTTCCATGGGTAAGCTTTTCAGCTTTGCATTCTAGAATGGATAATTAAAAATATATTGACATTACTTCCTGCTTTTTGAAGCACCAGCAACTGTCCACTGCAGTCTCAATTATCATCCCAAACAAGCTTATTACATATGTTGCATAAGTAACACACACCCAATAAAACTGAAAATCCACTATGTTACTGATACTAAATAATATGAATTCTTAATGATAAAGGCTTATTTTAAATTTCAGAGAAAGCCTGTGCAATTTGTAGACTTTATGGCAAATCTGAAGAAAACAGTAATAAAAACCTCAAAAGATTCAACAGACAATGGAACATTTCAGTAGTAATTATAATGAAGATAATGAAGAATGATAATGATAATGAAAAATAATTGATTAATAATGATAATTGATAATGAAGATTCTCACCTCTTCTTGGGACAATGACCTGAATTTAGTCTGATAACGACTTAATTCCACATTTAAACGATGGACCACTGTTTTCAAAGCATCATTTTCATCTACCAGCTCTTGTGCTTGTTGTCTGAGAGAAACTAATTCTGTTGCCTCTCCTATTAAAACAAAAATCCAACAAGAAAGTTCCATTAAAATTCAAGGAATGTTCACAATAACTTGTTAATTATAATGAAAAACAAAAAAAATAAGCTAGAATAATAACCAATAACTTCTCTCAAAGAGAAAGAAAAATTGAAAAATCCCATGAAAACTACTAGCAAAAAACCCATTTTATTTCAAACAACAAGTGATTTTTTTTTTTTTTTTAATTATCATGTACTTATTCCTTAACAAAATTTTTACAAATGTAGAAAATACTGTTTGGAAACCACTTCTGCAAGCATACTTGCCTAATTCAATGACTTGAAACCTGCTGCTAGGGGAAAAGGTTGTAAGAAATTAGAAAAATTGAAACAAGATAAATACAGAAGAGCTTGTATGTTTCTCCCACCTTCTCTATGTGAGTTCTCTGCAGCTTCTTTAAGTCTTTTGTTTTCTTCTTCTAGCATCTTCAGCTTTAATTCCTGTTCTTTTATGAGCTGTTTTGTTCCCTCAAATTGCTGGACCACAGCTTGGTATGCCTTTTTCAGAGTCCAATTTTCTTGTTTTAGTTCTCTGAACTTTTCTTTGCTTATATTTTCCCATACTTGCCTTGCCCGAGCAGACACATCTGTAATGCCACAGAACAAGGTATTTAAATACCAGCCAGACTGGAACAGGAATTTCAGCAATAACAATCCATTCTTTCTAATAATAACATTATATTGAGTGATACTTTAAGATCTAGATCAGTATCCAGACTGGAATAGGAGTTTCAGCCAATTACACACCATTTTCCCCTAATATTAACATTGTATATGAGTGATACTTTGTAAGATCTAAATCAGTATCCAGACTGGAACTGGAGTTTCAGCAAATTAAAATCTATTTTTTCCAATATCAACATTATAGATGAGTAACATTTTATAAGATTTAAATCAGCTCATGGCTCAAGATAAGACTAGGGAAAACAAAAAACCATGGATTTGGAAAGAGAGCTGTGGAGTGGCTGCAATTTCCCATCTTTTCCCTCAGACACTAAAAATATTCATCCTTTTAATGAGTTTTGTGCCCTGCATGGACTAGTCAGTATTCTTGATCCCTGCAAATTTTAACCACCTATACAATGCAAATTTACATGCCTTCCCACTGAACAGCTTCAGTGTCATTGAAGAGAAGTAACTGACCAATTCCTACAAAAGTAAACTTTTAGATTATCTGCAAAACTTTGGATATGTTGTTGCATCAGTAAAATTGATTTTCATATACACATGCATATTAATAAAGTGAAAATGTCTGACAAAGTCATTGAAAAATCCAAAGTACCTGGGGATGGTGGAGGTTTGTCATGTACCAGATTTTCAGCTACTGATTTTTCCTCCTAGCAAAGAAATAAAAACTGAGATAATCTGATTTAATAGCATCACTGCTGAAGAAGTTAAATAAAATTTTTGAAGGAGTTTATATCAACTAAATTGAATGTTGCATTCACTGCTGATAATACTCAACTTATCATCTACTCATCTAGACATCATTTTATCAATTATCACTGCCATCAGTCACTTGTGGACACCTGAAACTCACTATTATCTTTAGTAGTCAGAAATGTACAGTTCTCAAAGCAATTATTTTACAGCTGATATAAAAGTCACAAACACAAAGCTTCTTGCTGAAACAGGAAGGGTATTCCTCCCACTTGTTAGTTTGTAGAGAGTAAGACTTTAGAGCAGTCAATTAACTGGTTATCAGCAAATAAATTAAAATGTCAAGTGTTTTTCAGAGTTGAAGAACTTTGTTCTTGCTTTGCTGGAGAAAGGATTGAAAATATTTGTATATTTTCAGAAGGGAAAGAATTACAGTGTCATTTATGCTAATGTATTTACTTGAGGTGAAGGTGATGTAGAGATTTCTCCATGTTTTTATGAAACAGCAGTAAGTTTTGTAAGGATATGCTGTCATGTAATTTAACACATTGATGATACTGAGTGACACCAATGATTAAATGAGACAAAACTCATGAACAATTCCAAAGAAATAGTTATGTGATTAAGAACTTGTAGAAAAAAGTTCTGATAACAATGGAAGAACTGACCATTTTCATAAACAATCTTCTGGCAAGTTGATCTGAGAAACTAAATTTTTGGGTATTCCTTTTCAAGCTTATGAAAGCAGTCAGATCAGCTTAAATAGAAAACTATACAAAAATGCAATAAAGTCAGGCTCAGAGTTTGAAAATTAACAATATGAGCTATGCCTTGCTAGAGCATGCTCTCATTCTAAGTTTCTTTCACATGAGGAATATCAGACAATATACTATAAAAAAAATAAAAGCAACAACTTTTCTATGGCTTATTTACCTATATAGTAGCATTTTTTCAAAATGAATGATTAGCCGTTCTCATATTCCAAAAGAAAAAGAATAAGTGGCAATAAATTAGTTTTCTTTTAAGTGACTGCAAACCTAGCAGCTTTTTATGACAGCCTATTTTCCAAAATGCATCATAAATCAACTTTTATAAAAGTCTTACCTTTAAATTCGAGCCCAGATTTTGGTCTTCTGTTAAAGAAAAACAGATCTTTCAGTCAATTAGAACAAAAATTATTTTAAGTCCATAAGCTCTAAGGGTTCATAAGGATATGTATGCACACATATAATAAATGCACATAAATGTAAGAAAGTCCTTCCCAAAGCACAGATTAGATCATTAATCTTCCATTAACTCTTTCATGGTGTAGCAGGACATTGATGCGAGACCTCACTTTACCTCACAGTGGATAGGTGCAAGTAAGCTGGATTGTTGGCTTCTGTGATAAATTTAGAATTTAACTGAAGAACAAATGAAATATTGTCACTGATTTTACTGGACTCGAATCCTACTGCATCTCTGAACAAAACAATGTAATTCTGACAGCTTTCAAGGCCTGCAGCAGTTATTATGTACAAGAGGGATTAGAAAGAGTTTATATATCCCACATTTTCAGTTTAATGACTTCTCTTCCCAAATGGTTTTATCAAAGCAACCATTCTTTCTGAATAGTGTTCTCTATGAAATAGAGAAATAAATACAGTCCACTGAAATAATACTGGGATCCAACATGAGTAAAATTTAGAAAGAATTTTTTGCAAATTGACTCAGTTTTGCTTCCTCTTTCCTATCCACTAGCTAGAGAGTGCTACCATCTGTGGGAGATAAGAAAAATGTTATAAAATAAGGGCCTGAGAGGCCTCTGTTCATTTCTGTCACCTCAGCTCATGGGAAAGCACTCTGGGAAAGCCTCAGCTAAGGGGGCAGCAAAAACCAAGTTACAGAACCTAAAAACCAAGTTGTGTAAACAGAAAACAAGCCATACATGCAGTGTGTGCTCAGTTTGTGTTTGGGGTTCTGACTGCTCAGGGCACATGGGGACAGTGTGAGACCAAAAAGGGGATGGGGTAAAGGCAGGCACCACTGCATGTTTATTCTGTTTCATGGCAATGGAAACAGGTAAGAGTTTACCCTCTGAAAACAGCATAAAAAGGTTTTTTGCAATAAATAATCTTCCCTTGCAGCTGCTACCAGGAGTCTGTGTTTTTCATTCATCATTGCTACAATCATCCTCTGTAAAACTGCATTTTTCAGCTCCAAAATTAATTCTTCTTTCCCTACTCTTGATTTGAAAATAACAGACAAGATAATTATGCAAGACAACTGCTACACCCATATATTGGTGTTGCTTTATTGTTACAATTTTTTTCCACAATATTCTATTGTTATAAGAAAATTGCCTAAGGACAGATCCAGTAACAATCCAAAGGTCCCTAATCTAATGAAATTACTTAGTGAAAAAAAAATATTTGTGAATCTTAACAATTCAGTGCTTAGGTTGATATTCTGAGACTAATTATCATGTTTATTTCTCTATTCTGAAGAAACATCCTGACACCAATAATGATACGACTTTTGTAGAAGGTATAAGCAACACTACTATCATGCCATTTGATTATTAAAAAACTCAAGAAATTTTTACTACTGTTTTTCAGACAAGTAAAATAACTGATTAAAAAGGTTTTCCTCTATCTCTCTATCTCTAGCTTTTGGCTTGTTTTTTTTTTCTTTTGAACACTGCTAGTTTCTACAGCTTTTACTTTTTTCCATTTTATTTTTGAACACATTAGCACTCCAAAAAGTTCCAGATTACAAACCTGACTGTTTCAACAAAAGCATAGTAGAGAATGACTGCACTTTACAAGACAAGAGTTCACAAAACCTTTCTCCCCATTTCTTCATTTAACAGTGGCTGACAGTTCAGTGAGTATAGACCAATCTTTCCTCTTTATGCAGGTTTTTAATTTTCTATAACTATTAGAAACTGCTAAGTACTTAGTAGCATTTTTAACTGCCATTATAGAAAAGGAATATAATATTACAATATAGTATCACATTTATTTTATTAATTTTTTCCCAATGTTATTAAAAGCATAGCATTTTGACTTAAAGTAAGTTTACTTACCTTCTATTTGTACACTTGACTTATCCACTAGCACCTGACATTCAGCTTCATGGGAAGAAACCTCTTTCTTGTCAGCATTAGGAATAGGAGATGGTGGAAACTCTTCCTATGTAAAAATAAGACAAACCTCTCTAAATCATGAGGTCACTGTTAAAACAGCCCATGAACCTTGATACCTGTATGACACATTTAGTATAATTTTAACTCCCAGTCACATTCAGAATTGTTCACTAATATTTTAAAATAGTAAATTATAAAATTTGTTTCTTCTCTTGTTTTCTTGGGGTTTTTTTTGTGGGTTTTTTTTTGTGTTGCTGTTGTTTAGGGCCCTATGTAAATAAAATCTAAACCTTACAAGGATCAACAGGAGGTTAGCAAGTATGAAGTGATAAGTTCAAGTACTCTCCGTCACCTTCTTTGGTTACAAGAGTCCATGAAATTATTCTGTTTCCTTGCCTGCTGTGGCATAAGTAATCTCAATTATCAACCAATTATCTACTGTATCACTCTGTGAAGGATGAATGAACCACGAATGAACCACAATTAACATTATCTTTGCTGGTTTGCCCACTGATCACACAGCAGTATTCCACATATTCTACTCACTCTCCCCGCCCCCCTTTTTTTTTTTCCCTTCTCCTTCTGTGGTATTTTCTGTGTTTCTTGTCATAGGGAGGAAATGATGAATTTTTAGAAGGCTAATTTATTATTTTATGATACTATATTAGAGAATACTGTACTAAAGTTATACTAAAGAATAGAGAAAGGATACAGACAGAAGGCTTAACAAGATACCAATGAAAAACTCCTGACTCTCACCAGAGCTCTGACACAGCTGACTGTGATTGGTCATTAAGTCAAAACAATTCACATTAAAACAATCAAACAATGACCAGTTTGATGATGATGATGACAATAATAGTAATAATAATAGTAATAATAATAGTAATATCTAAACTACATTCTAAAGCAGCAAAACACAGGAGAAGCAATCAGATAATTATTGTTTTCATTTTTCTCTGAGGCTTCTCAGCTTCCCAGGAGAAGAAATCCTGGGCAAGGGGACTTTTCAGAAAATGTGACAGTGACACCCTTCCCTCCTCTTACCAGCTACTGTCTCTGCACCTTGGGGTGTTTTATGGATTCTTCCACGTTTTGGGATTTGTGGTGTATATTCTAAAGCTGATGGTCATACTTTACTGGTGCTGGGTTTTTTTGAAGAGGCATTTTTTAAGAGATCTTTATTTGCCTTTTTCCTACTCAGATACTTCTTCCTGTTTCTTAAATTTTTGTCTCATTTTTGATTTAATTTTAAATGTGCCTTTGGAGTATTAAATTCATTACTGTTTAAGACAATCCAAAATTATATCATACATAAATTCCCTGGTCTTCAGGAAAAGGTTATTTATTTTGTTTGATTCTGAATCTTCCCATTTCTATATAGGCCTGTGCTCATTAGCACAATACTGAACCCTTAACTAAGCTTTCACCATCTAATAGTAAAATTACTACTGCTTTTAACAAATCATCTACTGTGTAAGTACCATGCTCAATATAAATTATTGGACATTTTACAAGACTATGCATCATTATTATATATAATTATGCATGATAATTATATGCAATACCAGTGTGCTCCTAATAACCAGAGAAACTCTGTGACAATCAACAAATCTAGAAAATTCATGTAAGAGTAAATGAATCACAAAAATTAGCATGTGAAATAAATATTGAATACATGTGAAGAGTAAGAAGAGAATAAAAAGCATCTGAGATATGAGCATGCATTAATATATTAAAACATGGTAAAGGAACTAATGCATTTAAAAAATTTACCTTTTTAGTTTTGCAGGGAACAGAATAAATAGCATTGGTGCTAAAGCTTCCTTCCCTTTTCTCATTACTCTGGCAGCTGGACTCTGCCTCTTTATCAGCATCTGAAAGATATGTGTCCATGTCCTCATCTTCACCATCATTGCCTGATATTTCCAGGGACTGTAGAGGAGATCTGTCACAACCATCGAGGTTCCAGTTAGATCTGCAAAAAGCAATTTAATAATTTAATGCCTGTTTCAGCACTGCCTACTCTTCAAAACAACCCAACACTAGTAAAGTAGAACCATCAGTCTTACAATGTACACGAGTCCAAAGAGACACAGAGACATCTAGGCTTGCCTTCATTCCTTGCTGGCTGAACAAGGAACGAAGGCAGAAACAGGACAGCAAGCAAGAGGCAGCAGAAACTCCTCAGCTGTAGCTGAACTTTTTAGCTCCTGGAAGGAGGGGCAGAACAGCTCCAGTGCAGGGAAAACCCCAGAGCAGCAGCCCTGGCTCCCAAACACGGCAGAGAAACTCCCAGGGACTGCTCACTGGCACTGGCTGGGGCCTGGCGTGGGGCTGGGCAGAGCTCCTGCTGGGCACACACTGGCCCTGGGCTTCCCCAGAGCACAACAGCAAAAAGGGCCAAGCTGGCAAGCTCAGTGCCAAAGCAAAAATAACAATAATAATAATAAAAAAAACCAAACAAAAACCAAACAAACAAAAAAACCAAAACAATATGAAACAAACAAAAAGAAACCAACCAAAAAACAAACCCAAAGCAAAAAAAACCCAAAGCAAAAACAAACCCCAAAGCAAAAACAAACCCCAAAGCAAAAAAACCCCAAAGCAAAACAAACCCCAAAGCAAAACAAACCCCAAAAAACAAAACCCCAAAGCAAAGAAACCCCAAAGCAAAGAAACCCCAAAAAACAAAAACCCAAAAAACAAAAACCCAAAAAACAAAAACCCAAAAAACAAAAACCCAAAAAACAAAAACCCAAAAAAACAAAAACCCAAAAAACCCCAACCAACCAAAAACCAAAACAAATCCAAAAAAACCCAGAAAAAAAACCAGAAAAACCCCAAAAAAACCCCAAAAACCCAAAAAAACCAGCAAGAAAATAAAACCACAAAAAGAATTAGGCAAACCCCACAGAAACAGCAGGATCCTGGTCAGTGTGTCCAGTGGAACAAGCCCATGCCCCTCACCCTGCCCCAAACTCCCTCCAGACACCCCAGCTCAGCTCCATTCTTCTCAACAGCCCCAGAGCCAGGCAGGGTGGGGGCTGAAGCAGGGTCAGCAGCCCCTGAGCACAAACTAACCCAAACAGATCAAAAACCCCAAATGGTATGGGATAATAAACCATCTCCAAGACAGTGTCTATGTGTATACTCTAAAACAGATAATTAACAATGGTACTACCTTTTCCTCTCTATCTTAAAATTGCAGATTAGAGACAGCTCTTAATTCTACCAAAAAGACAGTTTGAAATAATCATTTTAGTACAAAGGAAATATCTTGCATGTAAATCAAGTGATTCCTCAGTTCATCACCGAGGAGTTCGTTCTGTAAAATTGATCATCATTTGACAGAAACAGTATGTGACTTTAGTTATGACTGTTGTACAATCAAAATCTGCCTCTTTGAGAATTGTATGTGTGACACCACTTTACAAGAAACAGAATAAGGATTGTTATGTTGGAGATTTTTTCAGAAATGGCTTAGAAGGCAGCTGTGAGGAGTAAAATTCTCACAGCCTGTTTCTGTAAACAGCAGAAGTTCTCAGGTTGTTTTTAATTACAAGTAAAAGTGACAAACATGAAGGCCTTGAGAACCTTGCATACCAGGGTTCTCAGGCAGCTTTCTCATAACAAGTAGATATTCTATCTTTGGCTGTTTTGGGAAAGCAAAATTAAGTTTTGAGAACCCAAATCTTGGTATTGGAAACATAAGGAGGGGTTGGTGTGTCATCTCTGACCTATTGTGAGCTCGGGTTTGCAATATGCATAAACTTAATTAACACAGTTATAAAAAGTGATTGATTGAGTGAATAAACGGAGTCAGATGCTGAACAAGGAAGTTGGGTCTCTCCCTCCATCTTCAATATTGTTAGAGACTTCAGACTGAATTTATGGTATGGTAAGAAAAAAGTAAGTAGCTGTAACAACAGCTGTAACAAATTTTACCAGTTTGCTGTCACTCTGGTAAAATTGACCACTGAGAGATTCCAAGGTATCATTTATCACCACAATTTCAGGTATCAAACCAGAAAGCATACACTACCCTATTCCAAGCTCTGTGACTGTTGCATACGGCTCCAAACATTCTTGCTCCAAGAAGGTGGAATCACCTTCAGAGAGGGATCTCTGCCGAGGCTGAGGAATAGCAACAGTGCGCCCTGTTAGTGTTGTTGCAAGGATTGCTGCTGCTAGAGCAGACCTGCAAGGAAACACAACAAAGCAATGAAGCAATACCGGTGCTTTCCCTGCCCTCCACATTTTATAACTTTTCCTTTGCAAAATGTCTTCATTATTTAATCAAAGCAAAACGTTCACAGTTAACAAGCATAAATATCAGTGACTGCTGTGGGATTGGTTACAAACTATAACCTCCTGTCACAGACATCTTTTATAAAAAATGCTTTCCTTAGGATTTTTCCTCCTGAGAAGCTGAGAGACCTCAGGAACAAAATGTAAACAATGGTTATCTGCTGCTGTGGAATGCAACAGGTGCATCTGTGATTATCCCATGTTAGATGTTTCTAATTAATGGCCAATCACAGTCAGCTGGCTCAGACAGAGAGCCAAACCACAAACCTTTGTTATCATTCTTTGCTATTCTATTCTTAGCCAGCCTTCTGATGAAACCTTTTCTTCTATTCTTTTAGTATAGTTTTAATGTAATATATATCATGAAATAATAAATCAGCCTTCTGAAACATGGAGTCAGATCCTCATCCAAGAACCCCTGTGAGCACCATCACAACCTCCCAAAGCAAAGCACAAAACAATGCAGCTATCCAAGAGCAAGGTACAATATCTATTGGTTTTCCCAAATCACATGCATGAAAATCATGGAATATACCAAGTTTCCCAAAATTTACATCAATAATTTACAGTATTTAGCACTCACTTCAGCCATAACAACACTACCTTGTGCTGTGTTGAAAAGGTCTTCCATGTCCTGCTATTTTGTCTCCATTATTCCCTACTCTAAACCTTTTACTGATGACTCTGAAGTTGTTAATAAGTGTTGGCACACTGCAAACCAGGACAAGCAAACAGAAGTGCCTATTTGTGTGATGCTGTGGAGTACAGAGAAGGGTATGATGAAAAGGAAAAATAAGCAGTAACTAAGATTAAAGCAGTGAAAAGCTGAGAACTGTAAAATGAATGACAAGAACTTGAGGCCAAAAAGGAAGAAGAAATTAATTATAATTAAGTAGGAATGTTAGAGACACTAAAAAGGCCACAGAAAACAACCGGAATGCAGAAAAAACAGAATAAAAACTAAGAAACTACAACTTAAAAGAAAAATAATTTGCATGTTTCCAATCCAGCGTGGTGTTACATACCAGTTTTTGAAGTCCCTGGTATGGAAGCAAGGCTTAATTTATGTTTTTCTAATGAGCTAACATTTCCTGACTCACAGCACTCGTGCTGCTGCAGTTCTACACTCTACTGTAGCAGCCAAATTTAAAATTCCATTAACTTTAAATAGTCCATTTGTCTTTAATTGACTCAGACAAGTCACATATTCACAACAGTTACTGTCCTGAATATTTACCATGCTTAGGAGTGGGGAAAAAAAGTTCAGAGTGAGAAATTTCCCTCCTTAAAAACACATTATTTTGATGAAAAGTTCTGTAAATATTGTAAAGACACATAATTCTTCTAATCAGATTTTTCTAGTATGCTACAATACCTGATTAAACAACAAAAAATATTAAAAAAAAAAAAAAGAAAAAATAATATTAAAAACCCCAAAAAGCAAGACATACCTGGGCCTTTCTGGAGAAGGGTTTGGACTACGAGGGGGAGGGGTGCGGGGAACTGCAGGTTTAGGAGCTATGGTAGCAGCAGGGACCAGGCCATGAGCTATGTGTTTCTAAATGATTTAAAATAAAATTAGTTGACAATGATTGTAAGGATTACAATGAGAAAAAACACACAGAACTGAATGTGCACAGAAACTAACAATGCAAAATAATGTAAACAGGAAGAACAATGACATGCAATTAATGTAAACAGAAGACTTGAAATGGCATTTCATTCCCCTTAAAGTCAGAACACCATGTAAAGCTGAAAAGTTCATTTCACATTTATCAACAGCTGCTCTTGAAGGTTAGAAATGTAATTTACATGAGGCCCATTAATGTACACTTTCTATCCACTATATCACAATTTGCAAAACCAGAATTTCAACTTACTCATCTTTTTCCTATAGATACACCAGAAAAACTGGACTAGAAAATAACTTTTTCAAAATATCAGAATGCTGCTTCAAACGAACAATATTAGTCCCTTTCTTCTAGTTTGTCAATCCTCAGTCATAGCAGTATGAGACAGAAAAAAAAACCTCACTACCACTAAGTCTTGCAGTCAAAAGTTCAACCTTAATTATAAAAAAAACCAAAAAACCAATACATTTTTTCCATCAGCAAACACAATATTTTTTTTTAAATGGTATAACATTAAATACCAACTCAGAAAAAATGGGACCAGAGCTCCTGCAAAAGTACTGTGAAGGAAACTGGATGCTGGTTGAGGTTGAAGGGAGCTCTGGAGATTGTCCAGCTCCTGCTGGAAGCTGGGTCAACCACGAGAGGGTTCCTTGGTGTCCTGTCCAGTCATGTCTTGTGTATCTCCAGCCTGTACAATGCTGAGCCATCTCACAGTATTTTATTATTATGTTTAAGTTGAATTGTCTGTGCTCATTACCTCTTGTCCTCTCTCTAGGCATCAGAAAATACTATGCCATAATAATCCATCACCTTCGGGCAGATGTTACTTTTCTATGCAGTGAAACAGACTAAGTTCTTGCTATTTCTGCTACAGATCTTTTCTACCCCAATTATTCCGTAATTCACTTCTCCAACAGGAGAATGAAGATGAAAACTGGGAAATATTTCTGGTTTTTTATGAAGTCACATAAAACAATTAAATAGTGCGTTAAAAGACTGCCTTTTTACTCAGCCATGCAAACTCACTGCTCCCTAATTCTGCATGTGTGTCTGGCATGCACCATTTCGTCTATTGCAGGCTGTTGACTGCAGACACGACTGACTGACCCTGCTAAGACTACCAGGGAACACAGCTGAAGCAAAAGTCATCCCATGGTAAAAGTATGACAACAACAGAAGATCAATACTTTCACTGCAGTAATAAACAAAAATTCATTTAGTTCAATACGTTGGAAGAGTACACCGGCACAACTGCTGATAACCGCACAGCCTTTGGCTGCCTTGGGCCAGAACTTTTATCCGCTCATTTTACAGTGAACGGTGCTTTGAGGATGGGCTCGGCAAGAGCTGGGAGCGAGCGAGCTGCGCTGCCAGCCCGGCCACAGGGAAGGGAAGGGAAAAGGGAAGCTCGGCGTTCCTGAAAAGCCAAGCAGGCCGGGATTGAGGGAAAGGAACGCACCAGCCCCCAGACACCATTTTATCTTGGCTTGGCTTGATTTTTCTCCCCAATTTTCACTTTTAAGTGCTCAGCGATCATGGGCATCACCCCTGGCCCCAGCCGCGCACAGACCCCCGCGCCCTGCTGTCCCCGCTCACGGTAAAGGAGCCCCATGCCGGCACAGCGATACTCACGAAGGGGCCCCTGCGGCCTCTCCTGAACAGGAACGCCATCGGGACGGGACGGGACGGGACGGCTCCAACCACCGCCTCACGGTCGCCTCCTCGCCGCGTCGGACGCTTCGCCTTCGCGACCCGCCTAGAAACAAAGGCACGGCGGATTTGCTACGGGCCCGAGCTCCTCCAGTCAGCGCGGGCCTTACTCAGCCTCGCTCGGCCGTAGCAACAGCTCCGGCTGCGGCCCGCCCTCCTCTCCTCCGCTCCTCCTCCGCCCGCGGCCTGTGGAGCTCCCGCTGCCGCTTCCCGGTACCGCTGCCCGGCGGGCCCTTGGCTGCCGTGGGCGGCTCCTCCGGGCCGGGAGGCTCCTCCGGGCCGGGCAGCGCCCCTGCGGTCTCCACCGTGGGATGTGTGTCGGTGTGGTACCGGCTTGCCTGCGGTGCTTGTCCTTTAGTTCATGCCTCAGCCTCCAAGGCTCGTAAAGTCAACACCGCTAAAACTGGCAAACCTGGACATGATCTCTCCCGCCTTTTAATAATTGGTCTGGAGACTTCCACCAGCGGAGGGATGGAGGTGCCTCTGGAGTCGGCTTTGTAATTCAGGAAGATTTCCTCGCAGCAAGTTGGATAAAGGTATGGAAAAGGCAATGTGGGATTTTTCACCGTCTCTGTGTTTTAATTCAGGCTGAGCGGTAAAGCTGAAAGTGGAATTTGCAAGTTAACAGCATGTATTAAGTGAACAGAGCTGCTGGCCGATTTTGATATGTTCACCTTAGCTGTAAGAAAGCTTGTGGAAGGAGATAGTGTCTCTTCCAGAATATTGCATCCTAAGTTTAAAATTTATAAGCTTGCAACAGGTTTGTAAAATGTGTTGCTGTTTTTCCTAGTTTCTTTCTAGGGTGTAACTGCTGCTGAAGGAGGATTTTAAAGGAGGGCTGATGACAACAAAAGCAAACTCTCCTGTGACAGCAGGATCTATAGTTGTCCCTTTAGGGCATGTCATTGGAAACGAGAAGTGGAGAGGGTCGGAGCTGGCCCAAAGGCTACAAGGTAAGCACAAATTGGAAGAGAAAAAGCAAGTCAGGCAAAACATTCCCTTCTGTTGCCCAGTAACATTGAGAACAGCTGGAATGTGCTTTACTCTGTGCCTGACTGGTCCCATATTTGTGGTATGGACTGTTAGCAGGCTGAAAGATCCCGTTTGTTTGTCATAAATCTGTGTGATCAGCTCAGTTTTCAGAGCACTGCAGGGAAGCAGCAGAATCTGCTGGTGTGGGGCTTTGCAGATTTGCATCTCCACTGATCTCCCTTGAATTTACATCTGTACTCTGCTACTGTCCTGCTGGCACAACAAACTAAATTATAATGCTCCCTCCAGCAAAGCATGTGATATTTTTGTTCAACTCCACAGTTTACTGGGCAGCTTTAGTACTTTAAAATCTGTGGATTGGAACTGCTATTAATTTGCATTACTAAAGATAGTTTGGACTGCTTGTAATAGATTTACTTAAAGGAAAAAAAAGCTTTTTATAAAGTTCATTATCAAGTCACTAGAATTACTGACACTTTAGGAAGGCTGTGCTGTGAAATAATTGTTAGTATATTTTTAACTACTGTATTTTTTCTTCTAACAATCTCACCCTAAGGGAAAGTTAGACTCATCTTTGAAGATGGCTTGGAATTGGTGGACTTTCATCTTCCAAACAGAACTTGCATTTTACTTATTTCTGAAGCAGATTTGGTTGCAGGGGATGAATTCAAACGAAGATTGGTGAAGTTTAGAAATGTAAGTATATAAAGAGAAGAGTTTTCACTTGACACTTGTTTATTCCATGCTTCTGAAAACATTCTTCTTGTATTTTTTTTTTAATTCCATTGGAGATGACCTTTTGGGATAATTTTCACATGGAAACAGAAAAATTCTGCAGCTGTATTAAATCTCTGTCCTGTTGCTGCAACTTACATTCTTCCTCTGATTTGCTATTAGGCAGCTCATACTTGAAAGAATTTCTCTCTGTTACATTGCATTAACTTGTCATTAACAAGGTTTCTCCTAATGTCTTTTTCCTTTCAAAACAGGCCAGCAGTCTGAGGGGAATTGTAATCGTAGAGAAAACCCCAATCAGTGATCAGTACTACCTAGGAGTGCAAAAACTTGTGGTACTCGAACTTGGCATGGTGTTGCTTCCTGTGGCAAATCAAGGAGAAGCTTCTCAGCTTATTATTCAACTAGTAAGTTTCTGAGTTATATTAAAATATGAGATGTATAGCAAAGCAGGTAAGTTTCTGTGTTATATTAAAATATGAGATGTATAGCAAAGCAGGTAGATCTCCTCAATGGTAATTTCAGAGAGAATACACAGGATCTTAAAGGAGCACAATATCATTTGAATGTAAGGAATAAATCTTCTGCAACAGTAATACAGTAGTAGAGTTCAGTGGAAAGAAGGCCCATTTGGGAACAAAGAAAAGAGGCTGAAGAATATGATCCTGGATTTTTTAATGTAATTTTGTATGAGGTGCCCACTAGGTGGCATTAGCGAAATTATCACTGTCAAAATCAACTTGAGATTTGGCTTTCTCTAAGGCTAGGGAAACTGTTTTAAAATTGTTTCTTGTTACCCTTTCTCTGACTGCATCCAAAAGGTGACAAAACCAATTGTTTTCTTTTGTTGTTGCTATTAAGGAATTGTTGGTTTCTGTGGTGGTGTTCGCAGGGGTCCCAGGATGAGGGAAGAGATGAGAATCTTGACTTCATATTTCAGAAGGCTGATTTATTATTTTATGATATACATTATATTAAAAGAAAATGATATATTAAAACTATACTAAAAGAATTGAAGAAAGGATTTCATCAGAAGGCAGGAAAGGTGCGGAAAGGAAGGGGAAGGGAAAGGGAAAGGAAAGGAAAGGAAAATCTTGTGACTGACCATGCAGTCCGAGACAGCTGATTGTGATTGGCCATTAATTAAAAACATCCAACATAGTCCAATCACAGATGCACCTGTTGCATTCCACAGCAGTAAAGAACCATTGTTTACATTTTGTTCCTGAGGCCTCTCAGCTTCTCAGGAGAAAAAATCCTAAGGAAAGGATTTGTCATAAAATGTGTTTGTGCCAGGTTTCCTAGTAAGGTTTTGTCGAACCGCATCCCGTAAGGGAGCACAGGTAAGGAGGGAGTTTGTATTTACACCTTCCTAGCGGCTGCACTGAATGCTGAGAGATGAAGCCGAGCGAGGAGGAGCAGGAGCGCTGGGTGTCGCTGACGGCTCTCTCTGTTCGCAGGGCTGTGCAGGAGCGCTGGGTGTCGCTGACAGCTCTCTCTGTTCCAGGGCTGTGCAGGAGCGCTGGTGCCGCTCTCTCTGTTCCAGGGCTGTGCAGGAGCGCTGGGTGTCGCTGACAGCTCTCTCTGTTCGCAGGGCTGTGCAGGAGCGCTGGGTGTCGCTCTCTCTGTTCGCAGGGCTGTGCAGGAGCGCTGGGTGTCGCTGACCGCTCTCTCTGTTCCAGGGCTGTGCAGGAGCGCTGGGTGTCGCTGACGGCTCTCTCTGTTCGCAGGTGCGGGAGCAGAGCCGGGATCGCGGCTCCAACCCGTTCGTGGGCCGGCAGCGCGGGCGGCCGGCGGAGCCCGCGGTGCTGCAGGCGCTGCAGCGCATCCCCGGCGTGGGCAGAACTAAAGCTCTGCTCCTGCTGCAGCGCTTCGGGAGCATCCACCGCCTCTGCAACGCGGACAGCCAGGAGCTGGAGCAGGCAGTTGGATCAACAGCAGCTCAACAGATTTATACTTTTCTACATTCCTGACGTGCACGTGCAGTGGTGCTTTCCAAAACAAAACCTTGCGATTTTTCTTCTGAATTGCAACATTTTCACTGTAATAATCACATATCATGCTGATTTCTGTAATCATAGCTAGCAGCAACTGGCCTCTGATGCTTCTTTTTTACATCTGCTCTGTTCATGTAGATTAAGCTGTGGAAATTGCCTTGGAAAGAACTCTGTGTATTTTGTATCTATCTGGAACAAATAAAAAAGAAGAAATCTCTTTTTCAGCATCAGCGTTAAAAAATGGAAGAGCAATCTGCTTGCTTACTTTGGTCTTCCAGAAAAAACCACCATATGAATATGTGCATAGTAACTTCTCAGTAACTGGAAATATGTTACCTGTGTTTAAAAAGACAGCATATATTGCTTGAGAGATGCTTTTCACACACCTGCTGAAGGGAAAAGGCAATTTTACCCTTAGAAAATAGGATAAGAATATAACTTAAAATGCAAGATCTCAGGAAAAGCAATTCTCTTTACAAATAGGTTTTGTAAATCTATTTTTAACATTTTTGTAACATTTTTGATTTATGATTTGTAGTTCCTTTGGAGAGTCCTACTGGAAAACACATTTGACTTCACACTAACTTATTTCTCTCGTCACCCCTCCAGTTCATGGAGTGTTAACAAATTTATTCCCATGTGTCTGATATCCAAAATATTGGTTAATTTATGTTGTCTTTCTGAATATAGGTTGGCATACTAATAATAAATTGCAAAATATTTTGATAAATTATAACTTCTAATATGTTAATTATACTACCAATCATACTATAATATACACTACAAAGAAAATATGGAAGCTTTGAACAAAACTGGTAATTCATACTACTCTTTCAATATTAATATTTTGAAAATCTATTTGTAAAGCATATTGGTTTTCCTGACATCTTGCATTTTATTTTAAGTTATATTCTTACCCTATTTTCTAAGGGTAAAATTGCCTTTTGCCTTGAGGAGGTGTGTGAAAAGCATCTCTGATACCATTTGGGAGTTTAGACCACAGCAGGAAGGCAGCTGAGGATTTTCCACTCCCTGCTGTGGTGGGAGCCTTGGCATCTCTGAAAGTCCTCTCTTACACACATGGTTAGCATGGACAGCAGGTGGACCTGATATTTGTATTGATTCTGTACTTGGGATGAAAATTTGTCTCTAACTTAGGACATAATTATTTAATTTAGTGAATAATAAACATTAGAATTTCCAAAAGTACAGGAAAAGATACTACTTTTTTTTCAGGCAACTAGGGAGTACTTTAAGCTTCTTTCTACATGGGTTTGCTCAGATTTTATTCCTCTACGATTTTGTCACTTTGCCATGAAGAGTGGATTTCACACCTAAAGGCTGTTGTGTTGCAAGACAAACACCTTTTCCCTATGGAAAAGCTCAGTGCATTAAATACAGTTCAGCTGAAGGAGTAACAATTAATATTCATGGGGTAACAGGCTGTGCTACTAATCCATTGCTAACCTTTCTTTTTAGGGCCTTGCACATCCTTGTGGTAGACACTTGCTACAAAAATTAATTCCTGTGGCCTGAGCAGAACAAAAAGCACCCACTCCTTTCACTGCTAGCTGAGTTAGCTGTTGGCTGCCACTCAGTGTAGAACAGAAAACTAAGAGTATTTGTTTGGCACCTGAGAGGTCCACATTTTTGCTTGAATTTTGGGGTGTGTTTTAAATTTTAAAAGCCAAGCTTTCCTCAAGTGAGTGTGATGATGGGAAGGGAAATACAATTATCCAGGAGCTAAGAGGGAAAGTATTTCCAGGAAGACTATGAGAGTGGTTTAGGAGAAATGAAGAGCTGCAAGAGTGATTGCTGTGACTTTGTAAAGGTTTGGGTACTTGGATAGCAATTTCAGGCACAGTAAATCTCATCTGTATGGAACAGTGTGAGGCAGGGCTGTGCACATCAGGGGCTGGCTGCTGATTGTGTGTGTGTAAAAGAAGCACTACTACCAGTACACCTAAAGAGTAACTGCTGAGGATAGGCAAGTCACAAGGAATTTACAGCTTATTTTTCATGTAACCTTTACAGGGAAACTGGAAATGTGTTTACACTCTTTGTAAAGAAGTTGGTTTTTAACTCTTAGTTGATATTTCACAATACAGGAACTTTTAAGAAAAGTTTCTTAGATCTCTGTAAGCAACATTAGAGAAACACACAAGAAGTATGGCAACAGTAAATAGCAAAAACCTGTAAATTATGCTTTATCATCCAAACTGAAGCAGAATTAAAAAGCTACTAGTAAATGGCAGCATCTGATTTTTATTCTTAAATAAGGGTCATCAAGATATTTACATCTACTACATAAGAAATTAAAAATAAATGACAACTCAAAAGTTTACAGCAAGATGCAGATGTCTGTGTAAATTTTAAGTATCTATCTACTCTGTAGATGGCAAAGTTAACTAACACTACAGTGTTAGCAATTTTCCATTAATTTAAGGAAACAGAAGAATCTCAAAGAAATGCTCACCAGTTATTTTTGTTCCCCTCCTTACTCTAGATACAGCTTGCTCATTAATTTTTCCAAGGGCAGAAGATTTTTTTTGCTTGATGTGATAGTAAATAAATATCCTGCCACTTAGCACAAGCACTTCCTTTATCATATTTTAAAGCACCACTGCAATTTATGTGCCCTCGAATCAATATATTATAATACATCCATTTTGAGATTTGTTTCACAGCTATCCATTTTATCAAGACAAGTGAGATACAAGTCTTAAGGTAAGTAAGTTAAATAACATTTGGAATAAAGCCTGTTTTTAACAACTGAATCAACAGGCATTTAAAATGTTACTTAAATCAGAAAAAAGAAGAGAGTAAAAGCCTTTTGGAGTTCAAAAGACCTTTTAAATTTTCAGCCTTGTAATTCTCTTCCAGAATTAAATGACCTGTTCAGTAGGCTACACCTAGTACTGTGAGGAAGCACCTCTGCATAAAACACAACTCTATCACACTGCTCCTTGACACTAGATTTGTTTCTCTGAATAATAATATATTCTCTCACCTGTGCTTTGTCAAGATAGTTTTTCAAAGTAATGTTAAATGATTTATTATTGACTCTTAACTTTAAGAGCAAAATCATTCTCTAACATGTCCCCTTATTATTTTGCATTCAGCATCAAGTTTGTAATAAATAACTCCCATCTAGCATAGTTATGACTATTTTTATGAAAAATCAGTCATAACTGTATTTTGAAACCCCAAAGGAGTCCAGTCCTCATGTAAGCAATTCTAGAATCTACATCTTGTTATTGCATACCTCCCAAAGGACTTCATTCTAACCTTCAAATACCTCAGTTTTACATTTTCTGCCAGCTTCTGACCACAAGTGGCTCAATGCACAGCAAATGAAGTCACCAGTATTTGTCTGGGTTTATACATACGTATGTGAAGATAAAATTGATCAATATTTTTACATTTTAAACAAAAGTCACATTAACAGATACTTCTGGAAGATTCAGTACAATGAACTTTCTGTATTGAAAAGTGTGAAGGGAGAAAGCTTCTTCTTAGTCTGAGAACTTCCAGCCACAGCTGAAGGAAGGCAGAGTGTACTTGCAGCTTTCTGTCTGTTTTTAGTTCCCCAGCTTAGAAAAGGAAGTTTTAGTGGGGTTTTCTTGGTCTGATCAATTTTATCCTCATCCATGGCTAAACAGATTAAGGAGTATGTCTTCTGCATTCCCATGGAGTAAGTTGCACTCTTGCTATGCTGTGGGAAAAAGAGAAGCATTGTAAGAATCACTCATCCAAAATGGGTCAAAATTTTGAGAATAACAAAAGGTTACTGTGCAAGCAGTTTTGCAGGGCAGCCTGCAGCAAGCTTTCTGTGCTAATGACACTGCTGAGCACGAGGCCCTTCAGAGTGCTGTCACCCTGATTGTGCACATGGAGACTCAAAGGGATACTCTGCAAAGCATAAAGGAGCTTGTGAATCTTTCCTTGGGTTGTTAATATTTACTGGCTTCTAGCATAACTATTTAATATACACAGTAACCTCCCTACAAAGCTCAAGTGTGCAATTCCTGCACAGATGTGAAGGAGAATCTCTTTGGACAGGTTCTGTACTGATCACAACTGCAGGAGCTCCTGTGTGACATTCTCCTGGGATACCTGAAGGGCACAGCCTTCTCTGTCTCCTCTTAGCTGTGCCCTGAAACAATTTGCTTATTTTCTAGCCTTTGAGTTGCAGCTTGGAATGGCAGATGCATAATTCCTTATTTTCAATAAGAAAAACCAATTTTAATAAAACAAGAAAACCTAACAGCAGCAGGGGCACCTTAACAGCTTCTCAGGCAACATTACTTGAGTGTCTAATCTTGCCAGGGAATGTTAAAGGCATGAAGCAGTGGATTTAGCTGAACTACAGGTTCTTTCACACAACTATTAAGTTATTTAGAGCTTAATACTTTTTAATCTTGTGATGACTTTCCCTTAGTCTAAAGCTTCTATAGTAGCTTTGTAACTGATTAGACAGTTATAAGTTCACCAAAATAAAAAAAAAAGACATAAAATAATCCATGATCTAATACAAAAGTCACAGATCATTTAGAATAACAGTGCATAGAAAATAAGCACATGGTCTTGGATGTTCTATTTCATTCCATCATTGTTTCATTGTGGTTTTTCCACTGCTGAAGAGGGTAATGCCTTCATCCTCTGGGACAAGTTAGGGGAAATAAACTGGGTCTTCAAAATTTTCATGCAATTAATCTAAGTAGCTGCACTGCAAAAAATTCCATCCCATTCTTATGCAGCCAGGCTGCTTTAGCTTGCTAGGTCACAATGGTTTCAACAGATGGTTTAAAACTGAACATTACATATTCCCAGGCTGAGTGGGATATCTGAGTACAGGAAAGTAAACACTGACCAGGAACTGAAGGCAGGCAAGTGACACAAGTCCAGCATATCAAACCTGCCAGTTTGCCTCATTACATACCAAAGATGCTGCTGTGTCCTGGCAACTGATAACCTCCATCTCCACGGGCTGCTTTCCCACACTTTTCAGTTTTTCCAGCACTTCACTGACACCAAGCCACTTGCAATCCACACCACCAACTGATACAATGTAGTCACCTTCCTTTAGGCCTGCTGACTGTCAAAAAATTGGACACAGGTTGTTTTCCAGAATTATAAAGACATGTAAATGTTTTTGTCATCACAGAGTACCTGCTCCAAAGGCATTTCACTCTTAGATGCTACAAACACATTCTCTAGCTACACATGTGTAACTTTCTCAAGTACACAAGCTACCTCTGGAGTTACCACTGATGTGATTCTGCTATACTCAAATGTTGGCTGGTTTTATGTTCTTTTCACTTTTCTCCTTCAGTAAGTGAACCCTGGGTTTTGCTATGCTATTGTCATTGCCTGCAGTGTGTAATTCTTTCTCTTCATTATTTTAATTTGTATTTCTGTAGTTACTTCTGCCTTTTCTATAAGTGAACTGCTTTTCACTGCATGCTGCTTTATCACTTTGGATTTTCCCTGAAAGAACATTACAAGCCAATAAAATATCCTTGCCCTTCTTTCCTTAGGCAAACATTACACCTTGCATTCCCTTCCTGATCCTTATTCTTGATGCTACCTTTTGAAGTATTTATCCCTTCTAACCTCCTGAATAAGACAGGAAGTAACATTTGCTTTTATTATTTGTGACTTTTGAAGAATGAACAGAGAAAGAAATCAACTCTAGTTTCATGTGATGTTGGGGATATGGGTACTTTAACAATCTGCAGCATATATAACACTTAAAATGTATTCAGATTATAAGAATTTACTACCCTAATGTAAAGGACTCAATAAATCCATGAGTATGAACTAGCTAAAGGTACATTTTATTGCTAGAGTCTGCAGAGAAATGGTTCATATCACACCAATATACTTACTGCTGCAGAAGAAGCTGGATCAAGACAATAAATCTGTACTGGTGAACCTCCTTTCAGACTGAATCCAAGCTCTGCTGCTTCATGGTGGAGGCAGATGGTCCTTGGGGCTGTCCATCTCTGCTTGGCTGAGAACACTGTCAGTGGGCCCTGCAGGGAGCACAAAGCAGGCACCTTGTGCTTTACTGTCACTTGTAAGTCAGCATTTCTGGCTTTGTAAGTCACAATGCTTTAAACTCATCTTTTGTAGGTTTTACTCAGGTTAACTCCCAGCTAATTCCCTGGAAATGCAAAGGGATTTCCTGACTGTTCAGCTGGTACTCAAACAGAGTGGGATAAAGGCAACTGCCAGGTTCTTCCAGGATTTCTGTTAAGGTGTGCAGAATCTTCTGGCTGCATAGGCTATATATGGTTACTCATTCTAGCAGTAATTCTCCTATTTAAATATAGGTTAGCCCATTAATGAGGGGAGTCATAAAGTTCTTATATTTTTGTAGTGTAGAGCTTTAAGGCAACACTTTGTTGATGGCTGCTTTAGGGCCCACAGTATGGTTGGGGAATTAATATTCATCTGCTCATAGAGATTGTATTCTTTTTTAAAGGAGCTGTACCCCCTCTAAATAGCCCTTAATTCTCTTCATTAGGGTTCATGGGTTTTCCTTGGTCCTGTATAACTCATTTCAGAGGAGATAAACTGATTCATGAAACCTTGCATATTCTGATCCTAACCATATTCCCAGTTCCTTTTGCTCACTGACACACACAGAGCCACCTGAAAGACTGGCTGTGTCACATGCAATGACACATTCTGCATGCCTGTCTCCACACACTAGGTATCCATCCCTCCCCTTAAGCTGTGTGCAATTATCTGCTGAGACTTCATGGGACTTGTATGAAGGTTTTCAAGACTGAATGCTGTGCAAGCCATACAGAAAAGGCACTTCTATCCTTTGCTTCTCAAGCTGACTTATACCTCTAAAGCTAGGAGTGATTTCTCCAATAGATTCTGAAAAATCAATTACTACAGGATCATTTTTCAGGCTAAAATACATGTGTCCCTTCCCTCAGGTTATAGTGAATTTATAGGTGCTATCAAAAGGGCAGAGGTTGGTCAGCATCAGTGTGTTAATTACATACCAGCTTGTGAAAGAAGTCTTTCACTTTCACCTTGGAAAACTGAGGAGCAATTGTTTCTATTTTATGTTCTGTTTTAGCTGAAATAAAAAGAAAACAAAATTAATTTTCTTTTAAGTATTAGTTAAAAGACATTAGAATTTATTTTTATTGCATTCTAAGCTAGACAGGAGTTTGTCCTAAATTCTTACTGGGCTGGAAAAATATTAATCTTTGTGAAAGTTTGTTAGATATCAGAACTGCCTTAAAAATATCTACAGAGCCCATAGTATCAATATGGAAAACTTGAAAAAAATCCATCTGAACAAAATTAGGCTATTCCCATCTTTAATTTATTTTTCTTTGAGAAGTTTTTAAAACCAGCACTCAGTTTCCTACTGCATCCAAAGAGGAAAGAGTTGTATGAGCTGGACTAAGGTAGAAAAAAAAATAGCAGTCAAACTGAGTTAACAACCCAGTGTAGTACAAGAGCTGGGCTCAAGAAACAGTTACTGTAGTTTTCCCTCAAATAATTTTAACTTTTCAAGTTTCCCCATTTTTTCTACCTCACAAGATAGTCACCAAAAAAAGCTGGATTCTAACTAACCACCATTGTGATCTACCCCAAAAAACAATGTTGCTAGAGACAGAAATCCTGTAAAGCAGCTCTAACAAAATCATATACTGATCAAAATATATTGATCTGTGCCTGAGAAAACATGTAAGGAAGTGACTTCTGTGAGCCAGAGAGAAGTCTGATAAGAGGATCCATGCTTACCCCTGAAAGAATTTCCTACCAAGGTCACTGACACAGAAACCAAGAAAGAAAGAAGGATATATAAGAGAAACCTGCAACTGCCTATGCCAATGAGCACTTTGTCTCTTCTGACCACTGAGTAAAGTGTAAACTTATGAGTTTGTAAGAATGTATAAAAAGCATCCATGCTAGAATAAAAACAGGTTTTAAGCCTTCTGAAAATGGAATGTTGCTTTGGATTGTGTTCATCTCAACTATGACAGGACCTCTACAAATGTACAGTATATATTCTACATTATTTCTGTTCTGGATGGAATACACAGATATATATAATTAATATATTATACTATTCATGGGGAAAGGCCTTTAATTTATGTATTGATATATAAAAATGAAAGCATATTTGCCCATGCTTAGATACCCTTTATTTCTGGCTGTGCACACTTACAGAGTATATCTGGAGCCTGGATGAGACTGAGGAAATCATCTTCTGTCTCCTGCTGAGCATATTTGAGCAGGGAACGTTTATGTGCAGCTGTCAGCACCTCCTGGAGAACCTCAATGTTGCGAAGCTTTTTGCAGAGCCCACAGACTCTGAGAGCTTCTTCGTGGTAAACAATGGCTTTGCGCAAATGTGCTTTTCCTGCAAACATTAAAAACCTCTGCTGGTCATCCAGACAATGAACACCAGGTCACTTTCAAATTATTTTCAAATTGTAGCCACTAGCTGTGTGAAAGTGGCACTTACCTAATTGTTTTCTCTGGACTTTGTCCTTTAGAACATCAAGAAGCATCAGCCCTTCAGGCACACAGTCATAGAGCTGGGACAAGGCTTTCTCCTGCTGATCTTCATCATCACCAGGCTGCACTGTAATCATGGATAAAAAACATTAATCATGCACTCCTCCTGGTCCCCTGTTCCTTTAGGTGCATTACTGTGAACTATTATTGAGAATTATTACTACATTCTCTCCCAATGCAGTAAAACTTACATATGTGTAATAAATACATAAATATGAATTTCAAGTTTTTATCATCTACAATATGCAAGTAATACTTACAGGCCAGAACATATTGATAAAATCTCAACTATTTAGTAGCATATAATGGATATATAACTTTTCATTTGTTTCTGACAAAGTTAGTTTACTGAATGTTCACATTTTTCTCAGAAGACAAAAAGAGCATGGCCTCATATTTGAGTGGGGAAAATGACCACAATTTAACATAATTTAATATTAAAGCACCAAAGTTATTGCCTCCAAAACTTATTCACAGACCAAATTATAACTGATGGTGTGTTTATTATTTTTATTTATAAGAACATATAAGGAAGTATGATGCTTACATTCATGGTCACACAGAATGGTGGCAGTGAAATAATGTGCCAGAGCTTTGTAATGGTCTGACTTTATTTGTGCCAGCTTAGACCAGGAGTAGGGAATATTCTCTTTCACTGGTTCCTGATTCATTGCAGTGTTGACCAGCATGTAAACCTCTCCCACCTAAAAAAAAGGCAAATAATTGAAATATTAGTACTTAATATGAGATAGTAGGATCTCAAGTAAGGGATATCATATTCGGGCTTAAGATAATGTCATATACAACCACATCAAAGAAGGGGAAAATATAGTCAGGATGGGGTGGAATGAAGTTTGGAGAAAAATCTGAAATGTCTTCTCTGATTTTGCCCTCACAAGAAAGGTAAATCAATTTTGTACAAGAACAGATGGACTAAGTCAGTCATACTATATGGCTTCATAGTTAAATAAAAACACCATATAATATACAGGTCCTAATTTACAAATATATCTCATTAATTCAGTTGAAAAAAAGAGTGAATCATATTCAAACAGTAGGTTTCTGCCACACTTTGGAACTGTGGAGTCAAACATAGCCTTAAGTTCGTGTTGTCTAGTTAAAACTGAGATATAATCCTTTATACAGAGGAAATAAAATAATTTTTCAAGCAGTGAATGCTGATTTAATGGATCAAAAGAATCAAAAATCTTTCCCCTACAGATAAATCACAGAGGCTCTGCAGGGCTGGGATGAATGACTTTGCCTGTTTTTCTTGCATGGAACCACTTTTGTATCTGCTACTCTGAAATAACAGAGAAAGCACAGGAATATCCTCATGGCACACTTATTTTTTAGTACATATCTCAATCAAATATTAACACTACCTCCTGGGACAAGACTATGTCACCATTTTCTGCCAAGTCCCAAAACAGCTCTGCAGGTACCAATCTGACTCTGTCAAGGTCACTCCCTCAGTTACAATTCAGCTCTTCTTTTGGATTAATCCAAAAGATTTTTTAGGTTTCTATACCCTTCAGCAGCTGGGAAACAAGACAGGTTGTGTTCAATACTTACATCCTGTGACCTTGTGTATGTAGTTCTGTGGATAAAATCTCTACTGTTTGAAAAACCAACATAAATAGCTTATAAAACACCTTCAGCAAATTCACTGCCTATTTCTGTTAATCTCCATGAATTATGAATTAAATAAATTGTAACAACTCTAGAATAATATTTAAATTTTGTTCACATTTTACTCTTTTGAAAGGTTGTGCTTTTAACTGTAGTTTGTGAGCTGCCTCATGTTATTTTTGGTTTCTAGTAATGGCTGCTAACATTTAAATGTATTAAATATTAATATTATATAATATTATATAAAATAGTATACATATAATAATAGTATACACAATAATAATAGTACATATATAATATTAAATAATAATAGTCAATATTGCTAAAAGCTGTAGAAAATAACACAGCACTGTAAGCAGTTATTTTACAGACTAGATTTAAAGTCCCATATTTTACCTTGGCAACTTCCTGTGTCATTTTTACCAGTGTGAAAAACTCATTCCGTATTCCAGAAAGGCCAATCTGCTCAAACACACACTCCTGAGCTTGTGCAAGCATCATTTTTACCAGGACACTCAGCATAGCTGGGCTCATGTCATAACTTGGTGTGTGAGTAAAGGTCTCCTTTAAGTAGCCTAGAACTCCTGCAATTACAAAATGGTTTTGTCAGCATCACAAAGATAAACAAGTGAACTTAATTCTAATATTCACCATAAGAATTAGGATTTAAAGGATATTTTCTAGAATTGCACTACAGCAATCTGAAGGAATTCTTGGTGAGTAAGAAGTTTGACCTACAGGTTTTGCTTTGCATTGCCATCAACCATCCCCAGGCACAGCTGTCAAAATTACACTGCTGAGGAGCAACAGAAACTGCAAGTTTTGAGGGCACTGCCTTCAGATTTGCTTGTAAAAGTTCTTGTGGTTGACCATAAGATTGTGCTGAACTGAATGTGATTTATACGTGGGAGTGGCTTATACAGGGGACAAAAAAGAGAAAAATCCGCACAGCTATAAGGAGATGACAGTAGTAGAACCTCAGGATAGAAGGAAATGACATAAACATACAAACTTAATTAAATATTAATCTTCATTTTAGATGGTGCTAAGAGCATTGTGTGTCCCAATGAAAGCTCCAATCCATACCTGTAACTTAGAATTTTCATTTATAGATATATAAATATATTTATAAGGGTAAAAGTTCTCTAGACATTTGGTTCCTCCATGACATCAGTAATTTCTATCATTTATCAAATCTGAAACAAACACTAACTGTAGTGCAATACTGAGTAACAGTTTCATGGATGGGAGCATAACCCTCAGCAGGCATCTCATCAGACTGGTTCAGTGACTTCTCCTGCCTTGCCAATGCTGACAGCCCTGCAGAGGTGGAACAGTTTCTGTAACCTTACTTCCTCCCACCACACTCAGTTCTGGCCATCTTGTGCTGTATTTCCCCACTAAACAGTGTCTGTGATTTTTGATTTTCCATCCTACACTCATATCTGAATTTTTAATATGGCATTAAACAAATTTGAAACGTGGCCATCTCTACCTTTTTGCACTAAGAAAATGAATCCCAAATTTACCAGGCATATATTAAGTACGGATGGAGTGCCCTACTGAAAGAACTGAAAGTATAGGAGGAAAAAAAATGTTTGTTTTTTTCTTTCTCAACATATTTCTGCTTATGCTGAGGATAAATTCTGTGTAACATCATCCATCCAGCAGTGGGAAACAGTTAATACAGACTGTGTATCCTGCCCCTGCCAACACAATGAAGTGTCACAGCACCATGCACAGGTACAATGAAATGCCTCCTGAGCACGCTGCTTTGGGGCCCTGCAAAGGTCACTGTGGTAGCAAATAACACCTTTCCAGTTTTGCAGTAATTCTATTCTGAAAATATGTTAAAGTGAAAAGCATTGATTTTTAACATTTATTTATTTTTATTATTTGATTTTATATATTTTTATTTACAAAATGAACGAGTAAAATGAAGAAATTTCCTAAATATTGAAATTTCTTTTAGATTAAACAGAAAGGTTGAAAAATAATTGATTTATTTATTTTAAATATGCATGAAGAAACACCAATTTTTTTTAATAGTTGTGTATTCAAAGGAGGGGATTTATGAAAATTCAACTCTGGTCTCCACAGCTTTTAGTACCCATACATCACAAACCAACAGTCACAGGTGTTAGTGCAGAAATAAATCCTACAGAACATATTAATTACAAAGGACATGTCTTTAAATATTATGTGTAGAACAGAGGATACTTACAAAACAAATCAGAAAATCTATTTAAAAGCCCCCAATGAAAACAAAAGACTTTATAATATGTTAATTCAAGGGAAAGGATTCCCTTTATAGGAATTTCTATTTCTCCTTGCTTGGGACAGAGCTTGATTATTTTGAACCTGTCTGCCTTTGGAATCTATGGAAAACAGGTATGAAAATGTTTATGTTTCAGGTATGGAAATGTTTCCATACATGGTATGCATGGAAAACAGTCATCTTCCAACGAATTGCAACTTTCACCAAAGGAAAAAGTAAGATTAATTTTTAAGACCTCATATGGATAACCAGGCTTAAGGGTTTTTATCAAATCTGTCAATTGTCTCCTGCACAGATTTGACACCAAGGTGCTACCACTGAGGTAGAAGCAGGTATGGCAGTGAAACAAGGAATGAAGCAGTTAATGCCACTGCAGTAACTCTGACCTTTGAACTGCAGCTCAGTAATCATTAACCACAGCCTTCAGTATCTTATCTGCATGTTCAGACTGCACTTCCAGGTTTTAAAGCTCCATCTGAGCTCTTCACTGAGCTTCTTGAATGCCCCTGTTCCTCCTTTTCTGTGTAATCAGGCCAGTAGGAAATGCAGAAATCTCTATGATATCAGAATGAGCCTGGGGACATGTGCATGAAGACCTTTGCATTATTTTAAGATGTGTACCTGCAGCTTTCTGAAAGGCATCAACAGCATTTTCAAGTCCAGCCTGGGTCTGACGATTGCACCTTGTTCCAATCTGTGTGTAGAGAGCTCCAATGTTGAATAGAATACTGGCTTTTTCAAGCAACAGGTTTTGCTGACACACTGGGACACCTGTGAAGGAATCATACCTTGGGAAACAAATATTAGAAGTGTTAAGATTAGCAGAGTCCATTGCAAAAAAGCAAGCACTTTCATTCTGTTTTTCTGACTGAACAGTGGAATTATTAACTGCTCTGCTACAGTGAAAAGGAAGGGGAACAGAAACACCATTATGTTCTGCAAGGACAATCCACATAATTAACCAAGGCAGGGAACAGCTTTATTGAGACAGTTTTCAGCAGGTTTTACAGCAGTGCCTCCATAAGCTCATTACATTTAACTCAGAAATGCCCAAAAAACATCACAGAGGTGGAGAGCAGACTGGGGCAGTATCTACTTAGGTGCTGCCAAAGATCAGCTGGCATGGTCAGATCCTCTACTGCTTGTGTTTAAAGTTTCTATTTGCAGTTCTCGCTAGAAATGTAACAGTTCCTCTTGGCTACACAGTAGTCATCTTTTTTCATCATAAAAATTTTGAATTCAGAGTCAAATTTTGCTCACAGATATAGTAAATACTCCCCTTTAAAAAATAAGTTGTTCTTTTCTCTTTTCTGGCCCAAGTGGTCTTCTTAACATATTGAAGGAGAGGAATTAAGGTCTGACCCCATTCCTTGTCCTCATTTTGTACATCTAGGTTCAGAATTCAGAAACATCTGTAGCTGTCCAAAATGAAGATTATTTCCTCTCTTTCTCCCTTGTGCTAACCTGTAGCCAAATCATAATCTAGCCAATGGTTTCACTCTAAGCATGTAAAGAGTGTACTGTATGCAGGCTTAGTCTTAACTTAAAAAAAAAAGAAAATAAAAGAAAAAAATTGACAACACACACTGCAGGGATTCAAGAGGAGACACAGACTGACATACTTCAGATTAAAGATAGTTCATGATTAACCAATGTTCTGGGGGGAAAAAAGTACTAAAGAGAAACATGAACTCCACACTTACCATGTAAATAAAACTCCAATGTGCCTGGTGGGTGGGAAAAATCTGTTTTCTACAAAACCAAGTTGCAGGAAATAGCTTATCAACATCTCAATGCCAGCTTCATCTCTGCTAGGAGTGCGGCAGGCCTTGAAAGACAACAGATTAAAATTGAGTTACAGGGTGAATGCTGAAACCCCAGGGATAAAGCTCTGCTTCCCTTGGACTTCTGCATATCATAGAAATGTGTGGAATCTGAGAACAGAAAGCTTAAAGCCATTTGGATTCATGCCAAACGTTTTTCAGCTGCACACAAGTAGCACACAACCTTTAAAAAAGCAAACAGAATCTGTTTGGCAAGTCTCAAAGTTAATTAAATAAAGATTGTAGGTATTTTATGGAAGCTAGAGAAGGTTTATGTTTCTAGCATAGTACAGGAAACAAACAATAGTCAGAAATACCCAACACTCTACTACAGTATTTTGCCAGGTTAATCCACTTTAACACTCTCCCTGCTAAATTTAATATACTTTAAAATAAAAAACAGTCTTGGATAACAAAATTTACAAAGTTACATCAATAGCTCAATCAATTTTGCATAACTTCATCTGCTTCTTCACTCAGATTGTAAAGCTCTTGGACAATGGCCATTCATGCACCATGTCTCAGGAATGAAGTGAAATGGAGTACAGTAAGTTCTAAGTAAAAATGTTGTATTTTGATTCCATACAAATATTATTTACAACTGTTAAAAGACCTCCTAGGATACCATAGTTGAACTTACTTGTCTCAGATCCATAAGATCTGCTATTTCATCTTCATACTCTGAACTGTCTTGGCTATAATGTTCCTGAATAAAGTCCTAAAAAGAGAAAAAAGATAAAAAATTGGAATATCTGAAATTAGCCTAAACTGTTTTTTCTGCAGTTCCAAACAGCAGGAAATGGATTCAGTTGTGATTTGAACAGTATCTACTCCCTTTCAGTGAACATGTAACAATGAGGCTACAGTAAAACAGCAGGATTAGGATTTAGTATCTTAGATTTCACTGTGGTGTAAAGGAACCAAACATCTGCTACATTAGCTTCAATTGGTTTTAAAACAACAACACTCAGTAGTTTTGAAAGGGACAAACAAACTGTTATCTAAAATGACAAGGGGATCAAGTGACCATAAAAACTTGTTAACAGAAAGAGACTGTCAACTTTTTGTGAGCTCCACTAGGGCAATTCCACTTAAAATAACAAAGCTGCAATGACATGAAGTGGTACCATGATCTGACCATGGAATTTAACCCACAGAAGTAAAAATAGACACAAATGCTACAGTGACACAAGGTGGTTTACTGTGAGATTAACATCTGTATTGCACAATACACAGAAGTACAGAAAATACAGAGGATGGTTCAAACAGTCAGCAAAGTACATCAGACAACAAACAAGCAGAGTTAATGCTGCAACACTGCTTCCCAACTGAGCTATCCTAGTGTAAACTGGTGTATCACCACATTATGCTGAGTAAAACCTTCATTACTACTTCCTCTCACACTTACACCAGTAACCAATACCATTATTAGAAATAAAACCATGGAAGGAATTATTATTCTTTGGTTTAACTCTATCTTCAAAGAGTAATTTCTTATAACATTTTTGGACTTCTTGTCCTAATTAGGTAGGAGCAATGATGCAAATCAGTGGTAGTTAATTTTTAGCATGTCATAATCTTGATCTTAGGGCAAAACAAAAAATAATTTGTACCTGAATTACTTCTGTTTCTTTAAACAAATCTGAAATGGAAGTTATTGCTGTTAACTATTCATTCTGAAACGTGCATGTAAAACTCACCTTGAGGGGGAGTGTGAAGTCTACATCTTTGGTTTCCTTCAGGCCAAGAGGTACCAGGGGAATACTGAAAGTCTCTCTATGAAAAAAAAAAGGCAAAAAGATCCACAACTTTTTTTTCTGCTTCTGTTATAATTACTTTTGTTTTATTTGATGACAGAAGTTCATACATGGATGGAGTAAAGAGAAAAGTATACAGCTCCTCCCTGCACAAGAAAACCTGGCTAATGGCCTGTACTTCTCAAGAAGAGAGTGAGGAAAGCTACTTGCCTGCACTTTGATTTTTTCTCTATTATTTAAGCCTATTTTTCCTCCAGGCAAAGGAAAGGAGACTCTCAAAGGCTGCCTCACTGCAATTTAGCTCCACAGCAGCAAGGAGTTCTGCCACAGCAGAACCATGGTAAGTATCAGCAGTTATAATCAGGATTTTACAGGTTTCCAATGGTTCTGTATGTAGTGGTTATTTATGTGTGCAGCACAGGGAGAAGCAGGGCCAAAGGGCACCAGCTCTCACAGAGAAAGGGCCAGGAGAAGCAAGCCCAAGAATTACTTCATTTCTAGTCAATGCTGGGTGTTAACCTCCAGACAAGTCAATTTCTAGAATATCACAGGGCAATAAGGATGAGAGCTGACTTTAAACAAGGTCAGAATTGCTTCCAGATACATAGCTGGTTGTGTAGATTGAACAGATCAGTATCAAGCAATTATAAAGTTCATCTAATATTTTCATTTTTCCTGAAAACAGCTTTTTGACTGTCTAACCATTGTTTAGAGCACTCCATTACCAACTACGAAATCCCATGTTCATTCATGGCCTTGTCAGCAAAACCAACCTTCTTACTGGTGAAAATTCCATCTTGAGAGAGTGGCAGCAGGAATGCAGCTCCCTAAGCAGAGCAAGAGTCCATGATGCAGAAAGTGGCTCTGCTAGCTTGAAAAGGACTTCAGAGCCAAAACACCATTTCAAGTGGTGCAAATGATGTGATTTCTGATGAGGCTTTTAGAAGAAACCTCAACACCTTTCCCACAGATTATATCAAAACTTTTTCCTCACAAGGAAGTGAGACACATGGAAAAGAAATCCTAACTTACTGATTTGTGGATGGTACATTCTAGTACCATCCACATGCCCTGTAGATATCAGCATTGGTCATTCAAAGAAAGTGAATTTTAACTTTTTTTCCCACAGCTAAGGTGCCACACCCATGGAGCCAATCATGAGAGGATTGAACATTTAGGGAGGTGATCCTGGATTTCCAGAACTGAGAAGAAACAGCATCACCCTTCTCAATCAAGCAGAAATGTGTGCAAGCACTGGGAGGGCCAACCCTTACATTGTTATAACACAATAGAGGGTAGTGCAGCAAACCATGGGTGTGACCCTGTGTTAACAACTGCATGCACAATAGGCAGAACAACTATTAATAGCTACTTACTGCTAAGGGCTGGATAGCACTTACAGGGAATATTTTAGCTGATGAAACATGAAAAGCATTTAGAGCTTAAGAATAAGAAAGGCAAAACACCATTCAAAATAGACTGGGAAAGTAGGATCAGGAGAGAATAACAAGCATTTTGCTGTCCAGCCTCAAGGCTTTTGCCTGCCTACTGCTCAGCCTTCAGTGAGAATCCAAATATTTTTAATATTCTTTAGCTAGAAGAAGAAATAGTTCTTGTGGAGCCCTGCTCTCATTTCCATAGCTGTAACTGCTCTCTGTGCTCACGTGCATCTATGAAGAACAGTAAAATCTTGAACAAGAAACCCAAATCTCAAAACAAAAAGACCAACCAAAAAAACCCCAAAATATTTTTACATCAAATAGTTGTCAAAGTTTGCCATGGGGGTGGAGAGTAAGAAGTTTAGCACAAGTTGCTGTTTGGGAAAACTACCACATAGGTATTTTGCATCAAGTCAGCATTCAGTTGGAAGTTACCTCCCTGGAAGTTACCTCCCTTCATCCTTTTACATTAAGAATTCCTTGTAATCCACCTGGAAGTTTAACACCTAATGAGAACAGTGCTAAGAGGGACCCAAAATTATACCCCCATCACATGAAGCATGTGTATTTGTACCTTGAGCTGCTGTTGATCAAATAGTAAATATTTTAGTTTTAGGAGGAACAAGGTATAGAACTGATAGAGAAATCATTTCAGTAGGCAGGCAATGAATACTCCTTAACTTTGAAGTTTTATCTTTCAGGAATCCATTGCAATTTAATGTGCTCTTCAAAGTGGAGAAAAATATCTTGGAAAAAATCCAGCTTCATCTACTAAAAATTCCTCTGCTTTAACCAAGAAATGTATGTTTTTCTGTCACTGAAGGTCACACATTCAAGATTACCCAGGCTGCTGTAAACATCAGATCAGCACCGTGTTTCTGTTCCCCAGCTCCAGGGACTGCTGAATGCACCACATTTGAGAAGAGATTTTACTGTATGGCTAAGTTTGCTCACTGCAGAATGCACTGAGCCAAATTCCCATTCCAATGGGAATTCTGCCCAGTGCCAACTGCTTACAGTACAGCACCAGGAGCTTTCAGTTCTCACAATACTCCTCTCCTCAAAGGAACTCCACATCCAAGGAGTAGTGGCACACACATTTCCCAAGAGAAGGACAAATATGCAGACAAACCCTCAGTCAACAAATCCACCACCAAGTATGTTCCCTTCCTATCAAGCTCTGCTCTTTCACACGATCACTGTCCAACATTCACACTCACCTAGAAACAATTTTGTTTTCAAGGGTAAACAGAAGATCTGTTAATAATTGAATCACTTAGCTTTATACTTACTCTGCATTTTGATAAACTTCTACTGAGATGTTAAGTCCTTCCAATTCTTCCTTTAAGATCTGCAGGTCTGAGTTGACAAAACTGAGTTCCAGCAGTACTTGCTCCCGTACTTTGTTGTTGGTGGTTGCTCTGCAGAGACACATCAATGTTTTATTGCTCAGGAAAAGGTTTTCTGCAAGCTTGGTTGACCCCCTTCAACCTCCAATGCAAGCATTCTCAGCATTTTTAAGATTTCTTTTTATCTCCTTAAGAGATGATACAGGATCTCATGTTTCAGAATTTATTAGGTTTTTCTGTCAAGAGAGTGCCTGGGATAGTTTCCAGATAATAGCATGCAGCCACAGAAAATGTCCTATAATGCAGATTTTCCATGTATGATTAAGAGTTTCAGATTATTTCAGTTATTTTCAGATACATTAATCAACAAAACTAAAGCATCTTAATCAGAATTACTATTCTATTTTCAGATTATGTGATTTTTTTTTTCCTATGTAGAAGATAGGTGGGTGGAGGTGAGAGGAGTCAGGAGACATTCTTCAACAGAGACTTCCCCATGTTATAAATTGAATAAAGCTCTGTTGAGACTTCTGATCTTAAGATTAAAAGAAAATAACTTTCCCCCAAAAGTTATTGCAGAAAGAAATATCTTTCAACCAGATCTTTTTAATACAAGACAATTTTGTCTATAATTTGATTTTGTTGGATGCAAATATGATTTTGTTTGTTTCCTTAGCCATTTATGTATTTAAATGGCAACACTTTGAACTGCAAGCACAATAGATGTTAGCATTTAACATGCCCTGAGCATTTCTTTGTGATTATTTATTTATGTATTTATATCACAATTTCTAATCTGTCTCCACACTGACAATTTCATTACAATATTACTCTATTCAAGATACTTAAATCACCTGTATCTATAAATCCACAGGTATGAGGTTAAGGTAAAAGGTATCTATGATTAAGATACTGTACCCTTATATTAGAATCTGAAGACAAGAACAAACTTAAATTTGCAGCATTTTGCATTTACCTTTATTTTAAGACAAAATTCACCTTCATAAATATTTATGAACAACCATCTCATAAATCTAGGCTCCACTTGCAGCAGTTCTCCAGTAGTGAGGGTTCACAGTAGTAGTGTAGTTTTATGGAGCACCTTGATGAAGAACTAATTATTCCAAAACTAAGATTCTAAGTTTGTTTTTCATATTATAAATCAGTTATCTGTGATTTTTCTATGCTGTACTTTGGAGAATACTTTGGATTGCTTCAATTAAGCAACGCTAACCTCTGTTGCCTTGATAAACCAAACAGGACACAAACATATGGGGGGTGGACCTTCCTTGATAAAGGCAGCACCCCACAGATAAATGGCAATTTTTGATACCACAAGCACTTTAATTGTGATGTATTAAGGCTCCATGCCTGGTCTAGCTTACCATCCTCCCCAGGAGGGATTCTAATATCTCTGTAAGAAACCCCAAAATTCCATCCAAATTTACTTCTCTATTTTCCCTATGGCTGTGAACATCCATGTCCATTTTATTTGATGACCTTCTCATGTTTTTTACACTGCAGACATACTTTTGAGTATCAACCAGTGAAAGACAGCTACAGGGGCAATGGTGATATTGTCAAGATTCACATAACTCTACACTGAATTTAATTTTAATTTCCAATAAAAAGGAGAAAGTGACTTTTAGAAACTCTAAAAACCAAAGTCTTTGCACTATGTGGATCACGTGCTTCAAGCCTAGTGCTTACTTTCAGCCAAAAGTAAAGAAACCTGTATTTCCAGTTTTTTCTCAATTTCTACTCCAGGAGGCTTCTTGTGGACAGCAATTGGTTTGTTTCTTTTAGAACTTGATGAAATTCAAACAGAAACTGCAAACATAAAGCTTGTTTACGTTTTTCCTTAGGAGACTGTAGATACAACTTAATCCTGTGAACTGTCTGGTGGTCAGGTTACTTATAAAATTGTTTCTTTCAAAGAATTAGCAAGTTTTAATAGTTCAACAGATGTAAATTCATTTTAGATTTCTAAAATCTTAAAGATAAGTCTGTTCCTCTACTCTTAAGTAGATTTAATTCCCACTCCTGTAAACAGCAGCTTCATTATTTCAGCAGTTAATACTGGCAGCAGCAACTGAACTTTAGGATATCTGGGTTAAATGTTACCAGTTTCCACATTAGATATTACTCATCTCCTTAGCCCTTCCCAAACACTCCTGAATCAACAAGCAGAAACATTACCTGAACGAAGCATTCTGCTTCAAAAGCAGGTATAATAATTTTGCTAGCCATACAAAAAGCAGTGAAACTCTAAGTCTCACTCCTTAAGTTAATTACCAGAAAACAAAGCACACTTAAGCCAGTCACAGAGGCTAACATTATTTAAGTTTCCAACCTGTCACATCTCTTGCAGGAGTGGAGATAAAAGCAGGTAACAGACAACAGGCAACCCATTGATTAATGGCAAGTTTAAGAAAATTTAATTTATCCAAGCATTTTCACTTCCTTAAGTATATTTATTAGATTTTGTTTCTGAAGACCCATTGTTGCTCCAGTTGCAGAGAAACAGACACTACAGGAAACTACTGCAGATGAGAATTGGGATTATTTCCAGTTTCAGATTGGAAACCTACAGGCTGTTTATCAAAGAGTTAATCACAGAGTCAACATCAGGCTATTCCTATGGAGACTGCCACATATGGAAACATCTCCTGACAAAATGTAATAGATGAAGTTACCTCAAACTGCAGGAGAATTTGGAGGCAGCTGGTGGTAACCCAGCTCAAATTAGATGTGTGCTACTCCTGTACATTATCACAGGGAGTAGAGAAGGCAATGGATGGCCCTTTCTACTTGGCAGCACAGAACTAAAGGATCTTGGAAAAAGCCAAAAGCAGAGAGGCAACACCTTTATTTGATTTGATTTGAGGAGTAAAAGGGACTCATTACAATATTCAGCCATTATCACTAGCAATAAAGCAGAACAAAGAGAGCAACCTAGGCAAGTCTAACATTCAGCTAATTTACTACAACATAGTATAAAAGAGCACTTGAAAGCAAATAATGGCTCTGTAGAGCTACAGCTTGAAAAAAATTCAGGGAGATTCACAAATAATTCTACACTAAGAGATGCAGGATGTTTGGGGAAAAAAAAGGAGAAAATACAATAGCTAAGAGACTTTTAAAAAATTAAATTAAACCATTGTTGGTAGGGCAAGAAAACCAAGAAACCATGAGACATACCTGAGAAGATTTTCAGCACCAGCTCTCATTCTCACTGCTCTTAAGATCTGTTGGTTTAGAACAGCTCTTTGATTTTGCAGTTTGCTTCGTCCAGTCTCAGCAAGAGGATTACATCCCTAGAATTAAGAAAACAAATTTTTTGTTGCTGTTGGAAGAAACTTCAGAGGAACTAACACTGAATTTAAATGAGCTTTAAGGGTTCGTTTAGATTCAATGTTAAAGGCATAGGTTCTGTATGAATACAAATTAGCTACCTTGACAGCAATGATGATCTGACATTAACAAAGGTATTTCTTGCCTCAAACTTGGTCATTAGAACCAAAACAGACCATAACCACAGTACATTTTAACATCAAAATTCAAACATAAAATATCTGCTTTAAACTTTAAGAACACATGAGAGCCACTCTCTTCTCCCCTAAAAATATTTTCAAGATATTTTGCAAATACAGCCAAATTTGACAGAATGTTCTAAAGTTTGTAGGATTTTATGAAAATAGTATCTGGCAAGACATCAAAGCTTCTGCTTAACCCTTGTAAAATATCAGAGCTCCAGTCTGGGATATAAGCAGTCTTGAAATACAACTCTGTTCAAAACAGACTGTGCTGCTCAAAGTTTGGGCTCAAAAATCTGCTCTCACTTTTAGGGTCTCTGATCTTTCCTTCTGGTGGCTCAGACCTTCAGTACAATTCCTCCTTTCCCTCCTTCTCTCTTCACACCTCAAACTTACCAAAATAGAGCTTAACAGGGCAAAATGATTACACTGTCAGACTCTTATCAAATCAGGCTCTTAAAGAGTAAAGTGTGAAATCCAGAATTCACAAGAATGCTCCCGTGTGTGTGCATACCTCACACAAGTACCAGACTCAAACCTGTGTTTGAGCAGGGCTGAGCCATTGTGCTCTGAGCACTGATAAGCTAAAACTGCTGCAGATGAATAGCACTGCATGTTTGTCCTTTTTTGTTTAAGGGAAACACGATTTTAACACCTTTTTAAAATAGGTTAGAAATTTCCCTTACACAATTTATTCTTTGCTTCTGCCACCCATTTTTTAAAAAGTATCAAATGCCTTTGAATCTTAATAGTCAAGAGTATGCCAGCACATCCCTGGAGCCTTAACTAATGATTCTGAAGCAAATCACTGTTTTAAGGCTTACCCTTAAGTGAAGAATGTCCTTTTGAGTGGCCTCACTGGGTACCATTACAAAGCTTATCAGAGTCCTACTGTATTGTCTGCTACACAAGAAAGAGGCTCAGACCTCTCTAAGTCCTCTTTCAACTACTCCAGCCACTAAATTATGCACTATTTTGGACCTCTCCCTTAGTTTTGACTAGAAAAAATTGATTTTCTTATATGAGCATTTAAAAATCTATTAACAAGTTCTAACTATGAGTGGTCAAGCAATGGCATACCAGCAAAACAAAAGTGAGTATTTAAATAGAACATGGCATTCTGATCATGAAGTTCAGTTCTTGTTTTTGTTGTCAAGCGAAAGCAAATTGACTTGACAACAGAGAAATGAGCTGATGAAACCAGATTCCTTAGTTCAACTGAGAAGGCACACAGCCCAATAATATTAATTCTACATATCTAGTTTGAAAAGCTTGTAATAAATAGGTCAAATGACAGGGAGCTTGTGCAAACATCTTCAGAAGCACCATTTGCTGTGTAAAAACCACACCACATGGAATTACTGCACTGAAATGTTTCTGCGTTGAAATACCACTCACAGCACAAGCCCACAGCTCTCTTCATTGAGGAAGCTCTCGCAGCAAGATTGTCACGTTGTGTTGGGTTAGCCCAGCCCAGTTGTTTAGCAGTGGGGGCCACAGAAGTGGTTTCTGTGAGAAGCTTCTAGAAGCTTCCACCATGTCTGACAGAGCCAATCTCTGATGGCTCTGAAGATGGCCACGCTGCTGGCTCAGTCAGAGAGGCTGGCAATGCCTCTGTGATGCCACATTTAAGAAGAAAATCAAAACAGTGCACATGTGGGTTTCCCCAGGGATGGTGAGGTGCTGTGGGCACCATCTCAGTGCAGCTCAAGCCATGCCCTGCCTGCCTGGCCACCCCTGGCCAGCAGTGGAAACATGGTGAGCAATTCTGACAGGGAACCTGGACAAAATCAACCTCTCAGCACAGTGGGATGTAGGGGGATAGAATATAAGAAAATAAAGACAGTGTAGAAAGTAATCTTACCCCTAAGGAGGTGCAGCTGGGCCAATTATCAGAGATTAGGAACAGGCCTGACTGTAAGCAACGAGAAGAAGGTGCTATAAAAGAGTGGGGCAGCTGGATGAGAGGGAAATTGGAGTTGGTTGGCTGCTTTGTGAAGGAGAAAGAGTCAGTGCTCTGAGGAGCTGCCCATGAGAAACACCAAGAAGGTATGGAACTTTTGTGATAAGGAGACAACAGTATGGAACCCCTGCAGTAAGATAACAGTGGGATCCTGCAGGAATCTTTGAATTGGTGGAATTTGTTGCTAATGGTACCTAGGAGGAGCAGTTTTTCTTCTAGTCAGAGAAGAGGAGGAAGCAAGGGCATGTGAGGGAAAACAATGTGGTGACACCAAAGTCAGTGGGAAAGAAAGAAGGGAAGAGGTGTTTGAAGTGTCAGAGTGGAGATTTCTTAGCCAGCCGTGGTGAGGACTATGGTGAAACAAACTGTCCCCCTGTAGTGCATGAAGTGCACAGGGGATGCAGAGATCCACTGGAGCCCGTGGGAAAAGCACTCAGGCCTGAGTGGGTGGGTGCCACAGACAGCTGGGGTCCAGTGGGAGACCAGAATAGAGAGAGAGGGCCCTGCTGCCAGAGACAGAGAGCCCTTGCTCCCAAGCCAGAACAGCCTGTCCTTAGAGAACTGCACCCTGTGGATGAACAACCCACACCACAACAGTTCTGGGAAGACTCTTTGCCTGTGGGATGGACCCCACAGCAGAACAAAGACTCCTCTCCCTGAGTGAACAGCAGATGATCTCAGGTGCTGAACTGACCAAAACCCCACACCCTCTCTCCCTACACTGTTGGTGGGAATAAGGGAAGAGCTGCAGGGAAAAAAGGTGTTTTAAAGGCTTATTTTACTTGTCATTATTTTATTTGTCATCCTCCTCTGACTCTAAATTTACTTTGTGCCTTTAAATTTGATCCTGTTTTGCCCTTAGAGTGTTTTCTCCCAGTCCTCAGCTCAACTCATGAGCCCTTGGTTAATGTTTTTTCATTCCCTCTCCTCTGCCCAGCTGAGAGCAAGAGAGGATGAGCAAATGAGACTTTCATGGGTGCCTGGTGTTTGGCCAGTGCCCAACCACAACACACAGAGAAAATGAACATTTTACTGGAGGGAATACACACATGCAGCAAACTCATTCATTCACCTCAGATTAGAAGCAGGCCTTTAACTACTGAAATACTTTATGTTCCTTTACACACAATTATACACAAAGACATAAGCAATGCACACTTTAGTGTATAACATGGTGTTGTAGCCACAAGAGCTGTCTGCTCTTTTTCTGGGATGAAGCTGTTCTTCCTTCATTTTGTGTTGTATGGTCTTTTCTACTACTGCTATTCAAAGCTTTATCTCCTTCCATTCTATCCATGCCATTTTTCATTTGGACCTCACCAATTATTTCCTCTTGCTCTTGCATTCATTTTGAGTATTTAATTCTCATCTCAGACCTGTTATCTCCATATTTGCACACACTTATTTCCTTCCAACTTCTTTCTTGACCACTTGGTTCAAGCATCCTTCTAAAATGTCTCCTTGCCTTGCCCTTCATTTTTTCTGAAAAGCTGCAGCTTCCTCCCAGAACTCCCTGGCCCTTTCTGTGTGCCAAACAGGTTTGATGGCATCATTCAGATACTTCTTCAGAAATTTGTCAGGAAGATCAACTGTCTGACTCCCAAGCCCATGAAGCTTGTAGATGTGATCTCTTCATTTTAATGAACTTTTGATCAAGCTCCCACTGAACAATGAGTACAAAAGTGCAGTGCTCTGAAACTCTCTGCAAAGAGAAAGTGTAAGAGATGTTTCCCTCTATTCCAGGTCCCCAGGCACAATTCTCTACAGGAAGGAAAACCAACCTAGGCCTAACAGGACAAGGCACTGACAGACCAAGGTATGTGTACAACCTCCAGTGTGTCTGCAAGTGTGACAGGTTTGATCAGAGGCTTCTCATGGACAGAGGAGTCTCTTTTCAGGATATGCTCACCTGTTCAAGCATGTGGCTCCAATAAGGAGGAATTAATATTTCACTTTTTGCAAAATGTTGCTCTTTATGTCTCCTGCACAGGGATTAAAGACATTCAGCTAGTTTGTGTTCATTTGCAGCTTAAACTCTTAATTGTAATCAAGCTGCCATAAAACTGATGGGTGGTGTGGGAAATGGATTTCTAGAAAATTCTCCAAGCCTGACAGAAGGCTCACATAATGTGCATCTGTATGCAGACTTTGAGATAAGAAACACTGACTCAGAAATGCCATAGAATAGGACAGACATGGTTGAGAGAAATGGAACTAGAAACAAGTGTTACAAGATTAAGACTAGATACCTTAGAGAAACTGAACTATGAAAAATGCATTATAGTAAGACCCATGAGAAGCAATTTTAGGTGATTGCCTTTAAAGCATTTACAGCATAGTGTAGCAAAAATTAATAAGCCAAGAAATGCTTCTAATGTATTGTAATTAAGAAATAATTAACTTCTGATTGTGATGGTGTGAATTATAATATCTGGACTGTCTCACCCTTCACATGAGATTGAAAATATAAGTTTTTAAAATGTCTCTCAGTTACCTCATCTCTAAGTCAAAAAAGAGCTTAATCTGACAAGGTAGAAGTCTGTGTAGAGAACAGTAAAATAACCAATATCTGAAAAAAACCCTCAAGAAATGCAGTATGGGAAAGACACCCCCTTGTGTAAAAAGCACAAATTCTGTATACTAAAAAGTTATTTAGCAAACAGGTCCAAGCAAGCACTTAGTTTTGTCTTCCTCCATGCAGAAGATCCCTTTCCCAAACAGCATTTCTACATAGTTCACATCAGAAGTCTAGTCATGATAAATGCAAAAATCATGACTGTTTGCCAAACAATGAGTAATGGCAGTAAGTATTCGACATTAACATAAATACGCTTCACAGAGTAGTGGTTTGAACTTTTAAAGATGAGCCACAGGGTCTGAAGGTGACACAGAGGTGAAACTGGGTGTGCCTCCCTGCTGAAAGGAGAACAGCCCTTTCCAGCCTGTGCAGCTGGTCGAGCCCAGCAGTGTACACAAATGGCCATATCCTCCAGGTACTTAAACATGCATGTTTAAATAACAGCTATGGATGGAACTTATGCTTTGGTTCTGGCAGCAATCGTAGCAAACAGCATATTCACACCAGTATTTCTAGAAGTCCTGCTAAATTGTCATTTCCTTGCTTTCCTGCAGTACTATAATTAATGGTTCTTTGTGCAGATTGCAGATTACCACTAGTTCAGTTTTGAAAATTTAGCTGTAACCGCAGATGTTTCAGAAGCACAAGTTTTATCTGAGTGTTTTGTTGTTGTTGTTTTGTTTTAATACAGAGGTTGGGAAGATCTGGTCTTCCAGAGCCTGGTCTACTTCTGCTATCAATGAAGTATTTTATAGTTCTAAGTGCTTGGCCCATAATACAAAGTTAAAGAAGTAATTATTGTATTGGACCCCAAATATGTATTTCCTACATGAACTCCATCTTGTCACAGCACTCACTAAGCAAAATTTAACATTCATATTTCATCAGAGATGTCTGTCTCTTGACTAACCAAGTTTCAGATGATTCTTAGTTTCACATGAAGGCCTACAAACATGAATTTGTATATAATGAGTGGACTTTGGATGACAAGGGTTATGAATCATTGCTAAGTTGTTTCTGTCCTGCCAGACAAGTGGAAAGAGAACAAATAGCCAAATAAATATTCCTGTGGCAATGCTAATGCTGATGGTTGCCTGGCTACTAATGACTCTAAAAGAAGCCCGTGAGCTAAACCCCAGTGGCAGGACAGGTGTGGCAGGTTGGTAAACTGATACATTAACAACAGGTGGGGGGAAGCCCTGCAGAAAAAAGCTCAAAAAGAGGGGAAGGCCACAGAGTTAATTAGGGAAGTGCTGATTCATGAGCTAGTTACCATACCTTATCATCATTTTCAGTCTGGTGCTTCACTTATGGAGCTGCCTGCTCCTGCTTTTAGCCTTCTTCCCTGACACAGGGGACTAATACACAGTCATTCATTCAGAATCAGCTGGCTCTGTGTGATAGGGATCTAGCCTCACACATGAAAGCAAAGCTTAGAAAGAGAATAAAATTATGCACCTTTGTTCAACTGATCAGAATCTAGAGATTTATTAAGCTAGCTGTCCTCTGTGTAGCACAGTGGACTGCTATCCAGAGCAGCCCAGCTGAAGCTGGGATGTCTCACGTTGAGCCAGCCAAAGCTAGAGAGCTGCTTGGAAAATTCACTGTGGCTTCTTCTTACCATTTATTGCAACTTTCTGATTGGTGAGAGAACTTTGAAAATATGGCCAGTGTAGTGTTACAAAGCAGTGAGTCAAGGTGGGAGAAACAGAGTAGAAAGAACTTGCTGGGTATCTCTTCCCTGCTCTGCTACCACCAAAAAACCAAGCAAGGAAAACAAAAACCGCCCACAAACAAACAAACAAAAATAAGGCAGGCACAGCCCTACTAACAGGTTATCACACAAGCACTGGATGAGCAGTATATCATAAATATCCTGAGCTCTGTATGTTGATGTGCCTCAGGGATATTTACTTTGCAAAAGCTTACTGGAGTGGTGTACTGCAAAAAAAAAAAAATCAAAGGAGAGAACAGCTTGAAAAAAGAAGGCTGTTCCTCTCATAAGAATTAAAAGATAACTAAAAAACCCAGGAAGACATTTGAGGGCAAACAAGCCATAGAACCATGGCAGGTGTATAAAATAACCATGGCTGGGAGAAGCATCTAATGGAAGCAAAGCAGCACATGACCTTCTTTAATTACTATTGGTCTGCTGAAAAATGCTTCCTGTCTAAATGCTTCTAAAACAAATTGTTCTTTGCTGTTACCATTAGTTTTGTCATTATTTTCATGGACTGGGGGCAGAATGTGGATGGATGTGTGGGACATGCATGGCTGATTCACAGATTGCTGTCAGTAACAGTGCAGGAATGTGAAACTCCACACACAGTAGGTCAAGATATGAAGCTCATGGCCCAAGAGCTCTCACACCACCCAGGAGAACAGGTACAGTGTGCCCTGGCAGTGTACACTGAAACAAGCCAAGATAAACACAACAGCAGCAAAACCAGTTCCTGCTACATTATCATCCAGAAATTAAAGTTCCAGGCAGAAGCTCTATCTTCTCTTTGATGGAAAGTAAGGTGCTTCTTCCCTTTTGCCATACCCTCTTCAGGACACCACAAAGGATATTTTTTGTTGTTGTCTGTTTTGCTTTTAGAAGTAAAATTCTTCTCACAAGTTTGGCTGCAGATATCAAAGAGCTCAAGTAGGTTGTTTAGGAAGGGCAATATATGAGGAAGTGAACGGAGCAACAGTGATAGAGTTATATGAACCCTGTGTGGCTGCACAGGTAATTTCATTAAAATTAGGTAATTAAAAAAGAAAAAAACACCAACAAAAGACACACCAGCACTGAGCCAGCTCAAAGTGTCTTACAGGTTTAAAGAAAAAAAAAATTTATTTTGTACATATAAATGATAAATCTTTGCCACAGGGAAAAAGGAGATAGTGGGAAAAGGGAAAAGGTCCATGTGGAGCAGCTCTGACATCACTGGAAGGGAATGGGGAAGGTAAAGCTGAGAAAGGGTGCAAGTGGACTTCAGCTCCTGGCACCCATCACATCTCAGACTCATGGCAGAGTCACTTTTTAGTGTGGCACCACAAGTCAAAGCAGGAACCATGACTGTGCACCTGTGTCCCCATTTCTGGCCAGTCACAGTTTTATGGGGTCCCCTCCCTACATTAAAAAAAAAGGCACTAAGCAAAAATTAATTAAATAAGTTGTTTAACATACTGCATCTTGGGGATAGTCAGGGCTGCTTTCCGGTATGCTGTATTTAAAATTTCAAAAAATATAATACATAAAAGAGCAAGTGAGCACAATTTTGATTTTGAGCACAATTTCCATAGTAATCCATTCATCAAAATAAATTATCAAAAGTCTTGATAAAAACCAATTTGATATGGTATGAATTGCCCAATTTTTCTCAATTATAAAATTTCATTGTGCACAATATTTCTTAGAAAGTATGGGAGGCAACCTCACTGTGTAAGTAGTGCTTGGAAGCCACGTTTGAGCAGGACTATGCAAAGCAAGTGTTTTCACCCTGCTACACAGCTTACAGAATAAAAAAAGTCAATTAAAGAAGTACCTTTTGACTTAAAAACACAAGGACTACCCTTGGAAAGTGATGTGATTCTGCACCAACAAATGTAGTAAACCAGCCCTCAGATCTTTTCAGGAAAACAAACGGTGTGATTTAGGAAGGAAGGAGAAAACAACACCAAGATAACTCAGAGGGGAAGGGGGGAAGGCCCAAGGACACCCATCCAAAGCTGTCACTAATCTCAGTCACATGAAATCACCAAGTTTACCGTTCACAGGGACATGCAGATACCACATTTAAAGAATCTCCTCGGGTTCACAGCTTGTGCCTGGTTAAAGATTCCAGGAGAGGGATTGTTTTGGTCCATTTTTCTTGTGTTTTGTTTTTCCTCCCCTTCACCTAGAGCTTCTAAATCAGAATTAAAGCTCTGACTTTTCAGACCATTTAACTAACATATAACAAGTTATACAATATTCCTTCTTACTTTTAGGGATTAAGGCTTTGAGCATCTAGCCTAATCTCAAGTTCATAACTTTAATAAAGACACTTATGAGCTGGCAGAACCTTTCCAAGATCTGAGGGAACAGAGGCAAGCATGTGGCTCATTCAGATTTTATCAGATTCTAAATTTTTCATTACTTATGTCTTAAAGCAGTAAGTAATAGGAAAGATGCTCCTGATTAGGTATTAAATTGATCTTACAGTATTTTCATATATGAGAAAAACTTCATTCTTGTCCAATAGGCTTTACACTGATCTGATACTGTTTCAGCAACCATAACTGCAACATAAAGCAATTTAAAACAAAGTAAGTCTTTTAGCAAGTCTGAGTGTAGAATATCTACTACTCTTATGACCTGAGGCACAACTTGGCTACTAAACTTCAGTTAGTCCTTATCAGTAACTTAGTTCATGAAAAATCAACTTTTTCACTAACATGCCTCAAGGCAGCCTATGAGCTTCCTACAGTGTAGAAAACATAGCTACGAAAACGAAATAATTACAACTTGGCCACATGGTATGACTGGGAAAGACTGCTAAAGATTGAACGTTCTGCTAGATACTAAGAAAAAAGTGATTTACTGACCAAATATTATAGTAGGATTACTCAAATGAGAAAGCCAGACAAGATTTGGTCCAAGTTTTGTTTCAGTCTCTCTAGTTATTTACAAGGTGGTAGAGATTCCTTGCTGCATGGCTGGCACAGGTAAAGCTCGGCTCTTTTCAGCTAAAAACAGCTCCTCTGCTAAAGGGCAATGTTCATGAATTTGACAAATAGTGTGGCAAAAAAATCTAACAGCCTGTAAATAGGGCAACAAAGCCAAGCCTATGTGCCTCCCTGCCAGGTAATCCAGGTGGTTGCTAAGTGCGCAATGGGGCTGTTTCTGCGCAAAGGCGAGCAGCAAGAACCCGGTGTATGCAGCTTTTTTTTTACCCCCTCCATAGACTAGACAGTTCATCGTCTTGGATCCGAAACCAACACCAAAACCCCCATGGATCTATGGACGGGATTTACAGGTGCTGAGAACTTAAAAACAGCGAGGGAAGGCCGAAGCAGAGCTCTCTGAAAACGGCATTTGCTGCCTGCCCTTTACCTCCAGCGAAGTTCACAGAACCCCACAGGGCTGCATTACAGGCGATACTTAACTCTAATTACTGTTGTGCAGAAAGAACTCAGGTGCAGGTTATGGCATAAGCCGCCCAGTCAGTCTGAAAAGTAATTAGGGCAGATGTTCATTAGCAACTTCCTAATGAATCTGTTAACTTCGTTACCTTACTCCAGTAAACTTTCTTACAGGTACATAAAGCAATTTACTAGAAAGCGCGCGAGGAGACGCAGCGAAACCGGGGAAGAGAGCAGGGGGAGAAATAAATAACGACAGCAAAAAGACGTCGGACAAGTGCAATTTGACTTATTTTGGGCAGCTACGAGGGGTCGGTCCTTCAGGGAGACGCCCAGCTCAGAAGCAGGGGAGGGCTGCGGGATCCGAGCGGCCGCGCTCCCTCAGGGCCAGGTCCCCATCCCGCCTCCCCCAAAGCTCCCTGTGGGCAGCCACAGGACGGAGCCCACAGCGCTCCGCCGGGAGAAAGCAAACCCAGAGCGGCGGAGAGGGGACCCCAGCGCCGAGCCGCCCTCGGGAGGCGCTGCCCCGGGCACACAGCCCACTGTGCACGCAACCCACCCGCCCCGGGCTGGCCACCGAGCCTCCCACCTTCCGAAAGTAGCCGTCCCCCGCCGGCTCCGCCGCCTGGCGGGGCAGCAGGGCGTCTGTCATCTTCGGGCGGGCCGACAAGCCGTCCGTCTGTCCGTCCGCCAGCCACTGCTACGAGACGAGCTCTCCTCGGCGAAAGCACGACCCTGCGGAAATGCCAGCGCTGCCCCACGGCACCGCCCGGCCCCACCTCCGGTGGTGGCGGGGAGGAGCTGCCACGCCCCACGGCGCTGCTCCTCCGCCGCCCAGTGGTCCAGTGGAGGTCCTTGCAGCGACCCCCGGGTCTCGTCCCGTAGAAGAGATCCTTGGTGGGGTGGCTGACGTGCCCCTCGTGCGGGGAAGGGCGGTGGCTGTGGCTGACTGAGAGCCCCGCAGCGCGGTGGCGGCTCGGCTCGCTCCTCCCCGGCCCTCCGGCCGTTCTCCGCTGGAGCGTGCCGGAGTCCGGCTGGCCGCCTCGAAGGCACGGCTCGCCTCCTGGAGCTTCCCCACGGCCTCCCGCGCCGCCGAGCCTGGCCACAGCCCCTGGGGGTGGCCACCCGGAGCGGCCGCTCCCGGCACCGTGGGGCCGCCACCAGCTTTCCCCGGGCACCGCCTCGGAGAGGCGAGACTCCCCGCGGGTGGCTGCCCCTCAGAGCGGCTCGTTCCCCTGAGAGGGGCGCTCCCAGCCCCGGGGATGGCTGCCCCTCAGAGCGGCTCGTTCCTCGGAGAGGGGCGCTCCCAGCCCCGGGGATGCCGCCTGCAGCCAGGAGCGTCACCGTAGTGGGCCTGTGGCCCCTACGGCCGCTCGGCACTGACCGCTTTGAGGAGGGTATCGACCCACGGTTGGCAGCGCTGGTCTCTCCCTGGCCCCTCTGGGGGCCCGGCCGCCCGCACCCCGATCTAAGGGTGGGAGAGGAGCCGGAGCCCGCGTCCGTAAAAACGACAGCGATATCTCAGTGAAAGGCTGAGCAGGGCTGGCCCTGCTCCAGGAAACTGCTGTGGGACCAACCTCAACATTGCCGAGGTCTGCAGTGATTCGTGCTGCACAGACCACCTGTCTGAAACACTCCCTTGTGTAACTGGTTTCGCAAATGTTATTGGACACAAATATTGGAATTTGCCAATATTGGTTTCTATTCCAAGCCATGCCTAACCCACAGAGCTTCCCAATTCCAAATATTGGAATTTGCCAATATTGGTTCCTATTCCTAGCTGTGCCTTACCTGCAGAGCTTCCTGCACATTTAGCATCAAAAGATGCAATACTTCTATCCATATTGCCAAATTTACCTTCCTCCCCACCTCCCCCAGCCTTATTTCTCTTTTTTTTTAGCTTTCTTTGAATTATGGTGTAGTTTTGTAAGGCAAAAAAATTTGGAGAGAACATTTTTTTATCAAAGGAAAAAATATCCTTAGAATTATATCATTAATGGAAAACATTGGGATCTCCAAAGGTTTCTACACGGCAGGCTGGTTAAACTGTGTGTCTACTGCATGTTTTTAAGGAAGAATACTAGAGTCAGCAACTCAGAAATTAGGATCCAAAGATTTGCTGTGTTGAAAGCAGCAGAATTTTGTTTGTTGTGATTTTGCTTGCTCTCACCTCACTATTTTTCCCCCAATAATTGTAAATACTGGATGAATGTATAAAAATATGTATTAAATATGAATAGGTGAAAGTAGGAAACTTGCTTCAATTTCTGATCTGAGCGTGTAAAAAAGTTTTAAATTTTATGCTAATAGAAAAGGTACTTATCTGACAAAAAGGGTTTTAAAATTCAAATCTTGCAAATCAGTAGAAAACTCCAATGCAATACACAGGAACTAGGTTAGTAATTTGCCAGGTGGGCTGTGCCGATACAATCTGCCAATTAAAACAACATCAATATAACCCTCTTTGGAGTTTGCACTGGCTTTACTGAAAACTGATTCTATTTAAAGGCTACAGCTATTACTCCAAAAAAAGTCCTAAAAGCTTGTAGTTAGGCCAAAGGCTCAGTTAACAACAATGATGATTATCATGGTTATGTGTAAAACACAAATTTGCAGAGATTTCTGCATGATACACTAAAGACACTTTCTAATATATACTGGTGGCAAAATGCAGCTTTTCTTCATTGTACTTGGATTCTTTGAATAAAGCAAAGTCAGCACATCTAGTATGTTTTACAGTAAAAGCAGGAGTCCAAGACAGCAGGATTCCTCCCTGTCAGTGTCTGGGGTTTGTCACCAGCACCCTCACAGCTGCCAGAGCAGACTGTGCCTTCCTCTGCTCAAATAAAGGGCATTTCATCATCACTGCACTAGGACTGATTGAGTGTTTCTTCACTGAGTCACTGTAGGTTTTGTGTGCACATATAGTGAACATGATTTTTTTGCAAAAGGCACATATTGATTGTATGGTCTCAGAAGTGCTCAGCTGTGTAATGACTGAGTAGGAGTGCTCTCTGACCCTGGAATGTAAATTGCAGCTTAGACATTCCAAAACCTGATTTATGCTCAAAAAAATCCCCCATGTCCCTGATCTTCTCATCATCTTGTCTCCAGTAGCTTTTTGATTGCTGTTAGGATTCCTAAATAGAGTTGGGTTCATACCACAAACTTCCTCATGATTACTGCCTGAGTCAGAAGGCTTGGCTGCTGCATTGTAAAGATTGAGGCTAGAAATACAGATTAATGCATTCAGAAAATACATTATGTTGTATAGATACAGATGTTTGCTTGACATTTATTTTTAATATTCAAAGGGACTCAATTCTGTGACCTGGTGCACTGGACATGCACTATCTGTAAGAAATCATCAAATGCTTCAGAATTTGCACCTAAAGAATATCAGTATGTGCTGAGGCCTGAGCAGCAGGCCTAAGCCAGGGCTGATTTACAATCCTGGGCACTGTGTGACCAATACCATCAGTATTACTTACCTACAAAAAAAAAAAAATAGATGACCAACACACTTATACCAGCTGTTTAACACCAAACGGGCTGCTTTGGAAACTTTCCCATAATCTTGTGTTGTTATCTGCAAGAAATGTATAATTTTAAGAAATTTTCCCAACTGACATTAACAGAGGTTGGTTTGTATGATATTTTAGGAAAAACCCACCCAGCCGAGCAGGTCAAAGGACTGGCTGATTTGGCTGGATAAAAACTGGACTACTTTTCAGGGCGAATTTGGAAGCCTCACCTATGGGTGGATGCACCAGGTAGGATTTTCCCAATTGACAGGAAGAGTTCTCCAGGTCCTCTCTGCGAAATGAGGCTCAGCAGCAATTGCAACTGTGGATTCTGGATGATGGTAAAGTATTTAGGCACTTGGTGATCTATCTTTCTACTATTCTCTTTCTTGTATAGTAATGATTAGCTGCATTACTTGCTTATTTTTGCTTGTTGTTAAAGCTGAGTTGTCAGCTTATTGTTTTATTAAATGTATCATTTTACTTTTGTGTTGCCTTACTGTTCATAGTAAAATGAGACCATTCTCTCCATTGGTGTCTGTGTCCTTTAAGTTGCCCTGTCAATTGGCAAAACAGTTCTGCTTGAAGTGTTAAATCTGAAAGAATTGGTTCTTATCTCTGCATCATCTCTCTCAGTTCTTTCCAGAAGAACTCATCATCTCCTGGTTCTTTGCAGAACTAGGTGCTAAGTGGCTTTGTGCATTTTCAGATAAAGCAGCCAGGTGGTGTAGACAATGACCATGCTGAAACAGGCACGGAATGGCAGACCCTGAGCTGTCCCATGTTTTGTCCCACAATCGTAAAGGTAAGAGGGATGAGAACTGGGACCAGAATCTGAACACCCTTCTCGCAGACACATAAATATGATATATATGTATATATTTCTCATATGTTTGTATCACTCCACTCATTCTGTTAATCCTCTTCTTCTGCTCCATCATATGAAAAAATATGTGAATATAAGAAACCCCATCAATAGTCTTGTCTTTGGTCACTAGGAAATAGTCCCAGTTTGGGAATTCATTTCCTGCTGGGGTACCGGTTATGTATCATTCCACAGCCAAGACAGCAATCTGGCTGCTCTCTGGAGACACAATATTTCTTATCTCTGATTTTACAGACCTTTTGGCTCTATGGTTGTAGCAGGTCACAAGACATCTTTTGTCCCAGAGCGACCCCCAGGCTCACCAGCAAAAGCACATTAGAATTATTCTGTATGAAGGGAGAAGTATTCATCAACTCCTGCTGCTTCTCAAGGCAGGTTTTTGAATTCTGAACCTGACACATGGCTACACATTTCTGTTCCTATTGTTGGTGGCTTTGAATATTAAACTTAGATTCTGACCAGAAAGATTTTGTCAGTGATCATGACAGCTTTTATGTCAATAAATTCCAGTGCAGTGGTTTAGTTGAGTTAGTATCATCCTTTATTTCTTAAGATTGCAGTTCTTAATGAGCAAACGTCTGCCTACTGGAAGCAAGTACTAGGTGAGGAGTGAGGAAACATGATCATAGGTCGATTATTTTTTCCATTCTCTTTCCAAATAGTATTTGTGGGGAGGAAAAAAAAGGTTACAAATTGCAAAAATAGGGCACGAGGCACAGTAGCGGCAGTGATGTAACTCTGCTTTGAGACCGTTACAAATTTACTGAATGGAGTAAAAGATTTCCTTACCAAGAAATTTACTGAGGAACAATAAAATGATCTGAAAATGGTACACAAAGTCAGTGTCAGGACTTTGGATAAGCACGATGTGATTGCTGCAGGTGCAGTGCTCCACTGCTGCTTCTTCCCCTTAGAGGTATTAACTACACTTATTAATTGCAGCATTATCTTCACTGAAATCCCATTTATTATCAAATAACTAATATGCTTTGCCTGTTCTGCTGTGAAATCACAGTGGAAACAAGACGTTGCAGTTTACCTGGAAACTAAGACCAAACATGGACAAAATCATCGCCACTTTTCCCAGCTAATGCCTTGCCTTTAACCGAGACCGACAGATAAAAGTCTGGGTATTTGAGAACAATATGTGTTATCTCTTTATTTTGCAGTCCTTTAAATAAAGAAAATTAGCACTTTGGAGAAGCTAAGGCAATGCCTCAGGGGCTGACCTTCAGGTGACTGTTTTGTCAACTGATTCAACAGCCCAGAGTTAGCAGGGTGAATATTCAGTGAAACACTGAATGCAAGGTAAGGCAGAGATGAGTTTGTCTTATTGTTTGTAAAAATATGGGATTTTTATATTTCCTGTGCTTATGATTTTTGGTTTTTTTTTTCTTTATTGGGATTTTAAAAACGCCTTTAAATTAATCGAGTTTTTGCTTTTTTCTTTTATATATCGATTACACAAATTTTAGCCTGAAGTTCCCGTGACTTGCATGACTTAAAACTAATTAACAAATATATTTGAAGAAGTGGTCTTAAATAATACAACAAAAGACATAACAAGACACTTCCATGCCTGATCTTCTCGATGAACCAATACAGAACCAGATGTTGAAAACTATGTATTAGCAAACAAAAGTCTAAAGTCCACCTCTGGCTTTAAGGCTCAATTTCAGCCTTACAGCCACTGGCAAATATGTGAACTTTCATTCAAAAATGCAGTTGTTTGTTTTTTTTTTTACCAGACAAATTTCTGCCAAAAAAAAAAAATATTTGAAACGTAAGCTAGTCAGTTCTACTTATATTTTAGTTTCCTTGCAATTAAAAAAAAAAATGGAATGATTGTCTTACGTAACAGCTACAAATAGCAATTGTCACCTGGTTTAGTAACTATAAACGAGAAAGTTTACCATGGAGAAGGAAATACCACAGGGATGCAAAAGTAATTCTAATCTGAGAAAAGCTTGAACGGAAAAAAGCTTCAGTATCTGATTACCTCAACTCTTTGAACTCTTGATCACACAAAACACTCAAAAGATTTTCTGTTAGCATTGTGCAAAAAAGGTTTATTTAAGCCGGTGTGTTAAGTCAAAGTCACACAGTATCACTATTCAGGAACAATTCTTTCCTAAATAAAGAGGAACAGGAGGTATGCTAACAACTCGTTGCCGCTGTATGTTCTAGCTAAGTGCTCCGTAATGATGAGAAAAGACAATGCACGCAGAGTGTCCGTGGCTTTTACTTTATTGTTCCTAAGTGAATTAGAGACCTGAATGAAACAGAGAAATCCCTATTTGCATGGAACCGTGTCAATATTCCCCATGGAAACCTGGAGCCACGTGAAACTCCAGCAGTTTCACTGTGGAAGAAACCAGTTCCATGTAATCAAATGAGAAATACTGAGATGGAGAATACAGAGAAGTCTTACCTGTTAAGGGAAGGAATACCTGAAGACTGTGTTTTGATTTATTTTCAAGGATCAGAGAAACTGCTGATACTTTAAAAAGTTGTGGACTGATAGAATCTTCAGTGCAAATTGAAGCGTTTGCTCTAGAGGGGGGGAGAGGGGGTAACAGTGGAAATCAAACCCAAATTTTGAACACTTGGATCCTACTGGTGAAAACTGGTCTTTGTACAAAATACATTCAGTAAACGTTTCTCTCTCGATACAGGACATCCCAAGGAAGTTCAGAGATTCCTGAAGCCTTCAGGGATGAACTCTGTGAGGGAAGGTTTGAACGCCCAGACTTCTACCCCGATTTCTGCGCAAATTCATCTTGAACAGCGCATAGGACAACGTGGTTAGGCAAAAATTGCCATGTATTTGCTCAAGTGCGCAATGAAATCCTCAACTCCGTTGATTTTGATTCAGGGTGCAGTCCGCTTTACACTTTGATTTAGATGAAATCTGTTTGTCAGAGTTGTTGCTGCCCTTTCCACAGCCCTGAGTCTGAGGGGGGCTGATCTGGTGCACTCGATGTTTGGCGGGAATGGCTGCTGACCACCGGCAGTTTGACATTATGTGCCGTGGGTTATTTCTGAATACATCAGCCAGCGTTTCAGAGAGATAATATGGAGCCGCACACGGCAGCTCCGCTGGGGCTGGGGCTTTTCCAGCCAAACACGGCTGGGTTGGAGGGACCCGTGCGACCGGACCGGCTGCAGCCGCCGCCATGCCTTCCCTCACAGCGGGCACCGAGAGGGGTCACGGCACCGCGTCACACCCCAAAGCCGCTGAGGGGCTCTGGGCGATGCCGCCGCTCCCGTCCCGCCAGCGGGGTCCCGGCGGTGCAGGGTGCCGGTGCCGGTGCCGCTCCCGTCCCGCCAGCGAGGTCCCGGCGGTGCAGGGTGCCGGTGCCGGTGCCGCTCCCGTCCCGCCAGCGAGGTCCCGGCGGTGCAGGGTGCCGGTGCCGCTCCCGTCCCGGCGGGGCAGGGCGCCGCTCCATCGCAGAGCGCTCCCGGTGCTGGGAGGTGCCGGCGCTGCGCGGCTCCGCCTCCGTTTGTGACGCCGCTGTGTCCCGCGCGGCCACCGTCGTGCAAGATGGCGGAGAGCAGCGACAGCGAGGAGGAGGACTTGGTGAGCTATGGAAGCGCGCTGCAGCCGCTGCAGGAGGGTAAGGGACTCCCGGGAGGTTCGTCTGCTCCTCCTTCCTCCCTCCCTCTGTCAATGCGAGCGCTGCAGAGCGGCCCGGCGTGAGGCGCTGGGGCCGGGGTATCCCGGAGGGCCTGCGCGTCCGGTCCGGTTCTGTTCCCGGCTGAATGCCGTGCAGCCCGTACTGTGAGAGGCTGCGGTGTGTGGGCCCAGCACAGACCTGCTCCTGCTGCGGGGAACCTTGCTCGGCAGCAGAGCTGTGCTGCGGGAGGATGGCCCAGCACAGGGCGGGCGGAGCGGGGGAAGAAAGGCCTCGGTAGCACTGCGGCTGCGGTACCCCCGCGGTTGTGTCAGCTGCAGCCGGGTGCCAGTGTCTGCTTCTGTCCTCCTCACCCCCCAAAAACCCCAGTACAGTTCAAATAAAACACTTCAAATATACGCAGTTATGCTAATCTGACCGTCTAATGCTTGTGTGGTTGAGATGGACAGGGCCAGGACTAATATACAGTTGTGGCTCCCAAGTCTGTGCCTCTTTATTCAAGAAATGTTGTTAAAAAGAGGTAAATGTTTGTGTCAAAGTCTCTGGTTTTTGTGTTTTGTTTCATTTTATACACTTTTGATGTGTAGTTTCTCAAGCAATTACTGAAGGGAAGAAATCCTGCCAGAAATCTTGCATACTTTAAAAGTTTCCTTTCACAAGAAAAAATGCAATGTTCTCAGAAGTCAGTAGAACTGAGGATTTTGATGTGAACACTTCATGCTTTTCCTTTATCAATGGTGTACATGAATAGTTACAATGGAGTGGAAATAAATGAAATGTGGTGATTTCCACATCAGGGTGGCTAGTGTTTGATCCTGTTCTTACAAGGAAGATACAGCTTCTGGAGGAAGTGGGAAATTGTTCCTTCATGTAAAATCGTGTTTTACTTTCTGGTTTATTTGATTGTAGGTGAACGAATTAAAAAGCCAGTTCCTCTCCAAGAGCAGACTGTTAAGGATGCAAAGGGACGATACCAGCGTTTCCATGGTGCATTCACTGGTGGCTTTTCTGCTGGCTACTTCAACACTGTTGGGACAAAGGAAGGTCAGATATTTTGCTGTCTTCTGGGAATGGTTATATTGAGAATCATATTGTCATGCTAGTGAAAACACATTAACTGTCACTAAGCATTTTTGTTCCTGCTATTCCTTATACTGCGAATAATTGAAATAGTATTGCTGAAGTTATTTCTCCCTGAGTTTTTGGACTGTAATTTTACAAATATTTCTTTGATGTATCCTTAAAATGTAAGGTTGAAATGTTTGAATTGTTTTTGAGTACTTTGTTGCCTTAAGTATGTTACTTAAATATTTGCCTTCTTTAAAGGATGGACGCCATCAGCTTTTGTGTCATCACGGCAGAAGAGAGCAGACAGAACTGTTTTTGGACCAGAAGACTTCATGGATGAAGAGGTAAATTTAGAAAGGAATTGAAAACTTGTGTAAATAGTTGCCATGACAGCAAAAATTGAAGTAACCTTGAAATTACTTCTTGTATAGAGTGTTATCCTACTAGCTTTTACAGACTATTTCATGGGTTCATTTAAAAAGCTCCTGTAATGTCAGTATTAAAAAATAAAACCAGAACTCAACCTTTTCACCTTATCAGAAAATGAAATGCAAATACTTTTGAAGCTGTTTATGATATTTTCACTAAAGTTATTGCAAAAACAACTGCATAAGTGGTTTGAGAAAATAAGCAGATAGGAAGGTCATATGCCATTTTCATTACTATTACAGTAAGAACTTGAAGGATGTTTAATCTAAATGTTGTCATTTTGTGTTTATTTCCAGGATCTTAGTGAATTTGGGATAGCACCAAAAGATATTACAACTACAGATGATTTTGCATCTAAAGCTAAAGACAGAATAAAGGAGAAAGCTAGGCAGATTGCAGGAGTAGTTGCTCCCATTCCAGGAACCACTGCATTTGATGATTTAATTGGACCATCTAAGTAAGTAAATTCACCTGAAACTTTGCCAAACCGTTCATTTCACTTAGAAGTGTTGTATTGCTTAGAAAAGGAATGTTTGGCCACTGCAGTTGTCAGACTGGAAGATCCTGCAGTGCTATATTTCCTAAGTGACTTCCACCTGGATTTTTGTTTTGAATGTGCAAACTTGCACTAAATAAACGTTTATAAACTGACAGGTGCTGTGTATGCAAGTGGTAACACATTCAGATTTGATTTTAAAGCGGGATATAAAACTAGAAGTTCAAATATTATATATGTACATTATTTATCAACAGATAATAAAGGTGTGGTTTGAAGTAATTTTGGGTTTTGTTTCCTTTTTCTTTTCAGAATCACAGTTGGGGTTGAACTGTTAAGAAAAATGGGCTGGAAAGAAGGACAAGGAATTGGCCCACGAGTCAAACGAAAGCCACGCAGGCAGAAACCTGGTGAGTTCAGGGAACTGCCTCAGCTAATTAACTTCCTTGTTAGTAAAAGTTAACGTTCATAGACTGATGAGAAAGTTGATTTTAAACCCTCTTTTTGTTTTTATTAATGTAATATGATGTTATGGTGTCTCTTGCAGATCCTACAGTGAAGATTTATGGTTGTGCTTTACCACCTGGACTGTCTGAGGGTTCTGAGGTACTGAACAGGCAAAGTGGTCTGTTGGCTTATGTGAGAATATGTGATAACAGATTAAAGAACAAAACAACCTCTTTAATATCCTCAAACAGTATTTTAAAATGCAGTTTCAAATCTTCTTAAAAGTGTTTATAAATACTTTCTATGCTTAATGTGAAGAAAGGTGTTAATATCTAAATTTCTTTTGCTACGTAAGAAGGTTTAGTTCATACACAATTCAGGAAATGCAAACTTGCCTAGGCTCATATTAACTGAATGTTGTAAAAGCTCAGCATACAGAAGTTTTAGTCATATTTGCTCTCGTAAATTTTTCTTTTGTACAAGGATGAAGAGGATGAATACCAGCCAGAGAACGTGACCTTTGCACCGAAGGATGTAATGCCTGTGGACTTGACTCCAAAAGAGAATGTCCATGGACTTGGCTACAAGGGTTTGGACCCCTCTCAAGCCTTGTTTGGTGCCTCTGGAAGAGAACACCTGAACCTCTTCACAGGGGGTTCTGAAGAAACAAGCAACTTACTTGGTGATCTGAGACACAGCAAAGGAAGAAAACTGGGTATTACAGGTCAGGTAAGGACATTTTTTAATGCATTTTACCATTAGTGTAGTTAAAGCCACATAAATTTTGTTTTAAGTTAAAAGCTCATTGTAATATTGTAAGAAATGTTAAGTGTGATTTGAGAATAGGATTTTTTAAAAACTTATTTTGAAGATGTGGAAAAATCCTTAGAACTCTCAAATGCCTTCACTTACTGAAACTGTAAAAGACAATTGTAAAACTACTCAGCTACTCTGAGTAGCTGGATGGAAAAATGTTCTGTGTTACTGTGATGAGATAAAGTTAATATTCAGTTTGTTTTTAGTTTATGTTTTTTGTCTATTGTACTTTCAGTAATGCTGTATCTGTCAGCTAGAGAGGTTTTGTGTTGCTCCAGGGTATTTTTAGTTCTTCTCTAGAAGCACTGTCAGTTTATATTTTCTGGGAATTCTGCTTGTTTAATTTCCCTGTTAACTGCCATATTTTTTCCTTTTGAGAACTTAACCTGCTCTTAGTCAGATTATATGTGTTATTTTGGTGGAATTAGGCTGCTGTCCATTTCTTGTACACACCAAACTTGCTGTCCCTCCCTGCCAAGGGACTGGAATGTGTTTGCTTTTGTTGCTTTTGTGCTCGCTGAGGTGTGGGGTGTTTTCCACCTCAGTTTCTGTGGTGTAACTCTGCATTTTTCCCAGTGTATCTATATTTGTACTGTAGACTTTATATAGATGGATAGATATCCATGTAGATGTGTTCTGATGTGTGACTTCAAAGTTTTTCCACTCTTGAGTTCTCATTTAAAATCTGTATTTTAGGCTTTTGGTGTAGGAGCTCTAGAGGAAGAAGATGATGATATTTATGCAACTGACACACTGTCAAAATATGATACAATTCTAAAGGATGAGGAGCCTGGGGATGGCTTGTATGGCTGGACAGCACCAAAACAGTACAAATCCAAAAAAAGTAAGAATTGTGGTTCTCTTTAAAGAGTGAGTGTAATATCGGGGGAAAAAAATAAGAAATGTAGTCTGTATTTGCCATATATTGTAATTTTCAGACTTGATATCTGAAAATTCAACTAGTCCTACTTCTATATTGAGGTGTTCAATTACAGAAATAATTTCCAAAGTCCTCTACTAATCCCAGTGTAGATTAAACTCTCAAAGCTATTTTTTCAAAAGGACAATATCTGCTGCTTTGTGAGATACAGTGCTCAGTTTCACTGAAGGAAACAAGTGATTGTGAATCACAGTTACAAAATATGGCCCAGCACTTAAAAAGAGAACTTTTGTTTTAGATGAACTTGTGTATTTTCAGATCATTTTTGTCAATTGTATCTTGGTGCCACTTTATTTTTACTGCACTGTGTAAATGCATGAAATGCTGTTGTAATTGTGGAGCAGCTGTTCGTGTTGGTTGTACACATTGGTGGCACTGAGGGTGTTGGCTGTGCACAGTGTGGATGCTGCTGCTTCACTGTAAGCCTGGTTCAGCCTTCAGCAGTCACTCTGGGAGCAGTTTTTATTTGTAGAATACTAATCCAGAATCAGAACCCTTAATTTTAAATGAAGGGTGAAGACAAACTACAATTATGACTCATAATAGACAGTGGCATATGGAAAATATTCAGAAAAAAAAAATTGCCTATCATGCATGTTTTAAATATTGTATCTATGATCATTTTTTAGGGCCTGAAAGAGATTTTAAATATATAGGCAAAGTCCTGGCTGGTTTTTCCTTGGCATCAAAACCATCAGCTCCAGTCAAGGTAAGCAGATAGGGATATTTTTTATATTAAGAATAACATCATTCATCATGTGAACAGTGTGGACTCTGCTGCTTCTTGGTGTTTTTCTGTTCTTAGAAATAAATGGTTTGGTCAGCAGTAAAAATTGCTGAATGAACAAAATTATAGCACTGGGGGCTGTTTAATAGAAACCTAAAATTTATCAGGCTCCTGAAGGTATTTAACCTTTGCCTGGGTACTGGCTTTGAACAAATGCCTTCCACACTGTTCACTGCTACTTTCTATAAAGTTGGAGGAATGGTTTAATTTAACTTAAAAAATAATAATAAAAAAAAACCACATATTTTGGTTCTAGATCTTTCACATGTAACATTCAGTTTTCTGTAAAAAGCAGGCCTCATGCTTTGTCCACTTTGCTGACAATTTAATTTCTTAGTCCTATCTTCAGGTTTACATAATTCATGCCATATATATTTGCATAAATTAGAATGACAAACAATTATATGACAGGGTCCTCTTTCTAAGGAAGTGTATTTGTGTGGTATATAAAATCCCATCCTATAGGGAGCACAGAGATAACCCTTTAAGTAACAACTTGGATGAAGAACATGGGGAAAAGCACTTTGAAAGATGTTAAAATATAGTAAGCATGGAAGTACTCAGTAATCCAATTGACTAAATCATTTGACTTGTGTTAAAAAATATTAAGCAATATTAAAAGGTGTTTTCTCAAATAAAAGCAGTACATCCTAAGACTGGTTAATTTTTCTGTCACTTAATGTGCACATTTCATATTTTTCCATAGCTGTAAATTTATTGTCAATAGTTTTATTCCCAGGGTTTGTATTACAGTGCCACTTACCAGTCTGTAGGAATTGGTAGCTGTTGGAATCTATAAAGTCAGAGGGTTTTTAGGAAATGGTTAAAAAAGAGTATGTAGGCCTCAGGCTGAGGCCGAAGTTCTGTTACAGCAGAAAAGTTTCCCAAGCAAGCAGAAAAGTTTCTTAAGCAGTAGACGTGACAAATAACAATAGGACTTTGTAGATTTGGCTTTAGGATGGCAATAAGTTTTTTTAATGTATATCTTTAGAAGGTTAGCATGAATAGAACTCTGTTCTTTGTTTCTTATGAAATAGTCTTTGTTTTAACTACCATTACATATGTTTTATAAAGTTAGATGGAAAGCTTGTCAGTATGTCTTGTTTTTGTGTGATTGGCTGAAATCTAAACTGAGATGATTTTATGTCATTCCGTATTACCCCACCTTCAAAGAAAGACATTTCCCAGTAAGCCAGCCAGCTGTTAACACCTAATTCCATTGTAACAATGTTCTGAGACTGATGTGCCAACAATAAAAAAAAGCTAGTTTAGATTTGTCCAGTGTTGTCCATATTTGGACTTTTTGCCGCAGCGAGTGAGCGAGTTCCTGACACCATTGGATCTATAGCTACCCTGTTACCCCGAGAACAGCTTTGGTAGCTTGTACTATCTGTTTCTACTCTAAGATGGAAATAGAGGAATTCTTAGGTTGAGCTTTTTCTGGAGCACATTTGTAGGTGTTGCACACAGAGTTGCCTCTCTCTCTCAGAGGGTTTTTGTTTTGTTCCCTTTTCCCCCCAGATTTATCCCCCGCCCAGCCTGCCCCGCACTTACCGGCCAGTCCATCGCTTCCGGCCGCTGCTGCCCCCTGGCGGTGAGAGCTCCCCCCTGCGCAGGGCATTGGAGCAGTCAGCTGGCAAACTGGAGAGTGACCCGGCCCAGCCCTGCAGGCACGCTCTGAATGCAGCTCAGAGGAGGGAGCAGCTGGGGGAGGCTGAGCTGAAAGGTGGGAACATCCCCGAGCCTGGCTTTGCTTGTGTCTCACACCTGTTTGTATGTGTAGGTAGAGAGCACTAAGAATTTGCTCTGGCCTTGAGTGCTCATTTTCTAACATAAATATATCAAATCTAGTTACCATTTCATTGTTCAGTTTCATCTCAGGTGAATTGTTGACATAACTGTCTGTATATTCATTTACTTAAATATTTTAAAGACAAAAAGTATGTGTTGGATTGTTTTTTTGATAGAGTTGTGGCCTTTTATGAATATAATAGGCTGTGATAATTTTTTCTGTAAAATATTTTACTGAAATCCATTCAGATAGTATAATTTATAACTGTGGCTCACATTTGTATCTACAATAGTAAACTTTATCAAGTTATATGTAAATAGCATCAAAGATGTAACTGTGGCCAAATTTTTATTTGCCATTTATGCCATTTTATTGTTAATTTCTGCTTAAGAGCATTTAATCTGTATTTATACACATGTGGTAGGGATTTTTCTTCTACTAAAGTGGAAGAAATAGTTCTAGTAATTTTTCATTTCTCTTTATCTTTCACTGCTTTTTTCTGCTTTAGAGTTGTGGCCTTTTATGAATATAATAGGCTGTGATAATTTTTTCTGTAAAATATTTTACTGAAATCCATTCAGATATACTAAGAAGATCATTTATAACTGTGGCTCACATTTGTATCTACAATAGTAAACTTTATCAAGTTATATGTAAATAGCATCAAACATGTAACTGTGGCCAAATTTTTATTTGCCATGTATGCCATATATTTGCCATTTATGCTATTTTATTGTTAATTTCTGCTTAAGAGCATTTTATTGAATTTATACACATGTGGTAGGGATTTTTCTTCTACTAAAGTGGAAGAAATAGTTCTAGTAATTTTTCATTTCTCCTTATCTTTCACTGCTTTTTTTGTTTAGAGTTGTGGCCTTTTATGAATATAATAGGCTATGATAATTTTTCTGTAAAATATTTTACTGAAATCCATTCAGATATACTAAGAAGATCATTTATAACTGTGGCTCACATTTGTATCTACAATAGTAAACTTTATCAAGTTATATGTAAATAGCATCAAAGATGTAACTGTGGCCAAATTTTTATTTGCCATTTATGCCATTTTATTGTTAATTTCTGCTTAAGAGCATTTTATTTGAATTTATACACATGTGGTAGGGATTTTTCTTCTACTAAAGTGGAAGAAATAGTTCTAGTAATTTTTCATTTCTCTTTATCTTTCACTGCTTTTTTCTGCTTTAGAGTTGTGGCCTTTTGTGAATATAATAGGCTGTGATAATTTTTTCTGTACAATATTTTACTGAAATCCATTCAGATATACTAAGAAGATCATTTATAACTGTGGCTCACATTTGTATCTACAATAGTAAACTTTATCAAGTTATATGTAAATAGCATCAAACATGTAACTGTGGCCAAATTTTTATTTGCCATGTATGCCATTTTATTAATTTCTGCTTAAGAGCATTTAATCTGTATTTATACACATGTGGTAGGGATTTTTCTTCTACTAAAGTGGAAGAAATAATTCTAGTAATTTTTCATTTCACTTTATCTTTCACTGCTTTTTTTTTCTGCTTTAGGTCCAGCTCCTTCTGTTTTGGAATATCTGTCTGAGAAAGATAGAGAAAGACTCAAACAAGTGAAACAAGCATCTGAACAACAAATGAAAGCAAAACCAGTGTCTCAGCAGTCCCCAAGTGAAGCAAAACCAGTGTCTCAGCAGTCCCCAAGTAGCAGATTCCAGCTGGCCTCCAGAGAAGATGATGCTCACAAATGGCAGACCCTGCTAGGAGGGCAGTTAGCAAATGCTGGTTCTAGTGACTTCAAACCATTTGCAAAAAACCCAGAAAAACAAAAAAGATATGAAAATTTTGTGAAAAGTCTTAAACAAGGAGAAAGAGGTAAAATATTTCTTGATTTATTTTTTCCTTCCCCTCCCCTACCCCACATTTTTTTTCCCCCAATGCATTTTATATTGACAATGAGTGCTCTTCCTGAATTTCACAGCACTTCTCCTTTTACTTCTTTTCAGGACCAATGTTTACAGAAATCTTTACTGATACTTAGTCATGTTGATTTCAAGAGAACTGCTCAGTTATTCAGTTGTCAGCAAGTCTTGGTTTTAGGCATTACATTTCATACTTCTGTGATGTAGCAGAAGTTCAGGTCTGCTTCATTTCCTGGATTTCCCTTATTTCATTTGAAGGTACACTTCAGCTTTGGTCAGTGGAACAAGCCTTTTAATTTAGTTTGTTTCTCTTTGAGGAGCTAAACTGACAGATTATATAAAGGCAGAAAGAAGATTGGGTAACAGTAGAATCAAAAGAAATCCCATTCCCTCTGCACCAGGGGAAGATAAGAACCCTAAAGTGAATGAAGTATTTCACACTTCTATTGTATGTCCTTCAGATTCTCAAACTTCTGCTGTCACTTATGTTCTTCTCAGAAGAATTTATGGCTGCAAAAACACAGCATCCATGCAGAGCTCTTACTCCAAACCAAAAAACATCCAACCTCCTTCATCATCTCTTTTCATGCTGTTTCAGTCTCCTTCCATTTTGTTTAGGTTTTTGATATTAAATGACACTGTGGTGTATATTAGATTAAACTAGGTACTCACAATGCCTTGTGGTGAGGTCTTCAGTTCTGTGACTTTTCTGTAAGGCATGAAAAGCTGAAATTGTTCTAGGGAGTTTATTCATCATCAGCCCATGACTTTAAATTGCCTTGAAATGAACTTTAAAAAAAGAGTTGGGTTTTTTTTCCAAATTTTGAAGTCCACAGGGGCTACTGGGGAAGAAGAAAATGGGCACTAGGGAAATTTCACAGAGGAAAGCATATGGTGACAGGTGGAAAACCTTAGTTTGTTTTAGTTGTGATTTGGGATTTTTTTGTCTTTTTTAAGTAATTTTCATTATATAAAATAAATATTTTCTGGTCAGTAGCCTCTTCTGGTTACTGCATTGGGACAGACTACTTGAGCTTTGAATCCATAGCTCAGTTCAGGACTGGGATTTTCCCTGGGTAAAGTTGACTATTCCCAATTATGACTGTGTTATGACTGTAAGTGCCTCCCTAGTCATTATAATGAAAATGTATAAATAACTGGAATGGTTAAAGGTCTGTTTTACTGTAAGTGTATTTGCTTGGCTGGTGTTGTTTCCTCTTCCTTCTGGGAGACAAACTGAACCTGTTGCTGTAAACCTGTGTGCAAACTCTCTATTTATCACTGGGCACTTATAGACCAGCAAATTACCAAGCATAGGCAGGCTTAAATTATTCTGTTCTGTGTTTTAGCTATTTGATAAAGCTTTGGGTTATACTTTTTGTTTTAATCACCTGTTAAACCCATTAAGTATTTTGAACATTCTTTAAAGGGCAATGAATAAGGAATCAGTTTTACAAGTAAAATTACTTAAAATAGCAATTTAGCATTTGGCAAATGCTGTCATTCTTGCTGTCTTGAAAAACGACCTCCATTTATCAGGGATTAACACAGTTGAGATTAATACTACCCTTAAGATAAATATTCATTAAATACTTGCAAGAATGTAATTTTTTGTTTGAAAAGTGTTGACCCAAAGCATCTCTGCTAAGAATTCCTCTCCTCATCCTACAGGAGAAAGACTGGAGAGGTTTTTTGACCAGAACATGACGGAGTGGGAGCGAGGCAGAGAACAGGAGGAGTTCTTCCGTGCAGCAATGTTCTACAGGTCCTCAAACTCCACACTCTCATCCAGGTTCACCAGGGCCAAATATGAAGATGATGTTGACAAAGTTGAAGTTCCTCGAGACCAAGAGGTATTTGCTGTCTTTTAACACATTGGAGCTGCAGTTGTTGCCTTTGCCCTGACTTTTCCTTTTAAACTCTGATGAAAATATGTCACTGTTTTCTTGCCCTTCTGTTCAGCAGCTTTTGAAAACACTTGGTGCAAACAGAGTAGTATTTGTTAAACAGCATTTAAATATTGATGGATTTGTCCTGTTCATAAATCTTACAACAGTTCAGTAAGATTTTTGTGAGCGTAAATTCTGCAATTAATTCTGTAAATTAAAGAATGTAAATTCTGCACATTGCAATTGTATATAAAATACATTTTATATCTCTCTTTACACAAATTATTTACCAGCTCTAAATGTTTGACTTTTTCAGAATGATATTGATGATAAGGAAACAGCTGTGAAGATGAAGATGTTTGGCAAACTCACCAGAGACAACTTTGAATGGCATCCTGATAAGCTGCTGTGTAAAAGATTTAATGTTCGTGATCCATATCCTGAGTAAGAGAATTCATACTTTTATTGTTAAAACTTTTTATAAATTCTGAGTTTTTCATTTGCTTGTGGAAAATCTGGCTTGATGTTCCTGTGTCATAAGGTGATACAGAACTGCCCAAAGTTTTGATTTGTGTCACAAAATATGGTGACCTCTGATAAAATAGCATGCATTTGAAGGACTACTGTAGGAGTTCAGGCTGTTGTAACTAATTTGAGAACTTTCCTGTGTTTAATACAATAATCAGCAAACAATTTTATTTCCCTCTAGTTCTTCTGTAGTGGGTTTGCCAAAAGTGAAACGAGACAAGTATTCTGTTTTTAATTTCTTAACTGTGACTGAGCCCACCACATCTGCAACTCAAGCAACAAATGAAAAGATCCAAGAGAGCAACAGTCTCAACAGTAAGTTTGTTGTTACTTTATTAATTTAGCTATACATGGGATAATAGTACAGAAAAGGCATTTTTCTCATTGAGAACCTAGCCACATGATTTTTTTTTCATTAAAAAAAACCCAAACAAAGGAATTGAAATAAAAATTCAGTGACATAAAAACTGAAGTGATATAAAGCTAATTTCTTCTACCTAAAAGACATTTATAGGTCAAGTATTCATTAGAAAGATTTAAAAAATGTCAAACTGAAGAAGCAGAGTAATTTAAAATCAAGTAGGCCATGAAATGTAGAACAATTTGGCATGCAGGTGATTTGAATATTTTGGATGTTTTAGAACCAAAGAAATCTTCAAGGTGGGATGTGTCAGACAAAGAGAAGGAGAAGAAAGATTCCATCAGTGAATTCATCAGCCTTGCTAGATCAAAAGCTGATGCTCAGCAGCAGCCCCCAGTGCCAGCCAAAGAAGAATGTGGAACTGGGACAACTGAAACTCCTCCCTCTGTGGTGAGTTTACAACAGGGTTTGAACTTAAAGGGAACAGCTGTAAACTTTGAAAACCCAGAAATAAGATGGGTTAATATATGAATTGTTTGTATATGTTAATATTGTTTATATTTGTTAATATGAATTGTTAATATATGAATGTGGTGGTGTTCACAGGGGTCTCAGGACGAGGGAAGAGACAAGGATCTGACTCCATGTTTCAGAAGGCTGATTTATTATTTTATGATATATATTATATTAAAAGAAAATTATATATTAAAACTATAGTAAAAGAATAGAAGAAAGGATTTCATCAGAAGGCTAGCAAGGAAAGGAATGGAATGATAATAAAGTCTTGTGACTGACCAGAGAGTCTGAGCCAGCTGACTGTGATTGGCCATTAATTAAAAACAACCCATGAGTCCAATCCCAGATGCACCTGTTGCATTCCACAGCAGCAGATAACCATTGTTTACATTTAATTTCTGAGGCCTCTCAGCTTCTCAGGAGAAAAAAATCTTAATGAAGGGATTTTTCATAAAATATGCCTGTGATATGTGAATACAGATCAGTTTGCACAAGAGCCAACTCAGGATGAGCAGAGGCATGAGATGGCACTTTGAGGTTATAACTCTGGCATGCCAGATGTTTGCAGCTTACCTCTGATTATACTTGAAGTAGGGCTTAAGAGAAGAAAAAATGTAGCCCAGTAGTCTGGGAACTAAATTCAGTAACTTTGCCATCACTCTGCTCACAGGCACAGAATGTATTTATTTCTCCTTTCCATAGAACAGAGTGCATATTTTGGGGAGAAATGTGATGTTTTCCTTTTGTTTAAATTTGATATTATATAATTGAAGTTTGAGTTAATGAATTAGAATTTATAATACCTGGGGATCTATTTTCACAAACTGTACTACTCTTTATAGGACACGGGCTTAGTTCCTCAGCGTTTCAGAGCTTTACTATTTGGGACTAAGATTGTTTATTTCACAGCTGTTGTGCCATCCAAATGTTCTGTAAATACCTGTCAGCATGCTTGAGGTTATTCCTGTCAGAGAGAGATTGTTAGTTTCTTTAGTGCCTAAATACACTTTGTTGTGATGCTCTTTAGCAGGCAGCTGAGGAAGATAAGGATCAGGAGGAAGAAAGCAAACGACCACCCATGGACTTATTTAAGGCCATCTTTGTGAGCTCCTCAGATGAAAAATCATCTTCCTCTGAAGAAGAAGACAGTGATGAAGAAGAGCAACCAACTACTTCAGAAAGACAGTCAGAAACCACCAAGCCAGTTGATGTAGCAGACAGTTCTTCCTCTAATTTACAAGGTAGCACTTACTAGAAGTTCATTTTTATGCAATATAAAATACATACCTTGTAAAAGTTCCACTTTCGAATCACACATTCTTGGACTGTTAGGACAGTGCTAACCAGTGCAGATCATCAGAGATTGGCAGAGCTGGTTGTGTGGAAAATGCAAATAATACAGCACTGAATAGGGCCTTGCATGTTACAGTGTTCTTAGCATTGCCATGCACCTTTTGTGTGGAGTTTGCAGGCAAACTGCTGTATGGAACATGCCTGTTACACACTGAGGGGGAGCAGAACATCTGCTGTAAGAACATACTTCAAATGAAAATACTTTGTTCACTTACTGTCACAGCTGGTTCTATTAACATTTAACTTGTGGTGTTTGTTAACCTTGTACACCTCATGGAGTTTTTTATTCATCCTGAGTAATGGAAAAATAGTACTGTTACAAAAGGGAAGAAAATAAATGCACTAATAGCAATTTAATTAATAATTTATAGTTTAAAAGGTAAATTTTGATTTAAAAGAAAAAAGCCCTACAGTATGTTGACATGTTTCAGAATGTCAGCTACACAGTTGGCCAAAGCAGTCCATAGAGACAGAGGATGCTGATCAGTTTGCTTTCTTAAAGGTTTTTAGAAAGCCTCCTTGAGATTTCTTCAACACTTCTTGGAAAAAGTATTTTCTTATTTTCCTTTCAAATATAGCAAGTTTTGGTGTTTTTTCTTAGAGAATGTGACTGCTACAGCTGATTCTGGCATTCCTTCATTGCCTACTTCAAAGCAGGAGCTGGATGCAGCAGAGGAATTTGGACCAAAGTTGCCACCAGCTTTTTCTTCTGGTAGGTTCTCTAAGCATCTAGAGTGTAAATACTGAAATTATATATAAAATACAAAATGATAAGCATATAAAATGATAAGCATTTGTGAATGGGCCATCTATCTCTTAAATGTGTGCTATGTAAACAGGCATCACCAAATGTTTTGTTTCCATGCTCTGACCCACAACAGGAACCTCTTTGCCTGTGTGCCAGGTTTGTTTTAACTCTACAGAGGTAATGATAAAAAATGGATGTGAAAATATAGGATAGTCTTGCAATTTCATTTTTTAACAGATTGCAAAGGCATTTAATTACAATAGGGGTGTTGCAGGTGGGAGTTTTAGACATGTAATTTTCTTTTTAAAGTAAGGGGTTTTGTTTTTTAATTATCAGATTAGATTAAAAGTAATACAGAATAATAGGGTATAGGGAATAGGGTAATAACCAAATTACCCTATTTTTGTTGGGGTTTTTTTTAATATTTATACATTTGCTTTGTACTTTAGGCACTACTTGGCAACAACAAACAGAGGTGCCAACCACTTTTCCTGGGCCTAGCAGGAAAGAGAAGCATAGGAAAATCAGGGAGAGGCACAAGACTAAGAAAGAACGCAAACGCAAAAAGGAAAAGGTAATAAATTTAAATACTGATTTCTGATTTATTGATTCTTTGATCTGCCTTTCAAAATGTTTTATTATTTATGCTTGGTTGTAGAAAAATATATACTGGGAGTAGAATTTAAGCAACAGAATCTTGTTGATGTTTTGAAACCAGAAAATTACCCCACTGTGATGCTGCTTTTCCCATATGCACACAGGGGACTACAGGTACAATAGTGGGCGTGGTTTCATGTTCTGTGTGGAAGATGTCTGACACATTCTGGGAATTGCATTCATGCCTTATATTCAAATAACTGTAATGAAACATCTGCTTTAGGGAGAGTTGAGTACTTAGATTAAATGAATTTTGGTTTATAATTGTTTTTCTTTAAGCTTAGTCTGAGTAGTGGAAAAGAATCATTGATAGGTGTTCTGTTTCAGTTAAGCTTTGAGTCCATACTGAAATTAACTTTTTTCTCCTGTTGACATTCAGAAAAATCCAAGTCTTTCACAAGGAGATAAAAGATTATTTCTGTTCTTTTTACAGAAAAAGAAGCATAAGAAGCAGAAAAGCAAAGGAAAACACAAGAATAAAAAATCAGAAAAAGAAAGCAGCTCAGACTCTACAGATAGCAGTGACAGCCTTAGTGATATGGATACCACAGGCTTGTCACCTAAAGAACTTCTTAGAAGGTAAGCAGAAAGGTTACTTAAATATTTGCAAATTTAACAGTGAATAACTAAAACATCAGTTTATGAGTTGTCATTCTAGTGAACCTATTTGCAGCAAATGTGAATAAGCCAGTTTCTTTATGAAGATAAAATATTGCTCACTTTGGTGAGGAAAGAGTACAAATATTGGACATTTTAATCTAGAGGGTAATTAATTTTAGGATAGAAGCCTAAAGACAGCTAAACACACAGGCCTAGCAGAGCTAATGGACATTATAATTAAAGATGACTGATACTTTTGGAAGGTATTTTGAACTGGAATTAAAAATTGAACTAGTGCAGGTGGAAATTCATGTTTTCATTTATCTACTTCCCTTTGCCTGGGAACATTGGGAGAAACCTTGTCTGCTAAGATTCCATTCAGAGAGATCTGTTGTGTGGCACCAATGCTTCATGGTGCCAAATGTTTTTATCTGATACAACTCAGATCTCTCTCTCTGTAACTTAGGTTTAAGAAACTGCTCAAGTAATGAAATATTCATAATGTGGTGTGTGACTGTTGAGTGTAACCTTTTTCCTTTTTTTCCTTCCTTTCAGATTAAAACAACTCCAGTATTGAAGAGCTCTCTTGTGTTCTTCAGTGTTGTGTGACTTGATCTGAGTTTTGATCTCCTCTGTGATGGTAGATCAGTGGTGTATAATGTGCAGCACTATAGATACAGTATTCATATTGAATTGCTTTCAAAGTACATGTGCATATGTTTATGATGTTCCATGAGCTCAAATGTATGGGTTATAGAACACTGAAAAGACCCCTTTCTGGGCATAATCATCTGAAATACTGCAGGCTCTGTTTTATTTAATAAAACAAAGCATTTTAATAAACTTTATTATTACAGATAAGTTTTGTATAGTGATAATTTGTTATGCCTAAGACCTCTAAAATGCTGGAGAGTAACTTCCAGTCTGAGTTAAGTTAGGAAGTTAAACTAAAGCAATGTAAAAATTTTATTGGGTGCAAGTACTTTTATTGAATCTAATGTAGAATTTCACATTGCAGTTTTTGAGTATCCAGCTGTTATTTTTGCCTCTCCAAATTGTATAACATTTACTACAGCAGCTCTAAATCATTAACCCTTGACAGAATCACAGAATATGCTGAGTTGGAAGGGACCTATCAGGATCATCAAAAGCCCAACTGACCCTGCACAGTTCATCTCACATAAATTATCACAGCTAATGAGCTAAAAGATTATGTATGATTAGAAACTGCCTCATTTGATGTAGTTACAAAGAAAACTGTTCATGCTACTTTTTATCTGCAGTTGGCATATAGAAATAATTTAGAATAATTTAGATGAATGCAGAATAATTTAAATATGAGCCATGAACTAATAGAGAGGTGGTGGGGAGCAGCTGTGGGGCAGCTTGGAGCCCTGCAGGAGGGTGGGTTCAGGGCTCTGGGGGGCTGCTGGCAGCCCAGGGATGGAAAGCTCCCTGACACTTTCTGTGGGGTTGATGTTTGTGGCAGCTGGTGTTTGGTAGCTCTGTTCACACAAACACATGCTTGACAGTCACAAGCAAACTCCCAACTGAGTGAAGAAAAGACTTTTCAAAATATCTTTGCCAGAATTTGTAAGTCTTGGCCAGAACATGTGGCCTAAGAGCTCCATGTGCTCATTTTGATGGGCCACAATCAAGGGAAAAAGTGTTTGAAAGACTTGAGAGGCTTCATGAGATGTAAAGATTTTTTTTTTTTCAGAGGAAGAAGAGTTTGAAAACAAATATCCAGAAAAACAAAAACACAGTCCCCATCCATCAGCATTTTTTCTTAACCAGATTCAGTAAATCTGCTGCAAGGTGGTATCAAGGATGTGAACTTTGCTGTCAAGTGGAACTCAGGATCCTTTCTCCTGTGGTTCCTGCTTTCACACTCCCCCTCGTGGACTGAACTCAGCTCATGTGAACCCCTGAGTGCTGAGCACACTGCAGCTCTGAGATCTGCAGACATTAAACAGCATGACTCAATCTAGAAATGGGTAATGAGTAGTAGTGCATTAATGTCAAATTAATTCAGATGAAATAATTTAAGGAAGTGTCTGAAATGTTGATTTCCTGCTGTGCAGTGCCAGGTTTCTACCACAACCAGAAGCTCTTTCATACTGAAAAGGCCCAAGAAGCACAAAAGCACAAAAAGACCAGACAAGGTTCAGCTTAGCAGCATTTTTAGCCAAGCTCAAAGAAACCAGGAAATGTAGAAGGAAAAAGTCACATCTTTTAATGACAAGTAAATAAACATGTGGCAACTGTAAGCAGATATTGTAGATCTGAGATATAAAAACAAGTGTCTCAGTGTGTTAGTCATGAGATGTACAGCTGAATAACTGTCAGATTGACAGTTCCAAACTTTCCTGCTTTGTCTGAACCCAGAACTGGAACTTTTATTTTTCTGTCTTCAGCAAAATGCTATTTAGCTCTCTTACGTATAAGTAAACTGAAATCAAGACCAGAAAATAAGAAGATAATCCATTAATTTTTTTAAAGTATAATAGATCCTGGAATCTTCTTTTTGCTGAAAAGAGTATAATGTGCCACTTGTCTGAAGTCTCTAACTTCTGTTTAAGAAATTTTCTCTCTCTAATTTTTATCTAAGGAAGTTTTAACACTTGTTGAGCAATGATTCTTTTTCAAAATCTATCTAAAAGTATTTCCCTGAGTATTGGGAACTTCCTGACAGCACTGTACAGGCAAGATTATGTAAAATATAGTAAAAAAGGCCTGATTTCCTGCCCTACAGCAACAGCTGAAGCAAACAGAATTCAGGAGAGTATGGTGGATTTGGATCATGGGGGACTAGGCCAGCCCTGACAATTTTCTCTCTGGCATTCTCTTTTTTCCCCTTTGAAAGAGCAGATACCAAATGACTGGCTGTACTGAGAAAGCATTTGAAGTTCTTGACAACAAACAGTATCTCTGGAACTGACAGTGCACATATCTTTGGGAAAACAAAAATTAATAGTGCATGCAGCAGACAAAGACTGGCTAAGTCTGGAAGGGCAGTTTTGACTGCAAGACTTTTTTGATTCAATAGAACAAGAACACACAGTAGCTTTGATCTTTTCTTTCTTTGATCTTAGAGACATTCGTAATCATTCTGGTGTCAGTACATTGACACACACTGAGAAAATAAGTGCAAAAGTGAAAAATAAATTTACTTTCAAGTTTTGTCTGTTATCAAGGGCTGCCAAGTTAGCAGGTTAGCTCCTTCCAGTGAAAGCCCTTGTGAGGGAGCAGCTCTAGATCTGAAATTTGGTGTCAAAAAGGGCAGTTGCAGTCAGAGATACAAGATTTTATTCTCATATTGAAGACAAATGAAAGAACACATCATGAAGGGAGCTTATGTTGCCTACTTTCTGACTGATTCTAAAACTTCTTTGTACTTACACAAACAAAAATGTATAAGCAGATTGTAGATTGTAGAAATTAGGTTAATCATGGAAATGGAAGATGGTTTACCTAGTGAAGGTATGATGGCTGATCCTGTGATACTCTGAAATGGGAGTTACTCTGCATGTCAGCAATCCTCATGGGGTTTTGTGGTGGATGCTTGCAGTCAGGTGGGCACCATAATCCATTTGGAAATCTTGATTTGTATTTTTATTTGTTTTACTGAAGAACTTCATAGAAACACAATTGTTTGGGTTGGAAGGAGCCTTAAAGATCATCCAGTTCCAGCCCCTGCTATGGGCAGGGACTCCTTCTACTGTTCCAGGCTGCTCCAAGTCCTGTCCAGCCTGGCCTTGGAGCCTGCCAGGGATGCAGCACCCACAGCTCCTCTGGGCCTCCTCACCAGCCTCAGAGCAGAGAACCTCCTCCTAATACCAATCTAAATTTACCCTCTTTTAGCCTGAAGCCATTTCCCCTTTTCCTGTAGCCCCTGTCAACAGTCTCTCTCCATCCTTCTTGCAAGCTCCCTTCAGGTACTGCAAAGGCACAATTAGGTCACCCCAAAGCTTCTCCAGGCTTTGGGTCACCCCAAAGCTTCTCTTCTCCAGGCTGAACAATCCCAATTTTCTCAGTGTTTCCACAAAACAGAGCTGCCCCAGCCTCTGATCATCTTGGTGGCCTCCTGTGGCCCTGATGCAGCAGCTTCCTGCCTCTGCTGTGCTGAGGAGCCCAGAGCTGGAGGTGGGATCCAGCTGGGATCTCTCCAGAGCAGAGGAGAGGGGCAGGAGCACCTTCCTTGACCTGCTGGCAATGCTTCTTTTGATGCTGTACTTCAAAACTTTATTTATGGGTTAGGACTGATTATGTTTTGAGGCTTAATTTGGATATTTGAAAAAAAAATCTTCATGCAAAATCTTGTCAAGCATTGTAACAGGCTACCCAGGGCAGTGGTGCTGTCATCATCCCCAGAAGGGTCTAAAGGGAGGGACTGTGAATGTGGCACTAAGGGATGAGGTTTAGTGCTGGACCTGAGTTATTGCTTGAACTTCATCACCTTAGAGGTCTTTTCCAGCCAAAATGATTCCATGATAAATGAGCCACTAATTCAGCATGGGCCATCATCTCAGCACTTCAGCAGTCCGTGCATTGCTGCTGTAAAAAAACAAAATTATGTTTAAGTGCTGATGCCTTAAGTTTCAGGTTTTATGTTTTTTCAGATCCTGCACTGCATTAGTGTGTAACTCTGAGCTCCATGTAAGTGTCAGCAAGCTCTCTTCACATTTTGGTCAGACTAAACAATTCTTCCAGGCTGAGAACCAAGGTCACCAACACAGCCTCAGGCCTGAAAAGTATAAATGTAAGTGAAGTGAGGGGGAAGCAAACCAGGGGAATGTGACTTCATTACCTGAAGCTATAATTGGGCAATTAATTAACCTCTGATATGCAAATAGACCAAACATATATCTGTGTGAGAAGCTCATGACCATGGGCCATTTTGGGTGTAGTCTGCAAGGCTGTTGCACTGCCCAAGGTGTATCTGCTGAAGGTGGAAGGAATGAGGGACTTGTCTTTACAAATCCTGGGTCTGCTGGGAAATAGAGCTGGATACTGCCAGATAAACAATGGGAAGGATTCCACTCATTGAAAATGGAATGAGAGATGGAATGAGGGAGATTTGTCTTTACAAACAATAATTTACATAATTACATATAAATATATATAATTTATATAAATTCCATAAGGAAATCCACTGATTGACACAAGGAAAAGACAGAGGTGTACCTTTGTCAAGTACCTCAGCCAATGGGGAAAGAGGAAAATGTGGCTGTAAAATCTGGATTAAAAGGATACTGTGTCCTCCTAAAATCTGAGAGATCCCAGGGAAAATGCCCCATGGCCTCTCCCTTTATTTGAATAAAGTTACAGGACTCCTCTGTCTCCTTTTTAGACATAAACCTCTGGTGTTTGTGGATTAATTTTCCTGACAAAGGCCTTCAATAAATACCTACTTTATTCTTTTAACTCTGTCGAGCCTCTGTTCTAGGCAGCCACTCCAAGGCATCAGTGGGATTTTCTTTTATGAGAGAGATTTCCAGTTATTTATAGATGAATGCTTCAGAACATGAAGGACAGCAAAGGGAACCCCATCAATTTTGAAAATATAACAGTGACAAAGGCTGGCATCAGAGGAAAGGCAGAAGGGAGATGAGTATCTGAGAATAAATCACTTTGGATTTGAAGGCAGCATCTGTAACTTGGGTGAATAAAGAGAAATAATCAGATTGCCCAGTTAGCCTGTGTCTGAGTGGAAGTGCTGGGGAGCTGTTTCTCACTGCCCTGGTTTCATTCCTGGATCAGAGACAGCTCTTGGTGCCTCCACAACATGAAATAAGTGATATTGCGAACCACTTGCTAGGAAGATTAATCCACAAACATCAGAGGTTTATGTCCAGAAAGGAGACAGAGGAGTCCTTTTACTTTATTTGAATAAAGGGAGAGGCCATGGGGCATTCCCCTGGGATCTCTCCAATTTTTAGAGGACACAGCCTCTCTTTTTATCCCAATTTCCAGCCACATTTCCCTTCTCTCTTTCCCCTTGGCTGAGGTACTTGAGAGGTTCAGACTCCCTGATACACCTGATACCAAAGATTTCCTTCTAATGTATAACCCTCCCTTTTAATTTTTAATTCTTATGGAATTTAGGGGGGTTTTTCTTCTCTATTTTTTCTTTCACCTTTCAATGTCTAATTTCCTTTATCAGCAAACCTAAAGTTTATTTGTAAAAGCAAATATAATTTTCCATTCATCAATCAGTGGAATCCTTCCCATTGTTTCTTTTATCTCCCAGTGCTGGTTTTATCTACCAGCAGACCCACAGGTAGTTTGTAAAGACAAATCTGCCATTCCTCTCCCACTGCTGCTCTGGACAGCTCCTCTTTGCACTGCCAGGGTCTCATGTGAATTTTTACACTCTGATGGAGTTGGCTGTTTTCTTTTGCACCTGCAGATCTGAATGCTGCAGTGAGGATGACTCCTGTACTGCTGCCACCAGATAAATCTGGGCTCACACCCCGATGGTGCCAGTTGAGTTGGGCAGCTCAAATAACTAAATAACAGTTTTATGGGGAAAAGGCACCTGTGGCTTGGGGACATACAGACAGGTTTGTGAGTACTGAACCTGAAACATGCTTTGCACACTGAACTCTCCTTTGGTTATATTCACAGTCGAACTAACAATTCTCAAAGAGCCTGTATTTTAATTTTTGAACAAGATACCTGCTTAATTTTCTAAATCAATAAAATTTTTTTTTTTTTCTATTTAGCTGTGTGTTGGAATTTAGGATTTTTCCTTTTTTTATCTCTCACGGAATTTTCTCCCATATGTTGCCTAAGAGATGGCAGTGATGATGCTTGGGAGACAAAAGATGTGGCTGGGAGGAGGAGGAGGAAGAGTGCAGCTGACTGCAAGCTCTTAGCTGTGGCTTTCCCTTGGGAAGTGCAGACATCCCTGGATATTCTGGCTGGGCTCAGCTCCTCACTGTGATCAGAGTGCACAGGGGTGGTTTTGGTGCCAGATCTGCCGCCCAGAGGATTCGCTGCCACTGCAGAGTTTTCATCCTGCTCTGATTCTACTCACTTTATTTACTCTTACTCTCACCAAGACCAGCTCTTGGATCGGGACCTTTTCCAACCCTGATCTCGCTGGGAAGGGGACCCCGACCCTAACCCCTTCCCGGCAGCAGCGTCTCCCGGCCTGCAGCAGCCCAGCTCTGCTGTTTATCTGCCTCTGCTGCTTGGGATTTTTGGCTCCATTTTAACACCACACCCCGCAGGTTCCGGCACGGCTCCGAAGCCTCGGCCGCTCCCCGCGCTGCCCCAGCGCAGGCTGCGCCGCCGCCATTCCGCCGCCCTGAGGCACCGCCCGCCCCTGCGGCTGGGCACGGGAAACCCCGTGTCCCTCCCTCCCTGCCGCAGCCACAGCGCCCCCTGCAGGCGCGGGGGAGCCACGGCCCGGCCGCAGCCACAGCGCCCCTGGCGGCGGAGCCGGAACTGCAGCCGGGGCGCGGCCCGGCTCGGCCCGGGTTTATCGGTGTGAGAAACACCGGCACTCCCCTGGGGAAATTAAACAAGGCTAATGAAGGACTGTAGGAGACAAGGACCACGGAGCAAAGGTTATTACAGACGGGTGAATCTTGGCACTCGCTTCGGGGATACTCCTGAATACCTTTTCCCTTCCATCAGCCTGTTGTATATTCATAGTCCCTTATGCATAGTAAACTTTTCCCCAAACTAGCTTACATGTTCTAAGAATTCTTTAGCATGGCTTCTCCTTGGGTCTGCCTTTTCAGAGCATGCACATTCCTTGGTTGTGATTTCAGTCCTTTTTTTATCCCCTCCAGTTTTGGGCCTTGGTGCACCCTGCCTTCAGAGGGTGAGTGCTGATGGTTGGCACATCTGTCCAGGTGTGCTCATCCTGTGTGCATTGGGTGTTATCCCATCCCAACAGGCATTTAACACAAGCACACTGATATCAGCTTAAATAACAAAAGAAATAAAAACTATATCTTTATAACAAAGTAACTTTAACACCACACATATAAAATCCATTGAAAATTTGCGAAAAGCCGATATTATAGTATGTATCTATAACACCACGAACCGCAGCCAGCTGAGGCACTGTAGGATGCGGCAGGGCTGGAGCTCGGGAGGCAGTCCCGCCTATAAATGTCTGAAAATCCGACATTTATGCATTTTCCTCTCTCTCTATGTGTGCTGTGCCACAGCCAGGGCGGGCGGGGCGGGGGGCGCGGTCCCGCACCGGGCAGGGCCGGCGGGGCGGGCGGGCAGAGCAGGCCCGGAGCAAGCCCGGCTTCCCTGTAGCCGTTTAATGCCGCACGGAGAGGCCGCTCAACGCGCGGCGCCGTGGCTTAGTTGGTTAAAGCGCCTGTCTAGTAAACAGGAGATCCTGGGTTCGAATCCCAGCGGTGCCTGCGCCGGTGGGCCGGCTTTTTGTCCCCGTGCTGTTTTACCGGCCGGGATCAGCCCGGGAGAGGGGGAAACTGCGCGGGGCGTGTGAGTAACTACAATAAAGTCTGGGGTGAGCGTGAGTAAATACAACAAACTGCGCGGGGCGTGTGAGTAACTGCAACAAAGTGTGCCGTGAGGGGTGAGTAAATACAACAAACAGTCCGTGGGTATGTGTAACTACAACAAACAGTGCGGTGCATGTGAGTAAATACAACAAACAGCCTGTGGGTGTGCAATGGGTGTGAGTGTAAATACAACAAACATGTGGTGGGTGTGTGTGTAAATACAGCAAACTGTGAGGTGGGTGTGAGTAAATGCAACAAACAACGCAGTGGGTGTGTATAAATACAACAAACACCTTTGTGTGTGTAAATACAACACCCCAGTGGGTGTGTAAATACAACAAACACCTCGGTATACATGTGTGTGTAAATATAAGAGCCCATAAATAAATAAATAAAAACAGCCCAGTGGGTGTGTGTGTAAATACAACACCCTGGTGGGTGTGTGTGTAAGTACAACAGCCCTTGGGTGTGTAGGTACATATGGACACACAGGAACAGCCGCAGCTGCACATCCAGGCTCTCCTGTTGGCTTTATGGGAAGCTGTTTTCCAGGAGTATTTACGCACACAAAGTCAGGAAATGTCTCTCACCATTTTTTCTTCTAATTGCCACAACTTCAGCAGCCCCGAGGGCAAACAAAGCCATGATTGCCTCTTCTCCTGCCCTCACAGCCGGAGTGCTGCTGACTCCGTGGTTGCTCTGAGGTTTTTGCTGAGGTTTTTGCTGTCCATCAGCACCAAGTCCTGCCTGTCACCTCTTACCAGTCACATTGTCTGGCTTTTCTGAGTGAGAGTTGCAATAAGCACCACGTCATCAGTGACATAGCAGAGGTGTTAAAAATAGGTTAGAAACTTGTAAAAGAGTTGATAGATCACTAAGCATGTACTTTTAGTTTGGTTGTTATATTGTAAAAGGGGTTAAAAGGGGAGTTATAAGAAATACAGCACTCAATGTACCATAACACACCTCAGTAAAGTGCAGCACCAGCCAGCCTGGACAGAACTGTAATGGCCAATCAAGGCCTAAAACCTTCATGGAAATGAAGGATCCAAACAGAAACCAATCCAGAGGGACAAAAAAAAGGGATAAAAAGGGGGATCTGACCCAGGGGAGCTGTGCTGTTCCCCTGGAACCTCGGGGCCATCGCTGCTGAGCAGCCCCAGTGCCAGCGCTGCTCCATCCTTGAGGGAACGCTCCTGCTCGGCCCAGGCCCCTCGCTTCAGGCCTTTCTTTTATTATCAAAAACGCTGAAATCACTTTTGTACCGGGAGCCTGCTCTCTTTTTATCAGAGGGACAAAAGGGTTTTCTGGAAATCCTGAAAAGTTAAAAGCCAAACTGTGTTCTGTTAGGCATGGGAATTAGGTTCAGCGAAAAGATTCCAAATTTGTGTTACTCTAAAGAAAGGCAGAATCCATCCCCAAATCTGAAGGTAAAAGGCTTAAAAACCATTAGTACAAGTTCCAGCCTAGCAACCACATCCTTCAGGTGTTTTTTTTGCACTCACACAGCAGTGATGGGAGTAAAGGGATTCACAGCCACATGTGGAGATCAGAGTTTCGAGGACTCAGATCAGCACCCAAATCACAGTTGTCTGTAGCCTGAAATGTAATGTATGAGGCTTAGTGTCTAGGATGAACATTTTGGTTATAATGTTTACCTGCAGAAAACAAAGAAAAGAAAGGAAAGAAAGATTTCTTTGAGTAGCACTTACTGTAAAAATGCAGGCTAGATAGTATTTGGTATGTCATAAATATAAGTATCCTTTCAAACTGCAATATGTCAGCCTAAAAAGGTGTAAGTCCATCTGCTTTTTTCATTCATTTTTTCCCAATGTTCTACACTACCTCTGTGCATATTGCAAGGAGGAAGAGTAAGTGCTGGCTAACAAATGGCAAATTCCATTTTCTCCAAAAAGGTTGGGTTTTTTGAGTATCCTGAAATGGAGAATATGGGCAGATTTGCAAATGGAAAGCGTGTCTGTGCTTGTTGAACTTGATTTTGGCTGAGCACTACACCACTCACTTGTTTTCCTTGCCAAAGTGGGCAACTGGACTATTCAGTCAATCCAGCCAACCTCAGTGAAACCATTCCTTGAAACAGAAAAATTTTTTTTTCTTTTTCCCCAAGATTAAGGCTTCAGGTGTCCTCCCTCTGTTACAGTAATATTTAGTTCCTAAGATGAGAGTAGGAGGAGCAACCCAAGGAAAACACTCACCAATGGGGATTGTGTAAAGCACTTTAATGAACTTGATTAAAAAACCTCTGTTAAAACATCTAAATACTAATAATGCCAAAAAGATTTAGTACTGTTTATCACTGGACTTTCTCCAAAGTTTTTAAGGTAGTTTAGAACTGCTAAACAAATCACTAACTCTTAAGCTAAATGCATATGTTGAGTGTGTATGGGGATTTTTTTTGTTTTGCATTTATTTGTGGAAATAGACCAGAAAAAGGCTGCTTAACTCCAAAGTAGAATTGTAGTAACAAATTTGTGAATGTTGTTAAAATTGCATTAAAGCTTATTCGTGGTGTGCCAGGTAGCAGGCAGTAACAGCTGTCTTTGCATAAATATTTTCTTTTATATTTGTAATGTGAGCTGAATCAGCTTCCTTCTCCCACCCCTCACCCAAATGCTTTGTCATCACATCACTATCCAGAAAGGTAAAGCAGTTGTACTTTTTATATTAATATATAATTATAGATATTAACTACTTTAAAATATTTATATTATATTATATTATATTATATTATATTATATTATATTATATTATATTATATTATATTATATTATATTATATTATATTATATTATATTATATTATATTATATTATATTATATTATATTATATTATATTATATTCAGCATGCTGTGCTTGTAGGCCCCCTGGCCCTTATGCTACTGATATTTGCAAGGCTGTATTTGAAAATCTATATATGCTCTCTCTATATTTTATATATATATATCCATATATGCTTTGTATATATTTCTTATATATATATAAAATGTGATCTATTTAATTTCCAATGAGCAGAAGCACCTGGTCAGAATAGTCCAGTGCATCAAGACCTGTCCTTGTCCCTCAGCTGCTCTTTGGCTCTGTTTTGAACTTTTCATCTCTTCTGCCATCTGCAGAATGACCACAATACCTGCTGCTCTGCTCTCACAGAGTTAATGAATGTAGTATGAAGCACTCTGAGCCCTCAGATAAAATCAATGTTATTAAAATCATGTTTTTGTTTTTCTCCTCGGTGAGTTCAGGTCATGCTGGGACCAAGGCTTTTCAATGATGCTGGCAGCATTCACAGATGCATTTAGATTGTTTCTGAGAAAAGGGGCCCCATCCATTGATGAGACAGAAAAACAACCTGCAAATAAAACTTTTGAAATTATTAAATTGGGGAGTTCATGTACATTTTAGTATGTAGGACTGTTTTAGCCTTCTTGTTGAAGGTGCTTATTAACTGTTGAGATAATTTTATGTTTATCCACAGAAATATATGTAATACATGTTTTTACAGGCCAGTATTTTTCTGGCAAGATACTTCTACCTTAATCTCTCAAAATATTGCAACATTTTACATGAAGATGTGTGATTATGATATCAATACATAAATGACATTACCTGAGAAGGGTTAAGTGTAATATGTAGGTTATGATGAGTATTGAAGAAACACTTTAGAATCTTTCCAATTGCAACATTTATTGATTCCAGATGTAAACCAAATGGCCACAGTCTGTAAGAAAGCAGGTGAATACCCAATTTATGTTCCCATTATGATTGCCTCCTTCAAATGGAAGCCTGAAGTGCTCTCCATTATCTGTCAGCCCTGGCTCGGCAGGGAGGTCCCGGAAGTGCCAATGTGGTGCCAATCCAACAAGAACAGAAGGAGGCTCTGGGAAACTCCAGGTCTGTCAGCCTGGCCTGGTGCCTGGCAAGGTTATGGAACAGCTCACCCTGAGTGCCATCACACAGAAACTACAGGGATCAGAAACAGCTGGCACAGGTTTAAGAAGGGCAGGTCCTTCCTTATCACTGGCCGGGGTCTGTGTACAAATCACAAACAGGACAGGACTGCTGTGGATGTGCCTTGAGCTGTTTGATTTTCCAGCATCAGCCTCATTACATGGTTATGACAATGGGAAGATGCCATCAGCTCACATCCCAGGCAACAGACAAAGAACTTCAAGTTACAACTTTATAAGTTTTTTGACCAATCACACAAAGCAAAAGCACATTGACAGTAGTTCCATCCAACCACTCTAAGCACATGTACCTTTGGTTAAACAATGCTTGCTTATTTTGAATACAATACTGCTTGTAAGCCTTAAAACACAATCCACAGAGCTCCATTATTAAGCTTAGAACTTCCTAATATCTTGGTAGATAAACTTTTCTGTAGCTTAGAGAGTTATTCTAGACAAGCGTTAATACACAGACCATTGTTCTATTTGTCCGTGCTCTTCTACTTTTAAAATATTTTTTTTTGCTGACCTTTCTCATGGCTGCTGTTTAGCTCTAATCACAGTTCTGCTGTCTCTGGGGCCTGCCTTTTGCAGCTTTCCCAAAACCCTCTAATTTTGTGGATTCCCACAATTCCTGATCGATCTGATCTTCTTTTGTGACCAGGGGACCTGCCAATAGATGAGAGAGAGGCTGTGGATGTGTCTGCCTGGACTTCAGCAAAGCCTTTGGTGCTGTCTCACTGCATTCTCCTGGAGAAGGTGGCAGCTCATGGCTTGGACATCTTCACCTGGTTACACCTGGCTGATGGAGTGCTGGTGGATGGAGTTAAATCCAGTTGGCAGCTGGTCCATACTGGAGTCCTCCAGGGCTCAGTGTGGGGGCAGAGCTGTTTAATGTCTTTATTGATGATGTGGATGAGGGAATTGCGTGCACCCATGGATGATGCACAGCTAGTCAGAGGATGGATCTGCTGGAGGGCAGGAAGGTTGCAGAGGGCCCTGGACAGGCTGGATCATGGGCTGAGAGCACTGGCAGGAGGTTAAACAGGACCGAGTGCCTGGTTGTACACTTTGGCCACACCAACCCCCTGCAGCTCCCAGCTCTGGAGAGTAGCTGGTGTGAAAAATGCATATTTTATTATTGGCATTTTGCAAATATTAAAATGAATATTATATGTGTTACGTTAGAAAGTTATGATGTATTAATTTTCTTAAGTAGTGTGCTAAATATAGTTTTAGGTTATAACATAAGGTTAAAATAGAAACTGTGCTGTGTAGGATACTTTTTTTTTAAAGAAAGGACTCACAGTGAGACAGCAGCCACAGGACACCTGAATCTTTCAGAGAAAGAGAATTTACTGCTCCATTATCAGGAGAAATGAACTTCTTCCTGCCTTGCTTGGGCAGGATGGCGCTGTCAGGATTCAGAGGAAGAAGCTGACACTGCCCAGACAGAATCCTGTGTTTGAATGGAATTTATGCATCATGCATGAGGTGTATGAATATGCAACAGGCTGTTGCTTTTAAGGGTTAATCCTCTGTTAACATGTATCCTTTTTTGGGCTTATGCTGCCCAGAAAAAGGTACCCAGACCATCTGTAACTCTTTGTTTCTATTGTCTCAAATTGTCCAAAATTTTTATTACTCTAATTATATTGCTGTTTTCATAACCATTTTGTTACTATTAAACTTTTAAAATTTTAAAACCAAGTGATTGGTGTTTCTCACAGCTGGGAAGCTGATTGAGAGCAGCTGAAGCTGAGCCCAGGGTGGGCAAGAGGCCCATGGCACCTGCCTGGATCAGCAGCAGGGCAGTGATTGTCCCTCTGTGCTGGGCACTGCTGAGGCCACTCCTCAGGGCTGTGTCCCTTTCTGGCCCCTCAGTTCCAGAAGGACATCGAGGGGCTGGAGCAAGTCCAGAGAAGAGAAGGGAAGTTGATGAAGGGTCTAGAGAATAAATCTGATGAGAAATGGCTGAGAGAGCAAAGGGAGCTGGGGAGAGCTCAGTGTTGAGCAAAGGAGGCCCAGGGGGAGCGTTGTCCCTCTCCACAGCACCCTGACAGGAGATGGAGTGAGATGGGCATTGGGCTGTCCTCAAAGTGACAGGACAAGGGGACACTGGCTTAAGCTGGGCCAGGGAGGTGAAGCTGGACATCAGAAGGAATTTCTTTACATTAGGAGTTCTTAACCATTAGAAGGCACTGCCAGGGAGGTGGTGGAGCCACCATCTCTGAAGGTGTTCAGGGCCCAGCTGGATGTGACACTCAGGTTGACAGGGTGGTGCTTGGGCCAAAGCTTGATCAATGATCCCAGAGATCTCTTTCTGTTGGGAGTTTGGCTGGCTAAGGACTGGAAAAGTACAAAACCGTGGCTAATTCCAAGTCCTGCACCTGCATAGATAGCAGTGTCCTTGGGCCTAGCTGTAGTAGGATAACAAACAGTGAAAGAGACATGAGAAAAGAGAGATGTAACCCCTAAGGAATGAGGAAGAGTTCATGGTATAGTTTAACCAATAGATTGCTTGGCTTACAGAATATTCATAAGCTTATTATTTGCTGTATAAGTGTTTGATACTTTCTTCAATAAAGTGGAGCGGACCTGAGGAACCTGGGACGAACCATATGGTGTCCTGGTCCCCTTCCTTCGACATCTTTCAACTTAATTGATTCTGTGATTCCCTGAAACTAACACCTGGTAAAGACAGGGAATCCTTTCAAGGTAAGTAGGATAAACTATAACATTTTGTAAAAGGATTTTGCACGAGCTCACATATTCCCCTGACCAATCTATAGACACAAATCCCTAGAATTGTTAACTGTTCTCTGGTCTTTTTATCCACAAAGCACACAGTGTTCTACAGTTTTAGAGCTATAATGAATCTTTGAAATCATATTAAGGTGGAACCAAATAATAATTTAATTGCCAAAAGCAAGAATCCTGTTAAATTATTTGAGCAGGAAGAGCAAATCTACCTGCATTTGAAAATTTGTGATAAAGTTAATGGTATGAGTTCTTCAGCAGCAATTGTTTGGGCTGTCTCTGGATATAATACATGGGTAATTTAACCATGATTGTCTTGAATGGTTCCTAAATTGCTCTGTGTTTTCTTAATAATTTTGTATGTTTTCCTTAATTTTCTGCTTGTGTGGGCAAGGACAAAATGCATAGAAACAAATTCATGAAGAAGTCAGGAGGTTCTGGATTGTTCATGCATCATCTGTGACCAGAACCTCATGTCAGCCATACAGTGCATTCTCAAGCTCAAAGATTTTCAGCTTAGAAAAGCACAGTTTATATAAACACCTATGTTACCTCTATGTATTTGGTGGCTATTTTTATTATGCCTGCCTTTGACTTGGTTTAAATACAAGACACTCAAAATACACTCAGCTAAAAGAACTCATCAGGTGAGTCCAGCAGGTTCAAACCAGTGCTCTGGCCAGAATCTGCTTTTTGGTTTTCATGTGGCACTCTCATGTGTTACAAGTTGAAAGTGAAGTCTTGTCTTGAATTAGTCTAATAAAAAATTTTCCATCTGGAATGGAAAAGACTGTAATTCCAATCTTTCATGAAAGCCTTACAAGTTAACTTGGGAACAATAAATAAATGATCTTTTAATATATGTAATTGGAAGAGCATTTTGTGTTCCAGCAGCTTCTGGTGATTTATCCTAATGGTGGCAAATTTATTGAGATGAGAAAGAGAGGAGCAAGGAAATCTGCCTGCCTATATGTTTCCTCTTGTCTAACAGCAGCTGCATCTCTGGAAAATGTGTTCTAATGAGAATATTTATTTTTTCAATAGAAGACTAAACTGCTTTATAGAGTTCTGGATTGAGCCAAATGACTTTTAAAGCTCAGAAATTAAATTCTGAAATGTGTCAGTTTAGGTTCTAGCTTTGTTTTCAGCTGCTGCTGCTGCAGGTTTTCTCTTTTGGTGTCTAACTGGAATACTGTGTGAACACTTAATAAATAAGTTGCACATAAGGTGGTGGAAAAAGATGATGTATTGCCATACTTTCTTTGACTTAATCACAGCCTATGCAGTATCTCTAGGGATCTGTAGGGAATAAATTTAAGTTTTCCTGATTGGTATATTTTTAATAAGCTTTTATATTAGACAGTTGCCAGAATGTGATCTGTATCTGTTATTGATTAATAGCTAAATTAGGAACACAAAACGAACCTGTTCTTGAGAATCAGCTCCTGGGATTCTATCAAGCTGCTATGGAAGAATAGCACGTGCAACAATACATTAGCAGCTTAGTATTTATATAAAAATATGAAGTGGTAAATAGAAAGGCAGTATCTGGCAATTGAAAGAATTCTTCAAGTGCCAGAATTGCTGCAGAAGATCTTTACCTCATGTGCTGTTGTGATTAATAATTTTCTTAGGCATTTCATAGCTTGCCCTGTGAAATTGTATCCAGAACTTACCACGATAACACTTAAGTATTACTTAACATTAGAAAATATCTAGATTCAAACTGAATCAGACTGACAGTGGATCTGCCCAGTGTCCTCTCTAATAACCATGGCCAGCAGCTCATGTCTGGGGCAGAACATGAGCACAGGGCAAGCAGGCAGCAATATTTGCCAGAATACCCTGCCAGCCTCTGGTGATTTCCAGCTCAGGGTCCCGAACTTTCAAACACAGATCTGGTCAAATTGAATTTTTCATTCCTCCATGTCTGTGAATAGGGAAAAGCGAAGTGACTCCTGCAGGCAGATTTGCTTATTGGAGATCTGTTTTATCAAAGTGGCAGTTGCCTAAAGAAGGGAATTAGAGGCTGCCAGATGTTTAGTGGCTGTTTATTACAACACTGACTGTAGGCTTGGGGGAAGAGATCTCCACTTTGCCTGGGAGCTGCCACTGCTGCCTGCACCTTATTCACAAAGATTTGGGTGAAAACATTTGACAAAAACATCAAGTGAAGCCACAGTGCCTGTTAACTCCCATTTGTAGGACTGCTTTTTGTCTGTCCTGACGTGCTGAGCTGTGATGTGTCATTCCTCAGCAGGCATGTTCAGCCACATGTGTCATGTACAATGTGATGTCTGTATCCTGGAAGGATTTGCCACAGTGTCAGCTCTGGATTTTGGGGCAGAGGGAGGGGGAGAACTATTTGGGGTACTGCAGTCTGCACGTTGGAAAACAAAGACATTTCCCAGTTACTCCTTGTAGAAAACATCCATATGGATGGTTTAATTTGTAAGTAAATTGCAGAAATCGTACCTGTTGCTTGTTTTAAGGTTTTCATTGTCTGTTCTTCCAAAGTAAGCAATGACATCAGAGTGTCTTACTGAGAGAAAAGTGACTTGCCTCCATCACCCAGCAGAGAAGTCCCTGATGCATTTTGCTATTGATGTTTACAGAGATGGAACTGGCCTGTGAACTTGGAGGTAGATATGGTAGATATCCCATAGTGTCACTTAAAAGACAAAAAATTCAGCAGAGGCCAGGAGGAGAGACAGCAAGAGGACACTGAGAAATTTAAACTGTTTAGGACCTGTGCTGCTCCATTCTCCAGGCAGCCTAGCTCATAAGTACACCAGATTAAAAGCATTTTTGAATTTTGGTTCATCATGAAACACTGTATTTTGGTTCATAATGAAACACAAGTTTGTTCAAGCTGTGAGTGTAGCTAGCTAATAAATTGCAAGTTGTGTGCCTTCCTGCAGCAGAATAGAACATTTTTCATCCAAAAGGCTGAAACCCATAGCCCCAAAACATGAGGTTCTGTGGGACTGATGGGAGAAGTAAGGCAGTTTTGGAGGTGCTCTTTGACCTCTTTGAAAAATGTTTTTTCATTAGCTGTGCTTGGCTCATGTGCAGAATTTTGCCTTTGTGCAGGTATTTACATTTCTTATATTTTAAATGTCTATTTGCCTATCTTGGCAAATTGTGCTGGCATTTTTTTAGATGGTGAAGCCATTACACTTCAGTTTATTTTCAGTTTACTGTTCTACTTTTGTTCCAGCAGGGAAGGAGTCTGTAGGGATTCAAACAACAAGCAGTGCCCTGTACATCCAGATGAAGTCCAGTGCACAGAACTGATGTGGCATCAGTTTCTGTGGAGTGCACCATTGCCATGTGCCAGCTCACCGGCAGTGAGGGTGTGCACAGAAAGAGAACCAGCAGCAGATAATTTGGTTGCCCACCCCTGGTGAGATGAAGAAAGTTTCTCTTCTCTTATAGGCCTGTGTCTCAGCTGTGAAAACTGTCCAGGTCTGTTCATTTCCTCATTTCATTGCCCTTTCCAGTAAATAGTTCTTAACTCATGATTTTTCTGTGCCTGCAATTCTCCTCTCTGTCCCACTGCTGTGTGAGGGAGAAGTGAGGGAGTGCCATGTTTCACTGGGAACACTAAATCATCCCTAAACATGACATGGGGCCTCCTACATGTAGCATTCCTGTTTGGCCAAGGACCCTTTCAATCCACAAATGAGTTTAAATTTAGTGTATTTTGAAGGCATTTATTAATGGCTGTGGTCTCTCTGCAGTCTCTGTACATCTCTTTCATTATGATAAAGGCTGAGAGGTGCAGACAGGCTTGCGGAACCTGCAGCACAACTCGTGCAGGTTCAGGGCTTTTTTCTCACCCTGGAGATGTGAGATTGCACAGGTTGCATGGGCACACAGGTGTGAGGGCTGTGGGAAGCTCTGTTTCACATCCTGTAAGGCAGGCATGAATGTTTCCATGCATTCAGCAGCTATCAGACAGCCAGCAGCTTCTCTCTTTTACATCATTGAAAGATGACACCAGGGGGAAGCATCTGTCTTTTGTGGTTTTGCAACAGGACTTTTTTTCTTTCAGAAAACTGTAGTTAAGCTATGATTAAGGTTTAAATATACAAGTTATTTTTAATATTATTTGGAGAGGTAGTCAAGCAGTGACCCCACTTGACGTGGATGGCACAACTCCCACTGACTGTGCCATGGTGAGGTTTTCATTCAATACAAAGGCAATAAAGAATCTGATTCATAATGAAGGGAGGAAAAGATGAATCAATTCAGGCTGTGTGGGCAGATTCTTTCCTGTGCTGTTAACTGTGCAATGCCATCAAAACAACAACCTGTCCTTATCTCCTGTTGTATTAATAGTTATTCTTTACTTACAGATGACTAAACACAATTAGCCCCTATAATTAGCTGTTGTTGTCAATGGAAACTGTTGAGTGATGGCTTTTTCTGAAAAACCTCTTGTTAATACTTTAACATGAGAAATATTTTGAAATTGTCTGAATTACAGCCTTTTAAAAATTACGTAAGGGTTGACCAAGTGTTTTTGTACACTTTTTTTAAACAATGTGTTTTTAGTATGTATACTATATCCATCAGAAGTGTGTCTTTCTTTTTGTCCAGTGATAAAATAATAGTTAAAAATATCATAAGTTATAACTATCATAAAAACAAATAATATGACCATTTATACATACTATTTCATTTGACATATCTTGCTGAATGAACCTGCTAGAGTTATAGCTCAGAAATAATTTATTATAGTATCCCTAATTACTATGAGTGTGGCTTAATATTTAAAACAACTATTGATATAAACTATTCAATTAACTCTGCATGTTTATTTCTGATTAATTATACTATATATAGTGCTTCTCTATTAAAATAAATAATGTCAGTTACAAAAATTGTCAAATAGTATGCTAACTCAGGTCTGTTTGGCCGGCCCTGAGTGGTAATTTTTTTTCAGTACTAGACTTATATTTTTTTAAATTAACATTTCAATTTGCATGTCATTTTCAGGCCAAACAGAATCACTTTTTTTTCCCATATGGGTTATGCTCTTTTATTATGTGCTTCTCAAGGTAATTTGAGTTATCTTTATGTAATAAATATGTATTGATGCACTATCTTAATTGATGAGGGTACCACTATCCTATTATTTTCCTACATTTAAAGCAAACCAAACCCAATCCTTATTCCATATTATCTATACCGGCTGAGTCCTAAAGTTTGCATATTGAATGAAAAAAAAACCTCAAGACTTTTGCTTCTCAACTCTACCCAGCTGAAAAGATATGCAGGTCTCTGCAATTATTTGACTACTGTCTGAAAACTAAAGCATTGGGTGAACAGTTAACTTGGGACACCTGGTTAAAATGAATAAATGGCCTTGGTGGCCATGGCCAGAACCTGCTGCCCTTCTAAGAACTGGGTGAAATTCATGTGCTCCTTAATATTGATTCCCATGACAAGTTGTGATTTCTTGTGGCATTCTCTGTGGCTGTGGTCTGTGGAAACAAACCCAGAAGATTAAGGGAGAATTGAATTAATGAATTAGTAGTAGCAAACACAAATTTGGAATTATTAGAGACTGTGATGAAATAGTAAATCTCTCAAAAAAGGTGCTAAAACCTAAGGCATCTCTTGGACACATAACAGTGATGTTTAGAGATTGTGGTCCAAATTCAGCGTCGTATGACTGTAAGAGAAGGATTTAGTCACTTCTTTTGATGTTGTCTTGTTGAATCTCTGACTTAATAGTTGCCAAATGTTTTCACATAAACTGATTATGCAGCTGCTGCTGGTTTCTGTGTTTCAGCAGCTCTAAATGTGGGGCCCTTAGGAGAGCACAAAAATAGATTTGGGGCTGGCTGGGCAGGATTGGTTTTAGGGCTGCCTGGCAGGGATCACAGCTAATGCAGCTGCAGAGCTCTTGGTTGGTACTGCACAATCTGAAATTGATCCATTTATTTGCTCTGCATCTGCTCTTCCCTGTGAAAAACTTCAGGAAGAACATTAGTAATGACCATGGCAGGGAAAATTGCCCATAAGGAAGAGGAGCATAGTTATGCAGTAAATACAAATATTTCTGAAACAAACTTACATTGTGGGAATATTAAGATGGTGAATGCTTGCACATCAAGATTTACATATCACTGATGGGGTTTGTGTTAACTTTTTGTGCCCTTGAGAGGCTTTGCAGAAATCTGAGCCCTTCTCTGCTGGGATGCATCAAGTAAATTACCAGCAAAAGCAGTGAGATTTGTGCCAAGCTAAATGTGGGCACTGCAATGAATATTTGTGTTTCCAACTGGGATTAATGTACTTTTAGTAGATGTATAGACACAGGATGAAATATTTAAAGTTTCTTGACATTAATTGACAGTTAAATATTTGCCAGTGTGGGTTGCTTTTGAGAAGCAGGAAGCCTTTGTGATTTTTCCTTCTGTGTCACTGTAATCAATGGACACTGCTTTGCCATTAAGCTCAGCAAATGTAGGATTGAGAACAAATTAACTCATCACTATACACCAGTTCTGTACAGCAGGGGAGGCAAGAAGAGTTGAATTTGTGATTGCTGCACCTGTGGCCATGGAAAAGGATCAATGCCATGTTGGCTAATGAAATAATGGTATTAAATATTATCTCTGTCAATCACTATCTTTGTTCAAGCTAGCACAATGCCATTTTTATGGACATAACTACTATTTTTTCATAGTTAGAGCAGAAGAGCATGGAACAAATGAGATAAAAAACAACAATTGTTGTAATTACTGTCATTTATGAATGCTGGCAAATTACTATAGTAAAGGAATAGTTTAAAAGGAGTAGGTTTTCCAAGTTACATGACAATTATATGTGAGCTGCCATACTTTTGGTAGTCAACAAAACAAATGCATACACATAGTTTTGTTCATTTGTTCCAAGAGGGTCTGTGAATAATGATAGATTTATAAAAGCTAATTACGGTTAACTCCCAAAACAACTGGTTGTGTGAGATAGTAACTGAAAAATCTATAAACATCTCATGTGTGAGTCTGACAATGTGAATACAAATTTAAATATAAATGAATACTTGGGTATTTTATTCAAACAGGTTTTAAAGCTGGTTTAATCTTTACAGCACCTCCCCTGACATGGACAGAATAATCACAATGCTGCCATGTGAGAAGTGCCCTAATGAAGGGTATTTGAACACTGATCACTGTAGATGTGTGCACCAATCTGGGGATCATGGGATTTTCTGTGCTATGTACACTGTGTTACCCTGGAATCCTCTCAGATCTGTACAAGATCAAAGAACTTTTCTGTTAGCTACTTTCAATTTAGGATTTGTGACCCCAGTGGTTTTATCAGCTTGATTGTTTCCTGTTTAAAAGAATTCATAAATGTGTAATATATAAATATAGAGCAACATATGGAGCAACGTATGTATAAATTGATTTTATTATTGTTGCCTGCTGCAGGATTCTCCCCTGTGCCCTCTGAAATATGATTGGCTCTGAGATTTCCCAGAGTGAGAACTCTGTACAGAAATTATTTATTTAGAAAAGTTGTAGTTACCTTCAGGTAATTGTGATTTTAAGTAGGTACCCTTTTGCAACATTCCTGTTCATCTGTCATGACAGGCACTCATGGCTACTATCCTAAGTGGTTTCACTGCAGTTTTCTTTGATTTTATTTCCTAATTTTTATTAAAATAATATTTTTCATTCATTTAGTTGGCTGCCCTATCTGGCACCTTTATCTTCAGCTGAGGAGATAGCTGGAATGTTTGACAGCCACGTGGATCCTGGGGAGGGGATGCCCCCTTGGGGAGCTCTGCATGCAGCCACGGCACTGCTGCCCTGGGGATAAATGAATAAATGAGTGCCAGCTCAGGGGAGCACCACTGATCCCTGTCAGAGGCTGATGTGGGTTGTCACAGGCACATTTAATAAAAATTCCTTTCCTTAGGATTTTTTCTCCTGAGAAGCTGAGAGGCCTCAGGGACAAAATGCAAACACTGATTATCTGCTGCTGTGGAATGCAACAGGTGCATCTGGGATTGGTCTCATGTGGTTGTTTCTAATTAATGGCCAATCACAGCCAGCTGGCTCAGACTCTCTGGTCAGTCACAAGATTTTATTGTCATTCCATTCCTTTCCTTTCCTTGCTAGCCTTCTGATGAAATCCTTTCTTCTATTCTTTTAGTAGAGTTTTAATATATAATTTTCTTTTAATTTAATATATATAATAAAATAATAAATCAGCCTTCTGAAACATGGAGTCAAGATTCTCATCTCTTCCCTTGTTGGGGTTGCCTGTAAAATTCAACATTTGGTTACCCTGAGTGAGGAACATTGCCACAGTGTATGAAAGGGGATCTCACATGACTCAACCTTCGCAAACATGGAAGTGCAAGGGTAGAAATTTCCTCAGTATTGTCTTTCAGTTTGTGACAAATATCTCACTGCCTCAGGCACTGGGTTCACAGATGATGTTGTGTCCTAACAATAGGTATAGTTTAAGCTTTGCAAAACAAGTACCAATGCTCTCTTAAAAAAATTTTGATTATCTAAATCACTGATTCTCCTCATACTCACTGCCCTTTTTTTTCCTTCTCTCTAGGCATACTTACAGCTCAATCCACAGTCTTGTTCACTCATTGTTCAGTTGTTGAAATGATTTTCCCTTCTCGTTCTTCAACTCATGACAGGCTCTCCTCTTATTCTCATGCTTTGGTTGGAACATACAAGTAGGATCCATAGCTCTGCTGCACAGACTGTGCCATAGTTAAAGGATATATTTTGGATTACAGGGTTTTCTTTATGCACAAGAAAATCTGACTTTTCATGGTTTTAAACTCCATTGAATGCTGAAGCAACTTTGATTATTCTAGAAATCTCTGACAGTAGTTTTGTTCCATGGTTTATGATTATCCCTTTTTTTTTCTCCTCTCTGTAATGTGGTCTGAATTAGCATGCTGGTTTGTGAAAACATTACTGGGTTTTATATTAACCAGATTTCACCTGTATGCTTCAGATAGATTTTACTTTTTAGAAATTTTGTACAACGTGCAATAATACAACCAGCCTAGGCAGCATGGAACAGAGATGAAAACATTTCACCTTCAGGGCAGGTGTAATTCCCTATCCCAGCTGTGAGCCCACCACCCTTGATGACATGCTACCAGTTTTTGCCACTCTAGCTGTTCCTGTCAATGGCTGGCAGGATCACTGAGGATCCAGAAGGACAGTGTGTTAATCCAGGGGACAAACCAAAGAGAGCAGAGCCTTCTGTGTCATGGAAATCCACCCTATGACTCAGTAGTGATGGACTGGACATGTTCTGTGATCTCTGCCTGGTAAGTGTTGGCTCAGCCTGGGTAAAGATCAGACATCCACACTTCAGCACAGCTTGGCATTTCTTCTTTCCTAGTGCTTTAAACTTATCCTTTAGTGAAATTAGCTAATCACTAATTACACTGATACACTAATACATTGTCTTTCCATTTATATCCTTCTCCACTCTCTCTGTGGAACAGTTTCACTGAGGCACAGTTCTAAATTCTTGCTGTGTTATCAGTCTACTGATTTTAAGAAGAGCTTTAGGAAATAAGATGTAATTTGCTCTTTTATGCACACAAAACCACTGTGCTATGAATATATATTGAGAACACTAAGAAGAAAATTTAGAATTTCAGTAATAATTATTCTAGTTGATTAATAGGATGCTTTCATACTGTAAAATCATTAGGATTTTTAAAACTATGTGGGGTTTTGCAGTGAATAAGAAGTCCAACTCTTCATGCAGAATGGGTGCAAGAGAAATTTATACTCAAAAATATACCATTGGAACTTGAAAAATATAATTATATTAGACAAATAAGAGAAACAAAGCCATACATAAGTCTTAGTATATCTCACCCTGAGACAGATGAAACACAAATTACATTTTCCAGGACCAAATAAAACCTCTAAGGAAGTATCTGGGCCAAATTTTAATGAAGACCAGCCAGAGATGCTAAATTTTAGTTATTGGTAACACAAGTAGTAGGAAATAAAAAAAAAGAAAAATTACTTAATTGTCAATGAAACAGGAAGAGCCTGGTTGTCCTTACTCTCCACTGTGCTTTTCCTGTTGAACTGGTAATTGGGTGTAAGTAAAATGGCAGTCCATAATAAGTGTAGTACAGACTGCAGCTATTATTCAGTTTACAGTGGAATTGCTGCAGTGCTTGTAGTCTGGTTCAGAGCTGTTCTGTCAGTATTGCTGTGATTGTTAACCCAGAGCTTCTTGGTGAAATGGCAGAGCACCAGCTCTGTGCTATTTTCTGGGTCCCCCATCATTGGGAGGAATGAATGAATGAATCTGATTCCATGTTCTTAGAGGGTTAATTTATTATTTTATGTTACTATATTATAGAAAAGAATGCTATACTAAAGAATAGACAAAGGATACAGACTGAAGGCTAAAAGATATTAATGAAAAACTCATTATTCTCTCCAGAGCCCTGACACAGCTGGCTGTGATTGGTCATTAAGTCAAAACAATTCACATGAAACCAATCAAACAATGACCAGTTGGTAAACAATGTCCAAACCACATTCCAAAGCAGCAAACACAGGAGAAGCAATCAGATAATTATTGTTTTCATTTTTCTCTGAGGCTTCTCAGCTTCCCAGGAGAAAATCCTGGCAAAGGGATTTTTCAGAAAATGTGACAGTGACACCAGCTCTGAGTTCCTTGCTGCACCACTCCTCAGCCAGCAGCTTGCTGACCAGCCCGCTCTGGCTAAGCCTTTGCACAAGTTTCCCAGCTGTAAGAACGGATGGAAGACAGGTCTAGGAATTATTGGTGTTCCCAGCTCGTGGGTAACATTGCAGCAGAGAGCATTTTCTGGGCTGGTAGGGGGAACACTACAGGGTGGTGTGGCAGGGGAGCTGCTCTGCAGCCTCTGCATCTGCACTGCAGTAGTTTACAACCCTTCTCCACAGCACAAAATCCAGGCACTGAACTGATCTGAAGTGTCTGTTCAGTCCTAATTATATGTTTTGCTTTTCTGTGCATGCTCCATTTTAGATAAGCCTGATTGTATGTAACACTTTAAGTAATTTCTAATTTTTTTCCCTTTCTTTTTAACAGAATTGGAGGCTGGGAGCACATTGCTGAGCAACCTCAGGTGGCTATTTTCATCTGTTCTGATAACAGTATTTATTCTGAGCAAAGATATTTGTTCTCTCCCTAGGAGATAGCTTTAATGTGCATTCATTCTGTGAGTTAGAGGAGCTTTCATGCTCCTAATTCCAATCTGTTTGATCTCCTACTTAAATTCTAAAATAAGTCTAGTAACTCATGCAGCTAGTATATGTTGGATAAGAATGTATTGATAGTTTGTTTCATTTCCTTTTGTAGAAAAGAAGTAAAGTAATAAAGACAACCTCAGGCCCCACTGAGCCTGTTATTTCTGTGAAATTTTGCAGGTGAAGGGGAGTCTGAAAACACATTAATTCAGCTAAAATGTGATTCAGCCTTATTTTAGTACTGCTCTTCTATCATTTACAAGCAGAAGAGACTTCTTGAGTCACTTTAGCCCTCATTTACCAAACATTTTGTATGTCAAGGAAAATAGTAAATCCTTTAAGACTCCAGCTACCAGAGAGAGTAAGCCCCTAATATGACCAAAGCACAAAAGGATTTATCATAAACTAAACTAAATTATCCAAACTCATCTCATCAGTAGATTTGAAGGAACTGGAGTTCAGCATCTTAGCAGATATGGGGGTCTCACTATTCGTGCTTTCCTACTGTGTATATAATAAACCCCAGCATCACCAGATAAATCAATCAGATCCAGTTATTAAAGACAAAGCCAGCAGGGAGGTGGGAGATGTGATGTGATGTTCAAACAGCCTTTCAGTGTGGCACCACAAGTGAAATCCATGTGTAGGAGCTCCCTGTCCTTGTGAAATGTGCAGAATTCCTGTGTGTGCAGGGCACTGGCAGGAGCTCAGGGATTCCAGGGCACAGGGGATGAGTGAGCTGTGCTGGCCTGTGATGGATGGCAGCTGAAACAGCTGCCACAATTCCTGACATAAAGCAGCAACTTGAGATTAGAAACCCAATCACACTGAAAATATTTAAAGCCACAAAGAAGAGAGAAATAAAACAGTGCTGGCTGTGGCCTGGCTGCTTCTTTCAGGTATCTGGAATGACTTGTCCAGTGGAGCTTAATGATAAAGTGCAGCTTAAAAAATGTGTTAAGGAACTGTAATAAACTTCCTCCAATTATCTCTGTAAGTATTTGAAACACAGACAATTCTAATCCTCCTCTGTAATTATGCTGCATGTTTCAAAAATCTGATCTCAGTAACACAATTAAACACAAATGAGACATAATTTATTTAATGGAGAGGTTGTGTGGACCTTCAGTTTTGTTAAGAGAGCTAAGTTACAAGTATAAAAAAAACCCTAATATGCAATTAATGCTGCCTTGATAGTAGTTACAAAGACAACTGAACCCTTTCAAGAGAGAATAATTTTATTTTGTTTTTCAAGCAATTACCCTAATGTAATTGCTGCTCATAATCTGGTCTGCTTGATGCAAGCTCAGAATTTCATAGAATGTTCAGTGTAATAGAGGAATATCACAGCTTTGCACTCTCTTTGCCTATACATTGGTGATGTTCTTACACTATTTCTCCATCAAACAATTTGTATTTGCCCTCCTGTGATACCAAATTCCTCATATTTATTCCCATCACATTTCATGAAATGAATGTGAATTATAACAGGGTTTTTTTCAGCTCTACACAGAATTCATGAATAACAAATTCCTAAAGAAGAGGAAGGAAAATAGATCCCTGTGAAGTTTAGTAATGATCTGTAATGGATCAAGGCAGAAATAGTGTTAAAGTTGGTGCAGCAAAGTACCCTTGAGAATTTCCTTCTCTTTCAGGGAGAGTGCAGTTGTCACTAAATGTAAACCTTATTAAATGCAGCTAGAGAGTGCTGTGCAGTGATGCAATAAACCCAGGGATGAACAAGTAATGTCTCACCACACCTCATGTTTTCTACCCAACTCTTCTTTAATGCCAGCTGTCAAAAGAGAACAGTGGTGATTATTATGGGATCACCTTGCTGATCTGCACAAGGCTGTACATGCATTGAAACTGATACATGCTGAAAAGGAGATAAATGCATATAAATTACTTGGGGAACTGGTAAAATTATAGTATTAGTTTAAAGAAATCTCAACCAAATTAATCCATGGATATAGATGCTTGTAAAAGAAGCATAAGTTTTATTAGTTACAAAAACTAGATACAGGGGGAACTGATGTGAAAGTAATAAAATGACATGTAATGAGAATAAGACAGGTATTACACACATGGATAGGCTAATGTTTTTTATTTTAATGTTTTAGTACTAATTTTAATGTTTTTAGCACTAATATTTATGGAATTCATAATCTTATGTCCTCATTTTTCTAATGCGTATTTTAAAAAATTGTAATATCTTTTGATTCCACTCAGTAAACCTTTATCAAAACTTTATTTTGGTGGTGTAACATGACTTTTTTGTGATCCAGTTCTGTCAAAAGCATTAAAACGAATGAATGTACCTATAGCTCCAGCATACATAATGTATAACATCTACTCCTAGAGCCATCTCTGTACCATGTTTTGAAATGGGATATGAAGGTTTGACACATGGCTTGAGCAATGATTCATTTTGGCACAACTCTTTTAAAGGGATTTTAAAATAATCTGCAAATCACCCTGAAGTAGAGCACCTAAGATGGGTTGTGTTTTCAAGGTGGATGTTGTGATGTGATAATTAATTCCCCCAGGCCAGCAGATGATGGAGCATACACATATCTACATTCACATATAAGTTTTCTAAAATATACATATATTTATGTGAACACAAAAGTGTGTGACTGAAAATCAGGTCTCAAAATTTTAAATTAGTCCTATGTGAACATCAAAGTATAACTCTAAACTGAGTGGATTTTATCTTAACAAGTTAGTGGCATGGACACAATCTGTTAAAAAAGGAGTCTGCAGCCATCATTTTGCTTTCAATCCTATACAGTGTGCTGTTTTTGTGAGATGCAAGGGTGTTATTTAATGGAAATGAGAGATATAATTTACTCATAATTATCACAAAAAAGGTTAATGCAGAATGTAGAAGTGACTTTATATGTTTTTCAAATTACAATAATAGACTCACCAAGGAAAAATTCTTTTATGAAACATTCCATTATTGCCTTTACAGACCCATAATTTGAGGATTACTGCTCAAAAACCCAGATGAAATGATTTTACAATCTTGAGGCCATTAAAGGTTTAAGGATTGTCTGGTTAGATTACAAAGAACTGAGATGTGAAAAATGTTGTGTGATTTATTATGCTATTTAAAATTGCACATTTCACTGCACATGTGACATCTGCAGAACAGATACCGCCTGTGCTGAGTGTGGGGCCTTCTCACCTACAGGTAAACTTTGTACCACTTATTATTTCTGCATCTCTAGCACAGTAGAAGCATTTATTATGACATCCATTTCTCTCATTCCAGGCACACCCAACATGATACTGCTGATCCTCAGGCCAATAATCCATTAGGCATTCATTAAGTGCCAAAGTGATAGGCAAATGCAAATTACAGTTATAATAATTCCAACAAAGGAGATGATAAGGAAAAGGTAAGGCACAGGTCTGTAGCTCAGCGAGGGTAAGGATCTCAACCAGCACTACTATAGCCACACTTTATATTGCTGAAATAAAAAGGCCTAAAGCACCGGTACTGGTTCTCAGGGGCAGTATGTGAGCATCTGCAAAAGGGAAAACAAGGAAAAGTTCAGCAAACACGCGAGGTACAGCTGGTTCACTGTCGCTGTTAGGGCAGCCTGGGCAGGGGTTCCTGTCCCCTTGCTCTGCTTTGCAATTCTCCTCATGAAGTTCCCAGTTAACTTCTGTCCTCTTGCTGCTTGTAAACACATTAAGCTTTGTCCATTTTCAGTGGGAGAGGATGGGTTTACGTGGTTCACAGCAATCCGAACTGGCTGCCTTGCTGTGGATACGTTACCTGTGCGATGACAGATGAGTTGTTTCACGCTCGGCAGGGCCTGGGAGGTTCGGGCCTGGGTCCCAGCGCTCGGTACGGCTGAAGGCGCTGAGAGCTCCAAGGGCAGCCGGGCTCCTGGGGAGCTTTTCTCCGTGCGCCCATCACCGATCACAGCCTTCACTCTCGGGAGCTGCAGCGGAGCCAGCCCAGCGTAGCTCCGGAGGAAACTGCCGGGAAAAGGCATCCGGGTGACCCGCAGGGCCGAGGCGGCTCCCGGCCGGGGGCTGGCGGCGGCACTGGGCGCGGCCTCCCGGCCTGGGCCCGGAGCCCCGCGCACCGGCCCGGCTCAGGGGCGGCCCCGCGGGGCGCAGCGCTGGGCCCGGCCCGCGGGCTACCGGCACCATGGCCGCGGGCGCAGGGGCGCGGCGGGAGCCGGGAGAGCCGAGCCTGACAGGAAGCGCGGCGGCCGGCGCTGCGCGGGCGGGCTCGGCCCTCGCCGTCCCTTCCGCCCGCGCCGCCCGGCCGCTGGCGGCGGCCCCTCAGGTGTGCGCGGAGGGAGCGGAGCGGGGCGGCGCTGCGCTCCCCTCGCTGTCTGGCCCGGCCGCCGCAGCCGCTCGCAGGCGGGCCCGTCACGTGGGGCAGCGGCGGCGGCGCTGCGGTCGGGTCTGTTCTGTGCCACCTGCCCCGGAGCGGCAGCGCGGGCCGGCCATGGGGCCGCGCCGGCCGCCCGCTCCGCTCCCGGCTCCCCGGCGGGCGGGGGCACCGCGGGCCGGCGGCGCCGCCGAGGACTCCTGCGGCTCGGCGTAGCGGCTCGGCGGGCGCGGAGCCGCCGCGGTTCCCCCCGCGCTGAAGGGCAGGCGACAGCGACCCGCCATGGAGAAGGCAGCGGCCGCGGAGCTCCGTCAGGGCGCGCTGGCGCCGCTCACTGCCATCTGCCTGGGTGAGTGCGGCCCGGCCGCTCCCTGGCGGCGGGGCACGTCCGGGCACCGGCTCTGGGGACCGCTGGGCCCCCTCCTCCCCTGCGGGAAGTGCCCGTGGGGCGCGGGATGGGACGAGGCTGCACCGCCCGAATGGTGCCGGCCGAGCCCCCTCCCGTCACCGCTTCCGAACGGGCCCCGGGCCGGCGCGGCCCCGCTCGCTCAGCGCCGCTCGGGCTGCCGTGCCCGGCCGTGTGGGGCCGCGCAGAGCGCTGCCGGATCCAGCGGAACCCATCGCCTTGCCCTTGGCTCTGGAAGCGCTGCCATAACCTCGTATAGCCCTGAATAAAAAAAAAAAAAAAAGTTTAGGAGGCATCAGCGGTTCTTCCGTGGACTGTGAGCTTGTGCGGAGTGCGGTGCGGGCTTGGCCAGGGACTGCCCGGCGCTTCTTTTGAGTGGCAGCAGGAAGAAACGTTTCCTCTCCCTCCGTGTCTCTGCCATATTCTGCTCTCTTCCCTCCCTTCTGCTTGAAGCCGTTGCTTTCCGCTCTGCTTCTCAGCAGGTGTTAATTTATGGCAACGTGATGAAGCGTATCGCTGCTTTCCAGTCTGTCAGCCCGTTCAGGCAGGGCATGGTTTTTGTTCGGCAGAAGCGTCGGCGCCTGGCTGTGACAAGAAGCAGCGAACGGCAGGCCCGGCGTGTTTAACAGGGACACGAGAAGTTAGGAGCTGCTAGAGCTGCCTTAACTCTGCCAGGGCATCCTGGTGGGGCAGCGCATCAGGAGCAGCTGAGCAGAGCTCTGCTGAGCCCTCCACACTCACTTGGTAAACTGGCACAGCTCCTTGATGCAGAATGCTTTAACTCACATCTCTGTGCTAATGAAGTGGATTAGAGTTAATTTTTAATAATCCCGAGTGACAGTTACTATTTGTTGTGCAAAGGATCAGAAAGGGATATCTTGTGGCCAGACTGCTTGTTCTGTAAACCAGACTGCTTGTTTGTGTAAAAGTGCTTTCTTAACATCAGCGCTTCCTTAAGCACTTCCTTAACATCAGCACTTACCTAGAAAAATGTAGGAAGTTGAAGTTTAAAGGTTGCTGTGGTTATTTCAAATGTATCTAGTTTAATTAACGTAAGTGCAATGTAAAAAGCTAGCTAAACTATAAAACACTTTGAACATCCAGGTCGCACAACTCTTCTTTTTTGCAGAGTCTTAACAGGATTTCAGAGATGTGCACAGCATGAGGATAATATCTACTGCACTTCTTATTTAAAGTTAGAGAAAGATACCTATTTTCCCTCTATCTCTGAATTTCTTACTGTTTTTTGGGGGATGTTTTGGATTTTAAAAAATTTTATTTAGGTTTTTTTTTTGTGGCCCAGTCAGACCTTTCTTAAGCCTGTTACTAGTTGACATAAATAGCATGGTTATTGTTAAAATGACTAATGAGATAATAAAAGGTTATGTAAACTCCAGAGCTGAAGTGAGAACACTTCTTGTGTTTAGGTGTGGGTGATGTCAGGCTGAAAGTTTAGTAGATTTCTGCTTTCTATGACTTCTAGAATTTCACTGTCTGGCTCTTCTTTTCAGCTGGAATGTTTTATTCCTATTCCTTGCACAACTGACAGTAGTGGAAGTTGAGAAACATGAGAGGTGGGAAGCTTGTAAGGTATTTTGCTTTAGTGAACCCATAAGAATTTAATGCTGCTACTTTAACTATTTTTATGTTTTACTTCCTGCTTGTCTGTCCTTTCCTTTCATCCTTGTTTTTGGTCCTTGCCATGCTTTCCTTGTTTTCCCACGGGCTGTGTGTGGGTGTTTGGTGTCTGTATCAATGCACTGACCATTGCTGTGTGACCTCATCTGTAAACTGCTGCTCCAAAGGCTGGAACTGGGTTTGTTTCAACTGCTCTTTTGTGAAGCCATTCTGTTTATCATTCTTGAGAAATTCTGGAGGACATAGAAAGTTACCAAATAAGAAGGAATCAGTGAAACTGAAGTCTCTCCTTCTGGCTGTAGGGAAAGCCTGGTAGCTGTCATTTGGTTTTGGAGGTGCCAAGATGTAAATTTCCCTTTTCATCTAAACAGCCACTTTCCAAGCTGAAAACCTCACCCTGAGAATTATTTAGCAATCCACATGAATGGCACAGTAACTTTCCTACATGGGGTTCAAGCCTACTGAACCACTTCAGGGATTTTTTTCTGGCTTTCCCATAACTGCTCAACAGTTGAAAAAAAAAAGGGCATCTAGGAAACTTTCTAATACTTGAGTGTCTCACCTGTTTTATTTTGACAAGAGACAAGAAAATCAGCAGGGAATGGCTGTTCTTTCTTACAGGCCTCTGCCAGTTTTGAGAGCTGGGTGCTGGTTTAACAGTGCTCCTGTGGTTTGATTTCATGGTCTTGAGTGAACAAAATGGGTATTGGAAACTGTAAACATTCAGTTGCTTGGGAAAATACCTGGTGTGAGACTTGGATTTTATTTTAAAGAGCTATTTTTGCTGACTTCTTGAAGAACTTGCAACTGCAGCCAATAAAAGTTTTTTTGCAGAGATAAAGGAGTATTTTTGGGTGTTCTCTTAGGTATCTGCCAGGTGTGGTGTGCAAGCTGCCTGTATTTACCACTGCATTTGTGGTAGTAAGCTGGGGCTCTCTGTTTAAAAGTCCTCTGTAATGCAGCTCTGAGTTGGCTGATTCTACTCTGTTATGCCCCTTGTCTTTATCCTACTTATTTCCATTTAAAGGGCAGAGGGGCCTCTTCTAAGCCGTGTGAGGAAACCTCTGCTTCAGAGCTTGTTTCTCTTATGGCTGTTGGGAGTGTTCAGGTGGGAAACATAAAGAAAGATTCCAGTGGCAGTACAGACCCAGACTCTTCCATACATTGTATCTTCAAACCCTCCTTTCAGTTGTGCTGATATTAGTTATGCAGAGTATATTCCTGTACTTTCTCTGGAGCAAAACCAAGTATTTGACTTCTCATGAATATAAATTTGTGACACAATCATGGATTAATTTCATCTCAGTCTTTAGGACTATATTACTATGGTTACAGAAGTAGTGGCACTTTAATGCTGGATGAGGAAATGTTGTGTTGCTGTTGCTGCTGTGATCCTGAGTTTGTCACAAACGGATGTGCTGTTGGCCAGAGTTAACAGGGCTGTTGTTTCCTGGTACAGGACAGGATTTTTGCTCCTAGGTACTCTTACTCACCTAACAGAGCAAACCAGCTCTGTGAAAGAGGAAATAATGACATGGCACACTGTTATTGTCATATAACAAATGTTACAGATGTTAGCTAATTATGTAATAAAACCAGTGCTGTTAAGGTCCTTTGAACATCATAATAATGCTTATTAACACAAGTCTGTGGCTCAGGTGTGTTTCTCCTCAAGCTGTAGCATTACATAGACTGCCATTCCTGGTTTTGTGTATTCCTAAAAGCTCAGTCCCAAGACTTAGAAGGAGGGGCAGGTCACTTGTCCCTGGGATAGAGCCCTGAAGTCTGTGATGAGTGGCCCCAGGAGCAGTCCTTCTCTCTGTTTTGTAGGGCCTGACCTCATCCTGAGCTCTGAGGTCCTCCCAAAAGGAGAAAATCCAAACTGGATAGCCAGATATGAACCATGGAGGGACAGCTGTAGGCACCTGGGCTGCTGCAGTGTGGTGGTGACTGAAAAATGTGACTGGGCCTGAACTGGGGAGCTGAGGGATTGTTTTTTATTTCTACCCCTTTAGTACTTCTTGTACCGGTTTAAGTTATAACAGAAGGTAGGGCAAGGGTCATTGTTTAGGGATGTGTTTGGACAGTTTGAAGACAATGGGGGCCCCCTCTGAGCCATAAATAGTGTTAATTGTCAGCTGCTTCCTAAATGACTGTTTAGAACAGGGATGGTTTCTCTTCCTCTCTTCTCCTATTGTTGGTGTTTAAATGATGTTTTTAACTAAATTCTTGCCAAGAGATTGCCTGTTAAAAGATTTAGGACTTAACATGTGCAAAATAAAGCCAAAGTGAGTTCTCAGGCTGGGATGTTGTAAATGAAGTTTTTGGTAACATTTTAAACCTTTCTAATTTTTTTAAGCATTTGTCATTTTACTAAAGGCTATTTTTGTAGATTACAGATTACTGCTGAAATGAGAGCGGTCAGTGGGACACGCTGTGTGGGGAAATTAAAAGGGAACTACATGTTAATGCTGACTTCTGGAGCAACAATGACACAGGACACATTTTCTTTGGCAATAACTACTCTTTCCAGATCACTTTAATGGTATACACTGTGAGAGGAGACTTGAGAAAGTGAAGAGTCTTTGGAACTTAATTTGCAAGTCAGATATGTATTGCAAGTACTGCCTCATCCTGTTTTGATTGTATTAGTGGACCTTGTTGAAAACTTCATTGCTTTTGCTTAGTCAAGGCAATCATGTTAGCTTGAGCAGCTGATTTTCAAGGTGACATTTACCTGGGGGGAGCAAACTTTGCTGTATTCAGAGAAGTATTTAAGGATAATAATGGCGTTTTAATGTGATTGTTCTTCTGTGTTCTGCAATTAAAATGAATCCTATGGGAGATAATTTAAAATAGATTGGCAGTTGTTTCTTTTGGTAGCTGTTTCAGAGATACTAAACTTCCACTGTGTATTGACTTGTTTTAGCTACAGTGAAGGATAACAGTTGATTACACGACTTGCCTGTGCAGATAAGCAAAGTTCTTCTTGGGAAACTGGAATGCATTTGTGCTAACACCCCAGGAATGGTTAACTATTGACTGCCACCCTGTGCTGCTAGAATTTGTCTGAACATTGTTTTTCTGTCTTTACACAGTGAATCTCTTCCTGACTGGGAAAATAGAAAGTGCTGTTACCTCATTAGGTAAGACATACTTTCCTTACCTCTATTTCCTGTTCATTTGAGCTGTTACTGTTTCTTCCTCATGCAGAGAGATGTTGAAAGAGTGACTTTTTAAATGACATTTGTTTGAGACAGACTAACGATGACATCTTCGGAAGTTTAGGACTTCAGGTCTTCCTGGGCTTTGTCCCGGTGTCAGCCAAAGTGAAGGATCTCTGTCCCGCTGTCCCCAAGGCTTGGGTGGCTGTCCCTGTGCCAGGGCTGTCGGTGGGGGGACAAGGCCAAGGTGCCATGCGGAGGCCACGCCACTGTTCTGGTCACTCTGTCCCTGTCCCTGTGCTCTGGTCACTCCTGTCCCTGTGCTCTGGTCACTCTGGCCCTGTCCCTGTGTTCTGGTCACTCCTGGCCCTGTCCCTGTGCTCTGGTCACTCTGTCCCTGTCCCTGTGTTCTGGTCACTCCTGTCCCTGTGCTCTGGTCACTCCTGTCCCTGTGTTCTGGTCACTCCTGGCCCTGTCCCTGTGTTCTGGCCACCCTGTCCCTGTCAGGCTCCAAGGGCTTTGGCCATCACCCTCTGTCACACGCTGCTGTCATTGGTGGTGCTGCTGTCATCGGTGGTGTCACTGTCACTGATTGTTCTCTCATCTGGTTGCTGTTAAATTGTGAATTGTTCCAGTAACAGTAAATTGTTATCTCAACCCCTAATCTGTGTTTCATCTCTCTCACCTGAGGGCTGGAGGACAGGAGTGGCTATGGGGTTTATCTTCCACTTGGGTTTAAACCACAACAGGATTATGGACTGCATCATTGTCAGTGATAGATAAAAATTGTAAGCTTGAGGCTGACGTTGTAGTGCTGGCTATGTTTAGAGGAAAACTGTGTCTGGGAAGTCTGCCTGGGAGCACCAAGTCAGGGAGAGTGGCTCATTCCTGAAGAAGCTAAAACAAGAATATTAAAAATGTCTCATGAATGTCAGTGTGGAAATTTAACCAGAATCACAGCACTTAGTGTAATTTCCTTCTCTCTAGCAGTGCTGTGACTTAGTGATATTATGGGAACATTGCAGTCAGGGTCTTCTCAGTGATAAAACCTTCTTGTGATTGTCAATCCACTGTCATATGTGTAGATGTACTTTATTCCCAGAGAGGCTGCAACTCATATTAAAACTGAAAATGGCAAATAAGGGAGATGGGAGGAAAGAATATTGGAGAACAGAAAAATAATTCTAGGACAGTAGATTGAATAATATTGGAGCTTGAGTGTTCAAGTCAAAATTGGGGGTTGAGAGAAGGTTTAAATCAGGAGAAGGTAGTAATTTTATGATTAGGTAACCTGCTTAAATTAAGCCTTAGAGGAAGTGTGGACAAGCCATGCAGGACATGTTGTTTGCAAGACAGTGTTTTCCATTCTTTCACTGGAAAAAGTACAGAGTGTCACTTATGTCCTGTATGTTCTGCCTGGATGGTTCTTTAGCTTTTGATGGAGTTTGGCATCTGTTTGGTGTATGATGCATGAGTTTACAGAATGTAAATTAAGTAATTACACAGTTACTTACTGTTGTTGCTTACTTGGACTGGTGACACTGCCCCAGCCTAAAATATGTAGAGCTTCTTCCAGTTGGCTCTGCTGCTTTTTAACACTTTCTTTTCACTAGAAATAGAGTTGTAACATCTGGCTTTTATTCCTCAAGTATGCTGCAAACCTCAGAGTACTGTAGCCTTCATGTTTTCATGTCTTCATACAGTTTTGAGTTAGTTTGTCTCCTAATGGTGTAACTGGAGCTTGGGATGAAAATGATCCACAAAGGTCATTGCAGGAGAGGGATGAAAATGATCATCAAAGGTCATTGCACCAGAGGGATCCATCCCTGTGCAGCTTCTCTGACCTGTGCTCACACCAAGCCAGGTGGGCCTGTTGATGGAGCAGTGTGAGCTCAGGGTTTGTCACATCTGTAGGTGGAACCCTTGGACTCTGCCTTCACTGGCTCTGATCAGGGACAGAAAAAGTCAGCTGGAGCCTGGGCAAAGCAAAGGGGAGCCTGAAATCTTCTTTTTCCACAGGCATAAGGGATCTGCATTAAACCACGTGTGCAAGCCCCCTTTGAGGGAGCATTGTGAGAACTTGGGGAGAGTTTCCTGCTGACACTGAGAGCTACTTGAGGAAATGTGTATTGCCAAGAATTTGGGTTTGAGAGGAGGTTCCTGTGGCAAGTGCAAAACATCCTTTATCCTGGAGCAGATGGTTGGGATGTGTTCCTTGTGACTGGTGCAGAAGAATGTGAAGCTGCAGGATTTATTTTTGTCTGGGATTGTCTGAAAATGTATTCCAGCACAGCATAGTACCCTCAGTTCTGTCCTTTGCTGAAGCTTAATGTATGTTTCATTACAGTTACTCTTGCAAAAATAAGAGTAATATTATTAATGTAAAGATTTTGGAAATGTCATTGTACGTATTTGTGGCATACTTAACTGGCAGAGGGAATCTACTGCTGTTTACAGTAGAAGAAATCCATTTGATTGTTACAGAAAGCCTCATTAAGATTTATGCCCTCATTAAGATTTATATCCTCTTGACAGAAACTCTCTGAACTCAAATCTCTTCTGGCATTTGTTTAAGTTTGGGGTTTTCTTTTTCTTTGCTTGTTTAGTTGTTGTTGTTGTTTAGGGTTTTTTTTAACTGTGGAAGATTTATTATTGTTAATTATTTCATAATTTATGTTTTTTTTAAAAACACCATCTCAGTAAAGTTTTTGGTGGGTTGGTTGGACAGTCCAGGAATTTGTATTTTTATGTTTCTTCAGTAAGCTAAATTTAAGCAGTGGGAAATTTAAGCAGTTTGGAGTTTTTAGTGAATTGGGATTTCACTTTTCTTCTAGGTTTGTGCAGAAAGGCTGTGGAAAGACACTGAATTGTTGAAAAAGTGTTATCACTATTCTTTTGTGTTGTAACTGATGATAAGGTCTACAGAATCCAGGACTGTGCCTTTCTATTTAGGAACTTCCCTTTCCTTTAGATGTTTTGGCAATTTGAGCAGGCCTTTGTTTGTTTTCCTGAAGGAATCACAGTGTCATGCTGAAGCCCTAAGTATTTATTAACACAGTACTTAGGCACGTGTGTGATTTTGCAGACTTCATGGCCAGGAGCTGAGGAGGGAATTGGGACCCTTTTATTAATTATGAAGCTCCAACAGTATAAATTCTGCCCTTGTGTGGTTTTACCGTTTTGTTGTTAGCACTGAAGGCTGTGTTTAGTAAAGGTATTTCTTTCAAAATTTAAGTGTGTGGAAAAAGAGCTGCTGAAAGCTGTGCTGGGATATTTCACCTTTTCTTCCTTGCAGCAGTCAGTGCACAAGGAGTGGAGGGGCAGGGGCTGCTTTAGGAGGAGATCAATTGATGCTTGCAAAGCCTGTAGTAATGAGCATTGGTGGGGAAAAAGACACCAAAAACAGGAGGCAATTACGTGAGGTTTGGGTAAACACTGCAGTGGTTTTGGGAGGGGTGTATGTGTGTGTCCCCAGTTTGCTCCAACAGGTTTAGGGGACCGTGGATGTGTTGTTAAAACAGCGTAATTAAGTTTTGGCAATACTGTCTTGGTGTCTTTTATAATGACCGTGTACCCCATAATCATCTGTGCCCAGAAATCCTTCCTGTATCTCGGAGGGTCCCTGGCCAGGAGCGGGCTGTGTGTGAGTAGTGTGTGTGTGTGTGTGGTGTGTGTGAGCTTCTGTGTCTTTGAGTGCTTTGTTGAGTTTGTGTGTCTGTGAGTGTGGTGTGTGCTAGTTTGTGTGTCTGTGAATGCTTGTGTGTGTCTGTGACTGTGCTGTGTGTGAGTTCGTGTGTTTTTGTGTGGTGTGTGTGTCTGTGAGTGTGGGTGTGTGTCTGTGTGTGGTGTGTGCTAGTTTGTGTGTGTCTGCATGTGTGTGTGTCCGTGAGTGGTTTGTGTGTCTTTGAGTGTGTTGTGTGCTAGTTTGTGTGTCTGTGAGTGGTGTGTATGATTTTGTGTGTCTGTGAGCGGTGTGTGTGTGTCTGTGTGTGGTGTGTGCCAGTTTGTGTGTCTGTGAATGGTGTGTGCGAGTTTGCTTTGGCGCATTGTTCAAGAGCTGCCCGAGCAGCCTCTCTGCCCCTCATGGTGGCGGGCTCGGAGATAAGGGAAGCTGCAGCGACGCCGTTTCTAGCCCCAAGCTCGGTGACTTCTGAGAGGCAGCAGCAGCCATCAGCCATTTCCAGCCCCGGTGTCTGTCGGTCTGTCCCCTCCCCGCAGTTTCGGGACCCCGGGAGGACAGGGCGCTGCCGCCCGTTCCAGCCGCTGCCGGCCGAGCATCCTGCCCGGCCGCCCTCTGACTGCCCCTGCCTCCAGCAGCACAGGTGCCCTCCGTGAGCTGGCAGCCCTGAACCCACAGAACTTCAGGCAGGGCTCCAGCCCACAGGAGATAAGCCCAGTGAGAGATAAGAGAACGGAGCGGGGCGGTGGAGAAACGACTGACACCATTTCCCGTTTGTCCTTTGACTGCATGCACACCTTGGGGGCTGTGCTTGGCAGTTTTTGTTTGGGGTCTCTTTTTGTTTTGGGGAGTCCACAGGGTTGAGCAGTTTTGTATTCAGTCGTTATTTGCTGTTGTTTCTTGTCGTCGTTGGATTAGGAACGGTGAGAAGCAACGGCATTGACTCTAAAACTCAGGAGGCGCGAAGTGAAACTTTAGTAGGAACTTCAGATATTTATAGGCAGGATTGTTCACCCAAAACCTGACTGGTTCTCAAACAACACCCCTCTCACAATTGGTTTAATTAGGAACAACACCTAGTTGTCCATAAACATCACATACAACATTCCACATGTTCACAAACACCAGGTGTACAGACTTGAGATAAGAATTATTTTAATTCTTTTCTTTGAGCTTCCCACAACTTCCCCAGGACGATGCCTGGGAAAGTTCTCTGTTTCTCTGTCTCTGACTAAACTGTCTCAGCCACAGTTTCTGACTGTTGCTATTCTGCTTTTTAGTAAAGGGCTGTTTTCTCACTTAATCTGCTTACATTCATTACTTATTTCGATCCCTGAGGGAGATAGCTAGACCCAGATGCTTCTCTTTTAAATTGTCTTAAGCCAAAACAGATATTAATTCAGATTTGTGGTCCATTCAAATCAGGACCCTTTGCAAGAGCTAAGCAATTGTCCTTTTGATTTTGAGTAGGACAAGTCTGAAAAGCTTGATATGTGTCAGAGGGGCTAAGGCCGTGGTAAAGTATTGGCAACAATAGCCATTGTCAGATGAGCTGCCAAAAATGGCATTTAGTGTTAGTGCAGCCCTTTCCTTGCTATGGCCTTAGATTTGCACAGCTACAGTTCTTCTGGTGAAAGGAAGAATCTGTTTCTTTTGTCACTTGTTTTTTTCTTGCCTCACTTTTCTATCAGATGTGCAGTGTTAGTAAGAAAAAGCATTTCTCACTGAAGACCTGAACTGTGATGTTACAGAAGATCCTCTACATAAGGAAATGATTACAAAGGAAAATATGTAGTGATATTACTTCAGAAAAGCTGGGATAGTAAAATAACTATTGCTCAGTCTTTGTAATTACTTCCTAAAACTGAGAAACAAGTATTTGGGAGAATAATAGCTCCCCTAACTACACTGATGGATGTGTGAATGGAAGTGCTCATGCAGAGCCATCAGCCTGTCAGTGGGACTTCCTCAGAATAGAAACTAAATCAGTTTTGTGTAATTTTAACTCTTTTTTTTTATTGCAAGTACTATGAATAAGGGATATTAATCCAGAACATAATATGGTACAAGGACAGCAGAAATATTTGCACAGGTGTCACTGGAAGCTTCTCGATAGTGCTGTCTGCTGTATTTGTTCTTTCACTTTCTGTTTCCTTCCCATTTTGAAGTGTTGTTAACCTGGCAGTCAGGAGATGCAGCCTTTGCAGCTCCTCTATGTGTTTGCTAGCTCCTGGTCCTCTGCTACTGTGATATGTTGATGCAGTAACAAGTATGTGGAGAAGCACAGTTATAGACCCAAAGAAACTGAGAACTGGAGTTGGAAAGTCCTGTGGATCTTAAATTTCTTTTATAATTCTGTAATTGCAACTGCATCTCAGTATTTGCCAGCAGCTGGCATGGAGCTGCTCTCGTTCTAGAAATGCGATAACAAAAATCTTGTTCTTGTTTTTGTAACTTCATTACTGCAAAATATTTGTTTGGAAATAGATGTTTTCATGTATTTATGTATTCTGTATGTTTTTTTGGCCTTTGAAACTAGTAGGAATTATATACTTGTATTTCAGTGCAATGCTCTACCTGGAGAGTAAAAATAATAGCATTTTTATGTTTTGCCTCAGGTAAGTTACTCACCTGGTGCTTTTTGTATTCCTGTGGCTCTCACTTCAGAAGTGCTTACTGTGAACAAACAGAGCAGTGCCAGCCTAGGTTCCTGAGGGGATGTGCTGCAGCCCTGCCACCTGACCTGACTGCAGCCAAGCAGCTGTGCTGGTATCCTTCCTCCATCCCTCCAGTGCAGCCAAATCTGATCCCAGCTGGGAATTGAAAGCGGTGTATTTGTGTGGCTGGATTTCAAGCCATACTGTAAATCTCTCATTTATAATGCAGTGTATTTGGATGTGGATGAGGTGACAATGTATAGGCAATCTTTTTTTTCCCTTTCTGTATTTTTCAGCTACAAGAATGTAAGCTTCTTTCAAAAATGAAATATTCAGCTGCAGTCCACAAGTCATGCTCTAGATAGTAATTTGTTTTAAAAATAGTTTAAATAATATTTTTGGAGAATGTTCAGAATAGCTATTGCATTGCAGAGAATTTTCCCTCTTGTAATCTGCTTGGAGTATGTTTTCTTATCAGAACAGCTTTTCAGCTTGTCCTCAGAACATTTAATTTTCATTTTTGAATTGCTTAATTACAAATTAAAAGTATTTGATAAAGCCTGCTGTTTTCCATAGGAAGAACTAAATGTGCTTTGAAAATGCTGAGCTTTATTTGGCCTTGTTTGCTCCTTTCCCTGTCTTGAATTTTTTCCCATCTATGTGGGTTCAGAAGGAATTTAGAGTACTTTAGTAATGTTCAGTGAAAACATTTAACATTGGACTGCAGTTTACTTTTTTGTGGGAGGTGTGGGGGTGTGGTGGGTGGTGATATTTTTTTAACCCTCACAAACTCTTCATGTGGTTAAGAGAATAAACAGCATGGCCAGGAACATGGCACAACAAAATGAGTTCCTAGTTACTTTACAGTTAATATGAATGTTCTTCACTTGCTGGGTGACCTGCTTAGGCTTTGGGAGGCTGGTCAGAAGGATTTCTGTATCACATCCTCTTGGCAATCCATGCAGTAATATTGATTGTAGCCTGTGGTAAATTCATACAGGATTATTGATTGGTCCTGCATTGAAATGCAGGTTATGCTTACCTACACTTGGTGTGGGTGTCTTAATTAAAAAACAGGGCAGGGAAGAGAGCAGTAAGGGGATAAAACTGTTCACTCTCATATGTCTGCAGTCTCCAGAAACTGATGAAAGCTCTTGAAGCTAATATGAATTGTTGATTAGTCAAAGCATTAATAATATTATTTTTCTCCCTTTATTATCAGCTGCTTGCAGTGGAGAGCTGGAACAGCACACAGAGAGACGGGGAGTCATCTACAGCCCTTCCTGGCCATCCAACTACCCTCCAGCCATAAACTGCAGCTGGTACATCCAAGGAGATCATGGAGACATGATAACAATTAGGTATGGCTGGATATTTGTGGAGGTAAAGCACTGCTTTGCTGAAACAAAACAAAATGGGAGTTTACCTGAGACACCAATGTGAGGCTGTGTTCAGAGGCACTGGCTGATCAAAGAGAGCTGAAATTGGTTACCCTGGAACATGGTTCCAGGTTGGGCACCTCTCTAATTAAAAATGCTTCACTGTGGTTTGTTTCTGTAGGCTGCTCCTGACATCTGTGATTACAGAAGTCACTTGTGGTCTTTTAATGTATTTATCTTCACAATGCCTGTGTGAGATTTCATATAGCCCTGACATTTGAGGGAGTGGGAAACAGCAATATATTTACTCACATTATATAGTCCCCCTTCCCTTCATTGCTTATAAATAGGAGTAGGTCAAGGCTATAAAACCTGCAACAGCTTCAGTGGACATGTAAAATTCTTAGAAAAAAATAGCATTTTCACCAATGTCTTGAAATGGTGCTATGCTTAATAGACAGTTGAAGATAATTATTGCTTATTGTTACTTGTTTACCAAAAGATACATGCTTTTCTGCTTAATATTTATTTCCAACAAATCAAATAACAGTTAGCATTTGTGGTACAATTTCAGCTCAATTCTAGAAAAATGCTCATCAATAAAGACTAAAATGTACTGCAAATGGTTTGTGAAGAATCTTTAGGGTATAATATGAGCATACTGTGAATGTGCCTAATTTCTCTGGGCTAGTGGTGGGGTCCTTCATGAGCCAAGAATTTCTTACTTAAAAAATAAAACCTAGGAAAAGTTTTTTGGGTGGGTTTAGCACTGTTAAACATCTGACACCATCTGCTCATTCTTTGCTCAGCTGCTTAAAAGGGTTGCAAAACCTCTTCAAGTGCAGATGCTCAGAAATTGAAAACAAATCTGCCACAAATGGAAAATAGGAAGGCTCCAGCATCCGTGGTTCAAAATAGGAACTACTCACCAAAAGTCATGTAGTAAATACCTGCCAGCATTTGAAATTTATAAATAGAAACATACTTTTAAACCCCATTACACTACATTGGATGTGGGGAATTTGTTTCAAAGCAGAAATTGTTGGAAGTTGAGAAAGCAGGCAAATGAGAGACAGGACTTGACTCTGGAGAATAACGCTGCAGTTTAGGCTGTGAAAATGTCCCAGAGTCCAGTTAGAATTAGAACTCTCTTCTGCAAGTGTGAGTGTAACAGGCTGGAGAAACAACAAATGAGGTGTGGCAGCTGGTAATAATGTGTGTACAATTCAGATGTGTGCACAGCAATATGAATGGCAAGATTTCTGAATGGGTTTGTTTCCTCTCACTGAGTGCACAGCCATACCTGCTCTCCTCTGCACATGCAAACAATAGAAACAACGTGTTTGCATCCCAGGGACTGGTGATGTTGTGTTTGGGACTATAAATGCGCTTGGAATGACTCACTGCAGGTATGAAATGCAGAATGTTACAGCATCTGAGGATTCCTTGACAAGGCTGTTGCCCTTGCAATGGCAGGGATGTTAAAGGAGCTGACTTGCCTAGGCTGGGAGGTTTCAAATGCAAACATGTTTCTGCTTTCCAGTTGGGTATGCTTCTTATTCTAACAATGTGTTGGTAAGGGCATAAGAGTAGCTTTTTACATTTTCCTAGGAAAATCAAACACAGTTGTTGTGCTAACATCTGCATTTTGAAAGGTTTCAGAAAAGCCCATCTCCTTTGTGTTGTGTTACTCAGTATGCACTTCCTTTGATCTTGAATTCTCGTTGACAGCAAGACAGCAGTGTTATGTAAGGGAAATATAAAATGAGATACAGCAGGAGTCTTTAAGGGATAAAATTGCAATTGGAAGTATTTTTTTTTCTAAACTGTTTGCACTTGGTGGTTATTTTTTATAAACCTATTTTTCAGCAGCTTTCAGTAGAACAGTGACCAGATCTACATGTGTGTGTAAGATGCTGACTTCTGTGGCCATCTCCTTTAGAAGCTATGTCTTAATGTCTGTCTTTCATGTGTTTTCTTCATATCCTCACATTTCCATGCCTATTGTTTTGCTTTATAGTTTAATTTTTATAAATCCTTGAGGGAGCTCTCCCATGAACGGGAAGTTTATGTTCCTTAGGCTTATACCACTCTGTATGTATATTCAATACTTTCTTTCAGGTTTGTGTGTCTGATGGAATGGTTCTATTGTGACTGTGAACAAGCTGTAGCCACTCTTTTCCAGGACTATGTTTTATCTCTTTAAATTCAGCTGATCAGTTGCTAATTATTGTTTTGGAAACTATTTGATTTTCCCAGCCATTTTCTCTATTTTTGTCCTTCTTTTCACAGAGGATTATATAAAACCATGTCAGATCATATAAACACATCATATGCAGTAACTGCCTCTGTACCATCATTTACAGGCTTTATAGGTTTATGTTTCCTCACAGCTATGAAAAAAATTGTTTAGCAGTTGCTGTTACTTGATGGTTGTAATTAACCCTGGTGTGGGTGGAGTATAAATTTATTATTTTATTACTGGAATTTAGGGGACTGCAAGTAAAATGTTCTCCATGTTCAGAATTCAAGATAAGAGTATTGAAAAGCAATCTCCTTAGTGAGCCACTCAAGCTGTCTCTTATTAATTGAGGTGAGGGGATCACCTTCATTGGCTTTCAGTTCAGTGGCTTTGAAAAAAAGCAATTGTCAGATACCATTTGAGTTTCAATTTCTGCATAAAATTGAGGCCTGCTCATGTATTCTTGCTGGTGTGTAATTGTGTGAAGAGTTAAAGGGACTGCTTCACAATCTGTTTACCAAATTCATAGTGTTTCAGAACTTGACATTAATTGGAGAAAACCTCACAATAGCCATTTAGTTGAAGAAATAGCCCCTGCTAGGCAGTGTCTTGTCTAAGGTTACGCAGTTAGCTGCTGCCTGGGAGCTGGGAGTGGGATGGAGCTCTCCTGACTTCAGGTCCTTGTGCTTCAGTGGTTAAGCAGGAGTTTTTAATGAGCCAATTAAGTCATCAGTTGTTCACAGTCTACACTGTCTGTGAGAAGTTGGCAAATAGAAATAACTTTTTTTTGCTTAATTGGTTGAACGGTTTTATTTTGGGACTGTGCTTTACTGACCTATCCATAATATTTATTCTCCAATTTTAAAATTAGTTGAGAGGGACAAATTGGACATTTACTTTTTTTATTTATTTACTAATTGCTTTCATTCAGATTTTGCATCCCATGTTTGTCCTTTCCCAGTTACTAAGAAAGCTTTCTTTTTCTTTAATCTGTAGTCCCTCGTGCCTAAATTACTGAAAGGGTTGTGGAGAATTCCCTACATTATTTATAGAAGTACTTTTTTTTTCCCTAGCTGCTACTGTTCCTTTCAGTGCAGATGGCAAAAAACTAAGCTCTGCTAAGCATTAGTTTTGCAGGAAGCACATTCTTCTCATATGTATATAGATTATTAATGTGTGTTTATGGTAGTCTGGTTTAATGGAGTATTTTCCAGCAATGTAAAAATAGATAATAGGAAGATACCATGGTAGGCTGTTACTTCATGTGAGTACATAGGCAAAAACTGGTATGTATGAGTAATACAGTAATTTCCTGTAAACTTCTGGAGGTCTGTTTACTGTTGGTACTTCTATTTCAGTGTCATTTCACTGGAAAAATAATCAGATGAGTTTACTAATTTCTGCAGAATTCAGTAAAAACAACACTTAGTGCTGCATTTCTCAGTTCACACTGGGTTGTTCTGATCCTCAGATTCTGAATACTTTCAGTGTTTCATTGGCTGTTGTTGTACTTCTCTATAAAAATGTGGAAGAGACATTCCAAGAGCAAGACAATAACATCTTTCAGGAGTGTCACAGACATCTTTTCATTAAAAATCCTTTCTTAGGTCTTTTCCTCCTGAGAAGCTGAGAGGCCTCAGGAACAAAATGCAAACAATGGTTATCTGCTGCTGTGGAATGCAACAGGTGCATCTGGGATTGGTCTCAGGTGGTTGTTTCTAATTAATGGCCAATCACAGTCAGCTGGCTCGGACAGAGAGTCTGAGGCAGCTGCCTTTGTTGTCATTCTTTCCTTTCTATTCTTAGCCAGCCTTCTGAGGAGAACTTTTCCTTCTATTCTTTTAGTGTAGTTTTAATCTAATATATATATCTTAGAATAATATATCAAGCCTTCTGAACATGGAGTCAACATTCTCATCTCTTCCCTCACCTGAAAAGCCCTGTTTTCACCTGAACACCATCACACAGGAGAAACAAAACCTGCAAATTTTGATCCAATAATTTTGATCTTGTACACCAGTCTCCTGCTATATTCCTGTATTGTTTTGGAGATCCACAGGTAGCAGTGAGAGCAGCCTAAGGCCAGGCCATTTTAAAGGATGTTCTGTAATGGGTGTTGCATTTTGTTTACATTCTAGCTCTGGTGCTGGAAATACCAGTGTTTTACTGCTTTTCCTCTCCCTGCCCTGTGAACTAGGGCTGTGTGCTCTGCTTGTGGGGAGGAAAAAAAGCCTTGAGGAAAGGCAGGTTCTGTTCCCTTTATCACCAGGTGCCAAGGGTGCATTTATCACCAGGCAGGGGAGCTTTGCTCTGTTAGAGAAGCCCTGGGGTGGAGGGGGTGTCTGGAGCAGGGGTTGCAGGGGGTAAGGCTGGAATGGAGTTTATTTAACGCCCTGTGCCCTGCAGTTTGCATGGTAGGATCACCCCTGGGTCCCTGTTCCACTCCTGCAGAACTGTCAGAGGGCTTTGCTGGGGAGGATTAGGGACTGAGCAGAACTGTCTTTGCTTTTCCTCTCAAATCCTGTCCAAAGTGTTTAAAAATACTGTGGCACTGGCTGGTGCTGCACGAGATACGGATGATGTTACACACGAGCACTTTCTGTTTCAGTATGGCTCCCGCTCCTTCTTTCATTCACAAAAAATGTAGATTTTTGATACAAAAGGTCTGGGACTTCCCTCAAGATCAGTTCCTACAGGCTTGAGTACTTTTCCAAAGACTGTACAGTGGCTGTGTAGTCCTACAAGCAGTACAAGCACAAGTCTTTGTCCTGTATTTCCAATGTATACCAATACCCATTCAATCCTTTTGATAGAAAAATTTGCATTCCAGTTTGACAAAGCTCAGCTGAGTAAATAAATGTTTTGTGGGTAGCAGGATTAAGTTATTCTTCAGAGGATATAACAGAGCAGCTCTAGATCTAATTAGAGATGATGAAAGAAGTAAAGCAATAGAGGCTGAGTGTAGTATTCAGGAGTCTTGGCTAAAATAAATCATTAATGTCAGAGTAGAATGGCAGAAACCTCTGACACAAAACCTTGTCACAAATACATTATGAAGTGAAGCCAGATTTTATATACTTACAAGTGCAAACATATGTATTCAAATTGTTTTCATATTTCTTTAGAAGATAGTGTTTTTGTTGTGGTGAGAGCTTGTTCAAGTATATAATGCTTTTGTCTTGTAAAATCACCATCAATGTAAATGAGGAAAATTATGCTTCTAGTAGGGGTATAACTTAAAAGGGTGCTGAAATAGTGACAATGCCTTAATCAAAGGAAAGTTTGTTGAAAATACATCTGTTGATTAGTTTGCATAAGGGAGAACGTAATTGCTTTGACTTTGCTTTGTCTCTTAGCAGAAGAGACTCTCTAACTGCTTTGGTATCTATTACACATAAAACTTCACATTAGAACTAGAACATACACAGAGAAATTGTGTTTGAAACTTCTGGGCACTTGGGATTAAGATGTTTGTTTTTGTAGCAGCGTTTGTTCTTGTGAATATTCTGTATTTCCCTTTTTGAATAGCAAGGCATTTTCTCCAGTAGCTTGTGTATCTCTGAGAGGCATGGTGTTCTTGGAGAATCTTTAAACACAGTGGTTCCTTGCAAGTCTGTTCTGCCTCATCACCCTTGTACTCTGTGGCTGAAGTTTGGATTTGTCAGTGAAGAAATGTGGGATTCTGCTCTGAATCTGAGATCCACAAGTGATGCTCAGGAAAATCAATTATCCTCTGTATGCCTGGGCTTCTGCATTGGAAGCTGGAACTAAAGGTTGCTCCTTTTCCACTACCAAAAAAAGCTGTTTATTAGCAGTGTACATTACTAGACTTCTAAGGTGCAAGTAAAAGGTATTAATTGTACACAAATGCAGCCTCTTGAGAGTATTGCTGTCACCTGCAAAGGAGTTTGTAAACAAGGTATGTGCATGTGGCTGACTTTTCTACACTATTCCTTGGTATGAATCTTGAAAGTGTTAAATATTTTTCTTTTTCTCCTAGAAAGAAATGCTTTTTAAAGTAAGTTATAGACAGCTTATTGTGTAGGCACATTCTCCCCTTGGGTTGTGCAGTCTGTGTTTTGTAACCATGCTGTGGCTGAATTATTTACTTGATAGACAAAAGTAGCTCTTTTCAGCAGAGTGAGGAGAATGAGTGGCTGTGGGACCCAGTGGGAGTGCTGGGAGCTGGGTAAGATAGGAGAACAATTTGTTGGCATCTCTAAGGGTCATTATGGTACATCTAAAATAACTACAAAAGTAAAGCACCAAAAGATGTAGTAAATGAACTTGTTTGTAACATACAAAAATAAAAATTTTTAGTAATTCCCCCCCCCTTCCCCATTTTTCAATTTCCATTTCTTGATTTTGTGACTGTTCCCTTTTCTTAAGAACGTCTGTTGTTGGCATATGGGTATTTCTAACACTTAGTCAAAAAGTTTTCATTTAAAAATTCCTATGAACAATCCTCTAAGGAGATGATAGAACCCCTACATGATGTGTGGTGCCAAAATGAGTCACAGAGAGCAAAACTGCTGTGGTAGCTCAGTAATGCTGGCTCACATCTCACATAACAAACAAACTTTGTGTGAGTACCTATAGCTTCCCTGATGCTTTGGGTAATTCCTTTTCATGGTGCAGTGGCTGTTCACTTCTTGGTCATTAAAAACATTTTATGCAGAGCACCTGTAACAGAAATGCTCTGGTTTATCTTTGAATGGCTGAGTACTTAAATCTTTTTATTTTGGCTGCACAGTCATCTAAAACTTCCTTGCAAAATATGCTGGTTTCAGAAGCTTGATGGGATTGCTTATAGCAAAGAATTAAGTGCTGTGGGAATATTTCCTCACAGCTGGGAAGACACACAGAGGTTGGTGGGAGAAAGAAGAGGAAGGACATTTCTGGGTGGAATGTCCTTGCACATATGTTGTTTGTCATCTCTTAATTTCCATTTTAACTTATCTTCTCGTGCTCTTGCTGATAACATTTTTTTTTTGAGAGTTATTAAGCCAATGTATTTGGCAGGACCTAGAGGTGTGGGTAGGCTGTCTCCTGCCTAAATGAATTAGCTAGTTTACATAGTTGCTGTTCTTTCCCTTTCAGCTTCAAAGGTCAAGATCAGGCAGGCATTGACAGCCTGTTGTAAATACACATTGATATCAGAAAATTCTTTCCATTATCTTTTTCAAAGAATTTGTCTTTGATTTTGTGAGAAATCATTTAGGGAAAGAGTTCTGTATTTTGCAACACCTTTTCTGCCTTTCTGAAAATTCTGTCTAGATATTTGCATGGAATATGCACAACTTCTAGCAAGTTAATTTGGTGTAGCTGAGTTACATAAAAAAGGACCAAAATTCATTTCTAAGTGTTCTGAACAGTGTGCCCTTTCCTAATGAGTATGCTTTTCTGTGCAGTCTGCAATCTGCTATTGTCAGTGCAGATTGCTGCATACAAATGCAATCTGTTTCATCAGACAACAAATACCACATCTGGTTCCTGAGCCACAGGTAAGGGGTTATTATCCAGTTGTGTTCAGTGTTCTGCAAACAGACAGGGCTCCTCTTTGCACCAGATCAGCTGCTATTGAATAATCACTTGGCTTGTGTCAGCAGAAGGGTTAGAAATTTGACTGTGTTCTAGTCTTGTTTGCTCTGCACTGCACTCCCAGAAAGAGAATATTTTAATCTTTGAATTAAAACATAATGGTGTTAGATTTTAGGTTCCATTTCCACCCCTGTTCTCTTCTTGGTCTCTCCTTGCCCATCCCTGGCTCACAGAGTGGATTTGTCTCTCATACTTAGCCCTTTAGTGTCCTTTGTATTGCTTCCTATTGTTCTTTTTCCAAGACAGTGGTGAACCCTGTCATCCCTAGTTTCATAACTTGTACAGTTGGAAATAACTGCTGAAATTAATCTATTTTCTGTATAATTTATTCTGGAATTTTGCTTTTCCTCATATCTGTATTTTAGGAAGCAGTTTTGTTTAAGGACTGACTAAAAGAGGACTCATTCTTTCAGCTTTTGGAGCTACTTTGGTGTGATGTTTATGCTTATGAGAGGGGTGCTCTTCCAAATTAGGGGATGTGCTTTGTTTCTGTATACTCAGGGTGGTATATAGAATGTATTTCATTATCTTTGAATTGTTACCTTTATGTCAGCACTGCTTGATGCAGAAAGTCGGCCCAATATTGGAGTCTCTTTCTCTGTTAGCCTTTGCTCCCGATACATGTCCTCTTTGTAACTTGTGCTTTCTTTTGTTCTGAACAGCTTCAAGAACTTTGATTTGGAAGACTCTCAGAAGTGTGCAGTAGACTGGTTGATGATTGGCCCATCTTCCAAGAGGGAGGAGTACAAAGTGTGTGGATCTTCCATACCTCCATCTTTCATCTCTGCAAGGGACCATGTGTGGATATTTTTTCACTCAGATGCATCAAGCTCAGGACAGGCTCAGGGATTTCGCCTTTCTTATATTAGAGGTAAAATCTTGTGTGTGTGTTGGCTTCACTTCATACTCTCTGTGGCAAAACTTGCAAGACAGGAGCACTTTTTTTTGACAAGCATCTTGGGCCGTTGATGACTGTAAGGTATTGGTGGGGTAACACTGATATTATTTACATGTGGCTTTTTAACTGTGTTGCTGAAGTGCACTGGCCTGACTAATTAGCTTGTGACATGCATGGTATAGATGTTAAAAAGTGATATCAGATCGTTCCAAAAGTTTTGATAGTGGGTTTTTTTTTTGATACTGATTTTTTTTTCTTTCACAGGAAAGATAGGTCAGGCTGCGTGCCAGTCAGATGAATTCCACTGTGCAAATGGGAAGTGTATTCCCAGTACCTGGAAGTGTAATTCCATGGATGAGTGTGGTGATAACTCAGATGAGAAGAATTGCACTGTCCCCCCAACAGACCCTCCATCCAGCATCTGCCCCTCAGGAATGTTCCAGTGCAGCACAGGGCACTCCACCAAATGCTTGCCAAATGAGCTGAGGTGTAATTCAGTTAAAGACTGTGGGGATGGTTCTGATGAAGATAATTGTCCTGATCTTTCCTGTGGCAAAAGGCTGGGGAATTTTTATGGATCTTTTGCTTCCCCAGACTTGTTCCGCGCAGACCACAGCAGGTCAGACCTTCGCTGCACGTGGTACGTGGACACGCAGGACAACCGGCACGTGCTGCTGCAGCTCGACCTGCAGCTGGGCTACAATGACTATGTGAAGGTGTATGATGGCATTGGAGAGAGAGGTGATAAATTAATGCAGACATTCTCACACCACAACAACAGGCACTCTGTGAGTGTGGAGTCATCCAAGGGCCAGCTCACTGTCTCATACCATGCCCGCTCCAAGAGCACTGGCCATGGATTCAATGCAACGTATCAGGTGAAAGGGTACTGCCTGCCTTGGGAGCACCCTTGTGGAAGTGATGAGGAGTGTTTCACAGATAAGCAGCATTGTGATGGCTGGTGGCATTGTCCCAACGGCAAGGATGAGGAGAACTGTCCTGCTTGCCAGAAGAATGAATACCCATGTGAAGGAAACAGTGGGCTTTGCTACTCAATACTTGACCGCTGTAATAACCAGAAGAACTGTCCAGATGGCTCAGATGAAAAAAACTGCTTTACTTGCCAGCCAGGAAATTTCCACTGTGGGACAAATCTGTGCATCTTTGAGACCTGGCGCTGTGATGGGCAAGAGGACTGCCAGGATGGAAGTGATGAGCGTAACTGCCTGGTGATCGTCCCCAGGAAGGTCATCACAGCTGCCCTCATTGGCAGCCTCGTGTGTGGCTTGCTGCTAGTCATAGCACTGGGTTGTGCATTTAAATTATATTCTCTGAGGACCAGGGAGTACAGGTAATTGTTTTGCTTTGTTGATGTTTTTATAGCTGTGGTGGTTTTTTCTGTTTTGTTAAAAGGAAAAGAGAGGCAATTCTTAACCAGAGAATTCGCAAAATGCTATGAAATCAAATCCAAGGACCTGATGACAGCTAAATAGTTTTCACTGCATTAGACTCAGAGAAGATTTCTGGGAGTAGTGAGTGGAAATAGCAGCTCTTCTGTGGTCTGTGAGAAGTACATGGTTATTGTGCAGTATGGCAGAACCTGTTTGTGACCTCATCTGCCTTTTCCTTCTCATCCCCTTGCAACAAACCCTGTGCCCCTGCCAAAAACTGAATGCTGAACTGTTACAGTGAAGTCTTCACTGAATCTGAACAGCCATTCATCCCTCCCCAAATACTCCAGGTCTCAGTTCTGCTTAAAGCAATGTCCTGCTGTGGTGGGGCCTATTCTCAGTGGGAGTTGTCCATGGTATAAGCTGTGCCCCTTTCCCCTGGTTCTGTGTGCCTCATTCTGGGTGTAGTGTGTGTGTTTCTTTGCCTGGGAGAAGTGGGTTCTGCCTTGTAGGATTCATAAGGAACTTTCTGGTTCCCATCTCCTCACCTGCACCAGCCCTGTGCTGTGCTGCTGTCACTGTGTTTTGAACAGTGTGCTTTACATTCTCTCCTGATCAAATCTGCATGATTAAGGACCTGCAAAAGAGCTGCTGTGCTAAGGTGGGAACTTCAGTGCCTCTGTTGTGGCAGGACTGGCAAACCTCTCTGCACTGCAAGCTGCCCTGTTGTGTGATTGTTTCCAGTTCTTTATGTTTTTTCCAAAATAACCTTTGGGCCCTAGCTGAACAAGTTACTGCTGTTACTGGCACAATTACTGGCCACTTGAAAAAATTTCAGTTGTCACAGTGTCCAACCTGAGACTGCACAAGAGAGTTTGCTGGTTTGATTAATTCATGTTTATACCCTGTAATCTTCATCCTTTTGTTTATTTTTGCATCCTGATAAGATTTTCATGTGGTTTTACTCCTAGCATGAGCCCTTTGGCAGTGCTCTTATATAGTAGATATTTTTGCCCCTGACAAAGGAGAGGAGTGATGAGGACGACTCCATCTTATCAGAAGGCTAATTAATTACTTTATTATACTACATTATTCTATATTATATTACATTACATCTAAACTGAACCTGCCAAGCACCCGTGACTGTCAGCTGACAGGCCCAACACACACACCTGGATCCAATTGGTCAGTGAATCAAAGCACTCACACCAGAAACCAATTATCAATTCCCTTCAGGTAAACAATCTTCCACAATGCACTCCACTTGTGAACAACACAGAAGCAGTAAATGAGATAAGAATTGTTTTTTCTTTCTCTGAGGTTCAAAGAATGTGAAACCCAGAAATATTCTTGGGAAGAATTGTTTCTTGCTTTTCTCTGTGAAGAGAAAGGTGGCAACACTTTTATACATTAGTGTGAGGGAGGCAGGACAAGCTGTTACTGTGTTCCGTGTTTTCTGTGTGGTTCTGTTGTGTTCCATGTTTTCTGTGTGGTTCTGTTGTGTTCCATGTTTTCTGTGTGTTCTGTTGTGTTCCATGTTTTCTGTGTGTTGTGTTCCATGCTTTCTGTGTGTTCTGCTGTGTTCCATGCTTTCTGTGTGTTCTGTTGTGTTCCATGTTTTTTGTGTGGTTCTGTTGTGTTCCATGTTTTCTGTGTGGTTCTGTTGTGTTCCATGTTTTCTGTGTGTTCTGTTGTGTTCCATGCTTTCTGTGTGTTCTGTTGTGTTCCATGTTTTCTGTGTGTTCTGTTCTGTTCCATGCTTTCTGTGTGTTCTGTTCCATGTTTTCTGTGTTCTGTTGTGTTCCACGTTTTCTGTGTGTTCTGTTGTGTTCCATGCTTTCTGTGTGTTCTGTTCCACGTTTTCTGTGTGTTCTGTTGTGTTCCATGCTTTCTGTGTGTTGTGTTCCATGCTTTCTGTGTGTTCTGTTGTGTTCCATGCTTTCTGTGTGTTCTGTTCCATGCTTTCTGTGTGTTCTGTTCTGTTCCATGCTTTCTGTGTGTTCTGTTCCATGTTTTCTGTGTGTTCTGTTGTGTTCCATGCTTTCTGTGTGTTCTGTTGTGTTCCATGCTTTCTGTGTGTTGTGTTCCAGAGCCTTTGAGACTCAGATGACACGGCTGGAGGCGGAGTTTGTGCGGAGGGAAGCTCCACCTTCCTACGGCCAGCTGATTGCACAAGGACTCATCCCCCCCGTGGAAGACTTCCCTGTCTACAATGCATCACAAGTATGCAGACAATTTATATTTCAGCAGCCAAACTGCTAAAATTAGATACAATCAATCTGGAACTGTATTTCAGTGGCTAATTATATGGAAGTAATATAAAAATGTAATAAATATAAATAAAAAAAGTAAATATAAAATGTAAATATAAAAAGTAAATATAAAAATGTGTATGTGTTACACAGAGCTGAAGAGCCACAGATCTTGCTGTGGGTAGTTTTGAACACATTTTTATATATTTTTAATATATATTTTGAACATATTTTGAATGTATTTGTTGGGAAGCAGCAGTGAGAATCACTTTTGCTGTACATCAAGGTAGAATGGAGACAGATAGAAAGGTCACAAAGTGGATAGAAGAAAAAGGCTTTTGAAGGTGATACTGTAAATACACCTGAAATGATAAGAAAATAAAGTCTCTATTAGCAGGATTTTTGGAAAATTGTTTATTTTCCAAAATGATTGGTTTTCATTTATAGGTAAATTATACTGGCAGGCCACTAAGTCATTCTGAAAACTCCTTTATGGTTCAGAAGTACCCATCTGAGATACAGTTCCTAATGTGATAAAACACTTGTAGTTTGTTACTCCAGTGGGAAATTAACTTCCTGAACAGACAAGCGTAGCTGAAACTCATAAAGGAAACACTGTAAAGAACAGAATTTGTGGCTGCCCTTCCCTGGCAGTGTTCAAGGCAGGGTTGGATGGGGCAACCTGGTCTAGTGGGAGATGTTCACATCAGGAAATTTGGAATTAGATGATCTTTAAGGTCCCTTGCAAGCTAAACCATTCTGTGAATCTGTGAGACTTCTGGTACAGACAGAGCTGTCTTTGGTCTTAGAATGAAGGGAACCCCTGATGCAGGGAATGGCTGGCATCTGACTCCATTGATTGAGAAAGCTGAACTTTATTAATAACTTATAACTAATAAATTATTAGTTATTATATTAAATAATAACTGCTTTATTAAACTATATTATATTCCATTAATACTATATTATATTAAAGAGATACTATACTACAAAGAATACTAAAGAAAAACCTGTGACTGTCTCAAGACAGCCAGAACACAGCTTTGAGTGATTGGTTATGGTTAATTAATATAAACAACCATCCCCAGAATCCAATTACCAATTCCCTTCAGGTAAACAATCTTCCTAACACATTCCACATGTGCAAAAACAACAGGAGCAGCAAGTAGGGATAAGAATTGTTTTCTCTTCTTCTGTCTGAGTTTCTCCAGGAAAAAACCTGGGAGAGAGAATGATCTCTCTCTGTTGAGCGAATGTGAATGCTGCATTTGGTGTTCTCCAATAGTTTGTTAGATAATACACATTTAAGAAGCAAGCACAGGGATGGAGTCTGAGTATTGTGGCAAAGTGGAGGTATTCATGGGGAGAGGAGGGTGTAGCAGTCTGTGCAGTGTGTGCAATGCTGGTCTCTCCTGTGCGTTGCAGGCCTCCGTGCTGCAGAACATCCGCACGGCCATGCGCAGGCAGATGCGGCGCCACTCCTCACGGCGCAGCTCGTCCCGCCGGCGCCTGGGCCGCCTCTGGAGCAGGCTCTTCCACAGGCCCCGGGTGAGAGGACAGATCCCCCTGCTGACACCTGCCCGCACCTCGCAGACCACCCTGGGGGATGGCATCATCAGCAGTGCTGCTGGGACTGCTCGGAGCCCTCCCCCTTCCCCAGCAGCACCCGGCTCCGACGCCAATGGCCAGGCCAGGGCCCCACAAGAAGCTGGATGTAGCAGCCTGCAGCCAGAGACTGAAATCACAGAGCCATCGCCTTCCAGCACCTTCCAGCCAAATACTTGCACAGCAGCACACGCAGAGCCTGAGGCTGGACACACCAATAAATCTTTAAGTGCTGACTCTGACCGAGAGCTTAAGCAGTGCAGTAAAGCAGATACAGGAAAGCCTTTCAGAGATCCTTTATCTGAAAGCGTTACAGAAACGATCCATGGAGGGTCAGTATCCAGGAGGACTGTCCCAGAGGACAGTAGTTTAAGTGGAAGTCATCCACTGAGTGAAGATCCATGTAGATTACCCTTAAAAAAGTGGGAGTCTGGTTATCCAGACAGCCCTATGAATGTTCATATCCAAGTGAATGGACAAAACCAATGTTGCCCTAACTCATACCAGGAGGAGCCTTTGGGTGTTCATGCAGCTTGTTGCCATTCTGTGGAAGTGCCAATGTTACAGTCATCTACTTCCCTCTCTGAAAACAATACCAGTGATGATGAATCTTTACTTGTTTGCTAATAAAAATTTTTGTTTTGTCCATGTACATTTTGTAGCTTCATTGTTTTTGTGGCAGTGCACTTCGATGGTAGGTGTATGTCTGTGCTCCCAACTTGCTCACTAAAAATGAGTGTGCTTTAATGCCACAGAGAGTGCAGTCAGGGCTAAATGGGACATGTTTATGTCACTGTTGCTATTCCTGAAACTGCAGTGGGGCACAAGTAGGCCAGTGTGTGATGTTATGGGCTGGGAGAACAGCAATGTGTCACTGCAGTTTGGAGGCGTCTCCATCCTCTGGTATTTCTTTTGTACTTTTGCTCACTCTGCATTCAGTCTTTCTTTGCCTTTCAGTGGTCTTACTGAACTAGAGAACTCTGCTGGAACCTGGGGCAGACACCAGTCATTGTTACTCTGAGTACTAAGCTACAAATAACATTGTCTTTTTAGGCATAATAATTTAATTAAAATTTAAATCATTTTAATTAAAATGCTTAGGAGGAATTAAAATCCCTTTCTCTCTTATGGAAACTGCTCACTTCTTTTGCTCCCTTCAGGAATGTTTTGATGGCCATATGAACCTTAAAGCATCCACTAAATCCAAATTTTCTGTGTGGAATACCCAGAATGAAACCAGGTGTCTTAGCTACTAAAGCTTTGTAAGCAGAGTTCAGTATAAGTGGAGTGCATTGAACCTTAGTTGCAGCAATATTTCTTTCTGGCATTGTCATGTGTTGCCTTTTCTTCATGCTGATGTTGGGAGTGTTGCAGAATTGTTTCCTCCTTTACCCTTGGTCCTCTCCTCCCTTGTGTTTTTCTGAGTAAGCTGGTACCACTTTGAGAGTGCCTGAAGGACCCTGAGGCTTTGCAGCTCCTTGGGGCTGCACTGAGAAGTGCTGAGCCCTTGGTCAGGATCCGACTTCTGGTTTATTTTGAAATAAAATCTCTCTCATAAATTTACTTGTAAATCTGCTACCTAAGTGCAGATGTATAAGCCAGTGGTTTTATTTATCTTTCATTTTTAGAGAATGTTATTTTGCTTTTTTTATTTTTGTTTTTTTTTTTTCTTTGAAGAACTGAAATACATCAGTGCCATTTTTAAAGCTGACACTTTGTAGATTGTACACACTTAAATGTAAATGGGTGCCTTTTTGGTTTTTAGAGTTTAATTAAAAGTAAACAATTTGTTTACCTGTAAGAATTGCTTAATGAGGAGTCCCTGTAGAATGCTACAACTCTGCTGGGTGATGGCTTGGTCCTGTTGTGGTGGCCAGACTGTCCCTGCTCTGACAAGAGCTCTTCAATTCCCCCCTGACACAGTGACACACAAAAATGCTTTTTAAAGGAGGTCACCAGGAGGTTGATGCTGCTGCTCTGTAAACATCTGAGTGCTCCAAAACCTGTTTGTTGTTGTGGGAATTCAGGTTGTGCAGAGTTATTAACTGAACCTGTGAAATTTGGCATCTGTGGGCCTGAGTTGTGCTGCTCACAGGACTTTCCTGGCTGTAGAGGCAAACAGACTTCTGCAGTGAACAGTTTACATCAAGGTGTCACAGATTTTTTTCCTTTAAATGGGCTATATTTTGCCCTGGATCTTTCACTAGGACTTTCTTTGGGGGAGTGCCTTGAAAAACACAAGGAATAGGACTTTTCCTACTAAAATGTAATACAGAAGAATTAAGTAGAAGTGATTTTTTTTCCTCTTCTATTGCAAGTTGGTTTCATACTGTGCATTCCAGAGTTAGAAGATTCAAATTCTTGAGGGCATTAATCCCAGGAAGGGCTTGTGGCAAAATGCATAACAAGAGTTGTAGTTGCATTAAATAAATACTCTCAGTATTTTTTCCAGGTTCTTCTGTGATCAGAACTCATTTCATGAAAGAAAATGTACTTTTGAAAGAGATCTTGCTTTCCTAGCATTTGTAAGCATTTTGGGTACATTCCACTTTTTCAAGGCCATGTACTGTAGTCATTGCACTGCCAGAGTATTGTTTCCATCAAAGGCTAGTGTCTTTATTTTTTTTTTTTTTTTTGTCTGGAGGTAATTTTAAAGTTTTAGTGTCTTTATTTGTTTGTGTCTTGTTAGCTTATTTAGTGTCTTTATTTTTTTTTTTTTGTCTAGAGGTAATTTTAAATCCATAGTTTTGTATGTCTAAGGTAGTTCAGTACAGCTAGGAGAAAGAGTAAAGATTTATTTTGTGTAGATATGAAGGACCTTAGAAATACATGTATATTTATTTCTGTTACAGAAAAATATTTCTATAATAAAAGAATGCTGATCATGCCATGCCTCAAGCCATCACCATCATAAGGCTCATAAAACTGAAATATGTACTTCAGAGTACTGCTGTATTTTGGGAGCAACCCTGAACATCTAAGATGTGTAACTTCAGATTATTTCTTAGGTGTATCATACATATTTTGTGTATTGATTCATTTGGTAACTCAGTGAAAATTTTACTGAGAAGGTTTTACTTTCAGAAACTTGAAAAAATCCAGGTTAATGAAAATTTGATGTTGAACCATACAGAAGTATCCACAGCCCTCATTACTGGACTGTATACAGCTTTGCATCAATGAGAAATACAAGCCTGGTGCTCTTTGTAAGCACTGACTGCTGCAGGGCAGGTTTCTCTCCTAGCTCATACCTTGGAAGGGAAGAGCCACAAATTCAGTATTAATTTCACAGAAGAAATCTCTCTGTTTGCACTGTGAGCACAAAGAGGTGCAGTGCCCTGGAATGTCAATACCTGTGTAAATCACAAAGTCTGCCTTAGTGTGTGTGTGCCCTTCTGCCATCTCCTGCAAGTGTTAAACAGGGAATCTACCATCCTTGAAGGCACCTCAGTTCTGGCTCATATAAACTGCCTTCCTGTATTCAGAACTTCCTAAAATTAGAAAAAAAAAGTGGAAATACAACACTTTAAAGACTTTACAACCTTAAGTTAATCGGCTAGTAAACTTTTCAAATTTTTTGTTACTTTAACAATGTTTATCTGCATTCTTTAAGGATTTTTGTAGACAGGATACAAAGTGTTTAAGCTGTTTGGTTGATTTTGGTTTTTTAAGATACAAAATTCCCCTGTCCAAGCAAGCCAAACAAAAAAAACCCAACAACCCTTCTAAAAAACCCCTTTCCAAAAAACCCCTCTGAATAGAGAAGAATAGCTACTGGTTTAAAAAGAATGCAAGCTCATAGGCAGCATAAAGGGGAAAAGTGATTCTCTTAATATTTCCTTCATTGCTGTTAAAGCAGGGAATATTTCTGTTAGAAATTCTGGTACCTTCCTGCTTGTCTATTACTCTGCAACATCCCTTAAACATACTTGTTCTCTATTTCTTGTTCTCTGCTTTTTGGCTTTTTTGTTTGTTTTTAATTTGTGTTGTATGTATTGATTTATTTACAACATTTTATCATAGTGTGTGTGCAGGCAAATGATTCAGGTATGGCATCATGTTTGTCAGTGTCTGCTGCTGCTTCCTGGACTACTGAGCAAGATACTGAGCCAGAAAGATGCTGGGCATCATTGTGCTTTGCCTTGCTTTGGATCTCTTAATTTTTAATAAAATTTGACATGCCCAGAGCCTGTGGGTTCCTGACTGTCACTCTTAACACCTAAGCTTGAGGATTCTTAAATTCTATTCCCATGGTCTTAGTTTGACTCAGACTCTTATGTGTCAACCCATGACTCCATGTGTGGACATGAATTTGGTGGGGGAGGGTGTATTTTGGTTTGGTTTTGTACCTTGTTTTTTTTTTATCATCTGCTTTTTCTGGTAGCTGAAGCTGGTCAAAGGGAGGTATTTTAAATAATACATGTGAAATCTTGGTTCTAGGAAATCCACTGTGGTATACAGCTGCCTTTGATGTGTATGTATGCATATATCCCAACAAAAAAAAAAACAAACAAAAAAAAAAAAAGCAGCCCTGAAGTGTATGACTGTTAGGGTGGTTAAAGAAATAACTTCTGAAGTACAGCCTCTCCCCTTTCTGAGGCCAATGCTTGTTTTGCTGGCTCATATCTTTGAGCCACTGCTGGTTCTGTCCTGCTCTTTTTTCAGGAGAAGGTGAAGGCTGAGTTATTTTGTGTTGACTGTGTTCCAGACTTGGAAATCTGTATCTGTAATGAAGAGAATTGGACAGACTTCATGATGATCCCAGATTTATGAAGGATGGAAGAACCCAGCTTGTTGCAGAGGGATCTAGCCTAGCAGAAAGGCTTGACTTTGCTGTGCTTTGGTTTTGTTTTGCCATGAAATGCTCTTTCAGCTACAGGAGCAGAAGCATTAATGTTTCAAACCGTACCATCATACCCTGATGTGAGGCTGAAATGAGAAAAACCCAGGAGATGAAAATAGAGTTGTAAATGATACCTGAGTGTTTTGACAGTCTGTGCAGTACAATAGATATGTCTTACAACAAACCAAGGGGCACACTTGAGAAGCCTGAAGGGAATTGGGTACTTTGAAGACCTTTTTCTGAGAGGAAAAACTGCTTTTGCTTATTTAAGATTTTTGGACTTGGCTGGAAGTTGAGATTTAATCTCCCAGGTAAGTGCCAGGATTTAAAATCTGGTACAAATAGCTGCTATCTGAACCTGAGCCTTGCAGACAGCACACCTGGTATCCTGTCATTTGTCAGTCTGTCACCCTAGCAAACAGCTCAGTGAATTGTTCTTCCCTCTTCAGAATCTGCCTCTTTAATCCCTGCTGGCTGCAGGGATTAAATGGTTACCAAGGCTGAGGTGAGTGGTGGAGGTTTTCATTTTATTCTCTTTCATTCTATGTGTTCCCTGCTTTATGATGCCCTCTGGATCTCCCTCCCTTCTATACCTGAGTCTTACTGTAAGACTTTAAGACAAATTTGGTTTTGGCCTCTCAGCATCTTGTTACTCACTTTCTAATCTTTCTTGCATTTTCCTTTTCCATTTTCCAAGTGCAGAAGTTTCTCATTGAAGACAGAGTGCTGGTGAGAGGTGTCAAGGACCAAGGACAGGGGGTTTAAAAACCAGTTTGGTTTGCCTGTACTCACAGTTAGGGGTGGACACAGGACACAACTCTCTAAAGCTTTAGGAAGAGACAAATTCTAAGCAAAGTTTACCCTACGTTTTTCTTTCAATATCTCTCATAGAACTCCTCAGCAGGTGAATAACTGTGAGCAATTTCAGATTTGGTTCTTGGTACAAAGGGGCTGGAAACCAAATGTTTTTTCTCAAGTAAGTGAAACATGAGAAATCCCTTGACAAAGGCCTTTGAATATGAAGTGTGGGACACCATGTCTGTTGAGGACTAGTTGGTTGTTCATGAGCTGTCTTTCCTTTGAAGGTGAGTTATTTTGTCTAACTCAGTTCTCAGCATATTTCTCTCACAGCAGTAGCTTGTTTGGAGCTGGGCTGTGGCTGTGGCTCTGTCCTGAGCTCCCCAGCCCACCCCAGGCAAAGGTGGCCTCCCCTGGTGCTACCAGCCCCTGTCCTGAGGCTGGCAGCTGCACCAGAGGTTGTTCATATGTTGTGTTTCCTTTGAAGGTGAATTATTTTGTCTAACTCAGCTCTCAGCACATTTCTCTCACAGCATTAGCCTTTTTGGAGCTGGGCTGTGGCCATGGCTCTGTCCTGGGCCCTCAGCCCACCCCAGGCAAAGACGGCCGCCTCTGGGGCCTGAGGCTGGCAGCTGCACCAGGCCTTGTGCTTTCACAGTGATGGAGGGTGGCAAAGGAAATCTGCTCTTGTGGTGTTACATTTTAGTTAAATAGTTTGCTCTGTCTCACCCCTCGAAAATGTAGGGTTTATTCCAGGCCTATGATTCTCCCATGAAGCCTCATGGATCTGTAATCCCATTGGCCCAAGGCTTATCCTGCGCCCATTTTTAATCTCCCTGGTAAACTGTGAGGAGAGACCACAGATCCTCTCTTGGCCCTTTTGTCCCCAGGCTCTCCCTCTCTCCCCTTCCCTCCCCTTCCCCCCTTCTCCCTCAGGAACCCTGCTGCTCCCGGGGTGGGACCCCAGTAAACCCTCAGCTGATGAGCCCCCTGAGCAGCCATGTGGAGTCTCCTCTCCTTGCCTGCTGCTACCAGTGAACACACAGCCCCCTAGAAACCCCTCAATCCAACTGCAACCTGCTCTGCATGGTTTTGGATGCATCTTTTGGAAAGGTGCTTCCACGTCAAATGTATTATTAAATACACAGGGACTCCTGTGTCCTTAGGCTGGAGGAAGGCTCTGGACTGAATCAGAACTCTGAACCCAATCCCCACATAGGCCTGTTCCTTCAGAGCTGGGTTCCATGTCCCTTATGGGTCCCTCCCAACTCAGAATATTCTGTGATTCTGTGAGTCTCATCCCTTGATCCTTCTGAGATCAAACTCTTCTGGTTTATGTTCTAGTGTGAATGGAAGACAATAAATTTCCTTTATCAAGTTTTTGAAAACTCTTGAGGGTGGCCAAGCCAGCAGAAGCTCTGCCTCATTCTCCTTGTGCTTCTCAACAATGCCTACCCAGCTCCTGAAATTTTATCTTCTCCTCTTCTGTCTTGCAAAGCATGTAGCACAGTGATGATGTATCTGTTGCCACTGTTTTCAGTACTGTGATAAATCAGGTAAGAATAATCCAATCCATTTTTACTGACTTTGCCTTAGGCTCACTTACAGGTGATACTCCACAGAGTATTTTCTGCATTACAGCCCCTAGTATTTTATGCTATATAAATATATAGGCTTACATAGTATTGCATTGCTATTCAAGCTTTGTTTTAACTCCTTTCTGTTGGAAGCAGCTTGCCTTTCTGTATCAAGTATCACAGTTCTCTCAACATGCTGGTAGTGTCAGCTGCTTCAAGGCTTTTTGTTCAGTGGGCTTTAAAATTATGTCTCCTTTGGGGCTAATTGCTTTGTCTTTAGGAAAAATCTCTCAATATGGATTGAGTGTGCTGCTAAATTTCATTTAGCATATGAATTTAAATTTCTAATTCTCTACATTGATTTCTGTGGTTAGAAATTCTGCACATTAGGCACTAACCTTTGCAAAGGCTTTAATGTATGTGATGCTGGGAGCAGAGATGAAGCTGTTCCTAAAAATGAAACACTGTGGAACACTTTTTGGGGATTGGCATGTAATTCAAAGATGAAGTCTAGTAAATCAGCCTGCTCTAAATTAAGCCTTCTGATTTAAGGCCAAATGTTGTTACTTTTAAAGCATGTCAATATAACCAGGGAAAACTTGAGCCAAACTCAATTAACAATTATGAGGAAATTTGTTCTTTAATTTTGCTTTTGATTTCCTTATATAACAGCCAAGAAAAGCCTTGGTAGCTGTTGCAGCATTACTACTATTACTATTATTAATATTTTCTCATTACCATACAGACTTGTCTCAAGAGCTGCAAAATTTCCTTGCTGGCTGATTTACATGCCTTAATTGTTTAAACAAACAAAAATAAACCCATGCCAAAACTTAGCAGTTCTGTAAGCAATCAGTATTTCTGATGCTGTAATACATTTCATTTTCCCACTAGCTAGTAAAGGTATTGAAAGGATTAATCTGTTGGAAATTATACCTCAGAAAGTGGATTTTGAGCTATGGAAAAGGAGAATTAATCATGAGAGCCTCTGATATTAGTTAAAGGTTCAGGAGCTGCTTAGCCACAGGGAGGTCTGCTCTGAACTTTTCTTTTAAAAGCAAGCTGAATATTTATGATTTCCATTAACTAACTATATATTCAGGCTATTATTTAAAATGTGGAATCTTTTTTTACATGTGTGGATATATACACACAAACCACACCTTTTTTCTAGCTAAATATGTATTTTAATCGTACAGTTAACAGCTTCATACAAAGAGAAGAATGTAAGCTGTGTTTCTTTTTAGTGTCTACCATCTGAAAGATGGAGATGAATAGAATTTTAATATATAGATATAGATATTATTATTATTTTATTACAAAAGTATTTCTGAATAATTAACTAAGATAATGAATCCATAATTTTTGTGCCAGGGCCATGGAAAGATACTTTTAAAATTACATTCAGATGGCTGTTACCAAGGCTACTGAATGTGATAGGTTTTGTTTTCAAATACTGTGAAAGAACAGTAGCTCAGTGCTGTTCTCACATTTTGCATTTTTAGAAGATTCCCTGGTGTGAAAGTGGCCATACTGCTACAGTAACAAATCTCCATATATTTATTAAGTGCATGATTTTTTTTCCCCCTAGTGTATGGCACAAATAAAATATGCAAAACACTTTCTGAGGAGCATCTGATGTGTGAGTGATACTTGGCTGAGCCCAGCTGGAGAGGAGAATTGGTCTCTGGAGCAGTGTGACAGCACCTGACACCTGTCAAGAGACAGGAGCAGCATCAGGGTCCTCTCCTGTGCGTCCCTTGAGCTCCATGCTGAGCCTGCTGCAAACTTTGCACATCTCCATCCTCCCCAGCTGGCTCCTGGAGCAGGCTGAGCTCCCTGCAGGAGCCCTGCCCCATCAGGGATGCAGGAACCCCCTCCACCTCCACATCAGGGCTTCAAAACTGAGACACTTGGGATTTACATCACTGCAAAGCTGAGATACTTGGGATTTACATCACTGCAAAATTGAGATACTTGGGATTTACATCACTGCAAAGCTGAGATACTTGGGATTTACATCACTGCAAAATTGAGATACTTGGGATTTACATCACTGCAAAACGGAGATACTTGAGATTTAGATCTCTTCAAAACTGAGACACCTGAGATTTAGATCTCTGCAAAACTGACACTTGAGATTTACATCACTGCCAAATGGAGATATTTGAGATTTAGATCACTGCAAAGCTGAGACACTTGGGATTTAGATCACGGCAAAACTGAGAATCTTGAGGTTTAGATCACTGGAAAACTGACATACTTGAGATTTCGATCTTTACAAAAAGGAGATACCTGAGATTTAGATCACTACAAAGCTGAGCTACCTGAGGTTTAGATCACTGCAAAGCTGAGATACCTGAGAGCTAGATCACTACAAAGCTGAGCTACTTGAGATTTAGATCTCTACAAAACTGAGATACTTGGGATTTAGATCTCTACAAAAAGGAGATATCTGAGATTTAGATCACTGCAAAACTGACATACTTGAGATTTACATCACTGCAAAGCTGAGACACTTGAGATTTAGATCACCACAAAGCTGAGCTACTTGAGATTTAGACCTCTACAAAACTGAGATACTTGGGATTTAGATCACTGTAAAGCTGAGCTACCTGAGATTTAGATCACTACTCTGTACCTTTTTCCTGTGTCCCAGAATGATGCTGGAGGGTGCAGGGGTTGTTGGTGCTGTGGTTTTTACTCTGCAGTGTGTGCTCAGTGCAGCCCTGGCTGTGCAGAGCTGGGCTGGGTGTGCCGCTCCAGGCGTGTGGAGGGCTGATCCTTTGGGTTGTACCTTCCTGGGCACTCCCCCCACCCAGGGACAGCAACAGGTCTCCTTGTGCTCTCTTGATTTCTGTACTTTGATTTTGTGTTGGGAGCTGCCCTAGTTTTGAAATGCCTAAATTTGTGTGTCTCTGGTGGACCCTCATGGTGACTAAAATCAGTATTCCAGGGCTGTGTCTGTGCTGCTTTCCCCTGCTGAGCAAGAACGCTGCCAGAAAAAAAACCCAACCAGCTCCTTATTTTACATTTTATTTCTTTTCTTTTTTTTTTCTTTTTTTTTTTTAATTTTTTTTCATAGGGAATAACTAAAAGCTACAGAGGCCATAAAGGATGTAGCTCATTTTATGGGCTTCACTATTGGTGCTCTAAAACAATTTTTTTTTTCCAGAAAAACTTTTTTTTTCAAAAATCAGCATGTAAACAAGAAGCCACTTCAGCCTCAAAGGCCACGCTGGTGCGATTTCCTCACTGCTGTGTCGCTCACCAGCCTCCAGGAGTGGGAGGAGGAGGAGTGGGAGTGCTCTTCCTCTGCACTTCCACACTGAGGGTACACCACAAAACACAGCTTCTGCCCCCAGCACGTCAGGGACTCTGCAGGGAGCAAATCACCAGCGTTAGTGGGGTTAATGGGGGCTTCCAAACAAAAATGGGGTGTTGGAGCAATGCCCTGTGGGCAGGAGCTGCACAGCCCTCCAGCCCTTCTCCCTCCAGCTCAGTCTGCAGAGTGCTCCTGAAGCAGGGCAACTGAAGGTGGGACACCTCTAGGGACAGCTTTAGGGACAACCCTTCCCCAGCCCCTCAAGAGCTGCCAGTGCTGCCCATGGCAGCCTGATGGAGTGGGATGGGGATGGGATGGCAGCCAGCCCTCCTGGCCCTGTGTCAGCCCAGCTGCAGTGACCACTTGTTGCGGTGTGTTTTAAACTTTCAGGTCCCTTCCCCAGGTGTACCAATACCCTCTTCCCCTCCCCCCCCTTGTCCCTTGCTGAGTGAGTCCTGTCAATCAGGCTTAACATTCCAACAAGGCGTCGTGTGGTTGGTCAAGTTCAAAGGATGCCCCTCAGGCCCAGAGGTCATTGGCCTGTCTAGCTGTCATTCTCCCCTGAGACCCTGCCCCTCCCACCTGGTTGGTGGCTCACCTGTCCCCTCCCCCTGCCCCAGGAGCTTAAAAGGTGAATCAGGCCATGCGGCCAGCATTCTGTTGGAGCTCTTCCCAAGATTCAGACCTCTGTAACCATGGAATAAACCTCTGGATATTAAACCCTCCAGCAGAATCCTCTCCTTTTTCTCTTCACCATCGCCTGAAGCTTTCCTCCTGAGATAAATGGAGTCCCTAACAAGCCTGGACTTGTTTAGTGCCCAGCTGCAACCACCAGCAAGCTAAAGGTGTCTCTGGGGTGATACACCACAGCTGCCGCCTTTGGCTCAGCAGTGAGGGTCAGACTGGCCCAGGCACAATCTAACTGGTAATATTGGGATTCATATTCCAATAACCACTGGCCAGAGGGAGCTGCTGGCAGTGCAGCCAAGTGCAGCTGACAGAAACCCTCCAGAAGGCTGCAGTGTGCTTGTTTGAGAGTCCTCACCTTGGCACAAAGTGATCAAAAACCAAGCACAACCAAAGAATAGAAAACTATTTGCAGTTTCAATTTATATGAGGGGTAATGTAAGTCTTTGTAAGAAACATTTGAGTATGAGATAACTCATCATGTCACCAGGGCTTGGTGCACAGGGGGAGGAGGCAGGGCAAAACAAACTCTCCAGTCCCTTGGTGACTGTCCATTCAGTCTCTGTGTGTATAAAATGACACCCTGTGTATTTGCTGGGGCAGGCTGCTCTGAGCAAGACAAGTGCATGGTTACAGAGGCATGAGAGGAGGCAAATGTACCCAGGAGTGTGCAAAATAGCTGCCCAAAGCAAAGCAGTGCCTGGCCAGCCTGTGGCCAGGGGCTGCCGTGGCCAGGCTTCTGAGGCAGCTCCCTGCCTGGTTTGGCGCCAGCAGGGAGGGCAGGGAGGCACACAGTGCTGCCTTACCTATTAGCCTATTTACACACTTTGGTTTATTTCTCCAGTAGACTCCCAGGAAGAACACTGGCACTCCAGTTAGAATGATAATGAGTCCAATCCCACAGACAATGGGCTCGGAGTAGAGGCTGAAGACCAGCAGGAATGCCCAGAAGGCCAGGTAAGTGATGGGGATGAGGAGGTTCACCTGCCAGGAGAGAGCAGAGCAGCACTGTGCAGAGCAGCAGCAGGGGCTGGGTGGCTCTGGGGGCTGCAGGCAGAGCAGGCTCCAGCCCCCCAGGCTGTGCCCCCATCCCTCCACCACTGTTCCCCTCTCTGCCCAGCTCACAAGAGATGTGCCTGTGTACCCTTCTGTTACACTAATGGCACTCTGGGACATGGTCTGGGAGGTGTTCCCACCCCACCCCACCCCTTGCAACCAAGAGATTGAGCTCTAACAGTGTCACCTTGATAGGTCTGAAGATTTTGGGTTTCCTCCAGCGTAGAACAATCAGGCCAATAATTGTCACTCCATAGCAGAGGTAGTTAATGAAGGACACGTAGTTGATCAGTGTGTAGGTGTCTCCAACAAGCATGATGATGAGTGTGGCCAAACACTGCAACAAGAGGAGCACAGCCTTCTTCAGCCATTACTAGAGCAAGTAGCTTAAGAACAACAAAACCAAGCAAAAATCCCATTAAAGCATTGAAAAATCCCTTTGTTTGTGGCCCCTGCTGGGCATGTACTGCTTTCTGGGGCTCTGTTCCTTATCCCAGAGCTGGGGCTAAATGGGTATTTGGGGCATGCTGAAGCCAGAGATTTAAAAATACCCTGTGCTGGCACAGGTGTCTCTGCTGCCCATGTCTGGAAAGGCTGGCAAAGCTCCCACTCCACCTTTTTCTGTGAAGTGTTTTAAGAGCTGTTGAACCTTGCAGTGAGGACTCCAGGTGAAAAGGGTTTTGTAGACTTTACATGCTGTGTTTCAGGCACTGTGTTGTTGCAGGTGCTGTGTATTTTATAAAGAATTAGAGGTTTGCCCTTGCTCCTGCTGGCTCATGTCACAGCTAATCAGCATCATGAATCTTATGAGCATTACTACTGTTTGGAAACTGGCAGATGGATGGTGGACATTTCCACGCTTTTGCTTGCTTTTTTGAACTCTATGTCTGCCTAATGCTGATAGGGAATTGATTTCCACCTTTTTTGCTTTTATATTCTCTCTACATTCTGTACACATACATTGTAGTGCTGTAGCCTATTCTAGTAGTCCTAGCTAGCTTTTTACCTACGCTATTAGACAGAAAGATGAAATAAATTCCCCTGTGGGTCCAAGCTGGGGGTCCATGTTTAGATTTTCCGGGAAGCCAAGGCTTAAACCAGCTCTCCAAGACACATTTTCATTAACAAAGTTTAGTTCCTGCCTAATTGAATGGGGGAGATTGAAAGGGTTGAACTGAGGGGGAATCACCTCATCATTTATGCCTCTAATTGGGGTTTCTTGTCAGTTATGCCAATTTGCTGAACATATAGAAATTGTATGCACTTTGTTACGTGTGCATCTTTGTTGCTTTCCACCAAGTTATGCACCTAAGGATTCTTACAAAGGTAACTCCTCTTTAGCACCTGTGCCTAGCTTGTGATTTTAGGACCAGCAAAAAGGCATCAATACTGCAAAGCCAGGAGAGCTGAGCTGGGGGCCAGGGCACTGCTCCTTGAGCCCCCCACCCACTCTGGTACCCCAGGGGCTGAGCACTCACCTGCATAAAATACCAGCCCAGTGAACACTGGGGCCCAGAGCCTGAGGGAAACTAAATATCCAAATCCCTCCCGAGAGTGCTCAAGGTCTGGTTTGTATTGATCCAGGCTCCCTTTTTGCTTCTGTCCCTTTTTTCTTAATTAGCTGTTTCGATAGTACGCTCCTCCCAGGAGGGAACGTTTCTGCACCTCCAGCAAAGGAATTAAGCACCACCATAACCAAACACCCTCTTGGTCCCTCTGCTCCCCTTTTCAATGCCTTGCAGGCTGGGGGATTTAAACACCTTGAACTCTCTAAGCACAAAATGCATTTAAAATTGGGCACCATCACATACCACTGCCATATAACACAGTCTGTGCTGTCCCCTGCAGTGTGCACAGTGTCACACAACTCCCTGCTGCCGCTGAGGGCTTTGCAGGGATGGCACTGGGAGTGGCACAATGCCACTGGTGTGTCAGATCCACTCACAGGGTGGTGCCAGCCCCTGTGGCTGAAGAGGGGCTGTGGGGGCATAGAATGCAACAAAATAAAGTGCAGAAGGCAATCTCACCCCTGAGGAGCTGCAGTTGTACTAATTACCAAAGCTTAGGAACAGCACTGTCCTTAACAGGGCACAGCTGTGTCCAATAAGGATGAGGGCTATAAAAGAGTGGGTTTGGTTGAAAAGAGAGCTGGAGTTTGTTGGTTGTGCTGTGAGGAGCTGTCCATGAGAAATCACAGAGAAGGTATGGGAGCTTTGCAATAAGAAGATAACAAGGGAGTGCTGCCCTCCAGCTGGCCTGGCCACAGCCCCCTGGCTGGCAGCCACTCCCCACCTTCCTGCAAAACAACTGCCGCCCAAATTTTACATTTAGCTTGGCCCCTTGATTTTTGGCAGTAAAATAGGAAATCAGTAAACATAAAGGTCTCAGTGGTAGTGTTAAGATAGCCATTCTTGATGTACAAACTGCTTTCCATGCAGAGAGCTAGGTGTGATTCCTTGGAAGAGACAAGGAACCTGATGTATTAATTAGGTTTGCCTGAAGTGTGGCCCAGTTTGCTGCTGTAGATGCCTACACTATACTTATTAGTATCTTTCTATTTGTTGAGAAATAAATATTTCCTAGCAGCATTTGGTGTGCACTGAGCTGCATTAAAACACCTTCAAATGATGAATTAATGTGCCATGCTGGTTCTGTGATTGGCACTGTGATTCAAAGGGGGTGGCATGGCATGGATCAGCTAGGTCAACAGGCAGCCTGCTCTTTTTGGGGCTGTTCCACAGAGAAACAGCCTCTGACACTCAGCTGTTGTTTCAGTAGATGTATTTTTAAGAACAAAGGAGTGCTACCCCTGTAGAACAGAGGATCCCATCCTATGATGGCTGCCCAGGGCAGTTTACCCCAAACTGTTTGTGATGGGGCACTAAGCCCCAGGAATGCCATAAAACCTCAACAAAATCCAGATTTTGTTATAAAAGCAGAATGAGCTGTTATGGTGGGAAAAAAAGCTTATTTGGTGAAACTTTGTATGGGTGTATTGAGCCACAATTGCTGCTAGAGCCAGGAGACATGTAAACATGCATCTTTTTAGTGCATCTGGGGTCAGACCCTTGTGGTTTTGATATCAGTGGCAAATCTGCAGTTGGCAGCCATTGAGCAGCCAAGATTTCAAGCAAATGCCCCTTGGGGATTCCTTTACTTAGGCCCTGTGGCCATGGACAGCAGCGGCACAAATCACTTTCCTCTTTGCCGTCTTCTATGCCACTGTAAAACCCTTCACAAATTCCAGTTGCACTATCAGTAAAAGCATACAAAGCTCTTTGTTTCAAATAATAACTTCCCTAAGTCATTAGTATTGTGGGAATTTCTGCTGTCTAAAAAGTGATGGGAGCCTTTTTCCCATGGAGCAGACCAGGAGCTGGACCCCCAGCACTCCCAACAGCTGGCACATTGGGGTCTGGCCTTTGCAGGTGACCTCTTGTCTGCCTGGTGTGCCATTCAGCAGATTCCCTACTGGAATTGTTGCCCCTAATTAATTTCTTGGCTGTGGAAAGAAATACCTGTGGCCCTCAGAGAACTGCCTGGCTACTCCTCACAAAGTGTCTTGGTTGTTGAAAGTAATTTTAACTTTGTCCTTTCCCTGGGACCCCCCTATCTCTGGCTTTGGAGACAGGGCCTAAAGCAGCCTTGCTGGAGTGGGGTTAGGACTATGGAGGTTTCCAAATTCTGGTGGGAAGCAGGAAAATTGTCTTTTCTTAGATGAAGTATCTCTGTTTCAAAAGCCAGTCCGTCTCTTGCTGCAGGACAAGAGTTAATGAGCTTACACTGCAACTCAGGTTATGAGGGAAACCCTTCAGGTGCCAAGGGGACTGGAAGAAGGAGGAGGAGGAATTATTTCTGAGGCTGAAGGCTGCTTGGTTGGAGCTGCTCAGCTGGCACCTAGCAGCTGCTATTCAGGGTGACCCACTGCTCCTCTCCTGGGGTAAAACCAGCTCTCAAGGGGTTTTCCAGCTCACCTCTCAGTGGTTATAAAAGCAGGTGATGGAGCAGGGATAGGAACTTACACAGATGAGGAGGGCAGGGATGGGTGTGCAGTTCTTGACATGGATCATGGCCAGCAAACTTGGCAAGTGGCCCTCCCGAGCACCAGAGAAACACAGCCTGGAAATAAGAAGGGGAATGATGAATCCACTGGGTGTGCAACAGCCTCTCCAGTCCCTACTCATATAAAACCTCTTATCTCAACCACCTGCTTTGGTTTTCTCATGGAAAGGAGCTGTGGCTGCAGCTGCAGAGACAGCTGGAGACTGGGGAAAGATGTTTAAACTGAGCCCTGCAGTGTACAAGGCCTTTAACAGCTAATGTCACCTGGGAACACCTCAGACCTGCTCTGAGATGCCAAAATACCTCCAAGGACCATCTGCTGGCCAGCATTGTCTCTTTACCCAGTGAGGGGTGATGGCTCTGAAGGTTGTGTGGGTATTTACAGTGCCAAAAGGGGTTTGGATAAGGTTTAACGTGCCTTAGCTTTTCACTTTTAAGTGTACAGCCTGTTATATATGCACTCCAATTTGTTGCATTTCATCACACCCATGAAAAGGTTGGGATAAATAATTTTCCCAAGGTACTTCAGCTGTTTCCTCAAAAAACATTGTAACTTCTAAATTAAATTAAGACAGGTCAGTTATTATAAACAGACTTTATTGATTGCAATCTGACAGACTTTACAGATTCTGGCCCAGCTATCAGCACTATGCATGCAAAGCATCTTGCTTGAAAGGTGATTTTCCAGCATTAAAATGCCTGTAGCTGAGTGCAGCACCAGGCCCCAAAACTCCTCCTTGAGCAAAGCACAGTTTAGCTGTGAGCTACTGGAACTTTATTGACATAAAATTACTTTGGTTCCATGCTAAAGCTGTGTTTGGCTCTTACTGTGAATTATTCCACATCTGCAAACACTTTCAATAACTCATGAGGATTAATTTGCAGGAAATTTCATGATTCAATATTACATTTGCTGATTTGAAACAGAATAATTCATAACTGATTGTATCCAACACACCCAACAACAAATTCATGCTCTACAACATCCAAAATGTCTAGCTAGCATTTCTCTAGCAAATGCAATTAAAACAGCCCCTCCCCAAATTAGATAACGTTCATAAAATTGTACTCCATCTAACCTTGATGAGGTAAAAAGGTATCCATTTATTCCTCCAAATGTAGATAGGGCCACTGAGACTGGCATAACCCAGGAAAAATAGCCCAGTAACTTTTCACCAAATGTCTAAAGCAACAGAAGGCAGAGAAACTGAAACACACTGCAAAGCACAGCACTGAAATCAAAGTGTGGTGGTACATGCAGGGAATGGTTTTACTTACTACAGCCACAGCGTTGGAGGACAAGAGCTCGTGGGGAGACATGGCAGTGAAATATGCAATGTTGGTGAACGTGTACACAAATGTCACCAATGGGATGGATATGAATATGGCACGAGGCAGGTTCCTGATAAGAAAATTGGGAGGGTAGATAAGAGATTACAACCATGCACAGTGAGATCATGACAGTGGGGTGGGGCCTGGGTGAGTTCCCTGGCTGTGTCTGTGAGGGAAGGCTGAAATGAAATGCTGTGTCTGCAGGGAGCTCCAGGGGACAGATACCACGAGCTGCCTTGGGGCTCTCTTGACTGGGATTGGGACAGACTGAAAAATGAAACATCCACTTCCCAAAGGCCCTGGGGACACGCACTGTGGTGCAATAAAATATGTTGTTTTGCTTCACCTTCACCTGCTCTGAAAAGGAAGGGGTTCCTGTTGTTCAGCTGCTGCCCTGGCCCATTGTGTACCCTAAATCTGGTCTGGTTATACAACTCACAGTAGTACAGATGTACTTGATCTCCAACCCAGAGACCTTCCTAGAGGTGCACACCTGAGCTGTTCTATATCTAACAGAATGTGTTTTTCTCGCTGTGTCAGATTTGACAATAAAGATTTTAGAAAGCATGTTTAACCTTGTTAATTTGAATGGATTTAGTAAAAGTAGGAAGTGGGTTTGGTTATCCAATTTTTTAATACTTTAATTTCTCCACTAATTTTACAATAATAATTTGAAAAAAGGCCATTTGCTCCATTCTCTCTTTATTTCTCAGCTAAGGCCATATTTACCTTATTTAAGTAATAACTTTTTTATTGTTCAGCTTTGAAATCGTGGTGGTCCAATAAAATATTATTGTTTAATAAGGAAACACATTACCACACTTTATTTCTGCCAAATCCCTGGACACTTTGCCACTCACTGGTGTGCACAGATGCTCATAAGGCTGTAGCTTTAATTCCTTCCCATCCAAGCTGTAATAGCTTCCATTTCTTGCTGTTTAATTGCTGTGTGCACTGGATGCCCAGGAGTAACTAATGCTCCAAGAGCTGCTCTTGACATTTGCCATCCCACTTTATTAACTCAGAAATGTTGAAACATTTGAGCTTTGCTGAACTAAAATTCCCTTTCCCTCCAGCCTTCTCAGGCTGCTTGTGATGAATCCTTTCCAACCCTTCCCATAGCCAGGATCAGCAGTGACCCAAGGTAAGCTGCCTTGGCAGTGTGTGCCACTTTTACTGCACAAATCATCTTCTCTTTCAGGTATCTGTGGGAGAGCTTTGGGTGAAAAAGCAAAGTAACTTCCAAATAATTAAACTATTTTATGACAAAGAAGATTCTTCCTGTAGATATTTTTGTGGCAGCTCATCCATGATTAATTTTCTGCTCTGGAATTGAATAGTGACATAAAGATCCTGCCTTGTCTGTGGGCTGCTTTGATTCAGTTCATATCGAATTTCAGTGTTTCTGTAACTTGCCTGCTATCTGTTCTGAACAAAACTCTGTCTCCTTTGGAAAGACCAGTCCCACAGCCATGGAATGACATTGCAGCCCCTCGTGAAATGAGAAATGCTCCCAGAGGGCTCCAGTGTCTCAGCACTGCAGGGAGGGCACCATGAGGGGGGTACTTGCCTGCGGGGATCCACCAGCTCCTCTGTTACATAGTTCAAGAAGTTCCAGCCACTGAATGCAAAGGACCCTTGGAGGAAAGCTAAAGCTAAATGCCCCACAGATGGAGTCATCCAAAATCTGAATGCATTGCTTGGTGTCAGCTCTTTGTAGTTTCCTGCATAGAGAGTGCAAGGCAGATGTTAGGCCATGCCTACCTGCCTCACAGACTTTAAATATGTAAGATTTTGCTTTTTATTCTTTATTAGAACTGAGCCTTCACGCTGTTCATGGCACCATGGGCTGACAGAGCAGTTGCAGTGCTTCCTGCAGGACAGCTCCTGCTCTCCTGACACCCTTCCCCACATCTGTGCCACAGCAACTCATGGGAGCCTGCACTGGCTGAGGGTGGATCCTGGGCAGTGCAAATTCCTGCCTGCCCTTAATGACATTCTCTTTTACAAGAGTTTGGTGTTGTTTAGGAGATATCCTTTAAAATAAAATACCTATGGGCCCGAAAGATTTGTCAAGACTGTAGGACAAGCACCACTGAGAAAACAAGTTTTCTGTTCTCTGTAAATGTCACATTTCTTCATCCTTTATATGACCCATGATAAAAATATTATAGGTCTTTTGTACTTTTGGCTTTCCAATAACTGGTGAATCAGTGAAACATTTTTCACCTTAGTTTAATCTTATAAGTGACATTTTGTAGGAAATTGGACTAGTGCCTGAAATGAAGCAGATATCATCCTGCCCTAGGCAAAGCATTGCACATTCATTTGACATCCAGAACACTTCAAATTAAGGAATGCACAACAGATTAAAAATGTTAAGTAACTATTCCAAAACATTGTGAGCTGCTGTCCTTTATTCTATCAAATCCTACAAGGTGGGCTGGAAAGAGACTTTTTTAAGAGGATACAGCTGATTTCTCCCTTGTGTCATTCTTTCCCCAGCTGTGTCAGTGTGCAATCCCACAGCTTGGCAAAACCCAGCACACCTTCAGGCCAGTTTGTAAGGAGGAAACATTGCAGAAAGTGGGAAAAATCAGGTCTATCAACAGTACTATAGCAATAGTGTCTCACAGAGTACCTTTAAAGATCTGGATGAAGCCCACAACAATGATGAGAGTCAGGGCTAAGAGTTTTCCTGCTGTGAAGATATCCTGGATGCGCGTTGCCCATCGCACACTGGAGCTGTTCACCCATGTCAGCAGCACTGCAGAGCAAAAGGCTGAGTTCAGTGGAATGAAATTCTGTTTATTTGAGAATATACAGTCAAAATAGTGAAAAACACACACATTCTATTGAAACAGGCTGACCCCTGCAGCAGGGAGAAATGATGAGGAGGACTCCATCTTATCAGAAGGCTAATTAATTACTTTATTATACTATATTATTCTATATTATATTACATCTAAACTGAATGTGCCAAGCACTCAACTGCTCAGAGTCTCATGACTGGCCCCTGATAGTCCCACACACACACACACACCTGGCCCTGACTGACCAAGGAAACAAAACACCATCACTGTGGGTAAACAATCTCCATATTGCATTCTACTTTGGCACAGCACAGGCACAGCAAAGGATAAGAATTGTTTTTCCTTTCTCTGAGGTTCAGAGAATGTGAATCCCAGCAATATTCTTGGGAAGAATTGTGCCTTGCTTTTCTCTGTGAAGAGAAATGTGGTGACAGTGTTCCTGCAGGGAGCTCTAGCATGGCCAGGAATGAGGATGAGGAGGAGCATCCCAGGCAGCCATCAGCCCCTGGGTGCTGCCACAGGGGCTCTCCCCAGCTCAATAACTGTGCCTGAGCAGTGCCCAGTGTGTTTGGGTTTTGAGTTGTTAGAATGGCTCTTGAGGTGTTAAAAGTCTTTTTTTCTTAGCCCTGTGCTCAAAGAAGTTGGGATTTTTTGGGTTTGGTTTTTAAGGTTGTTAATTTTTTTTATCTAATACATTCGGTTTTGGATTTGTGCAGGTTTGTTTAGCAGGTTGGGTTGAGGCACACTGACCACCCTTGGGGCAGTGTTATCTTTTATACTAAAAAATACGTGTACTTTATTTACAATAATTTTTAATACTTATTACTTATGTTAGATAGTTTGTCTTTATTTTAAACTAATTTAGAAGTGTCACTATCATAGCACAAGATAGAGAACAAGAAGAAGAAGAAGACAGGACATGCTTAGATTGTTCTATTTTACTTCTTGAACCCCCATTCTAAAAAGTTTAAAGTTCTACTTTTTCACTTTGTGATAAATTCACTATCATTTTATTCAAACTTTTGTGGCTTGTAACAAAGTTGGTCATTGTTTCTATGGGCTAAAATCAAAGGCACAGGTGGTTTTGACTCCATGCCAAGGTCTCTGAGCCCCCTGCCAGGGTCTTGAGTCCTCCAGGGCAGCCAGAGGAATGTCCTGGGTTCTGACAAGTGTGAAGGATCATTGCCTCCTCTCAGGAGCAGTGAAAATCTCCAGTCCTGCAGCTCAGCTTTGCTCCTGCCAGCCCCAGCAGTGGCTGATGCAGAGCTGGCTGCACTCTGCCTTTGCACACTCATGTGAGTGTGAGAGAAGGCAGGAAGGGCTCACAGGGTGGTGGTGACCTGTCCCAGGTGCCCATGGGATGGTTCTGCAGCTGTGCCCCATCCCACATGCTCACCTGCCACCACTTTCCCTGGACCCACAGGGGTCTGGGTGCCTTTGTGCCTCCCTCCAGAACAGAACATCCCACACCAGCCACCATAGTGCCTCTCCTGGGAGCCTCCCCACTGGCCTTTGGAGCTGGGGCCCTGACCCCAGCCTGGCTGGAGTGCCCCTTGTAAAACCAGGGCAAGATTTGTGTGTGTGCAAAAAGCAAATACTTACACAGACACACCATGGAGAGGATCCTGGAGGCATTATAGGGGGGAATGCAGTTGGGGAAGACAGGCTGCAGGACATAGTTGGAGAAGGTCAGTGCAATGACAGCCAGACTGGTTGGGTACATGATAAGCACTGCACTCCACAGCAGCAGAAACCTGCAGAGACAAGGAAAAGCACAAGAGAGCTGGTGCTGTGCTGGAGGAGGTGACACACAGCCAGCTGGGCAGCTCCACCCTGTCACACACACCAGTGGGACCCTCCTCAGCCCTTCTCCCGTGTGCTCAGCACAACCTGCATTTTAAATCAAACACTGTAAAGCAAACATGGCTTAGGAATGTGTGGAACAGTGAGGATTATGGCCAGCAGGCATGTTTGGGTTTAACTCTGTGTCTAGAAAGGAGCTCTGCTGCTCCTGGGCTCACATGTCACCACAGCAGACAGCAGTCCCTACACTGAAGGCACCTCTGAAGGGTTTTGGCTGCAGCCAAAGGCAGCAGCTGCACTTTTGGGACTGCTACCAGCTCCCTGCTGGTCACTGGGGGGTTTCTTGTCACTGCTGGTGCTGGCTCTGTGACCTAGGCCAGTGCTGCAGTTTTTATGATGGATCACACAGCTGGGCTGCCTGCCTGCTTCCAGCTGTGGCTTCAGGTGATTGCACCCAACAAAGTATTGTGCAAATAAAAAGTGTGAGATGTTTTGGTTTTTCATTCTGTGCAAAGGAAAAAAAAATAGTTAAAAAGGCAGCAGTAGATCAGGTTAATCTTTAAAAATATTTGAAGTATAATTATTTCTATTGTGAGAAGTAATCATTGCAAGAAAGTGCAGTTTTCCTTGCCATGTATACACACACATAGTCATTCATTCACATAAATGCACAAATATAATGTGCAGGGATACATGACATAAATGAGGATTTGAGATAATATTTCCAAATATGACAGTATAATTTGTATATTACATGGGCTGCTCTTTAGGGGCTGCACCCACCCAGTGTGCTCCCTGCTCCCAGCCCTGAAATCTGCTGAAGGAGCCACTCTGTGTCACCAGCCTGGAGGCAGTGCTGCTTCTGGCTGCTCCTCAGCTGAGCTGCAAAACGTCTCAGCCCCATCCTTCACTTTGCCTTCTTGTTCCTGAGAAGGATGGGGTAATTAATTAGCTACATAGATAATTTGCTAAACCAGACCAATGTCAGAGCTGGGTACCTTCCCAGCTGCCACTGTAGTTTTTTACAATAAACTGAGCAGTTTTTTCTTTCACTTTATTTTGTTGTGTGAATCCCTTTTTGGGTTTTTTCCCCCCCTCCATTTCTAATGTTTTTCCTTGTGGTTCAGAGCAGTTTTCTCCAGTGATTGCTTTGTGCTATTTGGTGTTGTTGATGATGCACCCAGCTTGGGACAGCTCTGCAGATCCTGCTTGCTGAGTTAACTCAGTTGGTCCACACTGAAGAATAAACAGGACCTAAAGACTACCATAACAATTTGCTGAATATAATTTGGATACTGATGGTGCTGCCTGAGCTGTTTTGTGTGGCTCTTGACTGGCAGGGCCTTTGCAGAGGCTGCCAGTTTTTCCCTGCCATGTTTTTCTTCAAATTTTACACAAACTTTTAGCCTACATATGTAGGCTGAGAATTGTGTAAAACATTCAGTGGGGAGAATGACTCTGAAAAAACTGTTTCAGGCAAAATTTGCCCTGGTTTCTATGCTGTAATATGGAGTGTAGGGTAGCAGGTATTGGGTAGAACTTGGTTTAATGGGAATGGATTAATGACAATCATGGAACTGAAATGCAGGATTGATAACAGAAATTAAAGAAAATGCATAATTTTAGCAGAGGGGGGACAAAGTTGCACTGTCAAATGTGAAGCTCAAAAGAGGGATGGCACCAAAACAAGAAGGAAACTTACCTAAGGTGTAGGCCCACTTTAATGGTGTTTCTACATGTAAGTCTTAATCAAAACCTATTTCTGAGAAAAAGCTCTCCTTGCTGGTCACTGAGATCACATTTCCATCCCTAAACAAGCAGCTGTGGGGGCCAGGGGGCAAGGCTGGCATGTGCCATGTGCTCACAGTGCCAGCACCTGCCAGGGCTGGGGGATGAGGAGCTGGGGCCCAGCTGGTGGGAATGGCTGCTCCTGGGGAAAATGGCTCATGGGAGATGATGTGGGAGAGGACACAGCATGGCACACCTGGAATCACTTTGTTCTTCATCTGGAAAGTGGCAGAATTATTGCCCTGAGTGTTGAGCTACAGAGCTGGAGATGGAACTCAACCCTACAGCCTTTCACAGTTACTCAGTAGCTCAGATCACAAAAATAAGAGAAGTCAAATCTTCTCTTGTTGCTGACTGAGAAGTGATCAGATCTTTATAACAGGTTTGAGACAGCTGAATGTAAAGAAAAAAGAAGATCTAACTGTTTGGTTGGTTTTGGTTGTTTGTTTGGGTTTTATTTTTCTGAACACTGGAGTTTGCATGAGAAATCTGAGCTCCTGCACGTGCTGCTGGTGAAGAAGCTGGTGAAATATCCTCTCTGCCTGTATTCCAGCTGCTGGCTGGATGGGCTCTGCTGTGTTTGGTTGTTGAGCCTCATCCAAAGTTCCCTGAAGTCCCACAGTCCATCAGTGTGTACATGAATGAGATCCTGTCTACTCAGAGCCCTCCCTCTGTCCTAGGAACAGCCTGGGGTGACTGTGCCACCTGCTACCCCTGGCAGGTGTGGCATTCATGTGGAGTGCCACCCATCCCTGGACCAAAACTGAATTTTTTTGCAGATACCTCTGCATACTAACTCCCTCACTTGTGGAAAGAAATAAACAACATGGTTTCACCTGGGTCCTGAGTAGTCTAGTGGACTTGGTGAAACTGGTTCTCAAATATCTGTTTGGGATATGCCTGTACTCCCTCAAGGATCTCAGATATGTTATGGATTCAAAGCAGCCTGTGAAAATTAAAATTCCAGTGTACCCTACTTGTGCATTGGCAAAAGAAAACAGTTTGAAACAGGCGCTGTAGTACAGCTCAGGAAAAACTGGACTGGTTTAAGCTGGAGCCAGTTTGAATACAATTAATGCCATCCTACATTGCTGGATGCCTTACTGCCTTTGGAAAATTCAAAATTTTGCAATAACGAAAAAGAAACATGGAAGTATATTTGAAGCATGTTACACTTGCAGTTTGGAGTGACACTTATGAAAGCTCTGGCTGCCAACTCTGCACTGATTTTGGTGAGGAGGTATGTCCAGAGAGCAGGCTCTGCTGTGGGAGCTGCAGCATTACTGCTGAGCATTCAGAAGGAGTGGTATTGATCAGAAACTCACTGCAGGGTTTGTTCTTCTGCAAGAATACCTATTAAGGCCTTTATTTATCATTTGGGGCAATGTTCTTTTGACTCAAACAGACTTGCAGGCCCACATCATGCAAGGAAAGCTGTGCTCGGAGGGCTCCTGCAGCACAGGCTGTGGCCATTCCCTGCAGTTTGTGTTCACACACAAATGCTATTTAAAACCACAATGATTCTTAAATAGAGAGGAAAGCAGGAGTTTTTCTCTGGCACCAGACCAGAGCCTGGTAATACTGGAAAACTTCCTCACCTGTTCCTTCTCCCTTGGGCAGAGGAGTGGGCAGTGTTTCTGCTCAGGGCTGTCCCCAGACAAGGTTTGCTATCACCACCACTTTTCAGCAGTGTTTCATGCTGTCCCTGAGCTATCCAAGGCTGCTGCTCTGCAGCCACAGCTCCTGCCAGCTCAGGAGATGGCCCTGTCCTGCCTCTGTTACTGCATTCAGCTCCTTATATCACAGCAATGTGATTTTTTCAATAAACAGTTGTGCATCCAGCTATCAGTAGTGCCAGACACAGAAGCTGGGGCATGGTGTACTCCAGTGGCTGCCACAATTAAATAGTATTTCTTTGTGCCTTGTATCTGTGCAGGAAAACCTGCATAAATATATAAAAAATAATAAATGGGAGGATTTGGGGAGACAGGGACAAGACAACAGAAGTGGAGTTGTTGTGGTCTGGGTGGGTACAGCTGTGCTCTTACAACAAACACCTTTTTTATAAATAAATATAAATAATAAACCAAAACATCCAGCTGGTCACTGGGACAGCCAGATGCACAGGAAAGGCAGGTGCACTAAAGCTTTGTGCGCTGAGTTTGATGTGCTCAGCTGTGGAAGGATTAAATCAAAGAGAGCAGCAGTGGTTTTTGTGCCAGGGAGGCACAGGGCAGCTCCTTGAAGCTCAGCCTGCCTGTGCCCTGCCAGGGCTGGATGGGCACTCCCAGGTGGGGAGCTGGGGATGCTGGAGCTCCCAGAGCTGCAGCCTTTAGGTGGTGGCTCAGCAAAGGGCAACAAGGCACAGTCCCAGCTTGGCTTTCCTGGGAAATATGACCCAAATCTCCCTTTTTACACCAAAACCTCTTGCCTAGTGCAACCCTTTGTCACAACAGTGGGACTATTTCTTTTCTTGAGAGAGAGCTAACATCTCTACACAGGCAGGATGGGAGCACTGCTTCCCTTCAGGTGACAGGTTGTGCTTTTTTGATATTGCCTGTGCATTACAAGCCTGGACACCAAGTAAGTGCTGCCCAAGCAGAATCTCCTGCTTTGGCAGGTGAGGCTGTCCCTAGGTTCATGCTGGGCAGTGATCAGTCGGCTGCTGTGTGGTTTGTTACAGCAGCTGCACAGCTTGGTGGTTGCAAGGACTAGGCAAGTTCTTGAGTGTGGCAGAGGGGAGCTGAGGAACAATTTAAATTAATTTTAATTAAATTTAGTTTTAGTTGTACTCGATTTCTAAATAGTTTCATTTTCTTTCCTAGAAAGCAGAATTCCTTTGGTTTTGTGGATGTCTCATCTTGCTGGCTTCCTTCACAGTGATGTTCCAGGGGTGGGAGTTTTGGGGTTCTGTGCTCTCAGTTGCCCTGTCCCTGCTTGCAGACCCTGCTCCTGTCAGCAGGCACTGGGGAAGCAGAGCTCTGCTGTGCTCCTGCCTCATGAGAGAACACACCTGAGTGAAGCTCAGATCTGCTTAGCCAAGGCTGTTGTTGCCTCCATGTTTTTTGTGATGTCAGTGTAATTTTCTGTGCAAAGCAGGACAGCAGTCAGAGGAGAGATCCCATCAAGTAAAGACAGACTTCATGAACCAGCAGAAGGCAATGGCAAGCATCAGAAATGCCCCTGTGAGCAGGCAGGTCTGCAGTGCTGGCTGTGCCTGTGTGGCACTGAGCTGAGGCAGAAATGAGAGGACAGCCTTTGGGACAGGGTGACAGACTGCCTGTGTTGTGCCTGTTCTGATCTGTCCTTGTTCAGCAGCCAGCTCAACTGTTAAAAGCTCACTTTCCATCTCACATGAGAAGGAATACTCTGGTTTGGTGGGGGTTTTCCTTACTCTTGCTCTAGTTTTCTGTACTGGTGCTTACTTTTCTTAACTAAACCACCGGTATTTGGTCTGGCCTCTCTACTCACAATGACGGAGCTGCTCAGAACATTCTGGTGCTTCTCTAGTAGTCTGTGAGTACAGGCTGACAGCTTAATTAATTGTGTTGAATCCATCAAAAAGTGTACACTCTAAAAAAGATAACCTCCTCTCACTTGTCCCTTCCTCGCATCAGTACTATTTTCAAAGAGAAATCCTTCCCTGAGTTAGCATTCCCCCCTCTCTGTATTTACTTGGTGATTCTGAACAGCAAGTCAAGCAGCTTTGCTTTATTTGTGGTGAGCAGCTCCAGCCTGGCCTGGGATGGGTAACACAGAAACATCACTCAGACACAGCATCACCTCCTCTGTCATGGACTTGGAGGGAAGTGAAAGGATCTGTCACCTTCCCTTGGAAACAGCACTGGGAGCTCTGTGTGAGGACAATTTGGTATTTCTAACACAGAACAGAAAGGTTGACTTTGCTGAAGCATTTTTATTAACAAATGTAGTCTCTTCCAAATTTCCCACACCAAACACACAACATAAATGTGCTTTCAAATCAGTTTATAGAGAGAGGGTACTTACCCAGCCAACCCACCAAAAATCTCAGTGACATAGGAGTAGTCCCCTCCTGACTTGGGGATGGTGACCCCCAGCTCAGCGTAGCACAGCGAGCCCAGGGCAGCCACGCCGCCCCCCAGCACCCAGATGATGAGAGCCAGTCCCACCGAGCCTGCGTGCTCCAGAACTCCTTTGGGGGAAATAAAGATCCCAGAGCCTATGATGTTACCTGCAAAGGACAACACGGCAGCAGTCAGGGAAAAGAAAGTAAATAGTTGGCTTTTATTTGTTCAAAAGAAGGGAAACAAGCCCAGAGCCCCCACCCAAACAAAAAGCACAGCCTTGCCACCCCTGTGCTCCCGTTTCAGATTTTGTACGACTGCACTGTTTCTGATTATGCCCTGGCAGAAGTGCTGCCATTTATCAGCAACCAAAGATGCTAAATGTGTGCTCAGCTCTGCTGCTGAGGATCCGTGAGTTTTCTGGTACCAACTTCCTCAGCCTGCGTAACTCTCACCTGCCATGCCCAAGTGTATTACTGCAAGGAGTTAGAAGTGACTTTGTAATGAAGACTTTTCATCCACTCCTAAGAGGAATTTGAACAAGTTAAGGCCAATTTCCAGGGAGTTTGGGAGGTCAAAAAAGAAGAGTGTAGCATTGTCTATAACGATGGGCCCAAAAGGTGTGCTTCCCACCAAGGATGGATTTAAGATTGTGCTTGAAAAAGCAGTCTCAAAGTCTGAAATATTAAAAATCCATAAGCATTTTGTACTTGCAACACCTGTGCTGCTCAGTGATCAGCCATAAAAATGTAAAGTTTTAATGTGGCATGGCTAAAATATTGGACAGCATGAGACAATTGAGATGATGTGAGTTCAGGCAGTGCTGGGTATAGAAAAGGAGTGCTGGAAACCACCAGGTGCTCTTTTTCCATGTGGGGTCAATGTGTGTTACATTGTGGGTGAGCAGCTGGCTCAGGGTGGGGCACAGAGGGTGACAGTGGCTGGGGTGACAGTGTGGCAGTGCCTGGGGTGACAGAGGGTGACAGTGGCAGGGTGATGCCAGGCTGGGGCCTGTCCCCAGTGGGGCTCTGCAGGGCTCCACCCTCAGCCCTGAGCCCAACACCTTCACTCATGGTCTGGAGCCAGGACCCAAAGGAGCCCTCAGGGATTTGCTGATGGCCCTGAATGAGGAGGAGCTGTTGGCTCCTTGGAGGGCAGAGAGCCCTGCAGAGCCCCAGGCCATGGCAGAGAAAGACAACCCCAGCCACTGTCACTCTGGGCACTGAGAACTGCAGAGCAGCTGCAGGAAGGGCCTTGTGGCTCCTGGCCAGTGGCCACTGGAGCTGAGCCAGCAGTGCCCTGGGGACAGCAGGGACATCCCTGTCCTGGGGATCAGCCCCAGCACTGCCAGGCCTGCGGGATTGTTCTGCTCTGCTCTGGGCTGGGGCAGCCTCACCTTCAGTGCACCCGAGCATGAGGAAGACAGGAAAGCATTGGAGAGTGCCCAAAGGAGGCCACGAGGGCAGGGAAGGGTCTGCAGGGGAAGCCCTCAGTGAGTCTTTGGTGCTGCTGTGTGCCACAGTGTAACAGTTGTACTCCTGCATATGGAGAAAGACCTTAAGTGATAAAAACCCTTTAAAGATTATCTTCTTCTTGCCAGCATACATACCTGTGTACCTGCATTTTCCACAGATCAACGTGCCCGAGGACACTGCACAGCTAGGAGGAGCTGGTGGTGTTCTGGGGAGCATGCTGAAGTTCAGACAGAGTGTTTTTTACCAAGATACACCTGTAGGTTTCCATTGCCTCTTTGGGATGGAATCATATTCCTTTCTGGTCACTCCAGTACTGAGCAAATGCCCAAAGGCAGAACAATCCCTAAGTAGGTCCACTGGCTCCTTTCCTATCATCTCCTCCTACCCTTGTTCAGTTTAGCTCAGGTTTACTGCTGTTTTGGCAGCAAAGAGCAGATGCACATGCTCACCCTTCAGCAGGCTCTCAGTTTCCACCCCTGTCCCCTGGGTCACCTTTCCATGTTGTCCATACATGAGGAAAGGATGCAATCCAAACACAGCCTGGCATCCCTCAGACTGGTAATGGACAAGAAATCCAAGGTTCCAGGGGGTCTGCATGGTGCTGGCAGGGTGTGCCCTTTGTGCTGGCCAGGGGCTGTGCCCATTCAGCTATGGGGGATGGACAGAGCTGCAGGGGCCTGGCAAGGGTGGGGAATGCAGAGACAAACATCAGCAGCACCAGGGGAAGCAGTGGGATCTGGCCATGCTGTGAGACACCCAGGGGAGAGAGCTGGCTCCTGGTGAACTGCAGAGGGAAGGTGGTGGCAGTGATGTGGCACAGTGCAGGCTTGTGGGGATACCAGTTGTTGGTTTCTCTGGGTCTGGATTGAAGGCACTTGAGGTAGTTCATGTTCACACTCAGGTGTTCATTATTTCTTATCAGTAAAACAGCCTCACTGCTGTGAGTTCTGCAGCTTTTCATTAGAATGCACAAAATGGCCAATAATCTCTTGTTCCAAGGTCTTTTAAGACCAAACTATCCAATTAAGACCTGACACCTGGATTATTTTCCCTTTTAACCCAATAACTGATCCCAAAGAGCCCCCAATGGGCACTTTTCTGCCCAATACAAAATGCCACCCAAACCCATGGAGAAGAAAGAAGAAGCATGAAGAAGAAACCCAGGATGACACCCTGTGCCCTCCATCTTGCTGCCATCCACAACATGCTAAAAATCCCAAACCCTAAATTTCTCACCAAGTGATACATCTACACTGCTCTCTATAATTTATTTCACACTTTTGTGGGTTCCAGTCTATCTTGAAGTCTGGGAAACTTTCTCCATGAGTGAGGGTCAAAGTCAGTGCTGCCCTGGGGGTCAGGGCACCCCAGAGCAGACACAGAAATATTCCATGTGTGCCCTGGGTTTGCACAGAGGCTAAATAAACCTGATGTGGGTTTTGAATGCTTGCACTCAGCATTGTCAGAGCTCTCTGTGTTTCATCTCTCTGTGTTTCTCTGCTCATCCCTGGCAACCTGGGTGGTGGGCACTGAAGGGCACTGGCACTGGGGCTCTTCCCCAAATCCAAATGGCTACAGGGAGGAGTTGTCTGTGGCCTCCTGTTATGGTAAGACTTCCAAAGCAGTACTCCTCATCTGCAACTCTGTCTGAGCTGGAAACAGCCAGAACTTTCTTTGTTTAAGGAGAATATATTCTGGGTGCAACTATCCACAGGAGCAGGACAAGGACCAGACAGATTTCTGCATAGTTCTTTCATACAAGCATTCTACTAATTTTTTTGTAGAAGATTAAATAGTGATCTAATTTTGTAGAAATTAAATAGTGAATCATATTTTAATAAATGCAATATCCTTCATGAATGAATAAAGAATAAGGCAAAATTCCTTCCAAAGTCCTTATGGATTTCATCTTACTTTGCACTCACAACATGTGCAAAAGCCATATCAGTAGGAGTGGAAGTGCTACACCCCTTCTGATAACAAAATGTTCTTACGAAAATCTGCCATGGATGTGGTGAATGTGCCCAAAAAGTACCTTCACTTCACTTGGTGTAGGACATGTTTAAAATAGGTGGAGATACTTAAATGCTCCAGAAATGAAGATGTCTGTGAATGAAACTGCCTGATGAGAAGCAGTTTTCAGGTGGTCTTGGTCAGCAGGATCTGGAGGGAATTTGGTAAGCAGCTTTAGGGGTGAGAAAATGCAGCATGCAGTCTTTCCCATACATAGCATTGTATTTTGTCATCTCTTGTTTCTTGGTGTTTGTTGCCTTTTTTCCTCCTTTTCACAATAATATGGAATCGTTGGTATAAAAATACCATGACAACCTCGGCTTTTGTTTAAAAATTATGTTACCAACAATTATGAGTCAGAAGGCAAGCAAAATATCCTGCAATATATATATATCACTTCTGAGATCTTATCCAGTGTCATGATTATTTTTCTGGGGGAGGACAATGTTGAGAGCAGTTTCCACATCCTAGAAAAATAGGAAATGGGGGAAGGGAATACAAAAGCAAAAAAAAAGGAAAAATATCTGTGTCTCTTTATCTCTCCAGTCAAGTAACACATCCAGCAGTGCTGGTAGTAAAATTGGTAGAATGTTTGCATGGAAGAACCATCCAGAAGGCTGTCTGCTCCTGCAGATAGTTGCACCCAGAAGGTATTCTCCTTAAAGAAAGAAAGTTCTGGCTGTTTCCAGCTCGGACAGTCCCAGATGAGGAGCCCAGCCTGTTCTCTGTGAGCTGCATGCTCAGCCCAAGAGGCCAAATTTGTGAATCCTGGGCCAGGTGAATGAACCCAAACCAGCTGTTACAACGTGGGTGTGAAGTGGGTCCAGCCTCTCCCTTCAGCCCTGCTCCATCTCTGCCTCGTGGAAGTGGGTCCCAAACCTGGCTTTCTATGAAGAGAATGCCAACCCCCCATCCTTTCAAATCTCCAGTTGTTTATCTGATTGTGTTTAGGATCTTTTGTGACCTGGCCCTGGAATGGGTTTCCAGTCCAGTCACACACATGCAGTGTGTGGTTTGGCTCTGAGGTCAGCACTTCATGTGGAGCTAAACCATTTGGGAGCTGTGGTAATGATGTGACAATTAGGACATTTGGCTTATTGAAAAATCCAGTGTTTTCATTTTGCCTTTGGCTTTTGAACTATGAGAGTGCCTTTGGGGTCAGATGTGGGGTTTTGATGTCTTTTAATATAACTATGAGAACTGAAACTCATTTCTTAAACAAAAGCTGAATTCTCACCAAAACACTTCAAGAACTGCACTTTGAAGGAAAACAGTATCCCTGTGCTTGTGAGAAAATAAAGGGACTTGGTAATACTTGGCATATTCACTTAGTATGCAAAATCCTTAGGGCATCTTTCATTTATCTGCAGCACACAATACACACAGACTATAAAACCAGTGGATCTTGCAGCTTGTTGAAAGCATCCCTCAGTTCTGTAAAAATTGATTTATTATATTTAGAGACCATATTTGGTCTTTCTTGGATAAAACCAAGCAATTTCCTGTATAGCTAGCAAAAAAAAAAATATCATTCATGCCTTTTTATTGCATGCACATTTCTTTAAAGATCTCTTGTACATCTGAAATTCTGGATGGATCAGTAATTATCATTCCATTCCACTTTTTTCCTTGCAAGCCTTCTGATGAAATCCTTTCTTCTATTCTTTTAGTATAGTTTGAATATAATATATATACCATAAAATAATAAACCAGCCTCCTGAAACATGGAGTCAGATCCTCGTCTCTTCCCTCATCCTGGAACCCCTGTGAACACCACCACAAACCTGATTTCAGGTTCAGCTCTCTCTTGATAGATTGGTGTACTGTATCCTCAACAGGCAGTTTTCACTGAGAATAGAATAATAATCAAAAAGTTCTCCCATCCTCTCCGGACTCCCACATCCAGGTGGACATTGCCCAGCCAACAGGATGACAGTCTGTGTCACTGCTTAAAAAAGTTCTCTTATCAACAAATGCTGAAGCTTTGCATCCTGCCTAGGAATTATAAATAAATATATCTTTTTTCAGTAGAAAATATTGTAAAGAATTGAGAATCCTGTTTGGCAACAGCAACAAAGGAGCTTAATCAAAAGGAATTGTGCTTTGCAAACTGTTTCAATCCAAATTAAACATGAGGTGGATTATGTCAATAATGTAACTCATCATGGATATTTATTTATGTATCTATTTAGCAGAAATCTGCTAAATGAAGCAGCTTCTGGTGCAGCTAATTACCAGTTAATTGGCTCCCAGGAGTTAAGCACTCCCAGCTGAGGATGTCAGTGCCCAGTTTTGACTGCCACTGCCCCTTTGTGAACTCAGGGCATGCCACAGATACAAAGCCAGTCAAGAAATAAAATGCCCAGCTCATAATTTTGGTGCAAACTGGAAATGCTGTGGCAGCACAGACAGTCCCAATGGCTCTGTTTATTCCCAGAAAATGAACTTGCTGCTCTCTGCCCTGGCTGAGCTGGAGCCCTGCCTCAGCCACGTGCCAGGAGGGGAGGCTGCCATGCAGCACACAAGTGCACATCCAGTGCAAGGATTGAAGTGTCCCCTCCTCCCCCTCTGAGATACACAGACTAAATGAAATTCTGCATCAAGACAACAAATAAAATTGCTAGGCTGTAGGGACTCAATGGAATTAAAACCATCAAACACTTCAAGTGCATTTTCTTAACCTCTAGTCAAACATGAATTTAGGCTATGTGGCAGTTAAGATATTTGATGCAATTTCCTGGAGTTTTTTTGCTTTTTAAATAGCATTCAGAAAACTCTTAGTGAAAAACAGATAAAGAATAAAAGCCTGGAATTAAAATAATAGCCATTTAATTTCATATGCAAGTAAAAAAATGCAACTTCTCTATCAGTGGAAAATGAATTATGGCTGCTTTGCTAATGTGCTTGCAAAGAAAAACCCTCAAAAAGGGCTGTAAAAATAGCAGTGATAATTTAATGTTTACAGGGATTAGTATTTAACAAAATTAAACTTAAAACCTGACTTCAAATATTTATGTTAAAATTCCTAGCAAGCCAGAACATGACCAGCCATTACAAACTGCTGTTCCAGCATTCCAACAGGATTTTACTGTGTTAAGAATTTATAATCTGATTATAGTACACACAACTTTAAAGATTTAAAAAATCAGGCTGCTTCAAATACTGACAGGAGAGTTTTCCTTAACTTCTGTTAGATGTATAAAGATCATTTACCTTCTGAGCACCAATATGCAGGTGTAGTCCATGAGGGCTTGAACAACCAAAACTTTCTAACAATGAAGGTGTGGATAGAACAGAAAACTGAGTTAAGGAAAGAAGATATTTCAGGCATAGCTTCACTAATGATACCTGATGCAGCCTTATTGTTCCAGTGATTAGGGTTAGATTTTGCAATTGCATGAGGTACTGTGGAGAGCTGAAAATAATTTAAATTTCTATATATTAAAAATCAATACCTGCTCAGCAAGGTACAGCTGTGCCCTGCCCAGCTGCACAAAGGACAGGAAGAAGCAGACTTGCCCATGTGGTGGGAAATGGGCTGGAAATATATGTTATCTGGAGAACCTGTGGCAAGGATGGAATATGATCCTTATCCTGAATTTTAGTGAATGTTACTGTGGGTGCCAGATTTTTGGATTGCAGTTCTCCCTAGTAATCATCCAGTCTGCAGGATGATGACATGTATCCTTCCCCAGAGAGAGAGCAACCTCTGCCTTCTCATCTGTTATTGTAAGAAAATATAAGAGTTATTAAACTGCAAATACCACTGATAAACAGAACTAGCAAGTGTATGCACCTTGTGAATGGCAGCTGCATTGTTGTGATTTTGGGACTGTGTTAGGCAGTTGTGCTGCAATTAGTTGAAAAAATCACAATCTAGAGAAGAGCAATCAAGGTAAATTTTAGCTAACCTCCGTCTTCACAGGACCTTTAATATATCTGGGGCCATTTGAATAGTTCTTTAAAAGCAGTAAGCCACACATTTGGTTCTGGCTTAAGGTATATAAACTGCTGAATGATGATGGTTTGTTTGGATTCCCTTTCCACTGGCAGTGGAAGGCAGCCTTACAGGAATGCAGCACTCTAATCCTGCAAGATGCATTATGGCACTGCAGTGCTTTGCCCTTCAGCTGGAGCCTGCTGCTTGCCACAGGAGACTGACCATGCTCAGGCCATCAGTAATCCAACCTCTGCCCAACTACCCAGCAGCTTAAACCCACAAAAATCTGCTGGTTTAAAATTTTTACCTTTTTGTAAAATTAGTGATAATTTGTCAATTACTGTTCTTCAACAGGAACAGGTTAACCAAGAGAAACTTAATCAGGAAAGCTTTTAAGCCTCTATTTTGGTAACATGGTATTCACAAAATATAACAGCTTTGAAAGGAGATTCCTTTGGCATGTGTTGAGTATTTGTAGGAAGGGCACGTAAGGACCCTACTGAAGGAGATACAATGTGGGGATATTCTCATTATAGTACTTGAGTCAAATGCAAATGTTCCAATAACCAAAACCAGCCCTGGAACCTCTGATCCAGTCCTCTGCCTGGCAAGCATCATGCTCTCCTGAGTATGTATGTGGGTATACACTAGGTTTGATAGGAGAATTTACAAATCCTTTTGTCCTTTGGTCCAAAATTGCAGGACCTACAACTGAGAGGGAAACCTGGTTGTCCCTATCAGTCAGTGCCAGTGCTGCCCTGCTGGAGAGCAAACATCCAGCACAGATCTGCACCAAGGCAGATAAATGGCCAGAGGTGCTGGGGATCAGACCTCAGGAGCATGGGAAATAATAAAGATGACAGATGTCTGCTAGTACATGGTTTTATTCAGTTTTATTTGATTAACACTGTTACAGTGTGTTTATTTCAAAGAAGAAGTTAAAGCCTCTATGATAGGATTTTGTTGGTGCTCTAAACTGAAACTCCTTTTATTCTGCTAATCCTTTCACAGGCTGCAGGCTCTGTCTCCTCTTTTCAGGCACACAGTCCACTGCTTTATTTCCTGCTCCTCTGTTCTGACTCTTGTACTTGGTCTGACTTCTCTACTTCCTTAACTTCTGACTTGCTCTCCTCTTCTCTTGCCAGCGTTGGGGTATGTGGGCTGCATTTCATTACCATGAAGAGGAAACCTCAGCCTCCCTTGCCCTTCTCTGTGGCTGCAATGATAAGGCAGAAACATCAGGAAAAGCCTTCTCCTGGGGACTGGGAGACTTTTTCAGTGGGATATTCTCACTGGGAGCTCCCACACCCTGCTGCACTGGGCAGCCTGTGCAGCACTACAGCTGTGCCAGGAGGGGATCACAACCTGCTGCTATTGCTGAACTCCATATTGCACTTTCCTCTTTTGCCTTTTTCCTTGGCATCAGGGGCCTTGAGCAGGGTTTGTGGCAGGGCAGTGCTGCCAGGTAAGCATGAGGGAAGCCCACAGACAGCTGCAGAGCAGTAATTCTTGGTGCTCCCATTGCATCCCCACTGGGAGTGGCACCTGGGTCTATGGGGAACAGAGGCTCAAACTTCCCCCCTGTCTGTGGGACATAAAGGAGCTCTGTGACCCTCCAAGCAAAGGAGAGAGGCTTCAACCCTCCTGCTGATTTCCAAAGAGAAACTGAGTGCCAAGCCTACCTTGGTGTTGTGAGAGGGGTGTGGAGGATCCCTGTGACCATGCCTGGATTGCCCTGGTAAGAAGCTGCAGCTCTGCCCACTCACTGCTCTGCAAACACTGCAGCTTTATGTGGCTTTGGCCCTTGGTATCTGTCCAACATCTGCTTTCTGTGCTCTCTGCATCTCAATATCCTGACTGGCAATTTTACCTGCAAAGGGCAGAAATGTGTTGTTAAATCCCCTGGTGTAGAAATGGGAGTGGGTAAAGCTCTGCCCTGCAAGCATGCTGGAGGACATGGGGGTCTTCTCTAGGACACTGTGTGACTGATAAATTCTGATTTTAATGAAAGCACCTGACAGTGGAGATTGGTCCTTCTGTGGTGGCTTAGGGGGCAGATGCCAGCCCATTCAGCTGATTTAATGTCTGTCCCTCAGCTGAGAAATCCCACAAGTGACAGCTGCATTTCTCACAGGGCTCTCTATACCTGCAATGGTTTTTGGTATTTACCAAGAAGAAAAGCAGTTCCAAAATGCTGCTCTAAAGCTCACCAACTCAGATGTGAAAACATCCAAAGGGTTCAGCTGTGCTGGGTAGTGCTGAGGCTCAGACAGGACAATGTGACAGCCACAGCTCTTCAGCAGGCCACTCTTCAGCCCTGCTCATGCCAATGGTAAAGAACCCTGCACCATTTTTGAAGCACAATTTGTTTTATGGGAAATGCTGGATTTTTCCCCTTTTTTCTCCCCCTAACTCTATTCTTTTTGCTCACTGACTGATCACAGTGAACAGATTATTCAGTCTGGAAACTTCAATAGGAGCTGCTGCCCAGTGGGAAAGCCTCTTGCTGTCCATTCCTGAAAGCTGTCAGTCATCATGGATGTGCCATTGGCCAAATCAGAAAGATTAAATAAAGCATCAGGATGCAATTTGGAGAGTTACACAGCACACAGAAGGATTTTTTGTCAGACAGGTGTAGGCTCTAGAGGAAGAAACCAGCCTGGAAGTTGGCACATCTCCCTGACCCCCTCATTGCTCCACACTCCCTGCTTACCTCTGCAGCTTTCTGCTGTGAAAAATGTTCCTCTTTGCAAATTAAAAACTTTGTTTGCACACACTGGTGTCCTTGCAACCCTCAGCTATGGCTGCCAGACACCCACGTATGCCCTGCACCAGCCAGGGGACACTGTGGGGATTTATGGGGCAGCATGACAGGAATGAGCAGGTCTGGAGAAAAAACACAGCTTGAACTTGATGGCTCAACTGCAAATAAAGCAAAACCTAATTCCCACTCTTCCCCCTGATTTTCTCTCAAATTACTGGCTTTTATGCCTTCTGCTGTGACCCCACAAAGATGAGCTCTGCAGAAGTGTCCTCAGGCTCAGGCTAGTTGGTGGATTTTTGACTGTGCTTACACAGCTTCTGCAAACTTGGGATCCATCAAGAGCATCTCTAAACCAGGCATCACTTCATCCTTGATTTCTGAAAGGGTATAATGGGAACTTCAGGATGCTAAACTTTTAAGGTAAAGCTTATTCTTCAATATTACCCTGAATATTAAAAGGCTAAAATGTTCAAAGTGCCTTCCTGAATTGCAATTCCTGGCAATACATATTTAAAACAAAGCTATGTGAAAATGGCAGTAACAAATCATCCAAATACATTAACTGCTGTGTTATAGCTCATGTTATTGAGAAGAAAGATTGATTTAGAGTCTCCTGTAAGATCTACTGCATTGCCTAGCATTTTACACAACCTTTTTTTGGATGCAGATGTAAACAAGACATGAATTTAGCAAAGCTTGGGGTTGTTGCAGGTTTCACACCTCCTTAAAAGAAAATCGTTCAATCTCCTGAGTTTACATTCTTCTGGCTGTAAATCTGTGTTAGTTTTACCTCCTAACACAGTAATGTCAGCATTCACATCTCTAAGTGGCTTTATCTCTGTTTTATCAAGGAATACAAAGATAGGCTATGGTCAATGAACTGAGGTGGAATTTAAAAGCAATAAAATTTAAAAAAAGGCATTTATGCTTCCTGGGGTTTGCACAGCTATTGCACAATGATACCTGACTTAAAGCTTGCACTTAACTCAAAATGCACTTTGGTAAACAGCTCAACCTGAGTTTAAATGAGATTTACAAACACTTACCAGCTCAGTGTACACTTTGACAGACACCACTTATGATGATGTGTTGCTGTCCTCATGTATTTAGAACCAGTTCTGACTTGTATCTTGACTTTATTTTTAAATATATAATTTATTTTAAAGAACATGTTTAGTCAATTTTACTGCAGAGAACTAGAAACTCCAGGATTTCCAAAGAAATGGCAGCTTTTCTTGCAGTTCTTAAATATCTTTGATCTGGGAATTCAAGGACCTGTTGTAATATGATCAGGAGTTAGCAAAATTGCTATATAATATTGTTATCCATGTATGAATCTTGTATTTGCAGATATCACAAGTATCTTTTGAAATTAGGTATCTTCAGAATGATGAGACTTCATGTTGCTCACTGATGTCTTTATGTAACAGGTTTATCTAAGCAGTTGACCAGCTGTATAAAAAATTCATCAAAAGAATGTCACTCCTGTCCCCTGAACAGAAAAACTTGTTCATAGAATAGTTTGAGTACACAGAAACATGGAATTAAATTAGCTAATCCTGCAAAACAGATGTTCACACAGACTTGAACATCCCTGTATCACAGTGTATGGGACCCTGCTTATAATCCACATTTTCTGTTCTAGCTTTGTAAGAGTTGGAGATCTGTCTTGTTTTCTGCTTTCCTGGTTTCCTAAAGTATCAGACTTATGGTTGAAGCATGTTCTTTATAAATGTCACTTTACAGAAGTTTCTCCTTGGTTTTTGGTTTTTCAGTTCTAGTCCTTCTGAGCAGCTCAGCCAAGAGTTCCTCAGACTCTTTCAGAGGGCCTCAAAGGAAACAAAGGCATTTCAATAGATGGAATATTCACAGACTTTTTCAGGGGGGTTCTGTGAGAGGGTGGCTAAAAGTGAATTTGCTCCTGTTTCCCTTTGTGTGCCCCTTTCCCTGTCTGAAATAGAGAATGATCCCCCCCTGCTGCAAAGGCAGCCAGGATGCTGCTCCTGTCCCTGGCTGTGCTTGCTCAGTGACAAGAGTGCTCACTTTTGGATTTGGGGTAAATTGAGGGAATGGGACTGACCCCTGTAATTCAATAAATGAGAACAGATTACACTTGGTGGCTTTGCTGTCTGCTGTGCCAGCTGAACACTGCAAGGCTCATTCCCTGACTGCCAGCCTTGCTCAGGTGTGGGGCAATCAAGGATTAATGAGTTTGCATCTAGCTGCTTTCATTTCATTTAAAGCCTATGAGGCAATGAAGTCCTCCACTCCCGATGCCTTCAGCAGGATCTGAGGGACTTGGGACCAGTTAAGAAAAGGGTCTTTAATTTTCTGTCAGCAGCACAAGCATGTGAAGGAGAGCTGTTCCTTCTGTATGCACTTGTAATATGTACAGGATTGGCACCTTTTGTAAAGTCTGCTTAAATCTTGCTGTGTTGCTAGGGAACTGGCCCTGTCCACAACCAAAAAACATGGAGACATTGTGTCCTACTGGTTTCTGGCAGAGTTTACCATAAGAAATGGCTTAATTGCAACAAGATCTGCTAACAGTAGTACAAAAAATGTGATTTGTCAGCTTTTTTTGTCAGCTTTTTTAAAATTACAAATATTTTAATTCTGTCACACACATGGAAATCCCTTTCAAGCTAAAAGCTAGGCATGTGAGGACAGCACCAGAATCAAACACTTCTTTCCTTTATTCTTTAAAATACTGATTCAGCTATTTTTAAATTTACTTGAGTCAAAGTACAGTGTTTGCAAGCTTAACAAGCTTGGATACTCTCTGCTCTTTTGTACTAACTAAGGCTATTACTATTTTCAAGACTCTTATAAAAAGAATTCATTGTGTATGTTTCCAAAATATATGGTTTTTCAAGTTTTCAGACTGCATTTAAAAGTATCAGAAAAAAGAAACCTGTATTTATGGAGAGCTAGAATGACATTTCTGATACAGTTTCGTAACCCTTTCAGGACATCAGAACTGTCTGAGTTGATTTAAATTAGTGATAAAACAAGGCTTGGAACCCCAGATACCAAAGAATAAGTCTGCTATCAAAACAGGACAAAATTTGGGCAGAGAAAAAAATAAGCCATGGGGAAATCAAAATGAAATATAGTCTGAGGTGACCTCCCTTAAAACAAACAAGTAAATCCTGTCCTATTAAGCTCTCAGGAGAGCTGCTAAAGAATTTTGAAATAATCCAGACAAGGAACTCAACCCCACATTTTCATTCTTGTCAGTCCTTTTCTTGCAACTCCCTAAGAAAAAATGATCCCTTGTGTGTTTTGTCCAAAAGGATGAATTTTTATTGTATAAAAGCACACACTTTAAAGCTGTAAGTCCTCATTCCTTGGCAGTCATTAATTTCAGGTTTATGGAGAAACACAAACTGATCCTTTCCAAGGCATGGGTGGGCAGGGAGGCAAGAAACTCTTGTGGATTCATCAGCCTTCTACATGGGACCAGGGGAATCTCACAGCACAATACCATTACAAACCTGGAATATCTGGCACCTGTTAATAGCTTTTCCTGCTCCTCTCAGGATAGTTACACAATTTAACAGCAAAAAGATGGAAGACACTGAAGAACTGGGAGACCAGCCAAGCAAGGATGTTTTTTCTTGTCACAGCTGTAGCTTATAATGTCATACATGTGTACACAAGTGCAATGGCCTTTCACAAAACTCCTTGTGTTACAGAGAAGGTGTTTCAATATTCAGACCTCAGCTTTTGTCTTCCACTGTCTGGATGTATCTCTGTAAGAGAACAACTTTTTACACTGAGTGCTCCTCCCTGGATTTTCTAACCCAGAGTTAATATGCAATAATTAACACGTCTGTGTGTTGATCAGTCCTACATGTGAATTAGAACATGGTCATCCTTGGATTTTTTAACCCAGAGTTAATGTACAATAATTAACATGCCTGTGTGTTGATCAGTCTTACATGTGAATTAATAATTTTGTGATGGGCAGCCTTGTGACTTTCATTGCCACAGATCACATTAATATTGTGGATTTTGGCTCTCTGACCCAGTGTAGTCAACAGAGTGAGATTCTTCCTTAAATTGTTTTCTCCTGGATGTAAATAAGGCCCTTATGTTGTTCAAACATCATTTTTTTGTGGTATACTATTTTAAGATGTTTGGCCTGATCTAGATTAAGCAGCTTCATATAACTGATGAAAGAGCTATTGTTTTTCACAGCAGAAAAACTGCCACTCATCCAGATCACTGACCTATTTCTTGGAGTTAGAGGTAACCTTTCTGAAGTTCTACTGCTTTTAAATGGGATGTTTCATACTATTGATATTTTGGTCCCACATGTGAAGTGTGATTATGCCATTATTTAAGGATCAGATAAAAAAGAATTCAACTTGATTCTCAGATGCCAAAAGATTTTAGTTTTCTGTAAGTTTTGCAATTATTCTAAAGAAAGTGTTCAATGAATCAGAGGAATTCAGCTCCAGGGGTTATTCCACTACTCCATAATACAGAAACTCCTCAGGCTTAAGCATCACCAGTATAGCCCTCACCACTTTCCTTGCTCTGGGATCCAGTGGAATTTGTCTCTATTGCCTGAAAGAGATGATGAACCATGTGTAAAAGGAAGAATTTAAACAGCTCACCCCAACACTGCACTGGTTTGTGCATTACCCTGCAATCTGAACACCAGCACCTGCAAGCTCCTGAAGATGGGAACAGTCTGTAGACAATCACTCTTCAAATCTTGCTTTTCACTCCTGACTTGCAAGGCCAGTGCCAGAAGAAAACATTAGGAGAATAAACTAATACTGCATAAAGAGATTTTGTGCAGGCTGACATTAATAAATGTATTTACCACTGCACATACCTTTTCTCTGCAGGACAACAGGGCTTGCATATTCTCTATGCTCTCTCACTATACAGAGAGGGCTGCAAGCATTTTAAAAGGAATTAGGGTGTTGAGATGCTCAGTCAATGTTGGATTGCTGGCTCCCTGCTCCTTGCCATGGAACATCTGCTAAAAAACTCTTTGGGAGTGTTCTGGGTTTTTAAGGACCAGCAGAATAACACAACACTGTTAGGATATTTTATATTTGGGGCACTTCAGTACTGACAAATGCCTTCTCATTTTATCATGCTGCAATCAAGATGACAAAAAAGTGTGGCAGCTAGTAGAAACTCCCCCCACAGCACAACAAAAAACAGGGTCTCAAAAGGAAAAGTTTGGCACATGAAAAGCTGCAAACAAAAAAAAAGCTAAACCTCCACCAAACCATTTCTGCTTGTTGTGAGCCTGCCAAAGCAGAGCAGACTTTCTCAACAGAAAAGGCCACATTATGCTAGAAGGAAATGAGCTGCAAGGCACAGGAAAAGGGAACACGAGTGGAGATTTATGGCAGTGCTGAAAGCAGGCACTGTACTGCCAGATCAGGAGTGAGACACTTACCAAGGATGCTACCTTTGTTAGTTCATCTGTCAAGGAAGGAGTTGCTGTTGTATCTGAACTCCTGGCACTCACTGCAGAGCTCATTGCTTCAGCCTTGTGATCAGAGTCACTCTGTCTCAGTCAGAATTTTCTACTTTTTTAGAAGGTAAGAAGGTAAAAACCCCCAAAAAGTAGCAAAACTCACCCAAACTAAATTCATTCAAACCAAAACCATCAGTCAATGAATTCTTGATGCTAATGACTTGGAAACAGAATTGTGTGGCAATCATTCAGCCACAAATTCAAATACAAATTCAGCTTTTTTTTTTCTCTCTTCATATTGTACATGTGGGACTTCACATGCTGAAGTCTCCTTGATATAGACTGCAGCAGAAAGGCATATCTGTGGACAAATAAAACCCTTTTCTTTCTCCAAAAATATTCAGTAAAGAAAATAATGAAGTTAAGCCATTTAGGGCTCTTTCCTCCCTTCCCCCAGCAATTTCTAATTACAGCTCCTTTTTAGACTTCCTCTGTAAGTCAGTTTAGTCTCAGAGGTAAGCTGCTAGCCCAGAGAAACTGCAAAATCTCCCTGAATTTTTACCAACCTTAATTTGAACTTTGCCATGGTTTTTACTTTCAAGTGAAACTGCAGCTTGTTTTCAGCTCCCTAAATTCAAGTGAAAGGCTACTCTAAACAATTCTGATGGAGAACTGTATGTTGGAACAGTCTTGAAGAACATGGGAATATGTAAAATATCATGCCATAAATGCAACTTTCATTTTGGATGGCCATCTGCTGCACCAAGGGAAATGTTGGTTGGATGTTAGAAAAAGGTTGGATGTTAGAAAAAGTTTTTACAGAATGAATGATAAAGTTCTGGAATGGCTGCCCAGGGAGGTGGTGGAGTCACCATCCCTGGGTGTGTTTAACAAAGCCTGGATGTGGCACTGGGTGCCAGGGTTGAGGTGTTGGGGCTGGGTTGGACTCTTGATCTTGAAGGTCTCTTCCAACCTGGTCATTCTGTGACTCTGTGATCTCCAGCTTTCTTTTTTTCCAACTGCAGGATCCAACCTTTCTCAGCAGTATGAACCTTTTTTCCTGTTGGGTACCATACCAAATTATGGACACCTATCAGCTTAAATGTACATATGGAATGTGGACATGTAGTTTTCAGTAGTTTTGAATTTGAGCCTAAGCCTCTGGGCTGTATGGAAAAAAATCATTCACAAGTCCCTCAAAAGTGTCTTTGTGGTTTCTCACTAGTAAGGAATCTGTGCCATTTATCTCAAACAAAGATTGACTGCTGACTTTACTAAACCATAATTTGCATTTATGAGAGGACAAGACACTGAATTACAGTCCAGAGCTCAATCCTGAACCATTGCCCTGAAAAAAACCCCCAGTTGCGCATTTGTAAATACTTTGTGTGTTCCATCAGTAAGTGCCATGTGGAACTAAATGCTCAACATATTAGTTAGCAAAGTGTGTAACAGATAAGGAAGGCTGACTCCTTTCTAAAGTGTTTAGAAACAAATTTTTTTTTTTTTGAGAGAAAGGAGCACTGAAGTGTAATCTGTATTACTCTCACAAGTCACCAAACAAAAGTGTGTCCTGAAACTTCAGTTAGCTATAAAAGTGAAATGCTCTCACACGGATCCAGAGAGTGAGAAAATTCTTGCTGCAACAACACTGTTTTCTGTGACTCCAGACAGGATCAGAGAAATCAGGAAAAACCATCCAGTAATGTGGGTGGTGGTTCTCTGCTGTTTTTTTTTTCATACATCTTTCTTTCTGCTGCAGTTCTGTAACTTGGGTACTGCTCCAGTGAAGTCCATTGGGTCTGACCAGTAATGATCTGCTAATGATTTGAAATGTTACTTGATTAACAGATGGATCTGATTCAGTGACCAAGCCCAGTCCACTTGAGCAATGGTGGCACATGAAACGTGACCAGAGAGGATACAGCAAGCACTGTGCATTAACACCTATCCATTTCCACTTGAAAAAGAGGAATATGAAGGCAATTCCCAGTTCCACGTGTTCTCTCTCCCCAGTGTTAAGCTAGCAGCTTGCTGAATCCTGTTTCTGCCAACAAAGACTATCTGTGGGGTTTTAAGAGATGTCAGAATGGAAGTGGCACACAGTAAGGAGACAGCTAATTGACACACAGGAAGGCTGGCAAATGGCTTTTTGTTACTGACAAGGAGGAAAATCACATTGGGGTGCAGCCCTGGGAAGTGATATTTATGCAAATAAAAACTTCTGTGTACATGCATATGCAATTATTTGCACATAAGACAGGCAGCTATAATTACAATTATAATTATAATTACAGCCAAGGCAACTGAGTTGTTCTGAAGGATTACCATGGTGTGGGCAGTAAATTGCACTACAGGCCAGGACAACTCTGCCTAAGGATGGATCTCTGATGGAAGGAGGTTTCTGAGCTTGTGGGGCATTCTGCTGAGACCATCCAGGTCATGGGCTCAGCTAGGATGGAAGCAAAGCCTGTGCTGTCATCTGGGCAACTGGACAGATAAATGCCAGAAAGTTACCTTCAGAACTAGCAAAAATTGAACATATTGCTCACTGAACACAGTTTTGTTGCTATCACTGGACCTGAACCAGTTCATAAGGGATCTCACATCAAATTCATGTGTGAGCAGAGTAAGTACCACAAGCATTTTTTAAGCAATGCCAAGTCAGCTGATGCAGATAACTTGCCTGCCTGTGCTCAGCAAAATAAGATGTATTTAGTTTTAGCTGAAATATTTCATTGTACTTGAATTTGTAAGGCTTCTAGTCAGTCTCATATAACCTGATATTAAATCATTCATGAGTATACAACAGGTTTCATCATAATGCTAGTATGACCCTATGGCTACTTTCATGCAGTTTTACAACCACATAAATAAAGCTTTTAAGAGATGTTTAACTGTTTGTTTTATATAATGTTACTTGACCTCTTTTAAACAGTTAAACAACCCTTTTTACATGTTATAGATACAATTTGTGTATACAGTTAAATATACATTTCTAATATATGAATGGTGAATTTTGTTTTTCAGACCCAAAGAACCAGGCTGCTTTAAGACATTAATCAGCCTGCACTTTCTAGTTCTTGTAACTTTCTAAAGAAAATGGAATGTGGTAGAAATTACATCAAGTCATGGAACTTTTTACTTAGTTTTTTATCTGCACAGGCAAGACTCCAAGGGAGGCACTGTATAGCTAAGATGCCTGTGCTCAAAGAAAATACACATAAAAAATCTTAATTACATATACAGTCCTATGAAAGCATGTGCATGAAATAACTGTTCAGTTAAATACAGCATTGATTTCTGTGTCTGCCAAATAAATCTAGTGTGGATTTCAAACAATGATATACTATCTCTATGTTATTATCTAGGACATAATAACACATGTATGTCACTACTTTTTAAGCTGTATCCCTTCATTTAAGTACTGCCAAGCTTGATTTGCAGTGCATGTGACTGCATTAGATTATTTGTTTTCACTGTACATAACCATGTTTGACACAGAGCAGTTTGGGTGTTTCTACAGCCTGTCTCAGGCACTTTCCAAAAGTGCTCTTTCTGTGACAGAGATGAATTGCCAGAAAGATTTGTTACTACTACTAAACACTGTTCAGTTTTACAGTCATTGACTACCAGTCTCTATTTGGAGTTAAAGGGTTTTGTATTTAGTACCTTTATTTACATCAGGATATTCAGAAGAGCTGGCTTCCTCAGTGTGAAATGAACTTTGGAAATAGCCTTCTTCTCTAATCAGGCTTGTTTGTAAACAAGTTAAAAAATGTAAATGAAGTAATGAGAGACAGATGTATGTTGAGCAAAAGTTAGGCTGCTGAGAGAGATCAGGAGACTGTTCTATGGGGTGGATATAGGAAGGATGTAGTCCTAATTTGATGTAGTTTATTATGGGGGTTTTTCCCTGCATAGTTTTTTTGTTAGATGAACTGGTATTTCTTATGGCAAAACCTTTCAAAGCTCTATAAAAGGCGGATAAAAATTTGAAAGCGTAAGTTTTGTGAGTGCATTAAGACAGCATAGCGATTTATTGTGCTGATAAATACCTCGGTTGTGAAAGTAGTAAGAAATTGCCCTACAATTCAAAACATGTCAAGAAGATTGAAAAGTAAGATCTGTTTTCCAGGGAATTAGCACAGGGCATGGGAGCTTCAGCTGGCAGGATCCAGGCTGTCCGTGCCCTCCCTGCTCCCTGAAGCAGACTGTGCCCTGTACCCCAGGGCAGGCTGAGCCCCCTGAGCTCAACAGCCATGGATGTTTAACCTGAGGTACCCACAGAGGCTGCCTTGATTCTCTTGGCTGCAACTCTGATGGAATACTGCTGACAGACTGCAAATTCTACAGACTGCATCCTGCCATTATTGGAATACTCTCAAATACAGTGTAATAGTGACAAAGGTGCTCCCACCCCCAAACCTGCTCCTCACTCCATGTCATTGCCTGCTGAGTGCTCCCCAGCACTGTCTGATTTCCCAGCTCTGCAACTCATACAATACCTTGTTTCAAACAAGCAGAATTAGTGTAGAGAAGGCAACCACAAACTTATTAATCATGTATTTATAAACTCATATTTACAGCATTTTTCAAATACTCCCTCATGTTTCCTCTTCCTAATTACTAGAAGATTATAATTCTCTATATCCATCCTGCAGCTGATTAGAATTGTAGAACAGTCAGCTAAACCAGAACATTTGGTGTAATGCTGGCAGACCACAGCATCAAATTTCTATTTGATAATATTAAAATATGCTCATACATTTTCTGTACCTGCCAGAACATTTAAAGAAAAATAAGAAAGCATAATGCTTATGTCCATACAGAGCAAGAAGAGGTTTTTTCACAAGTGATTTTTGGTTTTCTTGGTGTTCTCAGTAGGACTTTGCTGTGGGATGCATCAGAATCTGATGTCTAAACCCTTGAAATGGGTTTCCCTCCTCCACCCAAAACCAGGAAATCCAATATGATGGCTGACATAAAAGTCCTGGTCTGTCCTTTGGTCTGTTCCACAGGCTCTGACACACTGACTGCATCTGTTCTTTCCATGCTACTCAATCACTTGGAAATAAATCTTCCCCCTATGTTAAATTCTATCAAACAGAAAATTTGTGAGTTACCTGGTTGCCGAATATCAACTTGGGTCAACTAGTTTATTTTTTTTATAAAGAAGTCTTAAATAAGATTTCATTTAGTTAACTCCAGTAATGGCTTGCAAGCCTATCTGATGTAATTTAGTGTCCTCTGATTTGAGGCTGTCATGTTTTATGCAGTGACACCTACAAAGCCGGACTATTCCTACTAGATACCACTTTGTTACAGAAGTCTTTGATAAGTGATGTAACTTCATGCATCTGCACACAAACAAATCAAACTAAAAAATAGGATCCTATGGTTGTGTTTCAAATGTCTTCTATGAAAATATGGGGAAATTGGCAGAAGAATTTTCAGGCTTTATGTGGCAAAGCAGATAACCTTCTCTAACACTTAGACCATTTGAGAGTACTACAGTTTGTCAAAAATGTCAGTGCATTTCCTTGCTCAAATGTCCCTGATTAGATGAGAAGCTGTTTCACAAGGTTTATTTTGGACAAGCATGACATATATGAATTCTGCTTGCAGGATATTGCAAATAAGGTTGATGAAAGGTTGACTGGGAGAGAAGGGTAGCAGTCTCAAGGTACCATTCTGTCATACCTAATAAATGACAGAGATGCCATAAATCTTCCCTAGGGCCAATAGCAACTCAGGGAATACCTAACCCTGGAAGTGCCTTACCTACAGCAAAGTGCAGCACTCAAAACTTGACTCTAACACAAGGTCATCTGAGCTCCACTGAGATCCAGAACTGAGATTTTCCCCTTAAATATGCTGAGGGATTCAAAATAAACGTATCTTTGGATATGTAGAACACATCTCCCCAAAAACTGCAGATACGGATTTCAGTGTTTCACTATGGGAATGGACTGAAATATTTTCCTTTCATATAACAGCCTTGCTCACAATGATCCTGTTCAATGACACTGAATTTTGTTTGTTTTTGTTTTTTTTCTTTTTGTTTTTTTTTTTTTGGTTTTTTTTTGCAAGACCATATCCACCTATATTGGACATAGAGGCAAACATGACTAAGACCATAAAATTGCAGTAGGGCACTGTGATTACTATCAGTTTAGTCCTCTGCCTCAAGCTTGGTGACATCAATCACAGAGACACATGGGGGTGTCCAGGCAGTTCTGCCTCTGAGCCGAGCACTCCCATGGATGTGGCAGGTCCCGCTGTGCCCGCTGTTCCCTCCCTGTGCTGCCGCGCACCTCGACACAGCTGTCACTGCCAGCCTTGTCCCCGGGTCCTGGTGACAGAACGGTCTTCCTGCGGGGTTTGGAGGCTGACTGTATTAGTACAGGCTGCTTTTATTGATCTGGTCGAATCTTCCTTGCCCTCACATCCCCAGCAGTGATGGAGCACACGGAGGGAGAGAGCTGCCCAAATTTCCCAGTTTTGATCTGTTACGGGAGCAGCAGCTCAGCCCCGCTGCTGACCGCGGTGCCAGCGACGGCTGCTGGGGACAGCACCTCTGCTAGCCACGGCTGCTCCTGGGGGACAGCACCGCTGGCTGCTGCGGGACAGCACCGCTGTGCCAGCCACGGCTGCTGGGGTCCGGGACAGCAGCGCTGCCAGCTGGCGCTGCCGCCACCGCCGCTCCGGGACAGCCCGGCGCTGCCTTCCGAGAGCCCGCGCTGCCACCTGCACTTTGCAGAGCCCCGATCTCAGATAATCAACCTGGCTCAGCCTGATAAGCGAGCGCCGCAGAAGCCTCAGCAGCTCACCAGGCATCAGGAAAGACTTGAGGTCACCTCAATTTGGCGCTCGCTGAATGGCTGGGCAGAGGGGGTTCACCGCGGCTGGCCCCTCACACGGACCGTGTGTTACAGCCCCTCGCCGCCCATCCCGCCGCGGGCCGAGCCGCACGGAGCAGCGGCGCGCTGTCCCTGGCCGGTGCCGCACACCTGCCCGCGGAGCCGCGCATCGCCTATCCCCGCGCCGGCCGGTGCCGAGCCCCGCCGCAGCGGCAGCACAGCCCAGTGTCAGGGCTGTCAGCGGTGCCCTTACCGATGATGATGGCACAGGCGCTCACCAGCCCGATCTCCTTCTTCAGCGCCACCCGCTCGGGGCCGCCGGGCAAGCGCTGCTCCCCGCCGGCCATCGCTGCCCGCGCTGCTCTGCCCCGCGGCCCCGCGCGCATGCGCCGCCCCGCGGGCCGGAGCCGGGGGGGCCGCGCCGGACGGGGCCGGACGGGCCGCGGGACCCCTGAGGGCAGCGGTGCCTGAGGGCTGCGGTCACTCGGAGCGGGCCGCCCTCCGCACCTGCCAGCGCGTCCCCGAGAGGTGCGGGGACAGCAGAGCCAGCGCTGTGCGGCGAGGGCTCAACGCCGAGCGCTGCGCTCGGACATTCGGCGTGTCGGGCAGCGGGTTCTGCCCGGCGCCACGAGCCAGCCTGGCGCCGTGCCCGGGCCCCCTGGCAGAGCCGCCCCGAGCGGGCTGCAGGGCCACCGCCTCCTCTTGGGCTCTGTTAGTTGAGGTGGTGCGATAACGTACAGAATAAACGTTTTATTGCTTGTCATCGGTACTGCCGGAGTTAAAACCAAGACGGCAATGCCGGAGATTGGCTGGTTTCCATACTTTTTAACTTAAGTTTCTCCGCTCTTTCTTCCCACCTTGTTTGACACTTCTGAAGGGCTCTCGCACCGGCTCTTTCGCACCCGCGGGGCTGAGCGGCTGCCGGGGCTCTGTCCGGAGCTCTGTCTCTCACAGCCCTGCGGGGCTGAGGGGCTGCCATGGTTCCCTCCCGTGTCCTGCACATCCCCGCGGGGCTGCCATGGCTCCCTCCCGTGTCCCGCACAGCCCTCCAGGGGCTGAGGGGATGCCATGGTTCCCTCCCGAGTCCCGCACATCCCCGCGGGGCTGCCATGGCTCCCTCCCGTGTCCCCCACAGCCCCGAGGGGCTGCCATGGCTCTCTCCCGTGTCCCGCACATCCCCGCGGGGCTGCCATGGCTCCCTCCCGTGTCCCGCACACCCCCGAGGGGCTGCCATGGCTCCCTCCCGTGTCCCCCACATCCCTGCGGGGCTGAAGGACTGCCATGGCTCTCTCTCCCGTGTCCCCCACAGCCCTCCAGGGGCTGAGGGGATGCCATGGTTCCCTCCCGAGTCCCGCACATCCCCGCGGGGCTGCCATGGCTCTCTCCCGTGTCCCCCACAGCCCCGCGGGGCTCGCCGGGCCGGCGGCGGCTGCTGACAGCTATAGCTGGGGGTATCTGCCGGGGAACATAAGGAAAGAAATGTTTTCTTTCCTCACACAGGGGATGGAGCTTAAAAGTTAGGATCTGCGTTCGGCAAATCTTTGCTCTGTGAACAAACTGCCTTCACAAGAATATCAGTGAATGAAGTCTGCTCTCATGTGATATCAAAAAGTTGAATCGTAGCTTGGGAACCTGGGCTCTTTCCTCGAGTTGTAACAGCCAAGAGTTTATTGATGGGAATGCCCAGATCGTTACTTGTTTCTAAGATGATACCTTGTTTACAAGATGTTTATAAGATGAAGATACCTTCCTGAGGCCATTTCTGTGTTCAGAGGAGACCCCCGTGTAGGTGACCTATTCTGAAAGTGCACAGGTTAGAAACATTTCCTAAGAAGATTTTGTGGTAACTGACAACGTTCACCAGTGGGACAAACAACCAGTGCAAACTGGCGAGATTGTGGCAGGGTGGGACAGGCAATGTCTGGTTTTTCACCCCAGTGAAGGAAGTTGGGAGGTTTCTGTGGTGACACCAATCTGATTTTCTTTGTCTTCACAATGAAAACTATGACAACTGGTAAGCCTTTGAGAAAATCCGTGGATTATTCTTAGAAAGCTTATAATTGTAAGTGATTTTACTTTATACTGCTGCTTTATTCTGCTCCTTTTATAGAAAAGCTTACTGATTTTCAGAGGCTGAGGCTTGTTTCCTAAGTTGATCTACTGCTGTTTCTGAATGAACTGCCTCACTAACCACTTCTAAAATGTCCTTTTATTGAATGACTATGTGATTTTTATAAAAAAAGTTTACAAGAAGAGTTACTTTCTGGACTATATAAACAGTACTACTGTTCTTCTTTTAAAGACTACAAAATATATATATACAAAGACTGGAAACAAAGTTTCAGGTATTCAAAAGTAATCTGATGTATTGGGTGTTTCTTCTAGCTGCCCTAATTGATTGATTCATAGCCTTGTTTCTTAGTAACTCATGTATATTCTAGTAGGTACTGCTGAAAGGTGCTAGGCATTTTTAGACAAAATAATGTATTTTGGGAAAGTTTTCTATGATAATCTATTTCTTTTGTAAAAGCTAAAAAAAATTAGTTTGAACATCATTTAAAAAAGTACAAAAGTCAAGAAATATGTGAATGAATGGTGTTTCTAACTCTACTGAGTTTCAAGAACCTAATGAAATTTAGGCTTAATTAACCTTTACAAAAACCCCACACAATCTGTTAAATGAATGACACTTGAGAAGGATAACACTGCACTTGTTTCCTTTGGCTGTGGTAAAAGTGTTGGTTTGCTCCGAAGTTTGTGTGACAGAAATCCCAGTCAGCCCTCTTCTACTGATTAGTGAGCAACAGAGCCTGCTGGCCATGGGATGATGGAAATGAATGCTAGAATTCATTTAACTCTAATAATCTTCAAATCAACTGATCAGTAGCTGCAGGATTTTTTTAAAAAATATTCTGGCCAATTTATAGGGCTTTCCCAGGGAAAATGCTAAATATTTTTGTGCCTGTGTGTACTCTTCCTTGCTGATAGGTAATATTTTGTTTTGTAATTGTTCTTCCTTACTGAAAGTCAAGAGAAACAACTAAGTGACTATACCGATTTAACAGGTAATAAGAAGGAAAAACCTAACGGAAATGTACCAGAAATCTCTCCTTAGGAGAGGCAGTCAACAAACCATTAAAGCTGTGAAAAGCAGAGGAACCTTAAAGCATCTTGTCCTGGTATCCAGTTTCACCTCGGGTGCCTTTTGAACAAGGCTAAAAGAGCTGGCACTGGAGACCCATGGGGTGAAATCTCAGCTTCATCCCAGTGAAACCTCTTGCAGCAAAAACATTAATGAGCTGCACATCTCAGTGTGGCAGAGAATGGCAGGATATTGTCTATTACACCTTACAGTTTCAGCACCAATCCTGGTTTGTTTGATCCCCGAGGGCAGCATTGTGCCCCTATCTTTGTGTGGGGCTGCTCCCAGGAGGATTAGGCAGCCTTTGTGGCTGGGCAGGGTGTGCTTCCAGGGGCTTCTGACACAGCAGACCCAACTCTCAGCTGCCTGCTCAAGCAGGGACCTTAAAAATGTCAATTTGAGGGGACTTTGCTCTGGGACTTTGTATATATTTCATAGTCTATAAAAGGAGAACAGTAGTACTGTTTATATAGTCCAAAAAGTAACTCTTGTAAACTTTCTCATAAAAATCACATAGCCATCCAACAAAAGGACATTTTAGAAGTGGTTAGTGAGGCAGTTCATTCAGAAACAGAGCAGTAGGAAACAAGCCTCAGCCTCTGAAAATCAGTAAGGCTTTCTATAAAAGCACCAATATAAGGTATAGACTTACCTTTTTCTCAAGAAGCTTAGCATTAATTTCATGGCTGCTTCTTTGTGACATCTCTGCCAGAACATTCTTCCTCATGCAGTAGAACCCTGTGGGCAGTGTAGCCTGGTTGCTTGGTGGGCACGTGGGGTTCTGGGTGCAGCTGTGGGGTGATGAAGGAGGATGGAGGCTGTGCAGCAGCAGCACAGTCCCTTCCTGCCACGTGAGACTGACTTCATCTATGGATTAACGGGGTGCAGCCAAGAAATCTGTGCTAGTCACTTAATTTAGGATTGTAGTCCTGAACCACTGTAGAGAACTTAATTTTTCTCATTTGTCCCGGGACAAATTCTTTCCCTAAATCCATATAAAGAACACTGATTTACTGATTCTTTCCCCAGGGTGTGCATAATAATTTACTTTCCTTTTCAGAGTTTTAAGTGTTTTACTACTGGTGAAGGATTAAGCAGGTGGCTGTTTACGACACAAGTTTTCAGTGTGCCCACATCCATAGCAGAACACTGGAGTGTAGAATAGCAGTGAGCCAGAGACCTGTTGGAAAAGACAGCAGTGACAAAGGTTGCCCACATTAACTGCCAAAAAACGCTCTTTCTTTATTTTCTTCCTGTTTTTTTTTCAGGCTGAGTGCCTGCCTGCTACACTGTGGTTTTTGCACGAGGGTGAAGAGAGGACTTTTCTCAGTTCGTGGTGGTGTTGGCTTATTTAGGTTGTGTATTTTGTCCTATTGTTAATATAGTTTCAAAATGAGCAAGTCAGAGGGCATGTAGGTTCTAATTAGTAGTTATCTGAGGCAACTCTTGGAGCAGAAAACTCATTTAAATTGTTTTGGATTTGAACATACTGTATCTACTTGAGTGACAAAACATTAGAAAGCAAAAAAGCCAAAGTTCTTTGTGGGAAGGCAATTGCTGCATAGCAACTGCATAGAGAGGATGCAGTGAAGCTTGCATGTATTCTCCTTTGTTGCTATTTTTGGCCTTATTTTCTTCATGTTCTGAAATGTACAGAAATTCTTGAAGTTGTTGGAATGAGTTATTTCATTCATTGCTACTTATGCTCTAAAAAAAAAGAGAAGCAAATATTAGCAATTTGAGTTTTGTATTTTGGAAAGAAAAAAGGAAATTTAATATGCTATTTGTGAAGAGATGCTGTGACTGAGTTTTCAAATGAATGCGATCTTTGATATGTGGAAAGGAAGCAAGCTTAAAGAAATATAAAGATTCTCCTCGATAGCAGATATTTTCCCCAGTCTCACTCAATTTTTCTATTTAGCTACACAATTTTCTGTTTTCCTAAAATATAACCAACCTTACAGAACCAAAACTTAAAAGAGTTATTAAAACATAATTCAACTTTGAACTTAATGGGCTCCATGAACAGCAGCTGGGAAACAGTTACTTGGAAGAATAACCTGTTTGTTGTATATTGTTAAATAAACAGTGGGCTGGCTGGCTTAGCAAAAGGAAATTTGGAGACTAATGGGATTGTAAAGCGTTTCTTAATTGTTAATAAACTTGTGAATGAGGTTTTCCATGTTGTGTCTGTGGAAGGCTCATACAGAATGTGGGAGACTGATCTTAGCTGTGCTCTGGATGTGCCCTGCACAAGTGCATGTTAGAGGGGTTAGTTAGGATGTGCCACCCCTGCAGCTGATTTGGGCCTTTGGGCTCCCACTGCGATGGGATTGCTCTTTCTCTGTGTTTCGTCACACTTCTGTAGCAGGACAGAAACTTGTGGAGAATTAGGATTAAACAAGAACACAAACAGGAGAAGGCCACCCATTATTGGAAAGCGACATCAGTGAGAGGGACTCATAGGAAGCCTTTCCACTTTAATGGGATGAGTCCCGACAGGTTACTCTAAATCAAGCCCAGCTGCAGGTGCATCAGTTACTTGTTGAAAGCATCCTACTCTCCATCACCTTTCCTTATTGTGTTCAGTCTCTAAGATGAAGGTGGAAAACAGAAACCTTTGTATTCCTGGTACTGTTTTCTATTGTACATCTGTTTCAGAAAGCTGTAGAAGAAGAAGGCCCATGAGTATGTGATTACTGTGTGACTCCCCAGTACCCCCACAAGAAAATGAGGGATGTATGTTTGAAAAGGAAAACCAGAATCTTTAACTCAGGAAAGTAGGAAAATGTCCAGAGTAGCTTTTATGGTGGGTAGCTACTCTTCTCTGTACTCAGGGCAGCAGGAGAGAGGTTCCCTCAGCTGTGGATCTGTTCTGGCACTATGTTAGAGGCTCATGGAATCACAGGCTGTGCTGAGCTGGAAGGGACTCCAAAGGATCCCTGAAGTCCAACTCCTGGCCTTGCACAGAACACCTCCAAGAATCCCACCCTGTGCCTGAGAGCAATGTCCAAATGCTGGGACTCCAGCAGGTAATGGTGTACACCTTCTGAATTCTGCTGTGTGCTGCATTTGTTGGGCATTGGGAAGAGGCACAGGTAGGGCTGACTGTTTGCACTGACACGCAATGGTTCCATGGCCCTCTGCAGGATCTGGGAACTTTAATTCTGCAATTTGGGAATCTCAGGGCATTCTATAACCAGTGTCGTTGTGCTTTGTTCTCCCCTAACAGGAATGTTGGTCTTATACACAGCAGGGGCTTGCCTGGTGTTGATAACTCCATAGCTTCTATAAAGGACAGTATTTTGACAGTGTATAGAAAATTCAGGGCCAGCTGCATCACATCCTTTGAACAGCACACTTTTATCTGTAGATTCTGGTGACTGGAGTGTTTGCTGTCTTTTAGGCAGATAATTCATCAGGTATGAACTGCTAGATACTTAGATACCATTAGATACATAGATATCTGTGCAAAAATCTATTTCTAAATTTCCATCTACATGAAATGGGTCATTTAATGTTCAAATTCTATCATTCTATCCTCCCTTCAAAGACATTTCATGACAACTCATAAGTAGATGAGTGTAAGTAAATTATGTGTAGAGTTATTTGTGGGTTGGTGATGAATGAGGCTTCTGGAGGCAGAGTTATTGAAAGAACCTAGATTGAATTAAGCATTGCCTCATTTGGTGTGTTATGAGAGTATCTTGAAATGCAGGGTGAAAGGGAATGAAAGGATGATCAGTTTCAGAATAAGCACTTGTTTTATGCATCTTTTAAAGCTCTCTGACAACACTGTAGTATTTCAACATTTCACCGCTATAAAAAGCAAAAAGATTGTCTCAAATCACTAATCTAAATTATGCCTGTTGACTCAGGCATTTAGCTTGAGGTTCACTGGAACTTTTCATATCTTTTACAGAAGGAAGAGAATCATCAGGTCATTTTCCTCTTCATTGCTGCCTTCCCTGTCCTTCCTATTCTGCATATGTGTGCTAGATCCTTTCTTTCTTCTTGCCCCACTTTTTCAGCTAAACATCAGCATCCTAACTTTACACCATTTCACCAGCCAGCTGAGATTGTCCTGAATTTTATCCCTCACTTCTGCATTTGGTGAACCCATGAATTTTTAGTCTCTGTTTTGTCACTCAAAGTGAATTATATTGGTCCATGGATAGATCCCAGGAGAATCACTCAGAAATTTCTTTCTGGCTTGCCAGTATATTTTGAATAATTACATCAAGAGGGGCAGGGTTTTTATTATTATTTTTTAAAAACTAGTTACACAGGTAACATCACAATTAAAACTTGGCTCTAATTTTATATATTCTAGCTTATGAACATAACACATTTGGCAGAGTTAAAAGCTCTAGTTTAAAGGAAGCTAGTCCATCTCTGCCACTTCCTGTTTATCTGCTGAACGAAGTTCCCCATCAGACACCTAAACCACGACTCACATAACGCCCTCTCTGCAAACTCTTGTCACAGAAGTGCACTAGATGGCACTCTGGATCTGTGTTTTACACTAAGTGTGATCTCAATTGCCTCCTCTGATGATTCTTGGAAGTACTTAGTTTTGAAGTTTGGCATCTAAGTTTAAGATTAAAATTACTGTAGCAGTAAAAGGCTTGTGTAAGTGGGTTTGGGTTCATGCTGTCTTTTACTTCTCCCCCCTCCCCCCCAGTAATCCTTCAGCATCTATTTCTAAAGCACAATTTTATGTATGCCACTGAGGGGGTAATCCAGCCCTGTGAGGGCAGCTGGGACATGTTCCAGTGTTAGTTGTGCACTTGTTTGATGATGAAGAAGCAAAATAGGAGGAGCAGAATGGGGATCATCCTGCCACGTGTTCTCCCAGTCTGAGTATGGCTCAGATATAATTTGAATGAAGGCATGAAGGTTGATGAGACCAGCCATTATTACCATGATCCATAGGTATCTATCTATCTATCTATCTAGATATATATATTTAGGTATTACCAGGATCCACAGAAAAGGTATAGTCTGTGCTTAAGACTTTATGTAACATTAGTTTTGCTAATGGCATTAGCTCTGGAATTGTTTCTGTTGTATCTAAGTTGCCTGAAGCCATACCTACTGCTTCATTTCCAGCCTCATGTGAGCACAGCTTGGATCTATTGACTCTGCTCATGCTGGGTGCTCTGTGGCTCCTACAATGGTTTGGGAAGTGGAGTGTGGATTCTGCTTTCTGTGGGGCCCAAGGCTTGGCCCTGTGGCTGTGCTGTGGGCCTGTGATCAATGTGCTGGGGCAGGGCAGCTTTCTGCATGCAGGGGGCAACTCAGCTGCCAGAGGAAATCTCCAGACTGCTGCTTCAGTGATTTACCACTGAGACATGATGGGGTACACTGCTGTCTCCTGCCTTTTTGAATATTGTCTCCTGATAGTTGATTTTGTTAAGGTAAAGCCAGTGGTGCTTAACTTACCCTGTCTTGGCTTTGCCTTCAAAGGGCACTGCTTAGGATGCCAAGTTAACTTCATTCATCTAGGATTTTAGAGCTCCCTCTCAACTCTTCCTGACCTGTGAACACTCCTGAGTCTTCCAGGACAAAATAAAACAAGTTAGCTGAGCCACCTGACAGTGGTTTGAATGAACTTGTTTGATTTTGCCCTAGAACTGACTAGAAGTGCTTACACAGCCAGTTACTGGAACTCAGCTGTAAGATGTTAACAGAGAAACAGAAAGGAACAGCTTTTTAAAAGGCCTGTGAACTGTGTGCCCTGGGTGAGAGGCTTTGTATTAGCCTGTTCATTTCCCTGGGAGAGATAAAGTGTGCTTCTATGGCCTGTTCCACCTGAGGAGTTCAATAAAAAGCTGTCATGTCTCATCTGTACCTTTCCTGCCAAGGTGTGCCCCTTACCTGTGCAGCACAGATGACATTCCTGTACCCAAGGTGTGCAGTGGTGCCACACAAAGTGCTTTACAGGGCTGCCTGTGTGGAGGCTCCATTGCAGAGCCTTGTTTTGCTGTGTACTTCAGAGAATGGGGAAGGCAGTTTGGCACTCTAGGTTTTCTGAAATACAGAAATGAATTTTTTTCCCACTTCTGTTAATAAGCTGGTGCATCCATTGGATCATGGAATAGTAAGGAAATTATAACACTTTTTGTCTGTACAACATTATAATTTTTGAGAAGAATAACAAAGTTAGAATATGTATCATGCTCTTCACTTAATGTGATTATTGGTGAATATGTGCGCAGAGAACCACAAATAAATTAGATTCCCCTGTTGTCCAAGAGCAAATCCATCTGCAAGAGGAAGAGTTGTCTTACAGACAGAAATCTATATTTGGTTTAAGTGATGTAAGAAAGGCTCCAAAAAGTGCTTTTTCCTAAAATACTTCATCATTATATCTGCTTATCATCACCTGTCTTGAACACCTGAGAACTGTGTGTGGTGTGGACTGTGGGTAGCTCGCCTTGAGGCTCATTAAAAGGAAGGCCAAACTGGTGCAACATATGGAGGGGAAAGCAAGGGGCAGAATCCCTGACCTTTCATGGCCCGAGGGCTCCGGGAGCCGATGCCGCCCGCCCGAGGATCCCCCCCGGTGCTGCAGCCCTGGCCCGGAGTGAGGAGCGAGCTGTGGAACCCCCGCTCCTGCTGCTGCTGCGGTGAGAGCAGCCCGGGGCTCTCTGCCGCCATCTGGCACCGCTCCTGCATCCCGGAGGACGGGCTGCCCATTCCAGAGATCGGAGACGGCAGATAACACACTTCAAACAGAAAAAAAAAAAAAAAAAAAAAAAAAAAAAAAAAAAAAGGACAAAAATTTTCTCTGCTCCCCCATCCCTTCCCAGCAGCACCTATCCTATGCTTTTTAAAGTAACCTTGGCTTTTTCTAAACTTTTCTCTACTTTTTCTTTCTCTTTGCTTCCCTTACTGTTAAATAAAAATATATTAATTTTTTGGCATCAACATTTAATCTCCTTTGGTTTTAGTCTAGTTTATGGGAATATTTGGAACCTTCAAAGTTCTTTCTGGTTTCTACATAGAGACTTAGCTTTCTTTGTTCCTCTGGGTTTAAATCACATCATAACAAGTGCATTGTACTTAGAGTTCACACATGTCCCCTCCAGTACTTACTTATTAAATGAGTTCACAGAAACTACACTGTAAAACTGCTGGAATAATTTTTATGAAATAATTTTCTCTGGTGAAGAGGGAAAACAGAGCTGCAAGGAAGTTAAAACCTGGGCTTGGCTTCCCCACTAATGACAAAGGCAGGCCCCAGAATTTGCTGAGACAGAGATGACAGGCTCTCGCAAGTACATTGGGTCATCCACCTACCCCTCCTTTCTGCTTGCTGCAGGGTACAGGTGCACTCAGACAAAAAGGACTGGGGCTGCTTTTGAGCTTTTTTGTTGCTTTTTTTCTCTAACACAGAAAGCAGAGCAGGAGTGAGATGTAGATAATATGATACACCTGTTCAAGTGCATTAGCCCAGCACCACCAGACCTTTTTTCCCTCTCAGTGCTTGAAGAATATGGACTGCAGGAGTGCTGCAGCATTGCTGGTTTTCTGCCAGTTCTAGGGGGCATTTTTAAATGTCAGCCCTGAGTGTGAGTGCTTCCCAGTAGGAACAATTTGTGTTTAAGGAAAAGCTGCATGGGAGCAGGGATGCTGTGTGTAGGTAAGATTGTCTGTGAGCCCATTCACTCACATCTGCTATGTGCACCAGCCCTCAAAACAGTGAATGACCCTCAGATATTGGTGCAAAATGTGATCTAGGTTCTTACCTCTCTGGACTTGGTTGCTTGCCTCTAAACCAGATGTTTCCTTCCTGTTGCAATTTGCCTGGAGGGTTGTATATATTACATTATCCTTTGGTATTACCAGTGGTGGACCTTTTCAAGAGGAGGCACAGGATGCCTTTTCTTTGTGTTAGGCTTTGACAGCATCATTGCAGGGGAAGGGGATTTGCTGTGGAGTGCATCATCACAAACATTTTGAATGATAACATCAGATTTTTCTCCTTCTTACCCTTTTCCTTTGGAAGAGGTTAGGCTCTTTGGCCTGATGAAATTCAGGAGGTGGGTGGGTGCAATGAGATTTTTTGGCTGCACTTCTCTGTAGAGTTACTGAGAGTGGAGAGGGCCCTCAGTCCAAATAGGGAGCAGCCTGAACAAATGCAAGTAGAATCAGAAGATTCTCCAAGGCAGGACATTTATTCTTTCTGGAGCAACGCGCCCATAGAGAATTAGATTATGCTGGAAGCAGCTGGGCTATTCTCTGTGTGTGTGTGCATTTGGCTAGTGATCCTTCATGTGATCACATCAGTCTCATGGAAATATGCAGTTTTGGTTGGGTGTTGGTATTCACATGGAGTTGGTATAAAAGAGTAAGGAAGGGGAGTTTGTAAACTATGAAATGTTCTGTCCCTAACAGAAAGGAGGGCCAGAATCTGGAGATCTTCCTTTACTGGTAATTTCACTGATCTGTCAAAGATTTCTGCTTTTTCACTGTAATTTCAGTGGCTTCTTTTTCCCTTTCTTCAGTATTCTGCCTTTAGTATTCCTTTCTTGATACCCTGCATATGTGCTTACATGCCTCCTGACCATCTTTCATACTCCTTTCAAAAAGGAAGATGTGGACAGACAGGCATACACGTAGCATGACTGCAAATTCTCATTTCTTGGGAAATCTTGCTCAAAAGTATTCAAGAGCAGCTAGTCCTAAAGTACTGAGGTGCAGGAATCTGGCACCACATGATGCATAATGTTGGAAATATTGATAATTTAGACCTTGTATTACCTGCAGAACCTAGGACAACAGACTGTTCAGCAAGTGCTGTTAATGAAATGTGCCTAAGTGCTTTGTTGAACTGGAACCATGGTCCATACTGTGGCACATGGAACCTTTTCAGCTGGAAGGTCTCAAATTGTTGAGTCAAGTCCCATAGTGTTTTAGGAATAGCTCAGGAAGCTGCTGACAACTCAGACAAAATGGAGTTTTTCTACCTGGGCTGTTGGCCATTCAAACTGAGCTCACACCAGATCTTTGGGGTTTTGGGAAAACCAATGACAAGTCAAAGAATCTTGTTTAAATTTGTTGTAGCTGTATGCTGCACTTGCTTCTGAGGCTTGATCTATTCCTTTAATTCACCAACAACATCTCCTTCTTTCCACAGACAATTCCTAAGATGACCTCTTGAAGGAAAGGGAGCAAGCACAATTTTCTGCTGTGCTGGTGATTCTCAGTGGAGCAATCACAGGTGTGTGGAGAAGGCCAGAGCCAAGATGAACACCTGCATGCTTCACCTCCTTCTCTTTGGTTACCCTGCATGTGGTGCAGGATTGCAGGCTGCTCAGCTCCTTAAATCTAAGAGGCATAGTTTGACACTTTGCAAGGTCTAAGAACCAACATGCATCTGGGTGTTCTTTCTAGGTGTTCTTTCTGCTATCTGGTGTTATGTGCTACCAATACTTAACAACATCTAAAGGTTCTGCTAGTTTCCACTCACACTATTTTCTGTCTTCATATACAAATCTCCTGTCTGTTCCTCCCAATATACCCACCATGCCTTATGTGCATTTTATCTTACATGGGCAAAGTATAAGTGGAGCTGGCTTGTAGTTTTGTTTGACTAGAGGCTTCCTGTAAATGGCAACCAGAGGGCCTAGCCCACCCCTGTGGCACAAGCTTTTAAAGTCCCATTATTGCTCTGAATCACACCTTCATCTCCACACCCTGAGTCATATATTAAAATAAAACTGTGGGAAATAATAAAACCCAGTTGTATGAATGCATTTTTTATTATAAGAGTTCTTCTTTTTTTTTATTACTGCTTTGAGGCTAACTCATCATCTTTTGTTATGTTCATTACAAAAGGGTTTGCTCTAGTCCCTATTAACTCGAAGGGAAGGGAACAGAGTGCACAGACAGAACAGTTCCTTGCTGGCATCCATTCCCTTGTCCTCAGTATTCCTCAGTCTTTACCACAGCTGCTCTACAGGAGCCTTCTGGGGCAGGCTGGGTCACAGGGAGGATTGACAAGGCAAGTTTGCAGAAGACAACTCAGAAGAGGGGGGCAAATCAAGTTCTTTAAGTCCCATATCTAGCTTCTGGCCTGTTTTTCCAGGTACACCTCATACAGGTCCTTTTTCAAGCAAATAAACAATTTTCAGCTTTGCCCCAGCAAAGTGAGAAGTTTTACTCAGTCACAAAGAGGTGGAAGATGAGATTGGAGGCGGGGGGAAGAAAAAGAAAGTAAAAGACAGAAGACTTACTTATATTTACTAATTAGAAAAGTGGGTTGTTTCCATTTAAAAAGGAATATTCTACAAGAACATGTTTTTGTTAAGTATTAGGTCTCTGTAGATTGGGGAAATAGATGGCGCTCTTTTCTTTCTTGGGCTTTCTAAATTAAAGTATTTGTATCTTGACTGAAGCTTGAGAAATTCCTGTTCATCTTCAATTTCAGATCATACTTGTTGATCACACCAGTACCAGCACTCCTTGCTCAAAATACAGCACATAATCTGTGCTATTTTCTCTCACCCTAGGATGGAGCTGAATGTACAGAAACTGAGTCCTGACCCAATACTCCACTGGAGCCTGGTATTGTACCAAGAGAATTCCTTTGTGCACCTCTGACTACAGTTTCCAGCTTCCCCCCCTGCTTCTTCTCTCTTCTCTTCTCTTCTCTTCTCTTCTCTTCTCTTCTCTTCTCTTCTCTTCTCTTCTCTTCTCTTCTCTTCTCTTCTCTTCTCTTCTCTTCTCTTCTCTTCTCTTCTCTTCTCTTCTCTTCTCCTTCCTTCCTTCCTTCCTTCCTTCCTTCCTCTTTCCCTTCCCTTCCTTCCTTCTCCTTCCTCCTTCCTCCTTCCTTCCTTCCTTCCTTCCTCCTTCTTCCTTCCTCCTTCCTCCTTCCTTCCCTCCTTCTTCCTTTTCTCTTCTCTTCTCTTCGTCTGATATTCAAGATCTGCCTCTGTTGCAGGACTTTCTGCCATTCCTGTCACACATTTATCAGGTCATCTTAATTTCTTTTGGTTTTTCAAAGAACAGGTGCTTCAGAGACTGCAGCCTGAAGCTCTGGTGCAGCAGGTGGGTCAGGAGGTTCCTATTTGCTCTATGGGGAGAGGATGCTAAAATCTTCATTACAGATTTGCTGTAGTTTTTTTCTTGAATTTTCTCATAGAGCCACTACTCAAAAAGGTATTTTTATGATGTAGGCTTCTGTTACTTTAAAATTCTGCTGCCACCAAACTTTCCATTCATAGAACACCCACCAGTTCTCTGGTGGTGGAGGAGGACTTCCCAGTAGATTTTTTATATACCTACTTCTGTCTGTTTCTGAACATGGATTAAATGATGCTCCATCATCAGAAATACATTAAATGTACCCTGAGAGACCATCCACAAATCATTTAAATAGCATTCTTCTGTTTTACTGAATGTCTTTTTAGACATATATTATTCTCTGCTTAATAAACCATGCAGGATCTTAAACTATGGCAGGTCTACTTGATCTCCAATTATTGCATGTATTTTAAAATTATTTTACCCATAGACTCATTAAATCATGAGGTATTTTCTGCTTCACAGCTAAGAAATAAATAAAATAAATAAAAGTTCCTGTCAGGTAATTAAAAAACCCAACAGACCAAGGAACTGGCTCTTGAAAGACACATTAGATCAGCAGGATACCCCCATGTGGAGCAAATTCCTGGAAACTGAGAGTCATCTGAAAATAATGTAAGTCTCTGGACATGGTTGTGAAATCCCTGCAGGTATTTTATTCCCTGTTTCTCAGTAACTCAGGTGACTTTTCTATGGCTCATGTCTGGAGATCTCCCATGGAAAAAAGCTAATGATGGAAATAGAGCTGAGGGAAACATGTTACAAAGACTTCATACAAACTCCTAATCCATGAAATCAAGCATATTCTAAGGAGGATATTGAATAATGGATTTGCTGGCTGTACAAACATAAGGCTTGTTACAGGCCCCTTTCACTTACTGGCCTTCTGAAACTCTTCACCCAAATTCCAATGCCCACCTCTTTTGGTACTGAGTTATTGTAGGATATATCATGGAACTGAAATACTGGCTGCTTCATTCTTTCTGTTTCCGTGGCTGGTCAGAGCTCCTGCCTTCCTGAAAAAAAAGTGAATTAAGGGAAGTAAATGATAGCTTTGAATCTGGGTGGGAAGATGTTCATGGTCCTTTTCTTTGTGTGAGTAATTGGGCTGGTCCTGGGCACTCAGTATCTAACATTTTGCATAAGTGAATGGGTGAATGACTTATATCCGTGACAATGGGGCCTGTGGGAAGATGGAATAACTGGGAAATTCAGTTCTTATAAATCTATAAAAATAGCTAAGAGGTGTAATGTACTGTAATACTGCCACATTAACACACACCAGGCTGTCTTTTTATTGTTTTGATATGCAGCAACAGCTTTATAGCTGTTGCAAAAGGTGTTATAAAGCTTTGTTTCAACATGGAGGATATTCCAAATCCAAATTTTGTTTCATTTTTATGTGGTTTCAGAAAACTAATATTAACTAGAATACATTTGCATTTACCCTGCTTGTCACAATTACAAGGCAGGTGCAGAAATAATGAAAGTTAGTTTCATTTAATAGCAAAGATTCAGCAATGTTTGTGCTATCCAGCTGACTATTTTTTCCCTTTTAAATGAATTGAGAACCAGAGCTTGTGATGCACAGTCACTGTCCTCAATTGCCTGGTCTTTCTTTGCCTCTCTTTCCCCAAGTGTCAGGAGGATATCTCAGGAGAGCCTGGTGTGTAGGGCAACTCACACTGAGTCAAACATGCAGAGTGTCAGGGCCCAAACAGATGGAAGCAAGGTAGCCAAAAGTGTGTTGTAAAGTGGCAAACACCAGTGCTGTTTTATTCCTGAGACATTTGATGGTCAGGTGCAGCTATGCTCACTCTCCCCATTTAGTTCACCCTTCTTCCCCTGCAGACGAGCTCTGGATTGCTCCCGACACCCCCAGGCTGTTCTCCCTCCTCCTCCATCCCTTTCAGTGGAAAAGGCTCTCTTCTTGTCTTTGTGATTTACATTCATTATTCTCTTCATAATTTCCATCCTCTTTCTGACAGGAGGAGGTGATGAACCCCAGACGTGACAAACACCAGATAAATCAGGTTGCCTGTGAAGAGATACACAGTGTTTCCCCTCCTGAAGTCCACAGTGGGACAATTGTCAGGGTCTTTCTTTTATTACTCCACTATCCTGTTGCAGAGCAGCCAGCATTTTTTGCAACAGGTCCCAGGGGAGAGGTAGCACAGAACACAGTAGAGAAGCTCTGTGGTGTGATAGATTTTTATTTGGACCTGGTGCTCATCTGCATGATGCCTGGACTAGGGGGAAAAGCAGTCCTAAAAGGAGGCCAAGAGCAGAACAGTTTCCACCCTAATAATGACTTATTTTACTGTTCATTCTCTGAAAAGTGAAACAGCTTGTGGTGCTAAACTTCCATCACTGTGTTCCCCTGAGAAAACACCCTGACCTCTCCTCCTGTGGGATTTTTTTTTGGTGGCTGTGCTGTGTTCATAGTTATGAATTTCTGTCCTGTGACCCAGGAAGCCTGACTAGAGCAGTGTCCACTGCCTACCTGGAAGTTTTGGTGCTTTTTTGCTATCTACATGTGAAGTTGCTTGCCTTAGGCTGACTTTTTGCCTATCTCCATGCTAACACCTGTCTGCCATTCTCACCATATCACAGGTGACACCAGCTAAAGGGCTGGGACTTCAATCCTTCCCTGAATTTTCAGTTTCTTGTTTCATATCCACAAAGAGGAGATTTGGTTTATTTTAGTCTGTACAACAAGGTACTGGTCATGTTCTTTCTGAAGCTGTCAAGGGAGGACAGCTAGAACAAATGTTTGCACTTGGAATTATTACTGTGCATTCTGGAAATCCCATATACATATCATTCCTTAGTGGTTTAGGCCTGTGTCTGTCCAGCTGATTCTGGCTAATCCTGTCCTGGGGCTCAGACCTGCAAAGCAGTGAACAGTCAGGTTATTGTGGAGAACTTGACCTCACAGAGGTTAAGAAAATAAAGGTTTCAGCAGAGAGTTGACCTAATATTATGCATGTATTTCCTGTCTTTATGTACTCTGTTTGCTGTCAAATGTACTTCAGGTGTTTAAAATAATAGTAAGTTTATTTTTCAGGTAAGAAATGCCTTCTGAAAGTAAAATTTTCTTGTGGCTGGAGTTGTATAAGAACTAAGTAAATTCAAAGGAAATCATGCTTAGAGTTTTAGTTCCAAAGATGACAAACATTTATATGCATTTAGTCTGTGCTTCACATGGTTAGAGAAATAGAGCTGAGGATGTTTGGATCTACATTTGGTTGTTAAAGGGAATTGTTTTAATGGTAGCAATGTAGTCCAGAAATTTTACCCAATTTTTGTTTATTCTCTTTCTAGTCAGGGGAAATCTCAGGTCTCTCTCAGCATTAAAATGGGGATCATATGTCATTATTTTTTGTGTAAAATTTGATATCCATGTCAAGGTGATTCTAGAAAGATTGCTAAAAATGAGCAAACCACCTTGGAAAGGATGGCCTGCAGGTGGTGCAGGCTGCTAGGATGTCCATAATGGATATTTTGTGCAACTCTTCTGTAGAGCTTGTTACAATAGAAATATCAAAATACTTCTGAGATTAACTAAGAAAACAATGTAATCTCATATATTTTAACTGACTCTGCTTTATGTTGGGACAGTGTATATATTGCTGATAATTTTTCTTTTACATTATACCAACAGACAGTAACTCTAGCTGAAAAGTATCATCACAACAGTATTGATGAGGAGAAGGATGAGTGCTGAACACAAATTTTAAGTGGTGAGTGTTAGAAATTAGTCCTAAATCTTTTACAGCGTAGATAGTCCTAGTTAATATCCACATTTCAATTTTAGTGGTCATAACAATTAGATCACCCTGATTATCCTGTGTGATAGTGCACAAATAAGCATATTTAGCCAGAACTCTGGAACTGTTATGACAGAAACCATAAGAGATGGGTGAATTTAAGTCTCCATGCTGGGTTCTGCTCCTCACTATGTCTCTCTGCATCTCTTCTTGTGCTGCTAAGGGAAGAGCTGGCCTATTCCTCTCTTCTGGCAAGAGAGACATTGCCCACATTCTTTTCCCTCTACTCAGAAGTGAGCTGGGGTCAGTACTTTGCTATGTGAGACAGCTTGCATTCTTTTCCTGCACTCTTCCATGGTTGTCTTTCAAACAAACAAAAAACCCAACCAACCTGAAACAAAAACCCAACCCTTCCCCCTGCAAAACCCCACATTTGCCTAAAGCAGGCCCATTTCTGGTTTTGTGGTGTGTGAAACAGTGATTTCACTGTTGATAAGGCAGCTGAATAAAGTCTACCGGCTTTCCATTAGGGTAATACAGTATTTATTTATTCATGGTAATGCTAAGTTGTAGTGGGATTTCATCTGCTTTTGCACCACTCTTTACCAGAGTCAGCCTTTCTCCTGTGTTTTCCATGGTGAGGGGATAATAGGAGGAAAGCATATTTGAGGTTGGTATTTTCTATATTTTTTTTTCGTCAAACATTGTTTTTACTCTGATTCCCATACAGGAGCCCAAGTTGTCAGAAAATCTGTTTTACTTAATGGCAGATACAGATAAATCTTGCTTATAAGAGAGCCATTTTAACTTCCTTAGTACTAGCTCTATTGCAGGATTTGCAGAGGAGAATATAGACCTCTAGTGCCTTAATTTTTCAAAGTTCTAATGTTAGAAGATTTGCAAAAGTTCTCATCACAGCTTGCTTGGATTCACTTTCACTTTTGGGATTCCTCAGTTATTGTGGATCACTAAATGAAGGGGCTTGGGTTTGTTCTTTCCTTGTCAGCAGCACCTCTGAGGGAAAGTTCAGCACTTAAAAATACTAGAAGTAATTCCAAGGAAGAATTGAAAGATGAATGTAAACATGAATGTGAATAATTTTGAAGCATAACACCCCTGATGTGATTTCTGATCTGAAACTGTTTTGAGACCAATGAATGCCACTGAAGGACCTGATTGGGTAAATTGAGAGTAATGCCATGAGATGCTGGCAAACCAGGTGTTAAACTCAACAAGATATGTTTGGAGGATTGGGGCCCCAAATGTGATTCTCTGGTTTCAGCTTGAGCTCTGGGTGAGTAGGTGTATGCTGTATGACAGCAAGGTTGCTGTAGTAATTATTCATTAGCTTTAAATAACAGGGTAATTATGAAGTTAAAATTCATATACCCCAACACACCCATTTTTCCTAGCCTTTCAATTTCTGCAGAATGCCTACAGCCGTCTCCTTTGTGTTGTAAAACAGGGCACTAGCCCTAGCTGTGCATGGTTGTTTCTTTGATTTTTGCATGCTCCTTGCAACAAGAATGTTAACTGGGGTGAAAAGGTAACATGAATCAGGGAGGCCAGCAGCAGAAGAAAATAAAGACTCATTTTCTCCTATGCCTCCAAGGATAAAGAAGATCACTCTGGCACTCATAAACACATGTATACTCCACACAGGATGGGTTTCTCTGTGAAATTCTCAAATTATCTGGTTTTCTTTAAATTTCTGTTCACTTCTAGGGCAAAAAACAACCAGCAGAGCAGAGTTGAAGAGGACAAGTGGCAATATTTTGGAATGACAAGATCCATTCTGGTATTCTATATGGTAGATATTTAACCATCAGCTGCTTTTGGGTGACAAGGCATGACCAGTGAACAGATGAACAGATAGAGTTGGAATGCTTCTTAATAAAAGTTCAGATCCAGGAGCTGCTTTATCTCACGTAGATTGAACCTAATTCAGTGTTTCAGAATCTGGGAATGAAGTCTGCAAAAATGGTTCTGTCTTTATATGTGTAACTGAGGACCATTGCCTGTGATACGCTGTGAGTGGTTCTGCATGGCAGCTCTGATTTACTCACTTAGTAAATTTACTCACTCAGTAAATCAGGGCTGCTGCAGGATGTGGGGCAGGGTGCCTGGCCTGTGATGTGATGTGTAACCTGTAACTATGATCTAAGGCAGCCCCTCCTACAGTGCCTGTGCTGGAAACCCCAAACCTGCCCTGCACATCGGGGTCCTCACCCAGTGAAAGGGCTGGCTGGCTCAGCAAGGGCAGGGTGCTCAGCAGGGCTCTCCTGTCACTGTCACTGCTGGTTTTCACTGAAGTCACTCAGTTTGCTGTTCTTGACAATTTAATGCTGCAACCACAGGCTAAGGGTTCATTCTCTGTTTCTTGTGCATCATATTGTGACTGTCCAGTGGAATGTAATGGCACTTGTGCCTGTAAAGGATTTCTGGCTCAGGCCCTCACACAGACTGGGGTACAAGTGACATGTCTCACATTGCAGATGAATTTTCAGCGCACTGAATTGATGGGATAGAAGGAATCAGCAACAGTATCAGATTTGTTTGGTTTCAGATGTGTCTTCTTCAATGTCCAACCTGGTAAGTCTGCTCTGGGATCTGACAATGAGCTTTTTCAATGAGATCAACCAGATGGTTCTGAGTTTGTAATCCCAGATATATCTTAAATGTGAAACTAAATGTAATGCCTAGTGATCTTGCAATTTTTTCCTTGCCACCTGTAAATATTTGCAACTTGGTATCAGTAAAGTGCTATATAAATTCTAAGTGAGTCGTCTGATGAGTTAGGCAAGAACTTATGAAAGAACTTATGACCTTGTGTGGAAATTGCATGTAACATTTTTCTGTTCTAGTGGAGAGGATGTGAGCAAAGATGGGATTCTAAAAAGACCTGTGTGGGCCATGGTGTGTTCTGAACACAGAGCTGAAATAGTTCTAGTCTGGTGCATTTTCTAAGGTGAAACAGTGACAAGAGTGCAGAGTTGGACAGACTTGTGATAAGGGAAGAAATAAATTGAAACTTGAACTTTCTAAAGAAAACTATGTTTCTATGCTGGGAAGTATGGAGAGCAAATCTGTGAGACTAAGTATTTGAAAACAAAGTAGTTATATTAGTTAGCTAGTTCTTGGAATTAAGGAGGCTTTTCAGCAGTGAGTGCTTTGTTGCTGCAGTGTCTGGGTGCCATAACCCTGCACTAGGGCTTGTGTCATTTATTTAGAGGTATCCTATTAAGTTGCAAAATCTAGTTTTAAGAAAAGCTGAAAAGAAGGAAGCTGTTGGATATCTTAATGGGCAACAAATGATTTTCATGTTAAAAAAACTCCAAACCAAATCTACTTCTGCTCATTCAACTCCAGCAAAAAGCCTTTTTGCATTGTCACTGAATTTAAAAAATAACAGTAAGAGTCTAGGCCTGTAAAGAACAGGATGGCTCCTATCCAAGCATCCTGGTCAGGACAATTCTTTTTTGAAATCCTGAGTATTTTATTAGTGGAGCTTTAACTGTGCCTGCTTCTGTTGATCCTCTTGCATTTGTCCTCAAAGCAGGACTGTTATTTTAAACACTTTGGTGGCTTGGAAAAAAACTCTTGTTAGGTTTTCAGTGACTGTGTCTCTCTATCCACCTGCTCCACTGTGCCCCCCAGCAGCAATGAGACACTCTTGGCCATGCAGTGTGGATGCTACAGGGGTATCTGAGACCGCATTGAACTAAGGTTAGTGGAGCTGTAAGAAATACGCTAAATAAACAATGTTTTACACAATAGGAAAGTGGAAACTGGTACAGAAGCAATTGGTAACAGATGATCTGTGGTTGCAAAATGCTAAGAGTTAAAATAGAAGGTGGTTGTTGTGGTTTAACCCCAGCCAGGAACCAAGGCCCATGCAGCCACTCACTCACTCACCAGTGGGATCTGAGGGAGGATTGGAGCAGTAGGAGCTGCAAAACTTGTGGGTTGAGGTAAAAGCAGTTTAATAGGGAAAGCAAAAACTGCACACAAAAGCAAAGCAAAACAAGGAATTAATTGACAGATTCCCATGGGAAGCAGGTGTTCAGCCATCTCCAGGTGAGTAGGGCCACATCCTGCATAACAGTGACTTGGGAAGACAAACTCCTTTGACACTGTTGAGTCAGGGACAGAATGAATGACTCCAGTCATCAGAAGGTGAAATAGAATTCCTTTATTAGGAAAAAGTCTGACTTTTATAGTCTGACTCACTAAGCTGACCCCTGATTGGTCTCAAAGTGAAAACCTCTCACACCATTGGTGACCTATGAACAGCACACTCTGGAGAACCATATCTATAAACAATGGTCACAGAAAGAGAGATAATAATTGTTTGAATTCTTTCCTCTAAGTTTCCCACAGCTTCTACACAGCTTCCCAGGATCTTCCTGGGAGAACCATGTCTCTCTTCAGAGGATATGTAATTACTACACTGCATCACTCCAGACATCCCCCTTTCCTCCTTTTACCCCCACTTCATACACTGGGCATGATGTCAGATGGTCTGGAGTATCCCTTTGGTCAGTTTGGGTCATCTGTCCCAGCTGTGTCTCCTCCTGTGAACCTGCAATGTTCTTCCCAGTGTGGCAGTACAGAAATCAGAAATGGCCTTGGCTCTGTGCAAGCCCTGCCCAGCAATAACAAAAATGTCTCTCTGTTGTCAACACTGTGTTCACCACACACCTGAAACACAGCCCCATACCATTGTGGAGAAAATTAACCCACCCCAGCCCAAAGCAGCACACAGATCAAAACCTCCTCGATGTTTTCTTGCACAATATTCTAAGTTGCACACATATGATTAAATAAATATATACCTTCCTCTCTTATGTGCATTCCTTGGGCCTCACACTGTATTGTTTCATAAAGAGAAGCTGTAAATGCCTATTGCAGTGAGCCTTTGGTTATTTTTATTTCATAACACAATCTTGTTTTTGTTTTTGTTTGTTTGTTTTCATTTGAAAGCATCTGAGAGCCAAGCAGGTGTTTATAGGAAGCATATGTGCCTGTATTGCTGGATTACTTAGCCAGTGATCCTGATCCTATCACACATTTTGCACCCTAGCATCACAGGGACATCAAATCAACTCCAGAGTCACATAAATATTTCAAGCACACATTTTGAGTCCTAAAGACTGAGGCCTTTATATTTGCAAAGTAAATCTTGAAAATTTGAATGCCTGGTTTTGGATGATCATGCCCATGATGGACAATCAGGAGCTCAATCTTCTTCACAGAACAATTGGTGCTTAGTAGCTCTGACAGTTTAGATATCTTGGGCAGGATACCATGAATTATTAACACTTCTGTGGGTCTTAGCCTCACCCTGATGAAATTTACTCAGGATTCTTACAGAAACTTTTCTCTTTGCCTTTCAGTGCTCTGTGCTAACCACAGAGTCATTCTCCTCCTGTTGCTCCAATTAAATGATTGACACGCCAGTCCATTGCTTCAGAGGTTAATGGCTACCTGGAAAGTAATAAAGCAGGCCCTTGTGGCAAAACAGAAGCTTATCACACAATTTCCTTTCTGATCCTCTGAGTTTTGACACTGAAAAGAAAAAGAAACATTGGTCAGTGAAACTAGGATTTTTCAAATGGAATTAATTCAATTTTTGGCCTTCTTTTTCCTTGTCTCTCCATTAAAAACACCAAACTAAACCAAACCAAAAACCAGTGCATGGAAGTTTTAATTATTTTGTAGATTGAAGTGAATAAAAATTGGATTATAGACTCTGAGAAGCTGAGGATTGTAAAAACAGAATTCTCATAAAACGAGTGTCTGCTTATTAAATAGGATTAGCTCTGTCATGCAAGTGTTCAGGGATAGCAAGCACAAGCAGCAAACAAGCAATTTTCTGACCTTTGTGGTATGGTTTCCTATCCTACCCCTTATGGTGTCCTGTACCATCACAACACTACAATTTCAGTTCAAAACTCTACACTGAAAAAAATAAATACACCCCCCCAACCCCTCCCCAGTGATGTAAAGACTCGGTAAAATTGCAAAATATATTTTAAACAGGAAACGTTGCTGGTAGAGTAAAAGAAAGAGGAAGGGTTTATTGCTAAATTAGGAAGTAGAAGTTCATCTGAGAGAGGTTTTCCTCAGGAAAAGCTTGGTAGATGTGAGGCAAGGTGATCTGCTACTGCAATAGAGCAGCTCTGCTCTGTACCTCGTGTACCTGGAACCCAAACAACAGCAGCAAAGAGTGAAGTCCTATGTGATGGTCTGTGTGAGGGTTCTGTAGCTGCAAGGAATTTTCTATTAGTGACCCCTCCTTGGTGCAGTACTTTGCCACCTGGTTTTTTGTGCATTAGTTTACCTGCTCATTCCAGAATGCATGCTAAGGTTTTTCTGTTGGTGATTCCAGCTATTCAGTTTAATTAATTACAGTTTGCTCCTAAGCCACATGAAATACCCAGTCTTCAACTCAAAAAAAAAAAAAAAAAAAATTAGGAAAAAAGAAAAAATCCAAACACCCATACTCTTCTGGGTTACATGAACAAGATGCAGGAGTTCAGATACCAAACATGGTCATGTCATTGTGGAAAAGGAGCCTCAGGAATTGTTTAATTCCTCTTTCTACTCAGAGGGATGCAACAAAACACAAGGTCAATGGTCACATATTATAACAACAGATGTTTCAACCAGATATGAGAATTTTTTATTCACTAGGGTGGTGGTCCAGCACTAGAACAGGCTACCCAAAGAGCTGGCAGTCCCTGCTCTTGGGCTGTTCGAAGCTGAGCCTTGAGCAGCCTGCTGTAGCTAGATTTGTGCTGAGCAAGGGTGCTGGACCAGGGGCCTCCAAAAGTCCCTTCCAGCCTCAGCTGTTCTGTGATCTGTGTCCCATTCTGTGTATCTTAGTGCCAGAAATTACTCATGATAGACCAGATTTTTAAATGCTGTGACACAAAAATAATAAGTGTTTTTCAACTCATCAGAATAGGTAATTTTTCTATTAAAAAAAGGCAAATTCAGCAGACCCACTTTTAAATAAACTTCAGACTGTGTTATGTATTTTGGTAATTTTAAGCATAATTATTTGTCCTGTCTATTGTCATTTCCTTGATCTTGTCCTTTTATGGGTGGTTCCAATCAGATTTATAATTTTCTGTCCTGCTTTCCTTCATGTAGAATGGACAGTAGTGTTAAACTGCATGTAAATGCTGTCAGCCTCAGATGTTTGGCCAGTGAGAATTATGTAGGATATGGAACCGTGAAAATTGAATTTTCTTTGGAAGTTAGTAATAGTTTTGTCCCCATTTCCCAAATTATGTATGATATTCTTAATGAAAATCAATGACATTTTGAATTACATTGATGAAACTAAGAATCCAGAATAGTTGGTTCTTGTAGATGAAATCTCTTCCTTGATGACCTTCAAATAATTGCTGTAATTATTAAGTTTGCTGATATTTTTCAAATAATAGATTTGAGGGATATTTAACAAGATTCACTAGTTGAAAAAAGCACTTTTTTCTACCTTATGGTTTAAATAACTATAAGCTAAGAAAAAAAAGACAAAAAATCTTCTATTTTGCAGATGTTACATCTCTTGTAATGTGAAACGTTATTCTTATGCTTTAGGAAGTGTTTATCTTTAGTCTAAGCAATTATCTGATTGGCACCTTCTTTCTTTTTCATCTCCCACTATTTTTTCTCTTGTCCGAATTCTTCAGTTTCTCTTTTTCTTTCCTGAGAATTGAATAATTATTAAAAGAAAAAAATCTAATTAAAATACAGTTAGTTAAATATGTATGTTTGAACAAATGTTTCTAATGGAAAGCACTACTTGTGATGGCTGCTGTTATTATGTGTACTTTGAAATTTTTCTAGATTTGGAAAATGCATCTTGTGTGGACAGACAAAAACCTCTTTCTCTTCCAGAGGTAATTTCTATCCTTACAGTGCTTGATTCAACATGCTTATACTATGTATGAGATTAAAACCCAGGGAATGGAGAAGCATATATAGAGCCTGAAGAAAATAGTCAGTTATTAAAACAATTTAGCTCGTCATTAAATCTCAAATTTTGGAATATAAATAGGCTGCTCTTCCCTTTGCCTCATCTGTCATTTTACTACAGCAGAAAATCTGGTGCTGGACAGAAGAGGAAAGGTGGCTTAGCAGTTAAAATAGAACTTGAAGTCAGGATCTTGTTTTTTGTTCTGACTCCACCAATGACAAACTGATCATCCTGTGCAACTTACCAAACCTCTGAGTCCCACCTACCACTCTGTAAATGTCATATAACTCCGCAGGATGCTGTGAGGTTTAATTAGAATTAATTTTAGTCTTTCAAGTACCTTGTGTTTCTCAGATGAAACGTGCTATTCAAGTGTGAGGGATAATTATTATGTTGCGTCTGTGTTTTTCTGATACATTATTACTATTTTATTAATCATGTTTTGGAAAAAGAACCCCAAAACCACCGTACTCACTGCTTTTCAGTTTGGTTTGTATGGTATAAAGTTAGTCCCTATGAGCACAGTAAATAATGAAACTAATTTTGGCATTGAGATGTGAGGTTGTTTTATTTGAGAATTTTAACGACTATTAGCAGATTGTCACAAAATGTCTGGCTGGATACTTTGAGCACTTTAAATCATTCACTTAGGCGTAGGATGGTCACATTGCCCCTAAATGTGGCGAGTTAGCCCAGCAATTGCAGGCTGGAGAGCCTCAGCTGAGAGCTGCCTTGCAGCTGGTCAGGCTTGAGCCAGCCTTGTGGAGCAATCGTTCAGAAAATTGTCCTGGCAATCCGTGCCTGGTGCCACCTTAACCTCTGCCAGTCCTGTGGGGAGCTCAGCACACCTTATGCAACAGGCCACTCCTCTTTCTCTTCTTATTTTCCTCAGCTGTAGCACTGAAGAGCAGGGAAAGCTGAGATGCCAGAGGGTGACAGAAGGCAGGTGGAATCTCGCTGTCTTGGTGGATATGAGATAACTGTGTTGTTTCCAGGTGGAATCATGGCTACCTCAGAAATAAAAATACTGACTGAAGCAGCAGCTCCACATCCCAAGGACATAATAATTCAGAAAGTGTTGAGTTATTAACTGTTCTTTAACATGGATTTGAGCATGTGATTGGGCTTTTCTTGTAGCTGAGAGTTCAGGAGCCTGAAGTAGAAAGGCAGTATTAGCAAATAAGGTCAGATCATTTGGGGATAATGAACTTCTTTCAATAAGGTTATTGTTTTATCAGCAGGTCACATTCTTTTTGTCCTCACTTGCCATGTACTATAAAGTATGACTTTAACACACAGGACTTCTGTTAATTGCAATTAGATAAATGTGTCAGGAGAGACAGTCCTTGCCCATAGACACACTCACTGGAAAACCGCTTGAGCTGCTTTGGTGCCATCCTATTCCAAAATAGGTTAGAGCAAAATATCAAAAGGAAATGAATAGGTTTATGCTATTCTTACACTTTCTGAATCCAGCAGGCAGATGCATACCACAATACTGCCTAAGCAAAATGCAGACCTAGCTCATCCACTGAGACTGAATTTTTTATTCTGCTTTAACAAAGTCACTATGAAGCAAAGCCCTTCAGAGTGGCAGTCTTACTGGAGTCATTGTCTCCACTGTCCTGGGTATAGAGTAGCATTTGATAATCCTGACAGATGCAGAGACAAATGCAAGCTCTGTCAACTTTATGCAAGAGTTCTTTGCCAGCATAAACCAGATAGTAACTTCAAGATTCTAAATTTACAGAAAATGTATATCTTAAATGCTAATCCAGCCCTGATTAAGGTACACTCACATGGGAACTCCAGGCTGACAGCTAAAAGCCACATCTAGCTGGCTTTTCTTTTGCAAGTAGGCATGTTGAGTTTAGTTTATCTGGCAACTTGTGTAGATGTAGGATAGATGCTAAATGAAAACATATGCATATGCATTTTGTAGGGCTTGTTAGATGAAAAATGTCATTTGCCATACTTTGCTATTATCAGGAGTGTTGTGGAACTGGAACATTCTCAGAGCAGGGATTAGGCACAGGCACATTTGATGACTCCAGCATTTCCTTGTTTCTCCCCTCCTGTGTGTGCCTGCCTGTGATGCCCACATTAACTCATGGGATGTGAGACCTGAAGTCATGTAATAAACCAAGTGCTGGTTGTGCTCTGGTGCCTGATGATAGCTGGGTCTGATGGGTCTGGCATCACCCTGGGCACTCAGCAGTTTGCTGTCTGCACATCTCTGCTGCCCTTTGAGGAATAACTGGTCATGGACATGAACCTTAACAAAGAGATTACCAGCTCTGTGAAGACACTGACAGACTGAAAGGGTACTCTGTGTTTCCAAATATTTATTATTTAAAGTCATTTACTGGGAGCTATATAAAATGGAAGGGTCAGAGTAAGACATGGTGCCCTGTTGGCTTTGCCTTTTAGATTTTAGGAGATCAAAAAGAGAAAAGGAGGAATCTGTCATATTGCAGGTAATTAAGGATTCATCAGGAAATAAGGAACACTTGGTCCTTCTCATAGCTTTGAGGACAAAAGGTGAAGGGTAGCTGGTATAATATCTTCCATATGTGGCATGCTAATTGGAAGAATAGAAATGAGGCATTTGGAAAGCTGAATCTAAGCTCTTATAAATGGAAATTGCTTTTGCTTAATGAGTTTGCTGGTAGGCTCAGGGCTTTACACTTGGAAAATAAGAAAATATTTTTTATTATATGTTTGTAAATTAGTGTTAGCCTACTTGTTGAGTTAATCCTAAGGATTTAATAACTCATAAGTGAAAAATTGTGTTTTTTCTTTCCCTGTAAGTACTTGAAATATAATGATGATTCCCAAGCATTGCAGTATCTTCTTACCCCTGCCTTAGTCTCGGCTTTGGGTATTTTAGTTTAAGTCTTTCAAGAGTTTTGAAAACATCACATTAGGAATGGCATAGAGGAATAGCTTGTTTCTCAGACCTCAGGAAAGTGTGAGGCTTATTCAGTTTAGGCATAGTTTTGTCTTTGAGGACAAAAGGGCATCACCACTGCTTTGTTTTGATAGACACCCCCTGGCCCAGAAAAAATAGATCCCTGTCCAGGTGAGCAGAGGCAGTGGAAATACCTTCTGGGTAGTTATGTCCTGCCAATATAAAAGTTGTTCTGGGAGGAAAGTCAGGAATTGCACATGGTTCCCACTAGATGGCAATTAAACCCCACTGATAAAACTGCCAAAGCTTTCCAGCCTGCTCCAGAGTGCTGAAAGCTGGGCTTCAGAGCGAGGTTTGGGATATCTGTGTTTTCCTTGGACTGGAGCATGCAATAATTTCCATATGGCAAAGGAAACACTTAAGGCTGAGCAGCGTTTTGGAGTGCACGTTTGGAGCCATCCATGTTTGTGTTTAGCAAAGGGTGTATTTGGTTTCTGTGCTGTCCAACTCCCACCTCCTTGGGGGGTACAGCAGGGGAGTAGCAGCAAGCAGGAGAGCTGGAAATTGGCTGCCAGCAACCAGAGGAGCCCTAATTAGGCAGGCAAGCAGAGCCTGATCCAAAGCCTGCTGAAGTTAATGGCAGTATCTTGGGTTAGTGCATTTTTTCCTATTTCCAGGTAAACCACCCAAATGAGTGTCTCCTCTTAGCAGTCTGCTTTATACACATTACATCATCTACTGCAATTGTTGGTGTACTAGGAATAAATGCATGTCTGTACTGTTTGTAATGAAGATACAGCATTCATGTGCTCTGTATGAGTAACTTACAGGAATACTTGTGAGGTAATTGAATTGTTTTTCTATTTTTTTGTAATTAGAATTTGCAACAATATAACTTTCTCTTTAACAGCCGTGCTGGACAGTATAATTTCTTTTGATTGAAGGACAGGGAGACCTTTTATCCTGACTATTGTCTCAATATATTTCAGCTAAAGTTCTAATTAAATGTAGAATATCAAAAGTTGTGCTGCCCTAACATGTACCCAGGGACCTTAATAACAGCTGGTTCTGGGCTTCTAAAATGTCATAGTTAGCAAAATTCAGGCAAAAGCTACCATAGTCTTGCTTCTCTGTTTAAAGTTTCGCTAGTACTGGCAATACTCATCTTAGAGATAACTAATATAAAATACTGGAAATTACTCTGTGCTCTATAATCAGGAAAAAAAATCCCTGTAGATTCAGTGGGAATAGTGCCTGGGTAAACCCACAGGTATTGTGTGCATTGTGAGATTGCGTGCAAGGAAAGATCATCCCTATAAACTAACTTTATGGCCTATTTTAAAAAAAATCTAAATAAAGATTAATGGAAACAGTTTCTCTGATTACACCACTGCTTTATGCTTATTTGAGCAATTTTAAATAGATAAGAAAATATGAGTTTCAATCTGTGCCTGGTGCCCCAGAGTAATTGAAACTCCCCTTTGTTGCAGAAGTGCTGGCTACAACCACTGTAAAACTGCAAAATGTCTGCCAGTTATTCTTGCAGAATTCTGGCTCTCTCTGTCAAAGTTTTTTCACCTCATTCACACAATTTTATTTTAAATTTTATGTTTATTTTAAAAGAGATACCTAATCTTTTCATTACAGAAGCACAGCGTATGAAAAAAAGGAAAGAGAGCAGCGTCAGGTTTTCACATTGGTCAGTCACAGCTGGATTCAGGTAGCTTTGTGCTAGGTTTTATACAGAATTGATTTGTGATTGCAAAAGGACACTAGTTTCCTAAGAGCTGACAATGACTGCTACACATCACACACAAAGGTTTTCATGTTTTTTAGTCTCATTGAGTTGATGTTGCACCCCTGAAAGGCTCAGGTTTCTTCTACAAAGCTGCTGCACTGCAGCTCTGAGGAAGTAAAGAAGTTCCCTGTTGGCATGGGTGGGTGATGAAGCTGTCTTTGACCTTAAAGACAGATGAGTTTGTGTGTCCCCATCTCCTCTCAGCCAACTCTAGATACTCTTCAGGTGGACAGTTTCTTATTCTAGGCTTGGACTCCCTCCTTCTCCTTCCAGTTCCTCCATTGAAATTGAAAATTCAAAATTGCTCCTTGAAATCCAGCCTTGCCATCTTTTCAGCATAGTGGGCAGAAGGGAGGAATTGATCAGTTTGCAGAGGATCATGGCCAGATCCATTTGGAAGGGAAATGCAGGGTTTGGTGCTCAGTGAGATGGGAGAAGCTGCTCATTGGTGTTCTTTGTCCGGAGGGTAGATCAGGCAGAGTGTGGTTCCCAGGCAGGGGTGGCTCAATGCCCTGTGTGCAGCAGCCCAGGGCTGTGCAGTGCTCCCAAGGCTGCACAGGCTGGTTTGGGCATGGAAAACAGTGTAAAAACCTTCAGGAAGCATGCAGGGCACTGAATCTTCAGCTGGGGATATGTAGGCAAGTAGTTCACTCGGCCTATATAAGGCAGGAGCTGTGGATTCATTGTTTAAACAACCTTCCCCAGGATAGTTGCTTTCTTTCTAAAGATGCAACTCTTTCAAAAATTAGGTAGAAACAATACAGTTTTAAAAGTGATATTAGCCCCTTTTGTATATAATAATCCAGCAGTTTAATGAGGAAGCCAATATTCAGAGGCTCCTCAGGTAGGAGAGTCTTCAGCCACCTTCTTTCTCCTGGGAGAGCTGTGTTGATGCCTCTAAGGAATACAAGTTAGTCTGGGAGAGTGAGTGCAAGGAAGGGAATGAATCTGTCAGGTAGTGACTGAATAATTCACCAGAAGTCAGGGTTTCACCCCAGTTCAAAACAGTTCCCAGGTGAGCTCTTTGGCCACCTGGCTAGGGAGGTGGGCTCCTAATGGCTTCTTCTTCTTTTCTGGTCCAGTGAATTCTGAATTCCCTCTTGCACATGAACACTTGATCAGAGGATGCTCTCTGGCTGCCTTTTGAAAGAATGGCATCTTCTGATTGCTGTCATGCATGAGAACATCTGCCAGATCAAGAGACTTTGATGGGCAGGCAGGGAATTCTTGCATCCTGATTGATGTTAGCAGCTGTGTACATACTGAGCAGAACTCAAGGAAGCAGACAATATTGTAAAAATTAAGGGTTCCTCTGGAATTAGAGCATATGACACAATTACAGAATATGCTGAGTTGTAAGAGGCCTACAAGGACCATCAAGTCCAGTTCCTGCCCTGCAGGGCACCATCCCCATGAGTCCAACAGGTGCCCAAGAGTATTGTCTAAATGCTCCTTGAGCTCTGCCAGGCTTGGTGCTGTGACCACTGACCTGGAGCCTGTTCCAGAGCCCAACCACCCCCTGGGGGAAGAATGTTGATCTAATATCCAACTTAACACTCCCCTGACTCAGCTTCATGCTCTTCCCTTGGTCCTGTCTCTGGTCACCAGAGAGGAGAGATCAGTGTCTGCACCTCCTCTTCCCCCCATGAGCAAGTTGAGGTTACAATGAGGTGTCCCCTCAGTCTCCTCCTCTCCAGGCTGAGCACACCAAGTGCTCTCAGCCACTCCTCATAAGGCTTCCCCTCGAGGCCCTTCTCCATCTTCTGATGCTCTCTAACAGTGTGATCTTTTTTTTATATTGCAGTGGCCAAAACTACACACAGTGTTCAAGGTGAGGCTGCCCAAGCCTCATGCAAGTTAATCCTTAGATCCCTGCATATCTTTGGAAACTAGAGCGTCTTATTTGGAATGCTTGTATCTACTGCTTTAATTTGCTTCTGATCCTTTAGAATATACACAGGTCACAAAATAACCTTATATTTAGTTATTGCAAAGCCTTGAGTGACAGGTTCTTGGTAGAGTTGCACCATGACAAAAAGGATGTATGAAAAAATGCATGATGGGATGACAGTATGGTCCCTGAACACTGACTGTCAGAAACTGAGAGAAGCATGTGTTCAAGCATATTAACATTGTTTCACTGGTGCTTAAGGATAAATTTTGTAGGACTTCTTGTAGTGTCTGAACTAATTTGAGCCTGTCCAGGACTGAAATATGCAGCATAAGTTAGTGCAAGACTTCTTTGCCCTGAATGAGGTGCTATGACAGATCCTACAAATAAAACATGGAAGCTTTCATTTTGTTGGCAAAGGAAAACATGAGCAGAGCAAAGGCCTTAGAGAATAGTGTGATAACCATTGGAGGATCCCTGGTCAGAGGGGGCTGATGTGCTGATTCATGCTCCGACACTCGGAACGATCGTGCTCCTTGTTGGGAATCACTTCATTGTATCAGAAGAACTGAGGTGGGAAAAGGCTAGGAATTCATTCTGGCTCTTCATTAGACTTCATGTCTCCTGGCTGTATTCTGCATTTCAGTATCTTCCTGCTGCCAGAGAAGATTTGAAAGAACCATGTGGCAATGCTCCCTGCCAGCAGAGAGCAGATACCAGATTGCCTGTGGGCCTCTAGCCCATCTCCTCACAACCACAGGTGACCTTCAGCTTCCCTTTTTCAGTAATTCCAGGCAAGTTAATGGTTGCTACTGGAGGTTATTGAAAAGGTGGAGAGAAGCCCAGAGAATGGAAGGAATAAATTCCCAGTAAATAATGGAAGAGAGTTCCATGTACTGGGTTTCAGTACAAGCACCTCAGCAGAGCTGGTACTTGTTTGCTGTCTTTTCCCTTGTCTGTGAAATAAAGCTAGAAGTTTTGCCCCTGCTTTGAGGATGAAAATTTGTGGATGAAAAGCTAAGCAAATCCACATTTGTGGATGAAAAGCTAGGAAGTCCTATAAATTGCTGTTCGTACTGTGGGACCATCTCACTTCAGATATAAACTCTGAAAATACATCCAAAAAAATCTTCACTGTTTAGGTGAATTCATTTCAGATGCAGTGAAATTATAACAATATTATAGTGCTGCAGTGTTTCAGTTTCTCCATCATTGGATGAAGAGAGGACTTAATTTTGAAAATTGCCAGAGGTTGCCAGACAGCAGAAACAAATGAAAACATTATTACAAATAATGGAGGTAACATTATTAAAAGTAATGGGCAATATGATTGTAAAAGTAGTACTTATGTATTTATCCTGAGCTGTGTTGCTTTTTTGCTGGGGGATGGTAAGGGAAGGTGAAATGGTTCAGCAGCCAGTTTGAAAGGTGTTTTTCTGAGAGTTTTGTCTGATAGTGGAAACAAAGGCCATGTTTTACACCAATATGTGAGAGGATGAGTTCCAAGCTGATTTTCCCAATTGCTGTGTTCCAGCAGCAGTTTCAGTGGCTATCTGCTGTGGTTCTGCTAGGAAAGGCTTCCAACTGTTCAATTTTTGTATATAGCATGAAGATATGTTTTAGTAAGTACATCTTCTGTATATTATCCTCAATGATATGCATTGCTTGTGCTTGACAGTCAGTTGTTAGCTCTTGTTGCTGACATGGGTTATCCCATTTGAGATGTTTGGGTTCTTTCATGGTATAGTTTGTTAGCTTTGAAGTCTTTTATTCTCAAGTTACCTTAAGGAAAGCCTTAAGGCAGCAAGTAAATACATCCCACATTATATGAATTCTGTGATGTATGCTCCAAATCCTCATTGGGAGTATGTCAGGAAGAAAGAGATCAGCTGTGGGTGTTTGTATATTAGCATTCAAACACAGAAACTAGTGTCTCCTTCCTGTCAATTTTTTGTCTTGCAGTTACAAGTTTTCTGCTTGGTATCCTCGAGCAGATAAGGGGCTAACTATGGCAAAGAAAGCAGGTAAGTATGACAAAGGGAGCAGGTAAGTATGACAAAGAGAGCAGTTCTTTCTCAGCAGCTCGTGTCACATCACTCCTGTGACTGCCAAGGAGGTTCCTCTGAGGGCTCTTTATCTTCCTCTGTCCATGATGATTTCCAACAGGGCATGGAGCTATTGAAGTTCCAGTTGAGGGCCAGTGTGAGACAAAGATCCTTTGAGAACCACACTACTGAACCACACACCCTGTTGATCTCAATCTGTACTGCTGGTTTTCCTTTGATGCAGCGAAAAGAATCCACGCTAACTCAGTATGACTTGTCTTCAACTAAGTTTCCTAGGGCAGCTGCAAGTGAGTATTACTTTTTGGCATTCTTCACCTTCAACTTGAAAAGTGTGTCTCAGTGTTTATGTTTTTTCTTTGTTTTTATTTTTAAGCTTTTAATTCTTGTCTAGATTGAAAGGTGATAATAACTAAGTGTCATTAAGGCAATTTCCACAGTTTTAAACAGTCATTTTCCTTTCATGGCAAAACTCTGGAAGTGCAGTTTAACAATAGAGGGAAGACACACATTAAAAATTCAGCAGTTTAATATAGCTGCAATAAATAAATTAAAGCAGACATACCTCTGAATTTCTTGTGCAAACATTGTGTGACAGAGTTGGGTACAGTACATGTGTCTGTATACTTGTCTATGCAGATACCTTTATGGTACCTGTCCCTGCAGGTAATCTTATCCAAACGTGGTATTTGCATATGCCAATTTGTTCTTTGCATTCTTCACTGTCTGGGAGATTTGTACATTATGCTCTTATTTTTGATGTTTTCATTGGAGATTGTAGAAGAGTAAAAGGTAAAGAATTGCTCCAGGGATTAATATTCAGAAAATTCATTATGATAGAGACAAAACTTGAATTTCTGTGATGTGTTAACAGAAAAGAAAATCTCAGCAGAGAAATCCTGGAGTGAAGAAGTACGTGTATTCAGGAGGATAATGCTGGTGTGTTGTGGAAGACACACATGTAGCCAGCTGGAGAATGAAGCTGCAGCAGTGCCAGCAGTGTGAGGACAGGGGACAGATCCCAGCTAGCTGAGCTGTGCTGCTCCAACACGTTCAGCATGTCTGTACTTCCTGCAGTAACACAGCACTTGCCTTTTTGCTGGCTTCCTTCTCAGCTGGTACAGCACCCTCCAGGCCAGTCCCTGCCAGAGGCACAGCCAGCCTGAGCAGGGCTGGAGCTGCACAAAGGGTCACTGAGAGGGCTCTGATCCTGCACAGCAAACAACAGCAGCTGTTCTGTTGCAGGAGATGACCCAAATCTGTTTCATGACTTCTGTGCTCATGAGGTTTACCTGCCTTGGTGATAAAATCCCAAAAGGGAGGATGACAAAAATCTGATGACTAGTGCTTTCAGAGGTGATGTGTAGGTCTGCTGGTATAGCACATGTATTGATTATGCCAGCATGAAGACTTATTTCAGTGGGACCTGCAATGGTTAATGTCACCTTTTGGCAGTGGTGTGATTTTAAATCCCACACAAGGTCCATTTAGAGAGTTTCAGTGAGGCTTTAGCAGTGTGTGAGATGTGCCAAGAGTTTTTGTGCTGGAGGAGTTCGGGTTGACAGGATCAGCCCTAACACGTTAAGTGCTGTTTATGGCATTATTATTGCTTTGTGAATTCATTTCCCATAGAGACAGACTGGAGATGAAATGTTCAGATTCAAACTTCCTCTCTGCTCTGGGGTGTCAGCTCCATGGCTTAGATTTGCGCCCATGTCCCTCTAGTTGTTAACAGCAATAGTCAGTATTGTGATTATAGACTATAAACTCTATGAGGAATGCAAACAATTTTCATGAAAAGGCTGGGAAGATAGTATTTTCAAGACTAAAAGGAACATAATCACCCTTCCTAGGTAAGATATGTTATTTACACTATGGGGATTCATGTCAGTACATTTTAAGTAAGTTGCTTGGCTGAACTTGTTATCTAGCTGCCAAGAACGGAAGTGAGAGAGAAGAGCCAGATAGAATTATTGGACTCTGCGCTCCAAACTTACATCATGTAAACATTTATAACATGACTTTTATTTTCAGCATTGACCATTCTGGTGGGGGTCTCTTTGTTGCTTTGTTGCTGGCAGACTGCTTTTGAAGGCACCTTTTGGCTTATTTGTGATGATGCAGCTAGCCAACAGAGCTGGACCTACATGGCATTTGCAAGATGTGCAATGAAAACTTCTAGTCCTCCTTTTCTCTCTCCACATTCCCAGGCACAGGCAGCTGCTTGGGTTTAAGCACTTCCTTATGCCCCTGCTGTTAATGCTCCCTTCCAGTGATCAATGATCCCACCCTGCTTTCTCAGCATATTGTGGTGAAATCAATAATCATGCATGAGAGAGCAAGAAAGAGGTTGACATTTCCATTTCTCTTGTTCTCACGGTTACCAAAAAAAAAATTAAATTGGAATATGTTGTTTTCCTTTGAAGAATAGAAACAGATAACAGTTTGCAGTATACCTGGCAAGATGTACCTTGGCACAGGAAACAATCTTCTATTGCAGTCCAGCCTTCCTGCTGGTATCAATAGTGCTTTTCTTTTTCATACTATCAAGTTATGTCGTTCCCAAATCACTACAGTTCATGTTAAGAATGAAATGCATAACTCAACAAGTTACCTGTTTCTTTGAGATAACTCTTGTCTGTAAAACAACACAGAGCAAAACAGTGGGGAAGAGGAGAATAATTCAGGACTTTTCCTTCATGCAGATTTCAGATTTCTGATGATGCTACAAGTATCTGACCCAGTGCAATTATGTGGGTAAACTCCATAAGTTGTTCTTAGCATTTTATTGCAGTTCATCAGTTTGTACTATTTAGGCTGTAACCACAGCTCAGTTTATACAGGAGTTTTGTTTGTTGTTGTTGTTTTCTGAGCCCCTTAGTGCTCCTCACTGACCCTTTTATGAGCTATAACTTTTGCTCACACTCCATAAGTCAGGGAGTCTTTAGCAAAAGAGCCTATCAAGAAAAAAAATCTGGGATGCCTTCCAGGGAAACGTATGTATAATAGAGAATTCTGGCAGTTTTTCATCTGGCGCTAATTTATTACTTCAAGCTGGCTTGCTCTTTAGACTATAATAAACATTATTTTACATCTAACAAATCACTTTTAATATCCCTGACCTTGACAATGGGTATCTAGCATGGGTTTGAAAGAAAAAATTGTAGCTAGAAAAGCAGTGTGTCACAAACTGATGTAATCATGGTTCTTTGTTAAGTTTCAGAGTTTCTGGTGAAATGAAATATATATGGAAGAATAGGTTGTTTTAATAGAAACATCTACTATCTCCAGCCATGCCACATATGCTAAGTTTTGGAGAGTAGAGTCTTTATGTTTAGTCTAAAAAAATCTGAATTATGTAGTCATGGAAGGAAACACTGAATTCAGTGAAGTAAAGGCAGCATTTTGCTGAAGTCAGGAGGCTGCTGTTTGTGTACCCTTAGGAATTCACAGAAATGCTGTACCAACACACTCAAATGTGTTTAGATGGAAGTTGCATTCATTCATAAGTTTCTTAATATCTCAAAGCTTAAAGTATTGCTCTTACTATTTTTAAAAATCACATGTGAACTCCCAAAAGAGAAAGGTGTCAAAAGGTTCTTCTCTGTGTCACTGGGACCTGCCCTCCTTCTCTTTTAAGACAAGTGGGAGCTAGGGAATTGCTTCTCAGGTCCCTGGATAGGAGAAATAATGAGAAATTGAAATATATCTTGGTTAAAGAGCAGGGAAAGACTGCTTGCTTCATGATCCCAGCCACAGTTTGATTTGTCAACTCTTTCTTCTTTCTTAGCAGCAAGTGTACCCTGAATTCCTCAGATGTATTGGAACATGATACTGGTCATCAGGCAAAGGTTTTTCATCTTTTTCCAGTTTACATCATCTTCCTTTTATAGTTCTAGACCAATTAGGGTAACACAGGTAGATGTTTTGCATAATTCAGAAGCATTTGCTGCACATGTATAGACACACACACAGAGTCAGACACAAAGTGTGTCAGTTTACGTTGCTGTTGGGATTGTCTTAATCACTTAATTGATAAAATAAAGCTGTAAGCCCTAGCTTATTATGACCATTCAAGATGTAAAGAAATTACTTCTTATTTGTGTAATACTATTAGTAAACCTGCTCCCAGAAATGCTAACCCACTGTTTTTCTTAATAGCCTGCAACTGGCTTCAAGGCTCACTGAAATTAACTTTATTAGTTCTACTCATGTTGTTATTATGCAGACACCTGTTCAATGATAGCTCTTGTGCTTTTGTCTTTCACACCCTTTTTACTCTCCTTTTCTTTCTTTCTTCCCTTCTTCAGCCTAAAAGGTGAAACTTGGCTGTGCAAACTTTTCATTTCAAAAGTAAGGATTGCTGGTTGTCTTTCTGTCCTGCACTGCTAATATTTTTCTAGGGCATGGAGATGGACAGTGGTTCCCAAAATAAGTGGTAAATGTTTAAAGACAGAAGAGCAGGGAGCCCTTTTTGTGATGTTAATGTGTCAGTGATTAGATTAGTTTGGTGTTGCTTCTTCTTAGCATTTCCTTCCACCAAGCTAAATGTGTGCATGTGGATTTCAAATATCTCTGCAAAGATGTTTTTGATTCAAAACCTGAATGGCATAAATTGTTCTTCCCTTATTATTCTAGAGGTTAAATAGAGCTTTCTAGTGTAAATTTAAGGTTTTCTGGATATGCTATTATGAGATTTTTAAGACCAGAAAAAATAAATTGTGACATTTGCTAAAACCTTTCCAGCTATTAATTGTTTTCTGCTTAACCTGTGTAACAGAGGGAAACTAGCTGGCTTTTTCAAACTCTTATCATAGGGGCCCAAATTCAGCAGCTCTGAGGTCAGGATGTGTGCAACAAAGAATTTAAAGAGCAATTTATTATGATTTTTTAAAGGGGATGTTGGATAAATCCTGTCTATCTTATTCAAGCACACACCCCTCTGAAGGCAGAAGATTGACCGTATGAGCAGAAAATGATTGAATGTATACAAAATGTCATGTAAAGTTACAATGCTAAATAGAGGAATTAGAATAACTCCAAACTATGCAGACCTCCAGACGTTTTGGGCAGCCCAAGTCTAGTCATTGCAGCAAAGAAATTAGCTTTCATCTCAGCTGTTGAGCTGAAGTTAGTCAAATGCTTGTAGTATGTGAATGCACTGAGAAAAAAAAAACACAACAGCTTTTTAAAGAAACAGTTTAGCTAAAAATGGGCCAGATGTTCAGACTAAAATACCAGTTACCCAATTTTCTTGTGAAAAGTTAATCTTCTCTTACATTTAAACCATGCTGTGTTATGTGAGGTTACACTGGAGTAAAACATGAAGGAGTGGAGAATGCCATATTGTCAGCAATACAATGGAATAGCTTATATTTGAATGGAGAAACACATCTTCAGATTTGTGCCAGGAAGATTTGCACATTTTATGTTTCATTGGGAAAGTCAAGCAGATTTCACAAGCTGTGCTATTGAAGAACAAATTAACGCTGGCTGGGGCCTGTGCCATAATATTATTCCTCAAAGTACAGCTTATGTATTAATTAACATTTGCAAGGCACTTTGAGGTGCTGGATGAAAGGCACACAGAGTACAAAGTTGTTGCTATGATTAATTAGTTATCACACTGGACATGTGAAGGGCTACGTTCAAGTGTTGCAAACTATTATTTATTAATTGTTGCTTTTGCCACTGGCCATCTTTGTTCTGTCCTTTCAGAGCTGCCCTTATTATGCACATTCTTTGGGCTGGGAGGAATGCTCTGACCTGCATGGCAAAGGCCAAGGCTTTCATCAAGCAATACCTGCAGGAAAGCAGTATCCTCTAGTTACGTGCTAAGATATCCAACCTTGATGTAAAGACTTTAATACCACATCCCTAATGACTTGGTTAATCACTGAGCACTATTAAAAATGCATGGCATGGCTTTTGCCTGTCTAAAACATATGCTGTCTTAGCATCCTGTTATTTGTCTGTAGTGCTTACTGTAATATCCACTGCAAATACAGGAACCAAATTTTCCAATTTTTCAAGTGGATGCAACTGGTCATCAAGAGCATAATAATCTACTTTGTGCATAGAGATTGGATGTCATTGTTACCAGGGTGCATCTTCAATAAAATACAGCCCATTCCTCTGTCCTTTGATTTCCACACCAGAAAACACCTCAGTAACTCAGTTCAGCAAGTTTCCTCAGTTTTTCAGGAAACTAGATTAGGGAAAGAAAAGCCCAGTCCATGGTCCCACTAGGCTGATGCATTTTACATTTATGTAAAGAAGTTTGGGAGAAACCAAATCCAGACTGTGGTTGGTGGTTTCAGGACTATGAAGCAAGTACTGCTTCTCGTTTTATCCAGAGCTGTTGGAAGCTGAGAGTGGGCCTTTGCTTCTCTTTCTCTCTATTTCTACACTTTGAATAATGAGAGTAGAAAACCTGTATGCTCTGAGATCATTACTACATGGGGGAAAAAGCAAAGGAAAGACAAGGACTTTCTTGTTTTTATTTCTCCTCCTTTTGGACAGAGAGTTCTATAAATTGTCCCAAAGGAGCTCCAGAGCCTGCAGGTCACCCCATTCCACTCCTGCCTGCATTAGAGAACATTTTCTAGTAGTGAGCTGCAAAGTTTGCTTGATACTTTTCCAAGCAGGAATTTTTGTGGACCTGAAAATTCCTTACAGTTGCCAATTTTAATGAGAGGGAAGAAGTTAGGAAGTGAAGGAAGAAGGAAGGAAGGGAAGGGAAGGGAAGGGAAGGGAAGGAAGGGAAGGAAGGAAGGGAAGGGAAGGGAAGGGAAGGGAAGGAGGGAAGGGAAGGGAAGGGAAGGGAAGGGAAGGGAAGGGAAGGGAAGGGAAGGGAAGGAAGGGAAGGGAAGAGAAGAGAGGGAGAAGGAAGGAAGAGAAGAGAAGAGAAGAGAAGAGAAGAGAAGAGAAGAGAAGAGAAGAGACAAAGCAATGGTAAAAGATTAAACAATGGTATAACTCATTAATTGCAATTGATGAATTTGATCATGCCTACGAACACCTTTAATTCCTTAAAAGTTGTTACACAGACAGATGGAAAAGCTCAACCTGTGGAAATGGAGAAAATTCTTGGATTGCCTCACCCTTGCATATATCTTCAAAAGCTATTTCTAATCTTGCACAGGCTGTTAATGTGGAGATAGTAGCAGTTATGAAACCTGGGCTGGATTCCAGATATGTGGTATCCAAGTGTAGAATGAAAAGGAAATCAATAGTCACTCTTCAAGGAAAGCTATGCCAGAATTGTCCTGTATGGTCTGTATTAATCAAAGCCATAACAGCTTTTTTTCATTAGTGGAGCATTAACAAGTAAACAACACTCCTGTTTTGTTATTTAGTTACACTAACCTTTTTCAACAGCTAGACCTAGTGATAAGTTTGGATTTTCTCTGTTTATAGAAAATTGGTACATCAGCAGATTGAGTACAACTCAATATTTATGGAGTGCTGGCTTTATGGAAATGGAGGAAACTGTTATTACTAGAAGAGTTCATTAAAATGTAAACAAGAGTGAAGAGACAGCAATGACAATAATTATTTATATATTTATGTGGGGGTTTTTTTTGCTATTGTCTGATTATGCTACAATGTCATGGCTATGACATGAAAGTGGGAGTTGTTCTGGGCAGTTTTCTCCTGACTGCCTGAAAGGAGGTGAAGCCAGCAGAGTGTAACACCTCTGATTCACTGGTACATCAGTGTACAGATGTGCTTCAGCAGGACTTGTCTTCTGATTATGATGTGCCTCTGTATTAAATAATTATATTATTGTGGTATTTATTGTGGTATTTTAAAGAAGTTATTGCAATGGAGAGCCTGAAGAATATGTTTTGTAAATGACTGGGTGAGTTCCTATCAAGTTGAGCACTTTAAAGTTACTTTGATTTAATTGACTAATAGCTGATGTTTTCTGAATACCAAGTAGATATGTATATTTTAACTGTTAAACAAGCCTAAAAATACATTTATTAGAAGATTACAAACTACTTGGCCCATTGCAGTAAAAAAAAAAAAAAGGAACAAAACTTGTTTTACAATTTGTCATCTGGGGAAGGGGGAGAGAACTTACTCATAAGTAAATAGTGAGCCACACATATTTTACCTATTATTTTTAGTGTTGCTTGTCTTTGTGAGGAAGGATTTGAATGAGCAAAAGATGACAGAACAGCATGGATAAGACAGACAAGGAAAATAAAACTATTAAACTATTAGCATAAAGGGGCAGTGTGGAAGTGACATGACAAGGACTGGGAAAGGTGTGCAACTAATTAACTTTAAAGTTTTTGTGTTTTTAAACGAAACTGAGGCATGAAATGAGATGTCTGTCACTGTGTATGAGAAATATTTGTAGGATATCTCAATACTGCATTCTTCCAAGTAAGACAAATGCAGAAGTTTCAGCTTTCTCTGTGTTAAAGAACAGCTCCTTCCTGCTCCTCTAGGAATTCCAATTAGCCTGTGGTCCTTTCCTTCTGTGGCAGGCTTGTCTTGGTGCAAGTGGGCTTTTATCCTGACCTGCAGAATGATTCCTGTGACAGGGAGCTCTTGCCTCAGGATTCTAGACCTTTCACTGGGTTTCTTTGTATACAGCTTTCAAGGTGTTTATGGAGGAAAAGTACCATGCAAGTGCAAAAGATTTAAAATTAAGATTGTGTTAGTGTGTGGTGATTGTGCATAATGCTGTGTACCACAGGAATCCCTCTTTGCAGCGACTCATCCATCTATCCATCTATCTATCTATCTATCTATCTATCTATCTATCTATCTATCTATCTATCTATCTATCTATCTATCTATCTAATCTCCCCACCTACCTACCTACCTACCTACAGGTTAATGATGCAATTCATGAGCAAAACTGTGGAGATATCGTAGGATTGCATAGGCAATCCTATTAACATGCATAATTAACTTAATTTTATTTTAATTTAAATTTTAGGAGTCATAATGACTTTTGGCTCATTTAAGCTATCCAGAAAACCCAACACAAAGGTCATGTTTCCTAAGTGGTCACCATGAAAGGAACATGAACATAGGGTACTGCAAAGGGCTCATAGCAATCCTCAGCTGTGTGCTTGTTGCTGATCACACCAACAATGTGCTGTTAAACCACCCTGGGACATGTTTCAAGAGAGGACATTGAAACATATGAAGGATAAATAACTAGAAAAATATCCATTTTCTGCTGGTGGTATAAAAGAATCAAGCAATTATTTAAAGCAATAGGTATTATAGTCTATATTTGCCATATTCAAAAATAGAGCTAGTTTTAAATTGCACACAGAAGCTTCACAGTATTAAACATATAAAGATCACACTCTTACACAGCTGGCCTCTTAGGCTGCTCATGTGCATAAGGCTGAGTGGGGCTTGGTCCTCAGCACGTTCATCTGTCCCTTTGTTGAAATGTTCTTGATTGTTAGATAGAGAACCTTACTTTGACACTGAGAGTCATGACTGGCTCAACAGAGTTTGGATACATTTCAGATAAACTAGTGTATAAAAAAACTTAGTCAACAGAACATCTGTAAGTCAGTGTAGCTCAAGACTGAACTGTGTTTAGAAATATTGATGGTGTCTTAGCCACATTAGAAACTGAAAAATGTAAAGAAGATCCTAAAGTTAACAACTGAAGTATTTTCTGAGTGATATCTCACTGCAAAGTCTCTGAATGGTTTTACTATTACAGTTTCTTAGACTGACATGAATGACTGAAATCATGATTGCATCTGCCCATTGAGTTTGGTTTTATTTTGTAAGAGAAATTGAGGGAATAATTGAGCAGTGCTGAAAAACCTGATTAACCTAAAGGCATGCTCACAGCTTGAACAGTCCTTGTGCTGATATCTCCGGATCTGGTGAGGGATCAAAGCAAACCCTGGTAACCCCAGCACATTCAGAGGGAAATGAGGGAGGGACAAGAGAATGTTGCCAAAAGAGAAAATCTGAATTATGGCAATTCTGAGTCTTAAATGTAGGTGGAAGATGGTAGATAAGAAGCAGGTGTGGTAGAAATCAAGTGAATCCTCCTACTCCCATAACAGAGTGGAGGAAATCACATATCATGGACTCTGTGTGCCTGTGGTCCCAGAAAGAAGAGGGTGGGGTTAGCTTTTCCTCTTTTTATCTAATTTTTCCTTTTTTCAGCTTTCTTGCCTTTGATTTTGGCTGCTCTTTGCTGATAACCAAATTCTCCAGGAACTTCTAGTATCTCACAGATGAAAGACCACTGTTTCTGTTCTTGTCTCTTTTTTGGATCTGCACAATAAATCAATTTTTGGTTTCTTCACCAAGTGAGACAATAAAAATTATAATGATGGTAAAAATAACAAAAAATCCTGGAAATTATTAAATTACAGTTTTTCTTCACCAACATGAATTGCTGCCATTTGTCAGGTGATATTCTCATTTTGTTCCAAACACTTCAAACCATTTTTCTGTAAGTATTTTTTATCCAGTGACCCCGTAGTTAAGTAAGTTGCTCTGGATTACAGAAGTTTCTTTCCCATTCTGCCTAATGGGAAACAGCATCTTTTAAGAGAGCATGCAGCTGCCTCACTGGGATGGAGTCTAGGCTCCTTTGATTGTCCTCAGTCTGTCCTTTTGTTGCTCTGTCACTTTGCAGAAATTCTGAAATGCCTATTATTCAGCAACATCAACATCCATCTTGTCAGCAAGCAGGTAATGGAGTAATTTTCTCCTTACTCCCTCATCTTTCACGCATGCTGAATGAATGTATTTCTTACAGAGTGAAACAGCTCCATGTGAGAGGCTGCTGCATCCCTCCCTCCCTGCTGGTACACCCCCGAACGCTCCAGGGCAAGGCACTTCCAGAAATGTTGGTTCAGATATCATCAGCCAGAAAAGGCAGCAGATCCCACACAACCAGGGTGAGCATGCTGACAGCCAAATTTTTGGTGATAGGGGGTTGACACTACCACTTCCTCAGGCAGTTTTGTGAATCTGCTCCCCTGTGCCCCTGGTAATTCTCTCCAGATGAAACCAGCTGACCACTGAACAGTTTCGGGATGACTAAAGCTGCATTTCTCAGTCACCCTCCTCCCCTCTGCTGCTGAGCCTGCTCTTGGTGCATCTTGTTTCTCTATCATGTCTCTCCATTCTTTCTTCCTCCTCTGCATATTCCCTTTCCCTGGCTACATTCTTCCCCATTGATGTGCTCTTTTGAGTTGCCTTACACCCCTTCTTTCCAATGTGACTCCACTCTTTTCTTTGAAGTTCCCACTTCCACGTCCCAAGTCAGTGAGACACACAGCTCTTTGTGGTTGTGTCATTATACCCGAGAGCTCACCAAATGAATGACTTTAGTGATAGGAAACATGCTCTGTAGGCCACTCGGTTAAATTCAGCTGGGAAAAGCATTTTCCTGTCAAGACTGACTGTTCTGCATTTAGCTTCCTTCATGTCTGCCTGCCTCTGTGATGGTAGTGTAGTAATTGTGCACTCAGTGGCACTTTAGGGTTCTACCTAGACATGGAATCTGTGGGGAGGACACAGCTTGACATACAATCCTTCCCTTGTCTTCTCCAGAGTGGTTCTTGGGGAGTGCAGTCACACAATTTCAGTGTACTAGTAAGAACAAGGCAAAGGTACCACAGGGTTATCCTATTAAACTCTAAATGTTCAGATTGCCCAGACCTATCTCTGCTTCAGGTGTTTTACAGTATTGTCTGAAATCAGGCTGTCTCAAGCTGCTTCAAGGGAAATTTAGGTTGGATATTGGGAAAAAGTTTTTCACAGAGCAAGAAGAGCCATTATCTTGCTATAGATGTATAAATTATAGTGATACCCTCCCACCCACAGCATTTATTGAGGATGGTAAAGGTGAGCAAGCAGAGCTCAAGTCTGCTAGACTTTCTCTATTAATTTCATTAATTATCTCCTGCAGGCTGAGATTATTTTTCTTTTGTATTTGAACAGAACAAGAACTATAGGATATATATGATAATATGTGCTATAAGAATGAATGAATCAAATTTAAAATTTATTTCACTTTGCTTTCTAGGTACCCTAACCACCAGTCTATTTAAAATGAGATTACCAAGCTTGAGGTGAGAATTTTACCAAATAATACAGACTTCCTTTATTCCCTTGGTGTTAAGTGTCCAGAGCTTCTCAGCCTTACATATTTGAAAGTTTTAGTTTAACTGGCCAGTGGAATACAATTTGATTTAATAAGTTTTACACAGCCTCAACTCTATATGGCATTTGTCTTAAAACAAATGTAATTTCTCTTTGAAAATTTGTCTTAAATTTTTTTTAAAACAAATTCATAAATGAGCACCATTTCTATGGGGAGCACCTGGGATACACTTTTTTCTGGCAAAGTATGCCTGTCCACTTTTCACATACCTCACGTATAAACTGTAGATTTGCCTTAAATGGGTTTTAAAAAGGATAGATTTTTAAATGCAAGAACAAAACTCTCAGAAGGAACTTTAGACTTCATTTGGTATTTCCCTTATTTGTTGCACAACTAAAATAATGACATGAAATTATTTAGCAGCCTGTGATTACTGCAAACAATGGAAGGAGATTGTTTATCTGCTTTTTTCCACAATGAAATGTGAATTCTATGCAGCTGACTACTCTGATGTCAATAGCCATGAAACCACTTCTCCCTTACTTTATTCAAGGAAAATTTTTCTGCTTAAAATTTCAGCTTTTCCCCCCCAGTTTAGAAGTAATATATATATATATATGTTTGATGCATTTATAGCCAGTTAACAGTTTTTAATTCAACAGGAACAAAACCAACAGAAGTAATTTGCATGATAGTTCGTGATTGCAGCTGTGTGTGAAGATTCTGTCTCATCTTTCCTCATCTCCCTCCTCCCTGTGCCCTGTCTCTGTCAAAGGCCAGAAGCAGATGCTGGGGGAGGAGAGAAATGCAGACAAGCACAGGTGCTACCCCACAGGTCCCCTCCTGCCTCCACGGTTTGCTGTTTCCACCATTCTCCCCTTTGGGACCTCCCCTGCAGAATTAATGCTCTATCCTTCTCCTCCCATGAATTATCTTCTATAACTGGACAATTTTAGTGACCCCAAATGAGTCAATTGTAATTTTATGAGCTTGATCTGGTTAGCACTGATGAGTTTATTCCTGGGGTGTTTCTGGTATCCTGGTATGATCTGATGACCATTAGGAGGAGCTTTTGTTGCTTGGACTTCATTCTTGACTTGCCAGGCATGGTAGAGACACAAGTCCTAGCTAAATTATCTGAATGCTCATGTCTCTTTTGTTTTAAGTATTTAGCTAATATTCAAATCTACTACTGAAAAGAATTAAAAATGCACCAATTCCCTGTCATCAAATGAAGATAAATGCATTTGCTTGTCATAAGGCAAAAAAAACTTCAAGCAGGGTATTACTGTAAGCTGGTGCTGGTAGCAGACCACATGAGAGACTTCTTCCTCTATAATTCTGATCTCTTTCTCTATGTTAGTTCCACTTATCAGTGAAAGAGAATGGAGGGAGTTTCAATTTCAGTAGTGCACCACAGGCCTTGCAGCAGTGACCAGCATGTGGGAGCTGCACCAGGGTGAGCGGAGCTCCTTGTAAGAGTCTCCTTGTCACACTCAGCCTTGCAGCTCCTGCTCTGAGTGTCAGTGCACACAGGTCTGAGGCACACCTGAGGCCCAGGATCTGCTCAGAGATCTGAAACTCCCAGATACCATCTCCAGTTCACCGCAATGGAATTTGCAAGGCAAGGAGCAAAGGGTGGCTCAGTCTCATCTTGCACTGAGGATGTGCTGCCAAGGGAGGAATGAATGGAGGACAAGCCTTGCTCTTTCAGCCAAGTGATTGTGTCCTGGCTAACTGCATTTAATCAAAGTTCAGCATTGCTCAAAGTGGAAAAAGCCCCTTTGTGCCAGGAAGATGGTATCATATCTCCTGGTACATATCTAATCCTACTGCTAGGTCCCTTGGTTTTTGTTTCAAATTGCTAATGAAATCAAAGCATGTGCTGGGCCTAGCCAGGGAGTGGCTTATTTTGTGTAGCTGAAGAACAATCACAAGACAATTTTCTAAAAACAATAGGAGATGAAAGAGGAAGTTTAAACCACTTGCCAGTTGAGAAAACACAATTGTGCTGATTCACATTTCTACAGAATGATAGGGGTGTTTTTTCCCCAGTTGTTCTCAGATTGCCAAGATTGTATTAATATGAGAGTGCAATAGGACACTCCCAGATGTAAGCCCAGTAATAAAACACAAATTCTCTAACTATAATTATCTCTTCAAATTTCATCTTAGGTTTCAGTTTTTAGCTTCCCTTCCTGCCATTATACAAATACTCTGGTGTTATTCAATGATGCTCGGGCAGAAATACCACATTTACTGGCACACCACAACTTCTGAAGGGATATATCAACAATAGTGTAGATACTATTCATAGTTCAGAAACTCACCCTGTGCAGGATGTGACTGTTCTCCTGAAATCACCTGTTAGCTAGGTAAATTGAAAACTGCAGCTGTGAACAGAGAGGGGGATGTTCTGGCATTTGTAAGTTAGCTCTTGAGTCCTTTGTAAAAGCAACTGCTGGCCAACCCTTGCCCTTTTAACCTAAGGAGATATGTCACAAAAAGAGAGTTCAAGATGTAATAAAATAGTACTTTCTGTATGAGATATACCCTCCATTAAAGAGGAACTTCAGGCATTTTTCCCATCCAATTTCATAATACTGAATAAAAGGGAAAAAGATTTCAAATACATGACTTATATAAAGTAATGGAGATGGTGTATAAGCTTTTAAGAATTATCAATTGACTGCTTAGATTTCAATGTGTTTGGAAGGAAAAGCAGTCACCTACATTGTGCTTTACCTTTGTTGAAACAAAAATGAAGCTCCTGTTCACTCTACAGGGCACAACTATTTATTTTGATTGAAGCACTTGCTCAGCTTCTGGCATTACTGGTGCAATACTGAGAAAAAATAAGGAACAAAATGCAGAGTGTGTCCTGTTTGCCAGAAATGGCCAGGATGACTGCAGTTCTGAGGAAGCATTACTTCAGCAATGCTGATTATCTGCATGCAGGACCAAGTACCTCTTGGATATCCTCTTGGTAAGTGAGGGAGTCTCTTTATGTTCAGACACTCTCTTGTTTTGTACAGACACTTATCACTGTCATATTTTCTGAAATATTCTCTTTTTCTCTCCTGGGGAAGTTGAGAAATCTCAAAGAAAAAAGAAAACAATATTATCCCATTTGCTTCTCCTGTGTTTTGCTGCTTTGGAATGTGTTTGGAGATTGTTTATCCAACAGGTCATTGTTTGATTGGTTTCATGTGAATGGTTTTAACTTAATGACCAATCACAGTCAGGCTGTATCAGGACTGGAAGGAGTCATGAGATTCATTATCTTGTTAAGCCTTCTGTAAGTATCTTCTCTATTCTTTAGTATAGTATTCTATAATATGATATGTTATGATATGATATGATGCCTTCTAAGAACATGGAGTCAGACTCATCTTTCCTCCCCACAACAGGGGACCCTGAAAATACCACAGACACTCTCTTGTTTTGTACAGACACCCTCTTGGTCAGCTTCCATGTCTTGCACATTCATTTCACTCCCTTCCCTAGGTTACAGAACATAAACTGAGAATAATGGCTGTTACTTTGTCCAGGTCTGAGTCTCTTGATACCATAGTGTAGTTTATTGAGTCACTGGACAGTTCTTTGACTTTTCAACAACCATTTTGGGTGTAAGAATGGGCACAAACCTTAATCCTGTCCCTAAATGAGTCCTCCGTGGCTGTTATGTGTCACCCTGTTTTTTTAAGTTTTTCAAAGCCTTCTGATGTTGACATTCTTGTAACGAACTTTCTCACACACTTTATGTAAATAACTCATTGCTTTGCATTCTTTCATGGAAGAAGAGAAATTTGATGGAGTGTTGCTTTGTCCAGTGTCACTGGAGAGGTGGCACTGTCACCCTCCAATCCACTGTCACTTTTAAAAATCTATAAATGTTAAAGTCAAAATAAAACTTCCCTCTTTTTTGCCCTAGAAAATCCAGTGTCCACATCTTCCTGTTTCATGTCCTGGAGAGACATTTCTGTGCTTTCCCAGTGGGACAGGTGCATTTGGCTCTCTCAGAACCTGGGAATGTGGGAAGCAGGGTGACAGAACACACTGCAGTGTGCAGGACAGCGCTGAGGGAATCTGCTCCCACTCCAAAATCCAGAAAGAACAGGTTCACGTCCCAACAGGCCCAATGTGCAAAGCTTCCAAGTGATTGCTGCCTGTCATTCATATTCTAACTTTGGCTTGGTGCTTCCTTATTTTTCACTGGACTTTCAGGACTGCTTTCACACACAGATCATGGCAATACTCATTTGTAAAAAACCTCAGCTCTCAGACTTCTCATTCCTTACTGGGAATTCAAGCTCTTGAAACAGATAATTTGGGGGGGTGTGTTCTGATTTTATTCAAATTATCAATAAAATTATTTTATTCTGATTTTATTGGATTTGATACTGCTATGGTAAGTACCTGATCACAGATACACACAGAGCTGGCTGCAGGGGTGCTGGTCCTGTGTAAACACTGAGTGAGCTCAGTTACTCTAGTTCTTTTGCTTAAATAGGATGAACTCCCTAAAAACTTGCAAACCTCTCTGTTGCTGAGTTGGAGCCTCATGATTAATTGACTTTATGATTAATTGACTTTAAACATTTAAATTGTAAAAGCTTATACACCAACTCATTTACTTTATATAAGTCATGTATTTGAAATCTTTTTCCCTCTTATTCAGTATTATGAAATTGGATGGGAAAAATGTCTGAAGTTCTGTGTTCTGATTTTACTCAAATTAACAAGAAAATTAGAAAAAAAAATCTCAAGTCTTTGTTCATCTCTTCTGAAAAAATCAGGTTTTATAGCTTACCACTCCACTATTTCTATAGCTGTGAGGTTTTGCATGGCCTTATGATGTGTGCTTGACTTGCACTTCATTGCATGTGCTAGCAATCTGCATGGATGCTGATTAAAAGAAATACAAACTGTGATCTATCAATTTAGGTCTTTGTTTGCATGTGTGTATATGCCTCTAATTTTTTTTTAAAGGATAGATGTTAATTATTTTTAATTGGTTAAAAATTAAAATCTTTTCACATGAAAATCAGGCTTTAAAAATATGAACTTTCTAATTTCTTATTGTTTTCTTTTCCTGTTATATTGTGAGTGCAGAGATGTGGAAGCAAAAGGGAGTAGGAGAGCTCAAAAATTAAGCAAGAAAATTCAATAATAACAGAATGATTAAATGAATTTAAATTGCAAATAATTTTATTGTAACTTTATGTAAAATATTCTATTTAAATTTTAAATTAAAATAGTAATTTCTTGACACTTTTGAACAATTAATAATGTGCATATAGTATGTAAAATTATTATTTTAAAATAGCACTATTTTGACACTTATTTGAATTGTATCACTGAACATCAAAACATCTCAGAAATTAATGAAAATCTACAGAGACTGGAAGATGGGACTGAAATAGTCCTTTCTAAGCCATTGTGTTGGTTTCCATGGGGACTAGCAACAAAAATACTGGCAGTGAACCTACTGGGGAGTTTATGGCAAACATATTTTTAAAAGTTTTTAAAAAATTTATTTTAGTGTAATTTCAAAAGCCAAGCATTAAAATACACATTTCATGAGTGCACAAATAAAAGAAACAATTTGCATTTATTTTAAGCTGCCTAAAAAGAGTTTAACAGTCACTGCAGGAAATTGAGAGTTTGTAAAGCTGTTACTTTTTTGTAGGCATTTGGAGGTAAACATGAATCAGATTATACAGCACAGAATGAAAGTCTTCAGTAACTTGCAATATTTCATTCAGAAAAGATTTTTTTTTTGTTCATATGAATAGGAATTACAGAAAATCTGCAAGATGTGTAATATTATAACCCTGCAATATTATACAAGCTTGTATATTATTATACCAAATACTCAGAATAAGAGAGCAGTTGTATTGTTAGTTACTACTGTTCACTCAGCACACACTCTTTGTGTTTAAATTTTTGTACAAAGCTTGCGTTTGAAACACTATTTGTGTTTAAAACTTTGTACAATATTGTGGCATAAACAAGGCCAAATTTAAGATACAGCTTTAGCAAAATGAAGATTTGGGAATATTTCATTTTTCCAAGCCTTCTGTAGAATTTGGAGGATCCAGCATATCTTCTGGCAACTCAGATTCATGCTGATATAGAAATGATGTCATTGGCTGGAGTCCTCAGAGAGGTTCAGTGCTCCAAACTCTACTCCTGAGATTCCTTTACAGATCCCAGCTGTGCAGAGAGCTGGGAAAACACTCCAGCACAACTTGAGCCCTTTTTCTGCCTGGAAATCCATATCTCTTTGGGAAGATACATCCGTGTCACAGACATTAATCAAGATTTTAAATGCAAAATGGTATTTGCAGGACCCCTTGAATGTTCCCAGTGTCACATCCCAAACACAGAGATACAGTGTTTTTCTGTATCTCTGTGCTTCATCATGGGGCAATCTTCTTTCTTTCTTGGCTGAATTCCTCCCAAATGAACAGAGCTGTCACTGGCCTCACTGTCCCTTCTACTCCAGGGTTTATCCAAGCTAACAATCCTGTACAATTTGAGTTGAAAGTTGGGGAATTCTTGTCCGTCACTTGGTCTCTGGCCACAGACAAACTTCATCTATACCCCAGGAGTGAAAATCAACAGTTATTGATGTTTTCAGGAGTCAGAAAATTCTGCACCTTCTCCTGGGTAAAATGGCTGTTCTGTAGGTGCTGCTGTGCTATTTCAAAGAGAGTTTTTTATAATATCATCAAACTCTAATATTGGCCAACTAGCCCTAATCCAGCTGCTAATTTATGTGGTATTAGGGTAGAATGTTTTATGAGGGTCTTTCAGTAAAGTATTCTGAAAAAATATGCTGAAACGTATAATTAATAAAATTTTACGGTTTTGTGTATTGTGGGCTTAGTGTAGAATAAGCTTTTTTTTCCCTTTATATATATTTTTTTTTAACTAAATAGAAAGACATAATTTTGCCAGTGAAATTCTTCAGGCAGATGCCCTGGTTTAAAATGGGATTTTAAATTGCCGTTATTAAAACTGCTTGCATACATTTTGACTCTTATGAAGGTCACCCAAACAGACAGGTCTGTAGAGCAGGGCAATGCAGGCATTGTCCATGGCACCACCCATCCTATTTGTACCTCACCCACCTGGGAAAGGCTCTCAGTGAGGGACCCACAAACGTTGAAACCTCAGAGTAATGGAGTTTATTCAAACTGGCCCCAAAATTTGCAGCTGAGTAGGAGTTTTGTGAGAGAGATGCTCAGGAGGCTCCGACTCAGCAACAGAGAAGTTTACAATTTTTTAGGGAGTTCATCCTATTTAAGCAATAGAACTAGAGTAACTAAGCTCACTCAGGGTTTACACAGGACCAGCACCCTTGCAGCCAGCTCTGTGTGTATCTGTGATCAGGCACTTATCACAGCAGTATCAAATCCAAACCTTTTGATTTTGGATAACAGGATTGTTTTTCTTACCCAGCTAGTGAGATACAGTAGAGAATAACCTCTCCTATTATGGCAGAGATTCCCATGCTGCTCTAAAACTCCTTGACAAAATTGATTCTAAAATCCTCCAGCCCCCCAGCTGGAGTGTCTGGGCTGGAAGGCAGCTCCAGCAGGAACAGCAAACCTCCTCCAGGAGGTGATTCCAAATTCCAGGAGGTTGGATTGCCCATGGATATGTCTCTCTCTCATCACTATTTTTGTAAAAGTCTCCCTTTTAGAATTACTCTATTTGTAGTAAAAGCAGAGATGGACCAGTTGAGCAGTCTGGGCTTTAATCATAATGGTTTTCTTTTTGGACAAATCAGTTGCCATGTGTGCATTTCATGTCACTTTTTAGGTTTTCTGCCTTGTTTTCTTATTTATGAGTAGTGCATGATGATCTCAGAAGGGTAGCGTTCAAAGTGTGAAGAAATTTCAGGTTTTTGGATGAAAGATCCTATATAATCATAAAGAATTGTATTTAGTAGTTAAAGTCTACAGTTAGGCAGGAAAAGCTTTATTTGAAGTTTTGTTTGTGCAGTTTCATATAGTCACTGTAAGCCCTACTTTTAAAGGGAGCTTCTTTGTCATTGATTTTATCTGAATTTGATCAAATCCCAAGTGGTGAGCAGGCTTTCATTCTTTTCCTAGTTGTATCTTAGCTTTCCAAACTTTGGTAATCTGAAAACTGAAGATGCAGTTCTCTAATAAAAGGACTTTGAGTTCCCGTGTGGTCTGGAGACTGTGCAATATTTCAGCCTATTTGCAAGACACTTAGAAAAATATCCAAAACTTCAGTAAAATTTCTTTTTATGATCTGCTCTCTGTCTTCACCTCAGCCTTATTTCTCAAATTCTCAGCTCATGCAGGAATTCCTGCTGTCCTTGGTTCCCTCTGTTGGCATTGGCCAAATTTCTATTCACAGCAATGGTCCTGCTGGCAGCAGGGCTGAGGGACAGTGTCAAAGGCAAAGAGAGCTCTGGTTTGCAATGACATTTTTATGGACTGTGGCGCTTTATGACAGTAAGTCACATTGCTTGGGCTCTCCAGATGTGTGCAGATGTGTGTTGTGCATTCTTGCATGTATTTAATGGCATTTTGACTGGGTTGCAGTAAGTTTGGCAGTGAGGTTGTTATCATTGCTCCTTAGGTGATGTGCTGCTTCTCTCAGCAAACCCCAGAACTTCAGGGAGCAAGATTTCCCTTGACTGAGGTTTTAGGACTAGGGAAAAAAGAACAACAGTGCTGAGAAATGCCTGAGTACTGGTTTAGATCAGTGCAATGTACTTTAATTTTCTGGTCTAATCCAGGAGAGGGAGCTAACTTTCTAGCCATCAAATCTGGCACACTGTGCTGGAGCAGCTTTTTTCACAGCTGATATCCCATGTCTAAATGATTATTCACATATGCTGTCCCTGAAGGAGAGTCATCTTGGGAGTGCAAAACCACCCTCTCAAAACATTGGTTAGCCCTGTTCAGTGCAGTAAATATAATTGCATGACATATTCTTGACAGGGGAGTATTTATTGTTAATGTATTTTACTATAATTTAAACACTGTTGCACATTGTTTGCTCTCTTCGCCCACTCTTCTGCCTTTCCCCTATTAAGGAATATTAAGAGGATCCCATTTCAGTTTCTCCACTGCAGCAAATGTGTCTCTGTGGGAAAGCCTTGGTACCCTCCTGGGCCAGCAGTACCTGCTGAGGCAGCAATCCCATGGCTTTCTCTCTCTTCTCTTTCTCCCTCATTGCTCCTTTTCCTTCCCCTGTTTCCTCTCTCTCTCACACAAGCTGTAATTGTCAAACAGACAGCTTTGAAACTCCACCATTCCTTCAATAGAAACATTCAGACACTAGCAAGAAAATGGAAAGAAAACCAAAACACTGGGGTGGTTTGTTTTTGGTGTGTGTCTGGATTACTTGATGAGTTTTATAACTTTGGGATTTTGGGTGCTTAAGGCTGGAGAAAAGTGGAACTGAGAAGAGTAGCCCTGAAATTCTTCTCTCTGCACAGAAGGCATAAACCACTGAGTGCACAGCAGATGGAATCATTTGTCTGTGTTAGTTATTTTAATACAAAGGAACATGGAGAATTTAATATGGAAAAAATATCAATTTACCACATATTTTAATTGACCAGGACATGACAGTTCCAAGGAAAGGGAAAGAACTTTTCAAGCCTTTGAACATTTTTCATGTTTGTTTCACAATAGGCTGATGTTAGTAAACAAGTAAAACCAAAGACCATAAATTCTCCATGTTATCTAGCAACAAATTTTGATCCAATTAATGAGGAATAAATAAACACTTCAGTAAGTAGGTAAAAGTAAGCAAGTTTCTCAACTGGGGACTTGAATATAGCAGTGTGGTAGTATATTGGCACAGATGTGTGCATAAATTACATTATTTATGTAAACTTGAGCTATCTATGATGAGAAAATAAAAAGAGCCATCAGTGCTGTCCACATCTTGAAGTGATCCAACTTGTGACAGTAGTCAGTTTGGAAACACATCCCAAGTCACTGGAAAATACTCAGTAATGCTGTAATAGTCCTCTTGAAAAGTGTGGCCATGAAGATTGGCCCTTTAAAACCTAGTGGATGCAATTGCAGCAGTTTATTGAGCTAAGTAGATCACTTTTTCTATTATCTATGAAGCTTGAGCATTTTTTGGAATTATTTATTTGGAATTAATGAATAAGGTGTGCAAGTGTGTTTCAACCTTGAGAACTATCTGCTGTGGTTATTACTTTAGAATTCACTGTTCACACTCTGTAATTAGCTAAATAACTCGTGTGGGTTTGTTTAGCTGCAGTTGGATGTCTCCCATATTTATGGTTTTCAAGAAAGCTGGACACATAATGAGGTGAATTTTGTCTGAGTGATCATGCAAATTTCAGAGTACCACATATTTAAATTAGAAGAGCAGAGTAAAGAAACCAGACTCTCTTGCTTGCTGCTGTGACTTTTGGTGTCCAGCTGAAGACAGGGGATGTTTGCTGGTGTACCTTTGTGGTACAAACCAGAACAATTCCTCCTCCAGTTAGAATGTCAGGATTTGCAAACATTTTATCGCTTACATCTGTTTTGTGAGGCCAACGTTATTACTCAGTTAATTGTCACGTTATGTTGGAGTTTGTGATGGACATCCTTTGCTGTGGAGCCTTTTCTCCAAGTGATAAATAGCAAAATTTTGAGTAACTGAACTGTTTCTCATTGGAGCATAGCTCTCAGAACTGCAGAATTTTGGGAATGCACAACCACCAGTGCCATTGCTGTCCCAGTGACTGCTCTGAGTGAGGCAGCAAAGCCTGGCCCAGCTTTGAGTGTCACTGCCTCATATTCTGCCCACTACAGCTCAGCTCTGAGGCTGATGGATATTGAAAATGGATATTGAAAATGGATATTGAAAACTGAGATTTTCTCCACTACTCACAGTCACATAACTGGCCCTTTAAATTAGGCAAGAGGATTCCAGACACCAGTTATGGCAAAAATGCACAATGTTCATCTCCATTATCTCTGTTATTTAAGGCTTTCAGAAAACCACTAACCTTCACTCCTACACTCAAACAAGCACACACTAGCACACAGAGTTAAGCCAACTTCTTAACTCCCAGTCATTAAGGATGTCAAAACATTCTGATATATGATGTAAACTTATTATGACTGGATTTTGTTTTTATTAATGTAAGGGCTAGGTTGTGAAGAACAGAAGATTTTTTAAGCCTCTTACTCCTTAGAGACAATGTGATTTGGTGGTTTAACATTGTAACATTTTTAAAGGGCTTGTTAAGCCCTAATCGGAGCACATTAAGCACGAGCATTTTTAAAGTGCGTAATAAAACCTAAACATTTTAATAGCATATAAACCTGTAACATAAACCCAAAACAGTCACAGTGTTGTCTTTTTACTTGTGTTTTTCCTATAACAAGTTCTAACGAGTAACTGATACTTTTAACAAACATTAGAAAGTTGAGGGTTCCTTGGTGTTCTTGTTGAAATTTTTTTAAAAAAGACAGGAAATTTCTGTTTAAGAAAATTATATTTGGAGCAAAATTTTTAAATTAATGCAACGAAAAATTTGCTGTGAGAGTTGCCATAGCTAAATGTTGAAAAATAAAGTATACTGCTAGGGAAAAGGTTTTGTTTCAGTAAAACAATGTTTTATGCTGGGAAAATATTTTTGCTTGAGAAGTTTTACTCAGATCTGATAATTTTGGAGGTTTTATCAACGAGGGCTGTGGAATGGGCTCTTGCCAGTGGAAAAAGTTCACTGAAAATCTGTGGGGGGATTTTCTTATTTATTAGTTAGTTTTCAATATAATCTTCTGCCTGGGATTCCAGAAAAGCATTGGGACTTCAGTGATACTGGAGCCCAGCAATTTCCTTTAAGAAAACATTTTAAAAAGGAAAATACAATGTAGCCTGTGAGCCTCTCTTCTTAATTGGTTTGGAACCTCCTGATGAGTGATACCAGGCTCACCTTCCCTCCAGGGAGCTGAGCACACCACTTCTGCACTTCCCAACCCCTCCCAGGTTATGGCAAGGCATTCTGAGCCTCCTTTTGGACATTCCAGCTTTGCTGAGGTGTTTGGGGGAAGTTGTGGCTCAGCCATTCCATCTTAGGTTTGATTGCAGCTCTTTCTGCTTTCCTATGGTGGCTGTGACCCTAACACCTTCCACAGTGGTGGCGGGAGGAATGCCTTTGGAAAAGGGTTTGGAAAATGGCTTTGGAGATAGCTGGTGAGGCTGAGTCACTGCTGTCCAGGTAGTGCTTGGCTGAGAATGAGCCACAGCCCCCCTTGGTGTGGGCAGTCACAATAACGTGGAAATACCCTTGGAGATTTAGTCCATAAGCTTTTAGTCTGTATCCAGGCAATTCCTCTGTTGTATTTGCAGGGACTTTCATGGCAGGGAGGAATGATGAATCTGACTCCATGTTCTCAGAAGGCTAATTTATTACTTTATTATACTATATTATATTAAAGAATACTAAACTATACTAAAGAATACAGAAAGGATACTTACAGAATGCTAAAAAGACAATAATGAAAACTTGTGACTCTTTCCAGAGTCCTGACCCAGCCTGGCCCTGATTGGCCAAAGAGTAAAAACAACTCACAGCAGAATGCAATGGAACAATCACCTGTGGGTAAACAATCTCCAAACACATTGCACATGAGCACAACACAGGAGAAGCAAATGAGATAAGAATTGTTTTCCTTTTCTCTGAGGCCTTTCAGCTTCCCAGGAGAAAAGTCCTGGACAAAGGCATTTTTTTAGAGAATGTGTATTGAATTCTACATTCTTCTGCTGGGGAAAAGCTGTGCAGTGCAAGGGCAGCAAGGAGCTTCTCTGCAAGTGAACCATGTTCTGATCAAATTAATCGTCAAAAGAAACTAAAGGAGCTTTGAGGATTTTGCCTTGTGTCTGGATGCTGTTACTCTGATACAAAAAAGATTTTTTGTTTGTTTGCCTGTCTGGTTGTTTATTTATCTCATGCAGTAGTTGGAAGTAGTTAAACTAAAACACAAAAGCTCATGCTTATTCTGGAATAAGAGTGGTTACAGGAAGGAAAAAGTCATTCTGACATAACTACTGAGATTTAAGTACAGCAGTGCAGTTGTACCTTGTAGCTGGGAGAGCATTTCTGTGGAGACAAGCTCCAGTCACAGAAACACAATCTTAAAACATTCCTGACCTCATCCATACAAATAACTCTGTGTAGTCTCAGCCAATGATTCTTTACTTTTAGTAAAGAATACTTTTAGTAAATAACTTGAGTCAATAGAAGGATAAGGTTTCATATTTGCATTAATGTATTCTGGCATCAGCATGACTGATGTCCTGCAAAACTGGGAACCTCTGAGGTAGATGAAGCAGGGCTGAGGATGGGTTGCTGTAATGATGCTGTTGTATCCATGATTTGGGGAATGATGCACAGGATGTTCTTCAGGCCTTTAGCTCTATGGCAAGCAAAAGAACAGAGAGGGAAAACAGTACAAAACACCTGCCCAGAGAGTTACACCTCAGGCTTTGTGTAAGGAGGTCGTGCTCCCATTCTCTTTCTCCCCAAAACCTTCCCTCAAACCTGTCTGTTTTATCTGTATTTAAAAACAAACCAAAACAGAAACAAACAAGCAAACAAACAACCCCCCAACAGATCTTAATCTTACATTGCCCTATGGCTTCCCTGTGAGATTCAAATACTGCAGTTAGAATAATCTGGCTGGGGTGCAAGGGAGGTCTTTGGTTGCACAGATTAATCTGTGTGTCGGTTCTGCTGCTCAGGCTGTGCTCAGGGGAGCAGGAGGATGAGTTTGTGTGTCATAAGAGACCCTCCTCTCCACTGAGTCTTGTTTGGCAGAGGGTCACCTATGCTGGTGGCATCTCAAGAAAATGCCAGATAGGCAACTTGACTCAGCAAGGATCAGCATTGACTGATGGCTAAAGGGAACTGGTGAGGAGTGGCATGGTGACTTCCCAAGTACCACTTCTGCCACTGCAGATTCCCCCTCTGTCCTTGTAATTTATTAGTTTTTGCTTCGAAGTGTGCAGCAGTGGATATTACCTTCATGTCTCTGGAAAGGAGCCATGTCATTCCAGAGTCACAGCATGGTTGCAGCAGGAAGGGAACTGTGAAGGAAACACTCTGGTCAAGCAGGGTCACCTAGAAGAGCTTCCCCAGGTATATGTCCAGACATCTTTTAAATAAATCTCCAAGGATGGAGATTCCTCACTGTTACATTTTATGGAGAATATCTGAGCCTACCCTGTCTTCTGCCAGCAACTCAGTGCACAGATTGTTTTTACACCAACAGCCACAGTTCCTCTGTGCCCTGCTGGCCAGAAGGATGGCACTCATGGCATTCTTCACATGGGCACTAAGCAATGGCAGCACCTCCACCTGCTGCAGCATTTTTCAGTTTTCCTCAAGTGAGCATGCTTTTTAAAGCATGTGTGTTTTTCCCAATTATTTTCTATTTTTAGGGACAATATCTGACCTGTTCTAGGATGGCATTTGTAGACTCATTCTAGAGGTCATCAAATACTTGTAGCACATATTTGTCTGTTGGTAGAACTGCTTTGGTGACTTACTCTGTAGCCAAAACCTCAAAGTGTGAAGCATGCAGATTCTAGATTCTCTGGCATCATAATTTAGTGTGTTGTACATGTGAACACTAAAAAATTTACACTACTTCATGGTTCCTGAGAAATTGCATTTTTGGTGTAGAAGAAGACTTGAGATAGTCTATGCAAAGACAATAATCTACAGAGTATGTGAAGTGTATTTATTTTGAAGGTGGGAGATGTGGTTGTCTTACACAGGGGAGAATCAGTTGTGAAAAAGTATTTGGGAGATTCAGGGGAAAAAAGCTAAATAAAGTAGGATATGAAAAATTGGGAGAACCTATTGAAAATCCCAACTGCTTTCTACATGGTGTGTGCCACACTGAGATCATAACATTTCTAAGCTGCTGAGGTGAGTGAAGTACCACAAAACCCACGCAAGGAAATGCAAGTGAGCTCTGCAGGGGCTGTGAAATAGCATTACACATGGTGTGTGCTGCCTGGATTAACTGTACTCCTGAAGATAAGCCAATCTCACCTTCTCACAGCCCTTCTCATTTCAACAGGAGTGTTTGTTTGGGGATGCTGAGCGTTCACTCTGCTTTGACAGGTATTGCTTCCATCTTATTGCAGAGCTGTCTGCAGGTTACAGGTGCTGTTTTGATAGAATGCAATGGATGTGTCTAGCTCAGAAAAAAAGCTCACATGATTCTCTGCTTGTGCACTGAGCCGGCTGGAAGCGAGTACAAACAGCAGCACAGGACCAAGCCCTTGCTTATTTACCTGCCTCATTGGCAAGATTTAGAATCTCAGATTCATGACTGTGGTGAATGAAGTGCTTTCTCTAAAGTTCAGGTAAAGTCTTGCTAGCAAGGACAACCAGCACAAAATTCTCATGCATGGTGATCTATAAAGGCATCTCACACATTAGCAGATTGGAGTAGTGTTACAGGGACAATATTTGGAGGTTTTTTGTTTAAACATAATTATCTCTTTTTAGTATGAGAATACGTTTTAGGTTATTCCATCAACTTGACTGCAAGAATTGATGAAAAGGGAAGACGTCATTAGAGAAGGTTTGCCAGATGTTTGCGAATTCTAAATTTTGAAAGTACATGTATGATTGCCTGACAGGAATATCTTCAGGAATCCAGTAGTTTTACTTAGCTTGGCACAGGCTTGAAAACTTGCAGTGGTGGAAATAAAATTGAGATATGATTGCTTTTTAACAACATGTATATTTGCAAATTATTAGTATAAATAAAAAACACCCTTGGGTAGTTCTTAAATTTGGCAAATGAATCAAACCTTTACAGGCATCATTTACAGAGATGAAAGCATGTGGTCCAGGATAAAAAGCAAGGAGAGAGTGGCATGATATTAAATGCTGAAACTTACACACAAGCATGTTTCACTAGGTTAAAGGGCAGGTTTGAGTCTCTTTCTGTAGGCTAAAATAGATAAAGCCCTTCAAAAAAAGAAGTTGATGGGTAGAAATGGAAGCTCCTAATTTATGTCAATACACATTTTATAAAATGTGAGGAGTTTAGGTGAAGTATACTCCTTTCCAGGCAGCATATAGAATTGTAACAGCTTTTAAATAGAGTGCAAGTTCTCTTTTTTCTTGGAAAAAACCCCATTGATGTGAAATTGAAAACTCCTTTCAGATGCCTGCTTGGCTGGCAGGGTGTCAAATTGTTTGGCTTGACTGTCTCTACTCCCTTCACATTGTTTACAGACAACATCCTCAGCTCCAGCTGACTGTATGTAAACACCAGCTAATTATGGGCCAGAGGATTTGGAAAAGGGAAACCAAGGGAAAAGGGAAATTTGGAAAAAAACCACCTTACTAAAGAGTCTCCATGTCTCAGGTGAGGAATATACCTTGCTGCAGGCACATCACAAAGTGCTGTCCTAAGCAAAGGGTGTGGGATGAGAGAGAGAGAAAGGAGGTAGAAAGAAACCAAAAATGTTTTCAGAAAATTTTGCTTTCTGGCATCTGATTATAACTGGGAAAGTTATAAAAGTATGAAGAAAGTACAGCTGGGTGACCCCCAGCTTTGGCCCAGTGCTATGCTCTGGTTTGAAAGGTCCTCTAGCCAGAGCACATTTGCCAAGCCCAGGGAGGAGGGGGCACTTCCCACAGGGCCCTTTCCAGTCAGGGTACATCAAAGCTGCCCTGCCAACATGGATCTCAGCTGGATTCACAACTTTGGTGTCCCTGGGAGAGTTTGATGTAGGTATCAGAGGGGTTTAAAACAACTGTTGCTGAAGTTTGTGCCTGTGTTAGCCCAGATTTGGCTGTAGTGTGCACTAGAAATCATTCAAAACCTTTGGTCCTGCAGTGCCTTAGCCATGGTGTTTCTGGGAGACAGGCAAGTTCTGCAGCTGGACCAGCTGTTGGAAAGGACTCCTAAAGCCTCCCAGCCCAACACCCTGTGAGACAGCACACTGTGAAATCCAATTATTTGTATGGGTTTGGAGGGGAGGGGCTCACATCCAAGCTGGAGAGTGTGATGGGGCATGGAAGCTCATGGGAGGTTATTGGCCACTTCAGATTTTAGAGTTATTGTGTCAAATTTGGGGGTTGGACAAGACAATCTCCAAAGGTCCCTTCCAACTGTAACCATTCTGTGATTCTCTGAAATTTGATAATACAGCCACCACAGAGGGGGCTAACCCAGGTGGAGGCTTTGTTTTGGTGTTAGCCAAAGCTGAATTTTTAAAATATATAATGCTTTCTCTTAGTTATAGCCTTCTCTTTGTTTTGGTTACATACACTTTCTTGTCAAATGTAATAGAAATTAATAATGTGATGCAGAAGGTAACTGAGAGCCTGTCAGGCTTTTATCCTCTGTTATCTCTGTGATGGGGAGTTTTGCATATACAGAGATGATTAGTGACCAAGTGACATGGATTTTATCCAATAAATTCACTCAGCTTTGCACAGATTCAGATGAGATTCTCTAATTTTTTTGGGGGAAAAAGAAAGAACTCAACACACTAAAAATTTATATTCAGTAGTTCATCTGCTTAAAAAAATTACATGGAGGGAAGATAGAAGAGCTGGATACTGTTCTGACTAAGGGAGTTTTCTCTGGGAGCCTTATCTACCTGGTGTGCTTATCTGCTCTCAGGAATTACAATGTGGTTAGTGTACAGTCTATTATGCAAAGTTGCGTGCAATGTGTTAATGATATTGGTAATTTAGTAACTCTGTTCTGCACTAATTAGTAAAACTGAATATGATATTGCTCATCCTGGATCACTTTCAATGCTGCTGCATGTTTTTTCAGTGTTTTAGCTCTTCTCATTAAAGCATGTATGCACAAGTCAACATCCCTTGTGAGCCTTGGGAAGAAACCTAAAGCCCCCAGCATTTTATTGTGTCTGTCATATTAAGCAAGAAAATAATCTGGTGGTTTGATAAAGAGATTATTGTGGCAGGACACCTTCTGTGGGTTAGGGAGTAGAACTGACTAGAATCCATTTCCATCACCTGTCTTAAATGTAGGGTAAATGACAAAGCTCTGTATTGGGAATCTGGCTGAGAGTGGTTTTGGCACAGTAAATCCAATTATACCCTCACATTTAAATGTTTTGGGTAGAGGTAGGTAAAATTGAAGGTTACACACTGTAAAATCCCTGTCATGTTTATTCCCAGTGTTATAATTTGCAACAAATTTTTAAAAATTAAGCATACTTGCCTTCTGTGAAGTCATTGAACAGGAAAGGTTTAGTGCCACAGTAAGAAAAGGCAGCTATTTGGAAATGGTCCTACCTAAATATTAGATATGGAAATTGTGTCAAATATGGATTATGCTGACTTCTCTCAAGACCACTGTGAAATGCAGATGTGTTGGCACGTAACTATCTTTTGGGAAATGGATGGATGCTTCACTTAAGGACCTAATAAGAGACCTGTTGCTTGTTCCCACAGCTTGAGTTTCAATCTAGACTCCCCAGACTTCTCCAAAGTACACAGGATGATCCAATGTAAGGATTGAGCAGTCCTCTGGGAGGAACACCAGAAGCTGAGAGACCTGAATTGATATTTGAGGTTAGAAAACCCAACTGTATCACTCAGAGACCTTGAAATACTTAAAATATCTGATGCCAGGTGTTCATGTGGAACATTCTCTACTCCTGTGCACCAACAGAGCCTTTGGGACCTCTGTGTGTAGGGTTGTACATGGGAAACCCAGATCAGCTGGGCTGGTTCTGAGCTGGTTATCAGCACTCAGGTAGAGAACTGGAAGTGGTATTCACGTGGCAGAGTATCCAGAAGTGATTTTTCCATGTGATAGTTGTTCCTGAATTTTGGGCTTCTTCTTCTGTTTTTTTTTTTTTCTTTTTCTTTTTTTTTTTTTTTTGTTTGTTTTGTTGATTTGGTTTTTTTGTTTGTTTCTTTGTTGTTTCTTTTTAATTTTTTTTTCTTTCTGTCTTTTTTTCCCCCTTTTCATACAAATATATCTGTTCCTGTAAAAGTGTCATCAGATCCAGGGTGGGGTAAAGCAAGAGGAAGAGCTCCACCCAAGCTTAGTGGTTAGGACACTCATCTGAGATGTGGGAGATCCAGATTCAAGTCAGTGTTTTCCTGGTTCAAAGCAGGGACTTGAACCTGCTGAATGTGGAGTTGAGGATTCAGGGCTTGGTCTCCCAGCTTATTTGAGAGGTTTTAGTTTTATTTTGTGTTGTGTTGAAGGCAGATTTCAAACACTGAAATTATTTTGCTGGAAATGGGGTATCTCTTTTCAGGCTAGCCCTAATTCCCTACCTGGCAAACTCAGCCAGGGCTCTGAGGATCAGACTTTGCCATGGATTTGGACATGAACGTTTGGAGAGCCATAACTGAGGGTCCTTTGGGCCCTGAGGGTGGGTGTGCAGCAGTTGCCTCTATGTCTGCTCCACATGGGCATCCACCTGTGGGCCAACCCTTCAAGGACCAGAGACTGCCACCATGTGCATAAATACTGAAGAGCTAGGGCAGTCTTCCTACAAATAATCTTAAGATACCATTTCTTGTGTCTTCCTGCCAGTCATCTTTCACAGAATTCACAGAATCACTGGGTTGGAAGAGACCTTCAGGATCAGGAGTCCAACCCAGCCCCAACGCCTCAAACAAACCCTGGCACCCAGTGCCACATCCAGGCTTTGTTAAACACACCCAGGGATGGTGACTCCAGCACATCCCTGGGCAGCCATTCCAGCCATTGCATGGGTTCAATTCACAGGGATTCCGACTATCTGTGCATGTTGGGGCACACTTTAAAAAAAGCTGCACATTAAAGTAGCTGTGCTTGAAGCTTTCAGTCCAGCCAACAAATCAAGGAAGGAGCTGATTGAGAGCTTAGCTGAACACAGAAAGTAAAAGTGAGCTCATTGAACAAATACTACCACTTCTGTGAAATTCTGATTAGGTGTTTAATGTCTGACAATATGGTTTGTTCTTTAAAAAAAAAAATTGTGGTTCATTCTGATGTGTCCCCACATTTTGGTATATTCAGCTGACCTATCATCACTTCAGAAAAGCTTTCTCACAACAAGTGACTACTGATATTTTTCTCAAGGAAGGAAAATTCTACTTTGCCTTTACTGAAAAACAAACTTGCATGAGTATGTAATTACACCTGGAGTATTTTCTGAGGAAAAACTTTCTGGCTTGGAACTAAGTTAGATTTTGTTGAACTAACGCTCCACAGTTTAATGCATGTCTTTTTGCTACTTGGCTAGTACTTAGTAAGAGAAACTGTTTTGGTTTCTGAAAAACTATAAGGGATTCCAGGTAAAGAGAAATTATAATGTGATGAGAGACACTGAGAAAGAACATTTATGTTTATAAAGCTGAGCTATAGAAATGGAGTGACTACTTACGTAATAGATCAGCCTCAGCTGGGGAATGGTAATTTGTGCCTCTTTATCTTGAAGATCTATCACTTTTAATGAAGGATAATAGCACTCACAGCAGCCACATACATGCCTGGAAAAAGCCCATCTGTGTAGGTGCAAAAATTTGCCTTGCCTCGGGCACATACACTTGAAAAATTGAATGCTGTGGTTATAAGTTGGTTTTGGCAGAATCCAGAAGAAAAAAACCCACACCACACAATGCCAGTATCTCATCAATTGTAACTCTGTGACTCTTTAACCCTTTGATTTGTTTTTTCCTAAATCTTTATTGTGCACACCACAGTAATTTTGGAGTTACCTGTTGGAATTACTACAAATTTGAACAACCAAAACCATCTCCTGGTACGAGTTTGGTTTTGTGCTGCTAAAATTGAGACTGTGCTTGTGCCAGGCATTTTTATCATTTCCAGTGTTGGAAGTAGCACCTGGAGGCTGGGCAGAGGCTGTGCAAAATGTGTGTGCAGGATGTGAGAGTGGCTGCAGAGCTGTGCTGTCCTTGCTGGCAGAGCTGGCACTGAGCCTCATGGTGGCTGCAGCTGGCAGCCTGAGAAAAGGACAGACAGACAGACACATGTCAGCAGCAACCAACCTGGGGAGTCTCTGGTGAGAGACACCTCACATTGTGATTGTGATGCCTCAGGTTTGAGCTTTTATATTTTTCACATTTTGAGCTGCTTTAGTGTGAAGTTCTGGCTTCACATGAGGGGATGGTGAGCTCTCTGCACAGAGCAGGGAGACAAAACAATTCCTGCTCCAGCTGGGCACCAAGGACAAATGATCCAAATCTCAGCCCAAGAGCACAAACACCGTGGGCTGGAGAGAGAAAAACAAGAAGGATGGGACTTTATAACCTAAAGCTGGAATTGGACAATGAACTGCAAGATGCAAATGGAGCAGAACTGATCACAGTGACAGACCCCGTGCCTGCTTGTGCATTTTGTGACCATTTAGGGTTGTGCTGTCCAAGGCGGATCTATTGAGGCTTCTTAGTAAATCCCTCCTTTATTCCTTAGCTCTGTCTCTGCTCTAGGTCAGCCTTCCCAAGGCATCAGTTCCACCTTAGCACAGTGAGGTCTCTGCAGCTCTGGGCACATGGAGGCTGTGCAGCCCCTCCAGCAGCAGCAGAGTGCACAGCAGTGATGCACTCACCTTCCTGAGGAGAGGCTGAGAAATTAACAGAGACACAAAATTTATGGGGAGCAGGAGGTTATGACTTCCCTGCAAATGTCCAGCAGACTGATTGTTGAAACCGCCACCAGGGAGGTTTTACAAAGCTGGGTAATTTTCTTCATCACAGTTTTTTGTGGAAAGGCGACAGAGAGAGCTGACTGCTCTGTACATGCAACCTCTCTAGCTCTGGTCTTGCAAAGAGACTTTCTCTTTCTTTACTGCCTTCAACAGCAGCCAAGTCATTGCAGATCTCCTTGTAGGACTGGGGTCCTCACTGATCCTGATGGGGAGCTACCCAAAATATCTGCTGTTACTTCCTTTGGGTTTTTAGCAAGATGGTGTTCTAGCACAGCATCTCTAGGGATCACACTCTGAGTTACTGCCAGTTTTGCTGCTGATTTTAACTGAAATATCTCTCACCTCAGCTTTCCACATGGACTCTCTGTTACTGATTAATTCCTAATGCAGAGCAGAGTCTCTCCTGTGGTGCACAAGGTGCTGTGGGTGTCCATCCTGCAGCAAACCTGTCTCACTCACTGCAGAGACCCAGCAGCCCCAGCGCAGGACACAGCATGTCCTGCAAATCAGGGACAGGCTGCACCCGAGCCCCAAGGTGACAGCAGAAAGTGTGGCCATGGACAGAATTCTTCCTTGTGAGATTCTGTCCTGTCCAGCTTCAGGACAGAATACTTCATCACATACCACCCAAGTCCTGCCGCTGTGGGCCAAAAGGGCTTTAGGTGCTTAAGGTTTGTGCCAGTTGTCTTTCACAGAGATTTCCTCTGTAGCTACATTGATGCACTAATATCCACTAAAACCTTTTCTTCTTTCACAAAAGCTTTTTATTTTTTCACCTCTATCTTCTATAGCTACCTGAAAAGCAAGTGGTTTTTGTGTCACCTAAACCAAAAAGATTCCTAAAATGGCAGATCAAGACTGGGTGTTTCAGCAGCAGGAATTGAGGTTTTTGTGAGCACATCTGTGTCAAGAGGACAGAGTCCCCAGCTGGGATATTTCACACCCGATGCCCTGCAGTGAGGGTTTTATTTCACACCTGGTACCCTGCAGTGAGGGTTTCTTGTGACCAAATCCTCATCCATGCACAGAGGAGAAACTTCATGAGAGATGAAGCCTAAAATCTCCCTTGATGGGAATCTGCCTACACTACAGACATGGTTAAGCAGTTTCCAGATTTCCAGAATAACTTTCTTATTTTTAGTTGAACATACCTTGCTTTTCAACCTTTTTGGTTTTGTCCCAATTACTGTAATTTTCTGTGGAAAGACCAAATAGAGATATATTTGAGATATAATAGAGATATATAATAGAGATATATAATAGAGATAATGTACCTTTTTCAGGACAAAAACACCAGCCATTTTATGAGGATTGCTTCCTATTGCTTCCCTTTGAGGCATCTCTTAAAACATCTGCATTTTTCCATTTAGTAAGAAGAGCTCATCTGATAATCTGTCCAAAATATTGTCTCAGACACTGAGAGGTAAAGTATTACTATATTCTTGGTTTTCTCTTTTTTTTCCCCTATTTTTAAAATCTCTATTTAGGACAGCTAATAATTTTTGCAGAGCAATGTGTGAAGAAAACACATTTGTTAGTGTGTGGTTTTAGAGGGAAGAATTTCTTTTGTGTGTGCTGCTTCCCCAAGCCAGAGCAGTAGAAAGCTTTTCTACTCAAGAGCCTCTGAAAGTACATTGAATTTAAGGTGTTGGTTTTGTAAGATGGTTAATTATTTTTATTTAAAAATACATAAACAGTTTAGCTGAGTTATTTAAAATCCATTTGGTTTCATTATAGTAGATATTTAGTTGCTTGCCATTTAAAGTGTATTTCTCAAAATAATTTTCTCCTTTCTGTCATTGCTAGCTGCCTTTGTTTCTGTCTAAATATGAAACATTTTAAAATTACATTAAAATGCTTTAAAATTAGACTATATGAGTATAGTTTGGAAAATATGTTAGACTTAGTCTAATGAGTCAGGCCTACTTTCTAGATGCATTTGATATATTTTAATATTTTATCTGAGTGTTAATAAGTCAATGAAGTAAATAAAATGAGAATGAAAACAAAAAAAAATGCTCTAGTGAAGTAGGAAAAATAAGAACAATGTAATTATAGGAACAATTAGGAGCTGATTCTGCATTATTTTTCCCCTAAATTTCCTTTTATTTTGCAAAGATTTTTCTAGACCAAGCTTTACCTAGGTAACATTCCCCTTTCAAGTTAAAGAAACATAAATTTATTCAAGAAGCCTTCAACTCAGAGTGGAGATTTCCATTCCTTAACTCACACCAAGGAGCTGTGCTCACGCATTCAGCACTGTTTACAAAAATGGACTAATAAGAGAAAATAGCTTTATCATTGTGGTTTTCCTTGTGGTCAGCATCAGCACAGGAGAAGGAAGGGTTTGGAGGAAGGGCAGCCACATTTCACAAAGGCTGCAGAGCAAATCTTGCTGTTAGGTGGTGTCAGGCCAGAGCCAACTGCCAGCTTTAAATGAGGGCATGCAGAATCACTCTGCTGCACCCAGAAAAGAAGATCTGGTGTCATATCAATAGAATTATTCCAGGGAAGTAAGAAAAAAATCTAATGTATTCTTTCTGCTTGCATGTTTAATTTGCTCTGGCAAGATACAATTTGGGGGAATTTTTCCCAAGCGAGTCTCTAAGTCACTGCAGTAAGATTTACACCTCTGTAAGTAATCGAAGGTTTGTGTTCGAGCTGCCAGGCCCTGAGCAACCTCCTCATTATTTTCCACCCTGGATTTATGCACCAGTTTGCCATTACTTGAGCTAAGTACCCAATGCATATTCCTCTGGTAACCTAAATCAAAATATATATATGGATAGCAATGACCTAGAATCACACAAATCTTTCTCTGGTCCCTCCTCACAGAATCCATGGGTTAAAAAATGAGGAACTAAATATAAGAGTTGGGAATGAGACAATTCTGTGGCCCTTGACACATGAACTGTACAGGGTCCCATGTGTTTCTAGCAAAGAAACTCTGTCTGAAACACAGTCCTGCACAGAGCTGGACTCACCCCTGCCAGCCAAAAAATCTGGTGGTTCCAGTGATGTTTGCATGACAGGATCTAGGGGCAGCTGAGGTCCTTTGCAGGCTCCTGTTTGGATGGGTTTGTGCATGAGTGATGGGCTTGTACCATCAGTAAGGGAGTATTGATACATGGGCAATGCCTGCTGTTGCAAAACATTGAATTGCATTAAACTGCATTATGCTAGATCTTTTGGATGAATAATTTGCAATATTCTTTTGCCCAAAGGGCCCTGTCTTGAGGTCTTTTACCTAGCTTAGGTTCCCAGTGACACTGAAATAAGAGTTGAGTCAACTGTGTTTGGATGCCGTACAAAGAAAACATATGTATCCACTTTGCTCAACATGGGTGTCTGAAGCAATGTTAAAAGGTGCCTAAGATGCAAATGTCTGTTTATGAAACATTGGGGAGAATTTCACAATGGCTTATAAGAGCAACCTAATTTTCCATTTGAACCCTTGTACATCAGATATGAGCCCCATGGGTATCAGCTCAGCACCTGTCACTGCCTGGGGTTCCCTGAGGTGACAGCAGAGTGTGTCAGCCTGCAGCCCCATCCCTGCCTTGAGCTCACCCAGGTGTGCTCCTCCTGACAGGGGTGTCCAACTGGCTCTGCTGCCCCAGCTGTGCTCAGCTCCTGTGTGGAGAGCACAGGGCAGCTGGCACCTTGGGCCGGTTTTATGGGAGTGGGTTCCCAGATCAGTCTGTGCAGTCACACAGGGATTAGGACTTGCACAAGGTGAGAGGTGACATGATCACACCCACCCCTTGCAGCAGCAACCCTCACTCGGTGCACCTTGAAGCTCCATGACGTTGTTTTGGGGTTTTTTTTTCACTGAATCACACAGCTTTCTGGATCATTGAGTCCAGCTCTTGAGCGAATGAGCCATAGAGGGATGGAACCCACAAACCCTGGCATTATTAACACCATGCTCTAACCAACAGAACTAAGCTCAGGGTCAGTGTTGGCTCAGGTAACCCTTCAGCACAGAGTGTGAAACTGGATCCTGGCACTGTGCATGTGTGCAGGCTTCCCAGGGTACCACGAGGTGGATTTCACACTAAAGATAAGATCCTCACCATTGTGACTTACTACAAAAGCATCCAAGGATGGCTTTCTCACTCCACCTCTTTCCCCTGCTCCTACAGCCCAGGATAACAACCAAAGGCTGGGAAGCAGCTGTCTGCAAACTTCATAGAAATTCTCCTAATTCTTTGGCATACTGTAGGAGAGCTTCTTCTCAGTTTCTGTCAGTTCTTTTTTAGAATGTGAGTCACATTGCCAAACCATGATCCAGCACTCAGCCTGCATTGCAGCGTTTCCGGGGTCACGTGGAGCTGCAAACTTTCACTTCATGCCAATGTTCTGCAAGCTAATGGGGGAGCTTTCTAAACTCAGTGCTCTGGAAGCATGGAGGTGTTTTGAAATAAACCCTAAGTGGATAAAAATAATCATCTAGTATTTTACTCCCAGTTAACCTTTTGATGAGAAAAAGTAATAGTCTGGCATGTAACTGAAAGTCCAGTTTGGTCTCAATGGTGCTATTCATGGAATAGCCCCTCTTCTGTCAGTGAATCAGAATCTGCAGCTGCTTAAATAATCTCTAAATTCAACATCAATGAACAGGTAATAGGCACAGAGGAGCCATAATTGCCACACAGTCATAAACCAGGGTAAGTGACATTTTTTGGTAGTGCACTTCATAATGATTGAACCTTAGCTAAAGTCCTAAAGTTTAGCTAAAGTCCTAAAGTTGTGGATGCCACTGAGACAGGAGTTGATACATTCTGTAGGTCACCTCACCTTTTTTAGCATTTTTAGCTTTAATCTGAGAAATAGTCTCTTTCCCTGTACCTTCCCCTCTTTCTGGCTCAGTCACTCTGTAACGATTCAGCGCAAATTTGAACAGTGGCTCCCAAAAAAGCTGAGAAAGCTCTTCCTCCAGCACCAGTGGGGTAATTCCCTCAATTACAGAAGGGAACTCAACTTGTTTCCCTTCCACCCTGTCCTTCTGGGTGAACTTTTGCCTGTGAGTTATTATTGAAGAGGGGCTGGAGGCAATGAGAGGATGGCCATGTTCTGTAGGAGACCCCTGTGCAGGGAGCACTGAGGTTCCTGATTTGCTTGCACAGTGTAAGGGAGATGGAGGCAGCTCCTGTGATCTGCTGCACAGATCTAGGGCTTACCTGTGCCCAGATCAGGCACACCAGCAGGGCAATTCAGACCAAAAGCAGCTGGGACTTGGACAAATAGGGTCTTTTTTGTCCCCATGCAGTGTGTTCTGTCAAACATTTTGTTAGAGCAAGTTTTGTTGAATCAAACAGAGAATTTCCTGATTGTATTAAAATTACCACAATAAAACCATTAAATTCAGTCCTGATATGACTCCTAATTGAATAGAATCACCAGGAACTTTCTGTGCTTTTATATATCCCAGCTAGTGGCACAAACTGTGTGGACATCTGAGAAATTGGTACAAACAGTGAAATTTGACTTCTAGATCTCATGGTAGGCAGAGGGCTAAGCTCTCTTCTTTTTAACCTGATTGATATTTGCTAATGACAGTTCAGACACTTGGTGGTGTTTCAGCATCATTTGAAAATTCATTTGTGTTTTAAAGCTTTTACAGGAGATGTCCAAGATTCTCTGCTCAGGACATTGTGCTGTGCTGCTGACTCGAGCAGGAGCAGATTGCACAGATTTGCAGGAGCAGCTCCTGAACTGTTGAGTGCAGGTGGATGCTGGATCCTGGTGTTCCTTTACATTACCAAAATTACCTTTGGTGACATCCATAAACTGGGAGCTGGGGTGGGAACCCCTGAGAATGGGTTTTCCTGGGAGCAGTTTGGTTCTTTTGGATTCCAGGGTATTCTGAAAATGTCAGAAGCTGAGCTGATCAACCCCTGGGACAACCCAAGGGTTTGGGTTTTTTTTGATAAACTGGTAGTAGGAGGCAAAGGATGAAAAAATAATTACAAGGAGCATGGTGAGAAATCAGTTCTGTAAAGGTGGCTGAGTCCTATTTTTCTCCATCGGTTTGCTGCCCTTGCTATTTGTGTAATTCATTGCAAAATCTTTCTGACAAGTCTTTTGTTTGGTGGGAAGGACAGAATTATGAAAGGGCTTTGTTGAGCTCCTAATTCCCCTAGCTGTCCTGGTGTTGACACCTAATGTGCCAGAGCAGCATGACAGTTAAGATCAACATTCACCAGCAGATAATATCAGTAAAGATTTTATTTCCTATGTTAATCAAATGTGGTATCACTGATATCTGATGACAATTTCTGTCTTTTTAACAATTCTCCCTCTGTGGAAAGCCTTGAATACTCAGCTATAGCTGCATTCCTGGAATCATTTATTCATTCACTGCACAGAGATGCAATAAGATGTTGGCTCCAGTTTAGCCAAGACTGAATTGTGCCTCAAGGACTCAGCCAGCTGCTGAATCTTTATCAAACTGACACAGACAGCCCCATCCCCGATGGGGACAGTGAATGCCCCTCGCAGGAACATGATCTTCACCCAGCCCTTTAAGCATCACTGTGCAAACTGCAGCACGCAGGGAGAGATGCCTGCAGCCCAACCCCTCTGCCCACCAGCTGGGCAGGGGCTCTGTGCTGCAGGTTCCAGGGAGCAGGGGGATCCATTTGGACAGCTGCAGAACATGAGCAAGGGGAAGAAAAAGGGCTTTCTCTGGGCTAGCATGTCCTGATTTATAACAGAACTATATTTATGTTAGTCGTAACCACATTATTCAATATAATTGGGGTCAAGAATTGAATGAGGCTAAAAGAATGCAAAAAATAGTTTCAAAATTCCTATTATAAATAAAGACCTGGTTTAGAGGTTTTGTGAGAACTCCAGAAGCTGAAAGGGTAGTAAACCCCCAGTGTTTTCCAAAAGACAATGCCAGAAAAACCACATGAAAATTCCTCTCTGTGGAGACTGACTGCTGTAATTTTTATTTTTATTTTTTTGGTGCTTGTTGGTCTCTCATGCTGCCCTCACTGCCAGTTTATTTTCACACTATTTCTGTGCAAGCTGACTGGTTCATCACTGGTGATTCTAATATAATTCAAGGGCAGGGACTTGCAGAGTGTGGCTGCCAGGAGGGGCATTTCCATCCCCTCAGCATGAACCAAGGTATCAGCAGCTGGCAGGCAAACACAACCATGGCAGCTCCCTCCAGACCCATGTTAGGTTAGATCTCCAACTGGGAAATGTATGTATTTAATGTATGTATTTTCCCCTGGCTGCATTTTGGATGGCTGGCACTGGGCTGAGGCCAGTTTACAATTTTGTGCTACCCTAGAACAACATTCGCTTGAAGAGTCCCCAGTATTTGCCTAATTTTTTCTTGCTTCTTTGCTTATGCTCTGCCTGGTAGAATGAAGCCCATAGTGGAAGTTGTGCCTTGGCACACTTTTCAAAACATGAACTTTACTATTTTAGCTCTGTCTAAAGGGATGCTACTTCCATCAATGAAAACTGTTCTAAAACATGAATTTTACTAGGTTTAGCCCTATCTAAAGGATTGATACTTCCCTCAATGAGAACTTTTTAAAAACATGAATTTTACCAGGTGTAGCTCTAAAGGGATGCTACTTCCCTCAATGAGAATTATTCTAAAACATGAATTTTACCATGTTTAACTCTGTCTAAAGGGATGCTACTTCCATCAATGAGAGCTCTTTTAAAACATGAATTTTACCAGGTTTAGCTCTGTCTAAAGGGATGCTACTTCCATCAATGAAAATTCTCCTGACTATTGCTTCTTTTCATAGTTTTCATGCAAATGTGAAGTTTCCCCCCTTTCCCAAAGCTTCTCTTTCTGCCTACTCCTGCCTTCTTCTTCCATAATTCTCCGGAGAAACTCTGACAAATAGCTCTCTGCAATCAATTTTTTAGGCTGTGCTGCCATAACTAAAGAAATTCTCTTCATTTTGACCAAAAACCCCACCAGAATGTGACTTGTGAGCTATAGTAATGCAGCTAACATTTTACAGTTAACCTTTGCTCTTCAGTTAGAGCTGTTATCTCAGGCCTAAGCCAAGGGTCATAGATAAAACCTCCCTGGTTTTTTCCACCTCTTGAGCTGAGTTGCATCAGTGAACCATTAACTTAGTAGATTATTTACTGTTACCTTTATGGGAGAAATGCACACTGTACTTTTTCTGCATTGCATGGGTTTGATTTATGTGTGGTCCCAGTTCTATAGGCTCCTCACTGAGGCAGGGCCTTCATACCATAGAAAAGTAAATGGGCAACCAAAATTTGCCTGAACAGTGGTCAGAACAGAGAAATTCTCATACTTTCATCCTCATATCTTTTCTATTTAACATGCACCACTAAAAGTCCTGATTTTCACTGGCAAAAAAACCTAATTACAGCAACATTAGACTAAGTGTTAGCCTCAAGTCAAACTGCAGAGGATCTGAGCTGTGCCTGGGTCCTACAGGGAGCTGCAGCCAATTAATTGTAGCTCCCTGCTCTGAGCCAGGTTACAAGCTGGCCCCAGCAGTGATGAGAGCAATATTAGAGCAGAGATTATCCTGCCTTGGGGCTGCTTTAACCATGACCAGTGGCCACCGTGGCTGTCAAAACATGGGCTACCCCTCTGTGGTGGCCTTGCAGGGGCTGCAGGAACCTTCACCAGCTCTGGCAGGGTAAAATACCCAAGCAGAAAATGAGTGAGCTCTTCCAAGGGGGCTGTGAGAGTGAAAACAATGAAAGTCTCCAAAAATCTCCATGGAAGTGGAGAGGCCATGGGCTGGCTACATCATCCTCCCATTGAGCACTCAGCAGGAAGAGATAACACAACAGGAGACATCTGCCAGCAGGAACCCCCTTTTCTGCTCCTTCCCTGGCAAATAGAGCCTTCCTGGCATGAGGATTTCCCACTTCCTCCCAGTCCCACCAGCCTATCTCTGAGTGTCAGATTCCTCAATTTTTGGGGGCTGGACTTCCCCATTTCTTCTCCTGCACTCTCCTCTTTGCTGTTGCCAAATGTCATCTCCCCTCCCAACATGCTGGAGCTCCCCAAAGCAAAGGGAGTGGAGTGTGAGGAAACAAAGGGATTTGTCTGATTCAAAGTTTCAGTTGGTCTTTCAATCAATTGAGAAACAAATGTGATGTCCCCCTCCACTCCCTATTGACTGGGCCTGTGCATGTAGGTCAGGCATCTGGAACTGGATTTTCCAATGGTTGGGAAAGAGCTTAATCCTTCAGAGGAGATTTGCAGGGAGGTGTGGAATAAAAGGGATAGGTTCCCAAAGCCCTGGCAGTGGTGATTCACTCAGCTCTGCCAGCTGCCTTTTACAGATGCCCTTTAGAGGAGGCCAGAGCTCCTAGACAAGTGTGGTACAAGCCAGATTTGGCTGCTTTTGATGAGTTTACATTGATTTCAGATCTTTTCTTGACAAAGCAGGGCTCACAACTGCCTGCTTTCTCTACTGTGGGGAGGGGTAATTTTAATTTCTTTTGACAAGCAGGTTTAGCTTTGCACAGCATTGCTGCTTTGCTAATGGGGATAGCTGGGTCTGGCAGGGGTGTGAGGGGAGCAGAGCAGGAGCTGGACCCACCTGCTCTGTGGTTTGGTGATGCTGCAGGGGCTCTGCATGCTCTGAGCAGCCCCCAGAGGGCTTTGGGCTGCTTTTAGAAGCAAATTCTCCTTGGCAGCAGGCAAGACTGGGGACAGCACTGCTGGCTGCGATCTTGATAAATCTAATGCACCAAAAATGGTTCAGTTTCTGGGGGCAAAGGGGAAAAAGAGGACAAACAGAGAGAAGGTTGGGATCTCACTATTTCCTCAGACACAGAGCTGCATTAAGCACATGGCTGCTGTGCATTGTGCAGCTCTGTTCAACTTCAGCCTGGGCTATCCAGCTGTGCCAGGGGAGACACTGATCTGCCTTTAGGCACCAGATTAAACCACAGAGCCAGTGGCTAGTGGCAAACTGAATCTGGTCTGCTTTCCTTCCAGAGCCCAGGAGTACAGCACCCTCCTGATGCAGGCCCAAGATTTCACATCTCTCAGTTGTGATCCCTCTTGCCCTCTGGTCTGCTCAGACCCTTCAGCAGCTGAGGAGTTGATGCCCTTATAGGCTCCAGTGAGGGCTCAGGGCACACAGCAGCCACCCTGCAGAGCCCATCTCCCTCATCCTGCCCACCCAGGACATAGAAAAGCACAGCTGGGACACCCCTGCCCATGGCCTGCAACTCCACGTGTCAGCATCTCCAGCAGCCCCACCATCCCCACATCCTCTGCCAGACCCCATCTCCCACTTCTGGCACTGTCCAAATGCAGTGCAGCCCTCGAGGCTCTTTCCAGACAGCTTAAGAAAGCTGAATGAAGGGTTATAATCTGAGGTTAATGCAGAGTACTGTGTAAATTTCCTTTTACCTTCTGCTCCAAAGGAGATGTTGTATCCTGCGCATGGCTCCATGGGACAAGATCTTGTGCTCCCAAATCAGAATCCCCCTTTGCCCACCCTGAGCTGTGCACAGAGGTCTTGTAGGGGAGTCAGAGGAAGCAGGCTGAGAAGGGAAACAAACCCCATTGAGTGCATGACACCCTCACTCAAGTCAGACTCAAAAATCTTATTTGCTGCATGGATATAACACCCTTCTCTTTTATCTTACCCAGCCTTGTAGTGTTGTGAACTTGAGGTGAGAGATGAGAATTTCACTCTATGTTTCTCAGAAGGTATATTATATTATATTATATTATATTATATTATATTATATTATATTATATTATATTATATTATATTATATTATATTATATTATATTATATATCATATCATATCATATCATATCATATCCTACTAAAACTATACTAAAGAAAGAAAAAAGATACATAAAAAGGTCAGAAAAAGAATGATAACGAAAGCTCATGACTGACTCCTCAGAGTCCAACACAGCTGATGGTGATTGGTCATTAATTAAAAACAATTCACATGTTTAGATAAACAATCTCCAGACTACATTCTAGAGAAGCAAAACATGGAGAAGCTGAGGCTCCTCATCTTTCCAGGAGAGGAAATCCTGGCCAAGGGATTTTTCAAAAAACTATCAGAGTAACACAGCTTAGATACCCCTCACACAAAACAGCCCAAATCAGTGAACCTGCATCTACTTGGTTGCCACAGTAAATTATGTTGGGTGAATTTTAAGTACCTTTGAATGCACTCACTGCATCAGCTTTGAAGTAATAGTAAGACCAGTGTGTCTTTGTGAATGGTTTTAACGTTGGTGCTTTATTTTTCCAGCTATAAGATGGCTCTGTGCTCCAGCCCTTGCTCTGGCCATGCTTATTTTCCCCTTTTTAAAGACTCTTCAGGTGTGTAGATGATGCCTGTGTGCCTTACAGTAGGGTTGCACCGGAAACTGCTCAGTCCTGTCCTTGGTGTTCATGGTGCTGCTCATAATCAGTGTCAAGATAACAATCTGCTAGTGTTTTTCCAAAGGAATGAAGCTATAATTTTCCTCTGCATGACTTTAGCTCTGAAGAGGAGTTTGTTTTGCCCCTTATTACAATAGATGATTTCAGAGTTGAGCAAGATAATGAAAAAGTTGAGGTTAAGTAAGGTCAGGAAGAGAAAGCCCCTGTGGCCTTAAGTGTCCTTAACAGGTGGATTTTAAGTACCTTTTTCCTTCTCAGGAAGACACAAATATTTTAATTTGGATTTTCCCATGGCTTGAGATCTCTATTATTACTGTTTTATATTTTCTTCTGTTCTATTCCTCAGTGTTTGTGTTATTTTTAGCTGCCTGTTGCTCTCTCCTATAAATGCAAAATGTAATGAAAAAGCCTTCAGCTGTGGAGCAGGACTGGGAGATGTGGTAAAGTTCCACCTGTGCTGCTGGCTCTGTTCATGGTGGTTCTGTCTGGTAGTAAATCCTATTCAGGATATGTCTTGGGAAACAGGCAAACTTCTCTTTGGGCCATTCTTCCTCTGCAGGATTTGTGGCATGGGCTAGATTTTTTTTTCCCCCAGGACTTTTCTTCCAGAATTTTATAAAGGGAAAACATTGTTTTTCAGGAAATTAGATATTTCATGTTGACCCTTCCCTCCCACAGAGGCTTTGGCTGGTGATATTAATTGCTCAAATTCTGCAGTTTGAGAAGGAAACTTCAGCTGTGTGGAAGGAAAAAGCAAATCCATGCTCTTTCAAGCTCCTTCTTACCATATCCATTGGCAATCAAAAGACTGAGAACATAAATCTGTATTGAAAATGCAGGTACTAAAATTCTGAACACGGTATTTTTTCTTCTCTCTGTTTAGATCTACCCTCATTCATTGTGCAGCAGTTCCAGTGAAGTCAGTGGATTTTACCCTACAGGAAAAAATGCACAAAGATGCAGGATTTGTACAGAATTCAAAGAACTACTGAATTCTGTAGTTTTTGCTTTAGGGACCACAGTGATCTCTTTGTCAAAGCTGGGAGCAGTGCACATCATCCTTCTAATTCCCATTCCTCTAAAACAAATGTTGTTCTCCCTCTTGAAGGCAGGGGGTACCAGTGCATTCCCCCTCCAGTGCAGTTTCTGTGGGACTTCCTCTGTGAAAACTTCATCATTTCTGAGTTCACTTTCTCTCAGTCACTCATCTGTCTTTAAAACCAGTTTCATTTATGTATTGCTTAATCAGCGCTGTTCTTATCTTTTATTTTTGCATTTAGAATTTTAGACCTGTGAGGTGGCTCTGAGTAAGCCTTTGCTGAGATCCAGGGAGCTCCTGGGTCCTTGGGAGTGGGGAAAAACTGGGATGACTCCTCTTCTGTTGGCTCTCCTCGCAATGAGCAAGCTCACCTGTGCCCAAAAAACAGGTTTAGGTCAGGTGTTGAAGGCTGAACACCCACACTGGAGCTATGCCAAATCTCCAGAAAATGTTGGCATGGATTTATCACCTGTTTTGCTATTAGCTTTCATTTTAACTGGGCTTGGAAGAGGAAATATGGCAGAGAGAGTAATTAAACACCAGCAGGAGGATGGGAAGCTCAGGGGGGCTGTGAACTGAGCCCCCACTGCTCTGTGCAGGCTGGGATGGGGTGGGATGGGATGGGATGGGACGGGACGGGACGGGACGGGACGGGACGGGATGGGATGGGATGGGATGGGATGGGATGGGATGGGATGGGTGCAGCAGTCCTTTGGCAGGGTATGATGTCTGCCAGGGCACTGGAGGGCATGAATGAAGTGCAGGCACTTGTATGCAGGCCTGCTGCTGCTCTCAGTCCCATTTACATTTTCAAATGGCTAATGATGTTTTCTGGTTTATTTTGGTGTGAATAAGGAAGTGCAGTGCACAGCCATCCCTACAGTCAGCCATTTTCAGTTCTCCTTTTTTGTCTTGTCCTCTCTTGGACACAAGAACTCCAGTGAGTGTATCTAGCTCAGAGGCAATCCTTGGTCACTCCAGAAATGATAGGAGTCATTTAGCTGACCAGAATCTACTGGAAGACTTTGTTCTGATTTCAGGAACAGAAGTATGCAAATAATGGAAATAATTAAGAGCAAGATCCACTTTTTTACAGCACACTTTCAAGGAACTCTTTGCAGTTCCTTAATTTTTGCATTTTTGTTGCTTCAGCTCTGATTTTACATTTGAAATCAGCATATTAGACATTGGCAGGATTACATCAGTTATGGAAGGGAAAATCATGACTAGATGCAGTGATGAAGGGTAGAGTAGGAAATAGAGCTGAAAGATAAGCTGGCACCACAGCTTGTGCAGCAAGAAAGCTGCTCAGTTACAGAATAGCTGGAAATAATGGTTAGGAAGGATGTTTTCAGTGATTGAAGCCTCCTTAATCATGTGATTTTAGAGCTAAAGTGGCCCCCATATGTGGAATGTTTTTCCCCAGGACAGGTTGGTCCTGTTCTAGTGAGATCCAGGCAGCAGGTGTTTTTCCCAGACTTCTGATATTGGAGAGCAACCTGCCCTTGGGACACAGTCAAAGGTCCAGGTGGGAGAAGAGGATAGGTGGTGATGGAAAATGACTGAAGTTTGACTTGAGTTCCAGAGAATTCAGCTGAATTAGCACAATGGTCCTTTGAGGGGAAACTACATAACACCTTTGCAGTGCATTCAATTTTCCAGTACCATTCAGTTGCACAAGATGAGGTTGTTCCCCTGCTTACCTCCTCATAACATTACAGTATTGCTAACAGCATGGATCCTCTGGTGCCTTTACTAGAGGATAAAGGAACTTTAAAAACCTTTATCCTTTACTAAAGGACAAAGGTTTTGAAAGCCAAAAATTTGGGATCAAGCCCATGTGAATTAACCCTTTGGCCTTTCTTTAGGAGACCTCATGAACAACCAATTATTTACGTCAGCAGTATAAAGATTCCTTATTATCACTGCAAAGTGGTTTTTAATATCTCTATCAGCTTTCAGAATTGACATCCTCCATAGGCAGGTACCCTCACTGTGCATGGGAAGAATGATTATTCTTCCCATGCACAGTGAGGGTACCTGCCTATGGAGGATGTCTCAGTGTTGTGGCTCTTGAACACCCATTGATATTTTCTTGTTAAAGTATGGTCAGGGTAGTGCTGGGATGGCTCTGGGCTGACTTCACTGAGCTGAATTGAGTCCTGGCCATTTTTCTCTGTGTATGTGCTGTATAATCTGTTCCTCCCCACCTGTCCTCTGCCCTGCAGTGTGTGGTTGGTGGCCTCAGCTGCTCTGGAGCCTGTTGGTCTCTGTCCTGCAGCTCCCCGAGTGCCTGGCTGTGGGCTGAGTAAACACAGCAAAACTGAGAAGAGACAAACCAGCTTTATTTAGTGAGTCTCTAACATGAAGAAGAGAGAAACCAGCTTTATTTGGTGAGTTTCTAATGTTAATGTAATTTGGATCAAATATTGTTAAGAGAACCCAAGCTATTGGCAGGACAAGTCTTGCAGAAGATGTTTTGTCACCAAATGATTTGCCAGGTTCTGGTCATTTTGGTAACAAAACTGGACCTGCCATCTTCTGACCAAACTGGCAATAATGAGAAACTAACCCAAGGCCTGAGGGTGGCTATAAGTTGTCTTCCCCAAGGATGTAAAGTACAGTTTTTCTTAAAAGTGTTTTATTTTTTTTTAATATCTTACATGCATTTTCATCAATCCAGATTCAGAATTTTTTCTTAAGAGGTCTGAATGAATGCTGCACCTGAAAAAGGTACTTGTTAACTTTTACAGGCTCTTAATAATATTCTACTCAAAGGAGTAGCCACCACAAACAGGACTTGCACACGTTATAGAGCAGTGTTTAAAGCTACCCTGATGGTTTGCATTGATTATGCAGCCTATTCAAATCTACAGAAGATCTGGGCTCATTAGCAATTTCTGACTAAAGTCAACCACAGTAGACCAAATTTCAGATGCCAAAAGTCAAACCACAGCCAGACTTGTGAACAGTAAGTACAGTACACAGAGAAGGATTTTGAAATGTTTTAGTCAACTTTTCACAGTAGTGGAAGTGAAGTTACCATTTAAAGAATTCGAGGTACAGTATGTCAGTTGCTGAAATATTAAAAGTAAACCACAGCACCCTCATTTTCACAGACTGGGAAATCAAAGTGCAGGACAGACTGGGAAATCAAAGTGCAGGACAGTGAGGTGACTTGGCGGGGGAGGCACAGTGGCCTCCAGCAGGTGAGGCTGTACCCCAGCTATCCAAATCCCAGTGTTGGTGTTAATCAATAAGGCCTGCTGCTTTCTGTGCAGCGTTCTATCTTGTACAATAATTGCAATCTGAAGTGATTTTTCTATTTTCTCAGCTGGGAGGGCTCTGAGAACCAGCTTTTTTCTCACTAGGTGACAGTTTTCCTTACTTCTCACTAGGAGAGATGATTTACCAGAAGTGCCCTACAGAGAGAACAGTACTTGCTGCTGGGAAGTTTCATGTTCAAGTGTCCAAGCCCAAAACCACAATGTGCTATTTGCTTTAGACAGTCATGAGATAACATGTTTTTTTTCTGTTGTAAGCTGTTAAAAATAAAGCAAGGATGCAGAAAATAATTGTTAGAACTGAAGGAGTGCCCTAACTTTCCACTCAATTAAAACAGCAGAGTGGCAGCCATTGGAGCTGAACAGATGTAAAATTCAGGGATCAATTTATTTTTGCCCATATTTAAAGAAATCATGGCATAACTTCCCTACATTCCTAAAATTCATTTTTAAATCAGCCCTGCTCTGAGCACCATGTTGGGCATTGACAGTGACTAGGAAGCAGCAATACAGATACTAAAATAAAAAACTCTGTCTACTTGTCTACTTGGTTCATGTCTCCTGTTTACCCCTAACTTTTGGCTGAAAGCTGATCTTACAGCAGGCCTCATATCACAGGGCTTGGTCTGCAAGTTCCTCAAGGCATTGAGTTCATTGTAGTTCAAGTAAAGCAGGGTGGTCAAAGGCAGCTGAGTGTGAGCCACATCTCCATCTCCAGTATGGCCCTTTGTGTGTGGCAGCTGCCATCCTGGACAGTGATATTCTAAAAGAACAGATTTCTTCAGCTAAAATGTGGTGGTGAAGCAGCTGCTGAGAAAGACTGATGCCATTTGTGTGCTAGAAATAGGGAAGGAGAGAGGAGCAAAAAGGACACATTTCTCTCAGGACCAAACCAGCTCCTCTGTGGGTGTTGTAAATAAACATGCCTAGTGCTGGTTCCCAATAAGAACATAAAGCAGTAAAAGGTTGTCTGTGATTTGAATTAGGAGTGATTGTCACTAATTAGGTCCTGGTCCCAGCATAAAACATTTGTCCTCAGAGCAACAGGTATAAACTGTTTGTTTTGCATGTTAGAAATTCACTTCCAGAGACAGACAGGTTAACTTCTCCTTGCAGGGTTTATATGATTTGTCTGAAAAGCTCCAAAAGCAAGTTCTTGAAGGGTTTCATGCTGTTTGAGCAGACTGAAACCACCACAGCTACTTCTGCTGCTGTGTGAAATGAGTGTGCTGGTCTGTGCAGGACAGAAATGACAATTTCCTCTCACCACAACTTAGAGTGAGTGAGAGGGCAGAGGGTGCAGCCCAGCAGGTGCAGGAGATTTCAGGCTGTGTTATCTCTGGGCATGGACTGTCCTGTTTCCAGGAACTCTTCTGATGGAGGCGATAAGGTCCTGCCAGTAACTTCCCTTTACATAAGGGAGTTATCAAGAGTGTCTCACCAAAACTGCTTTGTAATTGCATTCATTTCTAGGAAGTACAGGAGGAAATACAGGCACAGCTTCATGTCTGGTACATATTCTTGTTAGGGGACTGCAGCAATTGTATCATATTTGCTGCATAGATGATAAATGTAATGTGCTATGACGGGCACTCAAATCAGTGTTACAAATGAATAAGAGCAAATTTGCTGAATCCCGTGACACACTAGCAGGTGTGAAGATGCTTACTTTTTCTCAGGGCTGAAATGATCTTCCAACATTTCAATTTGTGCACCTTTTGAATCTTTTTTAGATGGATACCCATATAAAAAAGGTACCTTATAGAATATAGCATGTATTAGCAGTCCCCCATAACCCAGTCCAAATCAGCACAAATTTAAAGAAATATCCCTTTATGCATTATTCCTTAAAAATAATTGGAAATAAAGTTTTTCAAAATTTCTGTCCTAAATTTCAAACCCCAGTTTTTTTATTAACTCTCAGTCTCTGACACCTTTCTAGGCTTGGACTGAATGAGCACTGGGGTTTTTTCAGGTATGGAAACTGGGGGATGAAGGCCTGATCCAAAGGCCATTTATTCCAGTTGGTCTTGAGCATTTCCATCAGGTGAGAGTAATCAGGGCCATTGTGCCTCCCTGCAATGTGCAGGCACCACTGAGATCTCACAGCCCATAACTGCATTGAGCTTTTCTTATTTAGTGCAAGAGGAAAACAGCAGCTCCTGTCCTGTGCCAGTCCCCTGGCAAACCTTCACTCCTTTTGTCATTATCTGTAGAATTCTTCTGGGAACTTTTGGCGCAGGCAGGAATAAAAGGAGAAAAAAAGAAGAAACATGATTTGTGAGTTGACACCCAAAAGTGAAGTGAAGGTCATTGTTCCAGAGCACTCTCCTGGCAGACTGTTTGGGGTGTCAGGGGTTCTGTGCTGAAGAAGGCAGGTAATGAGCTGGTGTGTGAGGACAGGGAGGCTTTCAGAAAAATTCTACCAGGGGATTAGCATTGTAAATTGGTGGTTAGGCTGCCTCAACCCTTTTCTTCATTCTCAGTCCTTATCTCACTCCATTTATGGCATTTTTCTCTTTCAGATTTAGGTGCTGGTGCTCCTGCTGGAGCAATCTCCTCGGGCCTCTCTGTCCATCACCTTGGCCCCTGGCTGGGTTGGGGTTTGTTGTCCCCCTCTAACACCATGGGTTGTGCTGCCTCTGCTTGAAGCTCATCTTGAGCCTGGAAATGTTGCACTTTGGGCCAGCTCCTGCACAGGGTTCTTGCTGTCATGTGGAGCCATAGGAAGGCTTGCAGAAGCTGCCAGGGGCTGAAATCCCAGCTGTGAGATTTGCCAAAATGCCTGGCTCAGGCTCCAGTGGCTGACAGACCCCAGTGTCCAGACACTGACCCCATCCCAGAGCTGCTGGAGGAGACCCCACAGCCCCCACAGCTTCCCACCAGCTGGCTCTGAGGAGCACAGCCCCCAGATGCTGCTCAGGCCACCTACAAAAGGCCTGTGTGTTGCAAGAGAGCTGCAGACCACCCTTGGGAAGCCTTGATGGGCAGCTTCCCTCCTCTGGCCCCACAGCATCACCCTGAACTCAGCACTGCTGGGCCAGAGGCTTCCATGAATTAGCCTGAAACACAAATGCTTGTTTTCCTCTTGCACTGAATAAGAAACTGACAATATTTAATTGTCAATACCCCTCCCCTGAGAGACATGCAACAGCATTGCTCCTCAGGGCATCTTCCCCACTGCTGTATTTAGAACAGTTTGAAAAGACCAAATTTTAAAAAAATTAATCTTTCCAAAAGGTCCCCACCCACCAGTGCTCCTCTGCCAAAATGCAGTTTGAAAAAAACGACAAAGGACAAATTTATACACTCTGATGAATGGGAGTTCAAGATGGAACCTGAACATCATAATTCTTGCAAATGTTCAAGGATAATAGAAAGCCATGGTGATGATGTTGATCATGCCCAGAGAGGTCCTTGGTTGGAGATGCTTGTGGTGTTGCCTCTTTTTGCAGTTTATATTAAAGGTGAAAATGTCAGTTTTCTTCAGTGCTAGAGTATTTTTCTTTCAGCTTCTCAGTGGATATTTTAAACAAAGCTGCGCACCAGTAAGTCTGCAATGCCAGCTGCAAATCCCTTGTTTAGCTCTGTTTCTGTCCATGAGACTTTCACTTTATACAGATGTTATTTCTTAGTTATTGGGGAATATTTACTACAAAAGATCAAATTGTCACTTTTGTTGCTTCCATTCAGTATTTCTAAAGGATGTGTCACTCATCAGCTCTGATCCCAGGTGTCACAGACAGTGCTTGCCCTGTGTGTGCATACTTTAACTAAAGTAAATGATAATAAAAAGTAATTCTATCAACTTATGAACACTTGCTTTAGACAATCAAAGGAGGCTAAAATTTCATTATTGGTTGTTTCCTCAAAATTTACATGAAGAGAATTCTTTTGTGCAAGTTGTGTCAAATATCTATAAGGGTCTTGACAGTGGGTGGAATAAGAGTGATGCTGAATTTGTAAGTACAGGGGTGGGTGCTGGGTTGCCCAGTGCTTGCACTGATCAAATTTAGTGATTTGAATTTTACATCTTGAAAACAGCTGTATTTTTGTGACTTGCACTGTGCTGTGTAGCACTTATTCAACTTCTGCCCAATCAGCCATTTCTGAAGTTGTAGAGTCTATTTGAGTCACTGTGATTTGACACTATTTTGCCCAATCTCATGGCTAAACCATAATTGTAATGAATTCTGACATCACTAAATCTTCTGCATCACCAGTGATATCTTTGTAATTAAAGGCAGAATTTAATATTGAAATTTTTTAAGGCTGTAACAATTACCTTTTACCCATGCACATGAAATACTGCATCAAGCAAATCTATAATTAGTCAAAACTAAAACAAAGTGCATTTCTATTATTAACAGTATTGCACAAAAGTCTCAGTGCCACAGCTAAAAATTCAAAGCCAAGTAATAGTTCAGAGACAGTTGCTGCTATAAAACTTTTGACCTTAGTTACCAAATGTACATGCAAACAAATAAATGAACCAGACAGAGATAGTCCCCTAGGAGTAATCATTATTTGCAAAATTTTGGGGGCTTTAAGCCAATTTGTAAAGTTAATGAAATAAAAAGTTCACTTGTTTATGCCAGCTTATTAATCAGTGCCCTTTTTCCCTACCTGAAAGGCTTAAATTTCTACTCAAATTATCTGTTTTGCATCCTTTACAATAGATATTGCTGACTGAAAGGCTGCAGGAGTCAGAAGTGTTTTGCCGAAGCATCAGGGACAGCTCTGTGTGTTTTTCAGTGAGTCCATAAGGCCGATCCTGCCAGATGTATTCTTTAGATACAACTGTCCTCTTTTAGCTATTGCTTCATGTTGGCTTCAAACAGTGCTCTGTTGTCTAATCTGGGATCCCTTGGCTAACTGGCTCATGTGAGGGTCCCAGTTGTGGGTTTCTCTGGTCTGGATTGAAGGCACTTGAGGTAGTTCATGTTCACACTCAGGTGTTCATTATCTCTTATCAGTAAAACAGTCTTACTGCTGTGAGTTCAGCAGCTTTTCATTAGAATGCACAAAATGGCCAACAATTTCTTGTTCCAAGGTCTTTTAAGACTAAACTCTCCAATTAAGAGCTGACACCTGGATTATTTTCCCTTTTAACCCAATAACTGATCCCAAAGAGCTGCAATGGGGACTTTTCTGCCCAATTACAAAATGCCACCCAAACCCATGGAGAAGAAGGAAGAAGAAGCATGAAGAAGGAACCCAGGATGACACCCTGTGCCCCTCATCTTGCTTCCATCCACAACACACTAAAAATCCCAAAATCTCAATTATCACCAAGTGATATAACTACACTGCTCTCTATAATTTATTTCACACTTTTGTGGATTCCAGTCTATCTTGAGGCCTAGGAAACTTTCTCCATGAGTGAGGGTCAAAGTCAGTGCTGCCCTGGGGATCAGGGCACCCCAGAGCAGACACAGAAATATTCCCAATGTCCTGGGTTTGCATAGGTTCATAGGAATTTTCTTCAGTAATGTTAGAGGTCTTTGATGGTAAGCACTGCTTGTTTAGGGGTTTCAGGTATGCCAAACTAGTTCTCAATATTCCTGTGTTGATTTTTCTGCTTACTGTTAACCCCTGGTTTTTGCACATCTGCCATGTAGGCACACACAGTTTGGGATGGGGCTGTGCTGTAGGCACACAGTTTGTGATAATTGGGATGGGGCTGTGCTGTAGCACACAGTTTATGGTCACTGGGATGGAGCTGTGTTGCAGGCCCACACAGTTTGGGGTCACTGGGATGGAGCTGTGTTGCAGGCACACACAGTTTATGGTAATTGGGATGGGGCTGTGTTGTGGGCAGACAGTTTGGGATGGGGCTGTGCTGCAGGCACACACAGTTTGGGGTCATTGGGATGGGGCTGTGCTGTAGGCACACAGTTTGGGATGGGGCTGTGCTGCAGGCACACACAGTTTATGGTCACTGGGATGGGGCTGTGCTGCAGGCACACAGTTTGGGATGGGGCTGTGCTGCAGGCACACACAGTTTGGGGTCATTGGGATGGAGCTGTGTTGCAGGCACACAGTTTATGGTCCCTGGGATGGGGCTGTGTTGCAGGCACACACAGTTTATGGTCCCTGGGATGGGGCTGTGCTGTAGGCACACACAGTTTGGGGTCATTGGGATGGAGCTGTGTTGCAGGCACACAGTTTATGGTCCCTGGGATGGAGCTGTGTTGCAGGCACACACAGTTTATGGTCACTGGGATGGGGCTGTGCTGTAGGCACACAGTTTGGGGTCATTGGGATGGAGGTGTCCCAGCCCCAATGGGTTGCAGCTGTGAGCAGCAGGTGAGCAGCACTGACAGCAATGAGCCATGGAGTGCCCAGGTGTGCAATCACTGACCAACCACAGAGGGAGCAGAGGGCACACAGGTGCAGTGCATCAACATGAGGGGATAAACGGTTGGGGTAAGAGCCAGAAGGGAGATCAGAGCAGTGGCAGAGAAATAATCCCGTGGGGATGGGCAGGGGCAGCCTGGCTCCTGAGCCCAGCCAGGGATGGTGCCCTCAGAGGGGCTGGGGGCCCTGGCTGTCCCCTGAGGGGTTCTGAGGGTCCCTTTCCAGGGAGGCTGTGTGCTCATAGGGCCCAGTCCAGTGGCTGCTCTTAGGAGCACAGGGGTAGGGAAGCAGCAATGGGCTGGGCTCCACCATGGCAGCAAACCCTCCTGCAGCAGCTCAACCTTCCTCCTCTGATCCTGAGAGAGAGGGAAAGGAGCTGAGCCCAACCCCTCACACCAGCCAAAGCCTGCAGGTATCTCTGCCCTCAGCCAGGAGAATGCAGCCAGCTGTGCTCCTGCCCCTCCTCCTTGGCTACATCCTTTGTCTCACTTATGTTCTGGTTGTTGTTGGCTCTGTAGCAACAAAATGGACAAAATTTCAGGAGAGAAAGAAAGAAAGAAAAAATTAAAAAATCCTAACCACCATCACCATCATCCCCAAACGTCATAAAGTACCGTTTGAAACACATTTTAGAGGCTTAAATTTATTATCCTCCCTTAGCATACTGGAATATGCACTGATACATACTGGGGACAGTTCAGGGTAGAGTTTATAAAGTGACAATTTCTTCCTTCTGTCTGTGAGGACAGATAGGATGTGTTAAGTTTTTTTTTCAGAGCTTTGCTCCCTGATGGCATTGCCTACCCACTTTAAAACAGAGCTCTCTATCTTTTAGCCCAAGCCCCAAAGCTGAAGGAGAATCCTAAATCTGAGCAGCCAAAACCAGACCTGTGGTCCTTCAGATGTCCCTCCTCAGGAAGTCTGTCAGAGCATGTGTTTGAATATCTGTGTAAAGTGCTGGTCTTACCCATTTCAGTTCGCACCTCTTCAGAGAATATTGTAATTGCCTTGCTTAAGTAGACAAAACATTGCCATTTAAAACTCATTCCTGTTGTTAAACATGAAGAGAATGTTTCCTTTGTGCAGGTTTTGGTTCCGATGCTGTGTCATAGTAAGGCACAGGCAATAAGATCAATGAGTAAATGTTAGAAAACCAGCTCAGCAAAGACTCATTTTAAAGTTCACAGAATGGTTTTCCATGTTAAGGTGCATGGAGAATGGTGTGAGGATGAACAGTGAGAGGCTGCCCCTGGTTGTAGCCTTTAATCACTGAGACTGTAAGAAAATAATAATAGTAAGAAGTGCAAAGACTGTGGATGCCTGCTGTGGGCCACAGGAAAGCACTGGGATGTAGCTGAAACCCTAAATCAGGGCCAGTAGCAGAGAGGTAACAAGAAAAGAAAGTATGCTGCAACTTTTCTTTTCTTTTTCTTTTCTTTTTCTTTTCTTTTTCTTTTCTTTTTCTTTTCTTTTTCTTTTCTTTTTCTTTTCTTTTTCTTTTCTTTTTCTTTTCTTTTTCTTTTCTTTTTTTTTGCGGGGGAAGGGGGAGTTTGTTTTTATTTTTGTGTTATAAGTACAAGGGCACCGTTTCTCTGTTTTGGGGCAAATCCTTTTCCCAACCTTTGGGACCACTCCTGGGAGAATAAAGGGATGAGAAAGCTTGGGAAAGTAGTCCCGTGTGCTTGCAGATAGTTACTAACTCCTGTAGGCAAACTGGAAAAGTGATCTTTGTTCTGGAGCAAGAGCAAGGGGCCATCTCCTGCCCTTAGCCCAACCATGCTCGTTCCCTGAGGTGATCAGGTGGAAACCTTTCACAGGCTGGTTTTGCAGCCAATCAAACTTGGATTATCCTATGAACTAGGCTGTGAAACAGCAGATTGCTGTAACAAACACCTGAAGTGTTACTCATAAAAATGCCTCTTTGTCTTCAGAAAAAGGCCTCAGAAAGCACCCTACATCTTGTCCTCCTGGTCAGGTACACGTGGAGTTTACATCAATAAACCTTTAATTGCGTGTGTCTTCACCAGCTGTGCTGAAACTTGTTTGGGCTGTACAAACCCTTGTCCTTGTATATTCGTGTTAAATGCCTTGCCCACCTATGGGGCTGTACATAAAATAGAAATCCTAATCCTTATCAATAATCAAAGAAAGAGGCTGCTGCAGGCTGCATTTGGCTGACCCTGGCCCAAGCCAGCTGAAGAGGAGGAAATAAAACCCCTGTGGGGCAGCAGACAGGTGTCTCACTCCTGTTTTAGATGCCTTGGGTGCCCACAGCACTGCAAAAGCAGGGAGGATTTCTCAGCCTGGCAGGACCAGGGTATTTATTGCACATCATTCTGCAGGTTTTTGTGACTCCCATGGGCTGTGGGCAGCAGGGACAGAGCAGGGGACAGGGCTGGGGCTGCCCCTGGCCCAGGAGGGGGAGGATGAGCCTGGAGTGCCCCTGGCACAGCTCCCAGGACGTGCCTGGCACTCCTGTCCTACAGAATTGCATTATTTTGTTGGAGCCAAATTCCCATCCAGCTGTTTCCATAGGCAGCTCTGTGTGATGCTCAAGCTCCTGGGTGTGAATTTGCTCCCTTTTGTCTTCACTGCCTGCCAGTCTTCATTTGTTTTCAGTCTCTGCAGGGACAGTGGATGTGCACAACTTCACACGTTCCACTACAGCTGAATTTACCATACAAATCCCCACTTTACAGCTCTTCTGTGCTCTCAAAAATGAGAAATTATGGTCTGGCTAGTTTAACCTGTGTAGAAACTTGATCATAATCTGAGTTTGGGAGGGAATTAATCCCAAAGCAGGTTTCCTGGGAAGGAATTCTGGTCTGTTTTCGAGGCAATCTCACTGATGGAGTGAGAATAACTTTTCCTTTGGTCCATGCCTCAGATTGCACATTAGTCATATAGAACAAGTGGAATATTTCCAATAACACCAACAGCAGGGCAGTAATTTTCTGTTCTCTCCTTTTCCCCACCATTCTTAAATTTCCCTGTTCTCCCCTTCAGCTTTAAAAACAGCATGTACTGCTTAATCTTAAAATTTAAACCATTCAATCAGATCTCTTCTTCTGGCTACATGCCTGTCTTCTTTCTGCCTGCTGCACTAAAAATAATGCTAAAAAATGGAAGCAACACTTGATAGAGGACCACTTGCAGGACTGGCTGAATTAGCAGTAAATCAGCATTGTTGCATTGCTACCTGAGAAGTGATGCAAGCATCCAGCTCTTTAATTTAAAAGCTTTGGTTAGTCCAAACAAGTGTGCAGTCAACATCTGTCCTGCTGCAAGGTTTTTCTAGCAAGGAGTAGTTACACTTTTGGGGAGTACCAAAATTTACCGTGGTTTTTTCCCCCTATCTTTGCCATATTCTTCCCAGTGCCCTTGTTTTCTTTTTTTCCATTGGATAAGGGGGCATTTCTACAATGGTTTCCTAAGGCTGCATTCAAAAGGCCACAAATCTTTCAGGGTGCATGGGCAATCCATTTCCAGACAAAATTATTTTATTTCTTTTCAATGTGGATACTTAATTCTGGAGCTGCTTCTCCAAGACTTATGGCAGTGGTTATATGAGAAAGTAGATAACTTGTAGTCACTTTGATTTGGGGAGCAGCTTACCAGTAGTGTTTTATGCTATTTGTGGGGTTTTCTTGTTGTTTAGATATGCTTGGTAAACTGATGTCATTCACTATTAAAGCTAGAAAACAATTTTCTAAGTGAGTAAACCTACATGACATTTCTTGCTGTGGGCTGTTATTAGTGCCTTTGTTGAATAACTTTGTTCTCTTTACTATTTCTTAATCTGATCTGTGCACTGGCTCTGACTTTAGGAAAAGAAGTTGGAGTTGAAACAGTTTTGGAAATGAAATATAATTTTATTGTGGATTTTGTGTAAATGCTGCCTGCAGGATTTTTTTGGAGCAGTCTTCTGGGATTAGTCAGCTTTTAAAGAGCCTCATCAGATGGCACCTTAGCTAAAGCACAAATTCCACTTTTAAGTTGAAGTTTTCACTGCTTTAATGGACCTGGTGCAGGTCTGTGTGTTGATTACCACAAAGTAAAAGTGCAAGGCAGGATGCTTACACTGTTATATGCATGCTGTCATTGATGCTTTGGATTGCATGAGGATAGATTTTAAAAAGGATGCCTGGTTTTTACTTTCAATCCTCTTAAATATTACTTTTCCCCTTTACATGCCCATCCAAGCCAATAACCTTAAGAGAAAATAAAGGCCTTTGTGTGAAGTAACAAAGCTGGACAGTCGGAGTGCCTTGAAGAAGCCACTGGGTTGCACCCCACAGCTCATTACAGTTTAAATAATAAGGAATTAATTGAAATGGGAAATACACTCCAAAATGCTGGGATGGAAGTAGTACTTTAGACTGAATTATGGGGACAGCTTCATCTGGTGGGTGAATGCCACCAAGAAAAATGCTCCCAGCATATAGTTCCATTGGGATGAAATTCCTGTTGTTTGTGCCTTTTCTGTCATTGCACTGTATGTTTAAGCTAATGAATAAGTTTATTTTCATGGCATTAGAGCTCATGAAAACCACAAGTCAGTGTTTGGTGATTTGCTAGAAATAGGTTTCACACTGAATAAAATGAAAATTAGGGTGACAATGGGACTTTTGAATCTCAGATTGTGTGTCTCACTTTGGATAGGTCCCTGGGAATGTTTAATGCAAAATGCATCAGCGACTGATGAGCACTAAGTACTCAGATTAATTTGCCCAGCCCCTAAAAGCTGAGACCTGCAAATCTCATTTCCTGTTGAGGTTTTCACTATTGTTTACAGCTGTACTGTAAAACATATATGGATGTACAACAAGAGAGTAATCTGGCTTTAAATGCAGTTTATTGTTTGGCTCAGAAGTGTAATAAAACTGTCAGCCAGACTCTGCCATTGAACCCTTGAACACCAAGTTATCCATACTTCTGACAGGAGCTTGTCAGTGATTTCCAATAGAAATTCCTGTAGGGATAATAATTATGAAAATACTGAAAGGGAATTTTCACCCTCATTAGCAGTCAGAAATGGGTTGTACATTAGTGGACTGGAGTCAAACTACAAAATGTGCTTGAGCTGCTCAGAGTTGTCCCTTTGCTGTGCACACTGCTTGCCTTGCTTTGCCATCCCATCCTGTGCAAACCCAGGGCACACAGGGAATATTTCTGTGTCTGCTCTGGGGTGCCCTGACCCCCAGGGCAGCACTGACTTTGACCCTCACTCTGGAGAAAGTTTCCCAGACTTCAAGATAGACTGGAACCCACAAAAGTGTGAAATAGATTATAGAGAGCAGTGTAGGTGTATTGCTTGGTGAGAAATTGAGGTTTTGGGATTTTTAGTATGTTGTGGATGGCAGCAAGATGGAGGGCACAGGGTGTCATCCTGGGTTTCTTCTTCATGCTTCTTCTTCCTCCTTTTCCATGGGTTTGGGTGGCATTTTGTAATTGGGCAGAAGAGTCTCCATTGCAGCTCTGTGGGATCAGTTATTGGGTTAAAAGGGGAAATAATCCAGGTGTCAGCTCTTAATTGGAGAGTTTAGTCTTAAAAGACCTTGGAACAAGAAATTGTTGGCCATTTTGTGCCTTCTAATGAAAAGCTGCAGAACTCACAGTAGTGAGACTGTTTTACTGATAAGAGATAATGATCACCTGAGTGTGAACATGAACTACCTCAAGTGCCTTCAATCCAGACCCAGAGAAACCCACAACTGAGACCCCCACACCATCCCACTGTAGTTTTGGCCAGGAAGGTGTGTTGGGAGTTTTAAGTTTCCTTATTTTAGCCAGGAGAGGTAAGAGCTGTAGTGAGTCCCCAGCATTTCTGTGTGAGCTGGCACAGGCAGGCTGCTGCTTCTTCTGGAGCTGCAGCTCCATAAATGTGAGTCTTCCAAAGCTGATTAAATGATCAAATGCCTAAGAGTACCTCAAACCACCAGAAGAAATCCTTCTTGCCCTGACCCCTTAGGAGTCCCTATAGCAAATATTTATCAGAGGTATAAAAGCTTAGTCCCAGCAAAGGAGATAACAGGCACTCAAGATATCCTACAAAGAAATCTGAATTTATTTTATTTATTTGCATTTATTATCATTTTTTATACGTCTGACTGAATCTTTAAAATTTAAAGGCATTATTTAGAAAGATATCATTGGTAGAAATACCAGTACATAAATAGCCATTGCTGTTTTCTTGTGTTTCTCAATGAATCCTCAAAATCTCTTCATAGTGTTCACTCAGCCTCTGAAAATAAGATTTTAGACCTGACCAAAGAGCTTATGAAGGAAGCAAATGCCCTCAAAAGAGGCGGAGTCCCGGAAGTGTCATCTGTGATTCATTACTGGTGTAAGGACACAAAATCGAGCTGATGAGGACAGAGAAAGTTTCCATAACAGCAACAGTACGAAAATGAGACTGGAAGAGTTGTCATCATTGTTTGAAATGATGTGTGTTTGAAACAGACACAATCTCTAAAGCTGATCACTATTATTTTCTGGCCTCATTGCAGCACTCGAAGCATTGTGAGACTCACAAAGCCCCTCAGCCATCTCTTTCCCTTCAATTTTTCCATCACTGTGGAATTTAAATAGCTTGTTCTTCTCAGACAATAGATTTGTCTTTCTTCCACCAGTACTGTATTTATTATAAATGCCATTTCTGCTTAAACAGAAGGGTCTTGTTTCAAAAAGGGCATCCATCAATTTTTCTATAGCAGATGTCATTGTTTAGGAATGGCACTCCTCAATTTAGTGCTCCCACTGAGACTCAAACCACGCTGCTGCTCGCTCCTCCCCTTTTCCCTTTCCCCCTCTCCCTTGTGGTGGGATAGAGAAGAGAATTGGAGGCACAAAAAATAAAGATGACAGGTTGGGATAAGAACAACTTACTGGAAACAGCAATGAGATAACAAACAGTAACAGAAATAATATTATTGACAGAGGGTACAAGAAAAGAAACATTATTGCTCACTTTAGAAATCCCCAACAACACACCGTAGTTCCCTCTGTCTTGGGACCAGAGTTATCCCACCTTTTCTCTGCCTTGGGATCAGTGTTGCCCTCCTGCTCTGTCTGTCATGCTTACTGCAAGGAACCCCTTCTTTCTGGAAGAAAATCTCTCTCCCATCCCTGGAAATGATGGGAGGTGGTGTAAAATATAACCTATGAGTCCTGGACATGCTCCCTCCCACTGCAAAAATTAGCACAAAAATTAACTCTGACCAGGACACCAGACAAAGTAGAATTTCTGTTAAAGAATGAAACAGACTAAATTTTGTATATTTTCAAGACAGCCAGACTTGCATTGCTTGAATTCAGAGCAAATTCAGTAATTTCAGTAACAAAGGTGTTTACATTTGCTTTCTATCTATCTATCTATCTATCTATCTATCTATCTATCTATCTATCTATCTATCTATCTATCTATCTATCTATCTTAAAAAGGATTTTCTAAGCACAGCAGGATGACCACAGCCTTTAAGGCCAGCTTTGGCTGCAGGAACAAAGCACTAAATTCAGTAGCAGGCTCAAAAAGACCATACTTGTCAATCTGGAAGTGTTAATCTTACTTGAGATACACTGGTGAGGTTGGCTGGGAGCTACTCAATGTTTTTTTAACTGCTAATTGCATGTATTCTCTTGATGTTGTTTCCAGCAAGGAAACAGTTGGAAATCTTTTGTTGAGTAGGGCATTGTTTTGAGTTAAAGTCAAGATAGTGTTTCAATATCTCTGTGTTGTCTGATGCAAAGGCATGGAGAAGTAGCAGTGTGTTCCTTCCAGCCAGCAGCCTGTGGTTTACGCCCCATAAACTGTAGATCACCCACATTTCTTTCTGAGGCAAGCCTCAGCAAATTCAGGCTTGCAGGGTTTCTTTGTATGGTTTGCAGTACCAACATGCTGAGTCCTGTTTGTGTGTTCAGGCTCGTGTGAACTAGGAAGTGTCCAACTGATGGCAAAACAAGACAAAACCAATTCATGTGGAATCTGATCCAAAGTTTACTGAAGCCAAAGCTAGAGTGATGAGAGTGTGCTCATGACTTCAGCCTTTTGATCAGATGTGTCTTCTGTAGTGTGACCAATGATGTTCACCTCCTTTGTGTCCTTTCTGAATGCATTTCTGACATCTCAGTAGGAAAGCTCTTCCCAAGGCAGTCTCCTGAGCCGCAAAGGACTGCAGTTGATTTTCCCTTTTTTTATCAGTTTTGTGGTGATCAGCATACTCGAGGAACATGCTAAAGCAACCTGTTAAACCAGGCTGAGGGCACCTGCACAGTGCCAGCTGGAAAAGCAAGCTGACAGCATGACCCTAAAGTCTCCAGGACTGGTAGCAAAATGCCACCTAGACACAGGACAAACACAACAGAAACAGACACTTTCACTGGCAAGTGTGGAGTGAAGGAGCTTGCTCCACATTTCTTCATGTCCTGGGGCAATGTGTGCTCCAGGATGTGTGTGACAATGTGGAGTGGTGTCTGAAGAGGGACTCAACACCACTCCTCCAAGGTGGCTGCTGTAAAATTTGGGTACTTGTGACCAATCCCTCATTTGTTAAATCTTTAACTGGCAAGCAATGCTGGTGGCTGCTGAGAGTGGCTCTGCAGAGGTTGGGGTCTGTCCCACCCCCCCTGCAGGAGCACAGCTCTGCACCGTGCATTGCAGCCTGTGGTTAATTCTGCAATCTGGCCCTGTATGAAATACTCTGCACTTCAGGTTTGTGGTGCAGAAACTTGAGCAATCCCAGCTATGTGCAACTTGTCATATGGCTCTATAAAGTAGGAACACACTTTCCTACAGTTAGTAATTTTCTGCAGCATACAAAATATGTTAGATCTGCCACTGGATTTCAGTGTTTGCAGGGTCACTGATGCTGAGGGGCAAATGTATTAGATGAGGAAAAACTTTTTGTCTCCAACAGCACTTCAAAGACATTTTTCATTTTCTGCATACTGCCAGGATACATGGGAACACCTGTTACAGATATCAAAAGGAGGAGCATTCTCCCAAAATGGGGTATTTCTCTACTGCCTTCCTTAGTTTGGCTCTAAACAAAAGCTTTCTTTTTGTACCAGCATATCTACTTTTGAAAGATTGATCATGTTGCATTGGAGAAGAGATTTGAGTGAAACTGTGTGTTGATTTGCTCCTTGCTGTTTAAAATTACAGGTTGATTCAACCAAATATGATTAGAAGAGAGGAATTCATATTTCTGTATCATCTTTGTCAGTTGATTGTGAAGCATTAGTGTTTGTTGCCTTACTTCTCTCTGATCTGCAAAGAGAAGGTTAGGAAATATCTTTGGTCTCATCTTTCCTGTTATGATAAATAACTGATCTGTGGTCAGAGCTGTAAAGTTCATAACCTACCCAGAAAAAACTTAGGAACAAACCACTGCTGCTGCAACATTATGTAAAGTGGAAAACCTATTTTCCTGGGGAGAGGTGCTGCTTAAAGATGATTTCACAAAAGAGGAAGTCCTTGCTGTTTATCCTGCTTGATCCAAATGTGCAACATTTCCTGTGGCCAGATCTGCAGTAAAATCAAAGGGGGTAGCCATTTTCTGTGGTCTATTGCTTCCTATAGCATACCCTTATAAGAAAGGAAGAAAACTACCATTTGTTATAAAACTACCTTCCTTTCCTGATTAATCAATTCTAAAAAAAGTGATGCATTGGTAGTAACCCCACAGGGTCCAACTGATAATCTGTTTTTCACATCTCTCTGGCAGAACCACTGTCTATTTTAAGGTGACAGAAAGCAGTTTATATATTTTGAAAGATGGAATTTATCCCTAAGACTTTGGAAACACAGAAGCTGATAAAATCTGTGCTTGCAAGAGGTCATTATTTAGGTTACAAGGTCAAACACAAAGCAGAGAGCAAATGCCATAGTTGTGATTACCTGCACAGCTTTAAGTTCCCATTGTACCTGAATAGAATTACTGTCTTTAATTGTGCCCTGTGCAGTTTTTGTGGTGGCTCCTACCTGGGCAGTATTTGGCAAGTCTGGAAAAATGCAGATTTATTGAAAACATCTAAATGAATTTATTCAAGTTTCTCTACAGAGTTTTCTAAGGAAGCAAGCCATGCTCAGTGCAGCTGAGAGCTGCCTTTCTCCTTTCTTTAGGACTGAGACTGTCATCTGATGAGAAGTTTCTTGAAGAAGTCTGTGTGTGCACCCACAGCCATGCTCAGGGAATGCAGTTCTTCCTGTTTTCATAAGCACTGAGGTAACTATTCCTCCTGGAACCTCATCCTGGTGCCTGGCACCCCCTAAACACTGCAATGATTGATGAAATCCTTGCCAGCTGGAGTGCTGGGTGGGTAATGCAGGAGATAGAAGCAGAATTCCTGGATTCCACTTGCTCTGACTCAGTGTGTGATCTCCAGCGGCAAATGAAGTCAAATCAGGGCATGCCCTGATCTGTCACGGGAGGCAGTTGTGGGATTAATGAGTGTTTGTCAAACCTATTTAGGCAATGCTGCCAAGCACAGGCACCAGTAACCACGGGGTGTTGGGCCCCATCTCACCAGGAGCAGGCTGACAGAGTCAGTGAGGATGCTGCACTGCAAGGCAATGCTGTTATTGTCTGCTATATTCTACTGAGAATATTCGTTCCTTCCCAGTGCAGGGCTTATGATAATGGTTTTTTGCTCTCCCTTTCACTTAATTGGCCATTGCTACTCATAATTCTCATAAATTATTTACTGAACTCACCATTTGAGCTGCATCCTTCAGGGATCAGCTGTTCCGGCAGTGGGTCTATCCCTGCTCCACATCTCACACAGCAGAGGATGCACCCAAATAATCTCAGGGCAGAAATATATGCACATGCACCAGCTTGGCACTAGTTCATACTCTTTGGAGACAGGTCAGGTTTACCTTTCATGCTCTGAAGAGTTTCTAGGACTTGGACCACATCTCCACCATTTCCTGGGGCATCAGACTGGCTGTCACTGTGAGGAGCAATGGGATCATCAGTGTGGGCACAGTGGGGTCTCTGATTTGCCTGGGAGAGTTTTCACTGCCTGCAGTTGATCTGATCCCTCAGAGAGCAGGAGCTGCCTCACACCTCCTGCAGCACTTTGTCCTTGGATACTCAACAATTCCAAGGAAAAATAGGGTAAAATGCTCTTTATTGGATACTGGTACTGGCAAGACTCTGTATTTCAGAGTTTAGTCATGAAATGAGCAGGCAGACCACCCTATAGCTGGCTTGTGTGCATCACTGGTTCCCAAAATTCAAGTGCCAACTTCCTGCCTAGAAATCAATATCCTCTTTCTGAAAATATCAAAATGCTGAAAGCAAGCATCGCAAACCTGAGACAACCTAAAAGTTGTTATGTTTTGCAAATTATCAAAGAAAAAAGCATTTAAGTGGCATTCAGATATTGACTCAATATTTTTAAACATTCTTTTTTCCCCTTGGTAAAAGATTTTCAAAAAAAAGCAAGAACATTTAATTCCCAAGATGTTAGTCAGAGAGTTTTGAAACATTAAGACTTTGAAATATATTAGAAGTCATCAAAAAAGATAAAAAGCATTCTTGTAGTTAAAATTAGTCTATAACTTGGCCTGGTATTCCTATGAATAACAGTAAAACAGAGGTGTTTCTATGCACTCTGTTTCTCTGCCTCTCTCCCTCCTGTTTTTGTTGAAAAGCTGTTCATCATGATATTTTGTTACCTATTTTACAGCAGCTTACTCATCAGTTGGAAGTTAGTCAGAGATTAGGAAACATCATGAAGTTATCAAAAAACTAGTTATGTTAAAAGGAAATCAGTTACTCTTCAGCCTCACAGGACAGAAAGAGGAAATGTAATTGCAAAACTGAACTGTGTTTTACAGTCCTTTTCACTTAGAAAGCCCTTCAGATAATTCTATAATTAGCATGGGACATGTTAGGGACGGAAAAAATACCTGACATGAGAGGAACTGGTGAATGTTTTCATTCTTTTCTAGCCTTCTGTCTGCATCTTTTTCTCTATAGTTTAGTATAGTTTTAGTATCTAATTTCATAATATAAATAGAATATAATACAATATAAATAGAATAGAAACAGAACAGAAATATAATACAATATAAATAGAATATAATATAGTATAATGCAATATAAATAGAATATAATATAATATGAATATAAATACAATATAATAGAAATATAATATAATAATAAATCAGCCTTCTGAGAACATGAATTCAATTCCTCATGTCTCACCTCGTCCTGGGGACGTCACATCACAACAGACTCTGGTCACAAAGGGTGAGCAAGGCTCATGCCAGTCAGGAAATTGTATTTGCCTGATTCTCAAAATACCTTTCAGCACAATAACTTCTTCAGTTTCAGATCAGTGAAATAAAATCAACTGGGTTTATCACACATGTTGATGTTTATATAGTACCTGTCATCACTCACTTAAATGGATAAGAAGAATATGGATAGAGATGAATTCCTGCTCTGTAATTTGTCTTGAGATATAAACATTATTTTTAACTACTAAATCCTGAAGTGTGGCACTTTGTAAAAGATCTACCTAAATCTTGATAATAGTTACTGGTGTTTAGTTCAGGATTGATTTTCTCCAGCATTATTTATACAATGAACAGTGTTTCAGTGATTTCATCTCTGCTGAGGAAAGTCAATTAAGATTTAAAGTATTCAGAATCCAGGTTTCAATGCTGCATTGTGTAAAGAAAGGATCATAAAAGAAAACATCAGTTCATGTGCTTTAGCCAGGTGAGAAAACCATGCTGGATTTCTTCTGTCAGTGAAGAACAGTTCTACAAAAATTGCCTGCCTATGGTTTTTGAGCAGAAATCTGCTTTCAGTTAAAACATTGGGGGATAATTTCTGTCTTTGTAGAAAATTTATTTTTTATTGGGAGGAAGACAGGAAGACAAAAATCTATAAATGGGAAGTAATGGTTTTGCTCTGAAGGATGATAAAAGTAATTTTCAGTATTACTATCCATAATATGAACTTGGGCTAAAGGATGTGCCTTTGTGAGTTGGACTGAGCAGCTCTGGCTGGGAAGGGGGCATTTAGTAGTACCACCATGAGCAATAGAGGATACACAAAGTTGTATCACAGCAATGCAGGGGCCCATATTTCCACATATTTACCATATTCCCATATTTCTGATGCCTTAATAAGGGTTTCTTATGCCTAGACTATGAAGAATGTCTATAAATGCCCAGCTCAGGCTGCAATTTGTCACCCCAAAGTCACAGACCAGGGATTCAGAGCTGCAGTTGTAATCAGGCAGCCAGAGAACTAGAGCCATCCTTTTGAGCCACATCTGGAAAATGCCTCTATTTTCCATCTCCTGGAGGAGACAAAAAAATGTTGGTGGGAAAAGTTTTCAAGTCTCATTTCCAGCTTCTGCAATCAGCTGTGTCTTCTAATCCTACCCATAAATGAGATTATTTTTTTTTCTTTCCTGTTTTCTAATTACAGTCTAGTTCTATCTCTCAGAACTTTCCTTTGATTTCTAACCCAAATACATTAATGGATATTTTACACCTATTTTTCTTTAGCTCTCTTTTAGTTTCAGCAGCTCTTGTAGTGTCTCCCCTCAGAGTACCTACAGGGAGCTGTGCCTTTGATTTAGGAAGGAAAAACACCCAAATTATGCTGGGAAAAGGGAGTTCAATACAAAACCAGGCAGTTGTCTCCTCCTTACCCCTTAGCTCCAGCCATTTTGCACAGTGCCATCAGCCCTGCCAGCTGCACCATGCCCTGCTCCCCATCCAGCAGCTGTGGGATCCAGGCTGGCTGAGGATGTGACATTTCCTGCTTGTGAAACATTCCAGTGTAAGGACGGGGCACTCTCAAATAGACTCCTTTAATGAGTTGTATCAATAAATTCCCATCAGCAAATGCCATCTGCATAGCACTGTGACCACACTGGCTGCTGGGGAATGCCAGAGCCATCAGGGGAGAGGCAGTGCTGTCCACTGCTCCATCAGCCTGCTCACCAGCATCTCCTCTCATTCAGGCTCTGATGAGGCGTGCTTCAAACATAACAGGATCCAGATGCTGTGTATCCATTGTACAATTGCACAGCTGAAAGGAGGTTGTGAAGTGTCCTGATAGCAACAAGCAGTAACCATGGGAAAGCATTCTGTCCTGTCCCTGCTGATCAGGTTGGATGTAGCCACTCAGTGTCACAAATTTAGACTCTTGGGAGCGGTTAACCCTCATTTTTCACTCTCACAGCTCCTGAAATGTGCCTGTGCTCAGCTGGGGCTGGGCTCTTTCTCCAGGCAGCACTGACAGAACAGAGGTTGCAGTCTCAAGCTGCATCAGGGAAATACAGGTTGAATATTAGGAAAAAGTTTATTACAGAAAGGGTGATAAAGCTCTGGAATGCTCTGCCCAGGGAGGTGGTGGAGTCCCCATCCCTGGGTGTGTTTAACAAAGCCTGGATGTGGCACTGGGTGCCAGGGTTTAGTTGAGCTGTTGGGGCTGGGTTGGACTTGATGGTATTGAGAGTCTCTTCCAACCTGGTCATTCTGTGAATTTTGAATCACCTGTGAATCTCTTGAGAGATCTGTAGGGTTTGCCCCTCTGAGACATGACCTGTCTGTCCAGGCTGGATGCAGAGCCGCACATGGACATGCCACCCAAATAATTCCAGATTTTCTGGTCACATCTAACCTCTGTGTTTATGTTTTCAATTCATACATCCATGTATGTGGTCAGTGGGCCGCATTTTGCAAACAAACAAACAACTTCCAGAGGCTGCAGAGCTTGTATCAGATCTTCATTGGATGTGTGTGACTGTGCAGCCAAAATAACACTTTGTCACCATCAGCAGTAATGGTGACACTGCTGGCAGTATCATTCCTCATCTAATGTTTTTGGGTAAACAGGATTTTTGATTGCAAGATTTTCATTCTCCCAAAGACTAGAATTTCAAGAACAGAAATAATTATTCAGCATTTGATATTCAGCCAGAGCAGTTGAATTTCCACTAAAGAAATAAATTCAGCTAACACTAAGTAGGGGTACTTTGTGAACACAGATAACTCAAAACCTTTACCAGTCCCAAAGTGCAGACAATTTACGATTTGACATCTCCTTCTGTCACCACAGGACAGAAGGAAGAAGGTCAGGGGATAAAACATATTTCTTGTTTGAAGCAGTATAAAATAATTCTCCCTGCTAATGATGTTCTGATGTTTGTTACCCGTCCAGATAATTACATTAAATCTTTGCTTGAACTTGTTGACAAAGTTGCTTCAATATCTTCCTGACTGGACAAAGTCAGGGCTTTTGCCAGTGTATGGTCTTTGTTCACTGCTAGTAGATAACTGTTTAATTCTTTGGGTTTCACACCCTCAAGGTATACACTCAGTGCAACTGCTAAATTTAAAGGTTAGAATTGCCAGAAATATCAGGGAAGTGTCAGCAGATTGATTTCCTTTAAATTTATCTTGGTAGGAGAGACTGGCAACTAATAAGATTATGATTGTTCCAAAAACAATTACGTATTGAACATGCTGCCAGTTGCTATAAATCCTGGAAGTTTTCAAGAGATCTCTTCATCACTAGCACTGTTTTTGTGGAAAAACGAGAACCACAACATTGGCGTTAGGAAAATCCTGGACACGGATAAAAGCCAGCTTTTGTTTGGAGGCAGAGTAAAGTTTTGGTTCTCACCTCCTGAAACTGAAAGGGACCCTGTGTGGTTTTACCCAGAGGAAGCTCAAGCCCAGCCTTGTTTAATAAATATCCGAGCTACAATGTTATCTCTCCTGGAGAATCAGGTTCCACGCTGGCGTGATTCACCGCAGATGGAGCCAAAGGGCTGGCTGCTGGGCGTGCCTGGTGTTGATGGCATGGTAGGGAGGGAATCTGCCTGTCCTCCAGAGTTTCACATCCACGAGGATGTAACCTGTGTGAATATGTCCCGATTGCAGAGCAGGCTCAGCTGCCAGCAGCAGCCCTGGAAGCAGAGCTGAATCCCCAGGTTCCCATGGGCACAAGGAGCAGGGCATGAGCAAAGGCAGAGCCCAGCTCTGGGTCTGCAGGTCCCTCCCTGCCGCACTTCCCCTCTTCCTGCCCATGGCAGTTGCAGAAATGCTTTCTAGAAAGGCTTTTTGAGGGACATTCAATAATAGTAATTAGAGAAAAACCATTTATGCTCCAAGACCACTTGAACAGCATGCCCAGTTCCTCAACTCGCCTGTAATGTAATTGTCTTGGAAGTTGATAGACTATGAAAAGTTTCTGCATTTTGCCGTTGCATCACATATGTACAGTATTGATTTGGAGCATGTCCTCCCACAGGAAAAAACGTTTACTTTCATATGTATAAGAATGCTCAGAATATAGCAAAATTAAAGCCAGTAAATATTCTAACCAGCCTGTTGAAAATGTCAGAAAAAAAAGTAAAATATCAGAATAGTTATTCTATTAAATTTCTGGCATGTCTGGATGACCTTTTGCTTTTGTGTGATGGAAGGGCCTACCTATATCACCTGCTTTTGGTTGTGCCTCTCAGGGTAACCTCAACTCCAGGTAAAATCAACTCCAGATTAAAGAAAAATCCTGCCTTCACTGAAGTGGATGGGAATTTTGGTACACCCAGAATCTTATCCCCAGATTTTCTAACATGAGGAGGTGAAAATTTGGCTCTTAACTCTCCCTTGGGATTCTTGAATTAGTGGTTCAACTTCCAAAAGCTCTGACACCCACTGATTTCAATAGGATCTGCTGGAGCTCTGTGAAAAAAGGTTGTTGAATTCCAACACTAAACATGGATGGTGGAATCTTAAAATTACTCTCCCATATTAGAAAATCTTGGCCCAAACCTTTATTAATACCACACTACCATGTGCCCTGTGTCTATTAGCAAAGATAACTTCATTCAGATCCACATCTGCTATATTCTGTAAACTTGCAAAATAAAAATGGTGTTTTAATCAGATTTAGATGAAAAACTGTCTCTGATATAATAATTGACAGCTAGGGATAGTCCATAACTGTCTATCACCTAACTGACCAAATAATTTGCCATTAGTTAATATATAACTAATTTATAACTAATATATAACTAATTTGCCATTAGTTAATGTATTGCCAAACAGCACATAGGACAAGTGCTATTATGCATATGGTGTTCCCAAACAGCTCTGGTAATTTGAGTAATTTGAGTAATTTCCAATTTTACAGGAAGTACCTAATCCCAGGTTACCAATAGTCATTCTCACTGATAGTATTGTAGGCTTGAAATATTTTCTGCTATGCCAGTATCACAGACTAGCTGTACAATTAAAAATGTATCAGTCATTTCTGTATTTATGCTATTAATACTGGTAGTTCTTAAAAGTATAATGCTTAGGGCAATCTCTGCCTCCATCAAAAAAAAAAAAAAAGAGAAAAATTAAAGAGGTTTATTAAAATCAGCATGGTATTACTATTTTTGTAGATGGCTTGAGTCAACAGATCCACATTGCTTTTATATTGCTTTGGGCTGTCCAGGCCACTGCCTGTGTTTTTAATAAAAATTCTATGGGACATTTTGCAGAAGAATTAGTCCAGATGTCTTAGCTGAATTTCCATTTAGTTATCCTCTGCTTATCTCTCTAGAAACAGCTAGAGTTAGGGTTGCAAAATATTTTCCATTACAATCCTTGTTTTTAGCAGGCTTCTAATTTCCTGAACTGTGGAGTTTTGTTTGCTGAAACTTCAGGAGTTCAGCTTCTGCTGTGCAGTGGGGTACAGCACTCTGTGCTAGGTTGAGCAAGATCTCTTCAGTCACTTCTGCCTATGGGAGAAAAACTTTTTACACATTCCCCAGCACAAACTGAACCATGAATTTGAATTGTTGTAAACAGAGCTCTGGTAAAATCTTCCTCCCCATGAAACAGCTGAAGTGTGAAGTTTAAAACCTGGCACAAACAAGACAATTGTAAAATAAATAATGATTAGCACCAGATCTTTATACTTCCCATTTTATATTTGCATGAGCAGCAGCCCTGTGAACATCACAGGCCTTTTTGGTAATACAAGGTGTTTCTGAATGCAGCAGTGCTATTAGAATCAGGCTCTGGCCAAAGGAGGAGAGGCTTCTTGCAGTTTCTGCTGCTTTGAAAGAATGTCCCCCTAACAGTAATTCTGGAAAGTAGTACCAGGACTCTGTCTCCTACATCCCTAGGAACCAAGAGACAGGGTAGTGAGAAGCAAACCACACAAAAGCTTTTTTGCATTGCTACATCAGCTTTCTGCATTTTATTACTGTAGGCAGGGTCTGCCTCCTCATCTGCTTCTCGTCAAGGCTGAACCCTGTGGTACCTTTGTATGTTTGGGCCGTTTAAGGCTACCATAATAAAAACAATAATAAATAACAAACAAGCAACTGGAGTCCCAAGCTAGATGGATTCCTTCCAGATCCTAATGGAGTGAATGATAAAGTCCCAGTGGAGCAGCAGAGCCAGATGTGTCTGCAGACTGTGGTGTGGGGCATCCTGAAGCACATCCCAGTGCTCAGCAGCAGTGGCTCAAAGCAGGGTCAGAGCTCTGCCCAGAGCCAGCTGCCCAAGCCCTTGTGTGCCCCCACTTCCCAACCTTAGCCTGGCCTGCACATTTAAAGAGATTGTATCTCCTTCTGCTTTCTTTCATAAGACTTGAACTTCTTTCGTTTTCTACCTTGTCCCTGGCTTGCAGGGAACTCCCAGTATTGTTGAGGGCATTCCTTCTATATGCCTCAGTGGCTCCTACATATTTATGACATTTAATTGTGGTATGATGCAGAGAGGAAGCATTTACAGGGCACTGAATATCCCTGCTGCTGAGTGGTGAATTGCATTTCAGAGTAGTTTGGCACTGTTTGAAGATGACAGTGACAGCAGTCTATGCATTGAGATGTTGGATTCGTTTGCCTTTTGGAAAGGGAGATCACTTCAGCTCAAATGCTGCCTTCACCAGCATTGGAGCAGAAAGCACCCAAGCATGGTCCAGTCCTTCCCTAATTCTGTCTAGGTCTGTCAAGCTGTGCTAGCCAGAGCTACAAATGAATGACCCAAATGAAGAACACCTGAAGGGTTACTTGGCAGATTTTCCCCTTGCTGCTTGGCAGTGATCCACAGCGTGCAGTCTCTAAATTTGAAAGATATTTAACAGGTTGAAAAACTGCAAACCAGAGGCTGCACCTTTAATGCCAGTTTAGAAATGTGTCTGGTTACCCCTGTCTGGGAAGGCAATTCACAGAGAGCTGAAAGTATCTGGCAAAGAAACACATTTTGCCTTGGGCATTATTTGGGAAGGGAAAAAACGTAATATTTCCAGTTTTTTTAATCAATCTTTGGCAGCCATGGAGTACTGCCTTACAGGATTACCATGATTATAGACTACAGCGTGCACTGCAAATTAAGGCTTTTGGATACCTGCTCAGTGCCTGGTGATATGTGGCTGGGGAGGATGAGCACTGTGCTGAGCTCAGGAAGAAGTGAGTGCCATGTTTGCCTCCCAGTTTTTCAGCTATAAAAGATCTGTTCACAATCAGTATTAAGGTAGCAATGTGCTGTCCATTATGTGACATTGTGTTTTAGATCCTGTTACCAAATTTCTCCTCAGTCTTAGCAAGAATGAATAAAGCAAATGAGGGATTTTTGATATACCCAGATAAAAACAAGCATGGCCTGTGGCTTTTCAATTTCTTCCTACTTTAACAAGGCTGATTCTTTATTTCAGCTTTTTTCATTTTATAAGTACGTTACTACTGCCTTTCTACTGGTAATAGTATTGTATTATATGTAGTAATGTATTTGAAGATAATTCTGTTAGGATTCAATTGCTTATGAACAGCTTCACACACACTTCTAAAATTTATTATTTAGCACTGTACATAGATTATCTTATTTTATGATTCCTGAGAAGCCAAAAGCAGGACCTTTGCACTCAACCATTAGCTTTCTAAAGGATCCTTCTTTGACACAACCCAAGGTGGTTTGTATAGTCTGGCTGTACACTGCCCATAAAGGAATCTGGGAGGCTGGGCAGGCATTCTCACAGGGTTTTGAAGAGATTCCCTGTTGAAAGGGAATTGGGCACCCAGGCCCCATCAGTGTCCTGACCAGTGTCCCATCAACATGCCCTCAAGGAACAGTGCCCATCAATGAAGGGCCCACGTTTCTGCTGCCCACATCAGCATCTCCCAGGGAATTCCAAGGGGAACTTGTGCAAGGGGAGAGGCAAGAGAGTAAGATGCATCTGACATGTGAAACCAGAAAAAGTTATGAAACATAGCTAGGGCCCCTGAAAGGCTTCCTCAACAAGAAATGCAAAGGTAGTTCACTGCGATAGCGTAATCGCAACAGTTGATTGGCTGTAAGCCACAGCTCCGCGCTGTTGCAATGTGCATTTTCTGCTGTTGAGACATGCCAGGATAGGAAACTCTGACACAGCCACCAAGTAACAGCAGCAGACCCACATCAGGGTCCTTCCTATTTTAGAATGTGGGGTAAAAATGGATGGGAGAAGAACTGGGAAACAGAATTGCTATAAAATGCAGAACAGGGTCCCAGAGTGAGGAGGACCATGCTTAGCAGAAGAGATATGCCTTGCTGAAAAGAATAATAATGGAATATGAGTAAGATTTGCTTCAGAGACACACAGTGTGCACAAGGCACTCGCAGGGGAAGCGCACATTCGTGTGCCACATGCCCAATCCATCATTATTTCAAAGCCATTGCACCATTGTTTCCCATTGAAATAGGCTTAGGGCAGAATTATGCACGGCATATTCATTCTTAAAATGACCCGGGGAAAGAAGAGCATTACACGTTAAAGTGAAAATATAAGGAGTGCTATGAACTCTTGGTGAGTGTGGATTCTTCTTGCAATTCCTAAGCCCAGCACCTGTAGAAACAGTGTCAAATGTAATTTTCATAATTTTTTTTTCAGGAAGGATGATTGCTAAAGTAATATACCACTGAGATAGGCAACATTTCACCTTTTGAGCAGCCCATTCTGCTTGCATGAATTAGCACTTAGAAATTATGTCCTATTATTTGTGGCCTGTAATACCATGTGTTGATGGTTGCTCCCAGTCTTTGACAAAAATGTGAGAAGGTTTCAAAAAATACCAATAACTTCTAGCTCGGCACACTTTTATTACGTTTCATGTAGGAGATCAATTACATACCATTAACACATAGCAGAAAAGATGCAAGAGCTCAAATTTGCAGCCTTGATTTAGCCTGTTTTCCATTTTGTGGCCACCCCATATCTGGATCCAAAAGCTTTGCAGCTAAAATGGAGATTAGTGTCAGTAAAGTTGCTGTAAAGATGCAGAAGTAAATAATCTCATCTCTAGAAAAAAGGACTGAAACACATTTAGGAACAATGCCTCTGAATGCCTTCTACATATTTGGTGAACACAGGGCTACCAGACTGTTACTCAAGGCTGGTTTTGGAGCAGTTAATTTGCTTAAGCATTATGACACTTATTTGTGCTAGGCAGATCTCTTTTAAGGCATGTGATGTTTTCCAAAGCTGTTGAAGTGCTGTAATTTCTCAATTAAATAAGAGAGATGCTGGACCTAACTTTATTTTCCACCACTATATAGATATATCTTAATACTAAGTTTAATTAATGCTGAAATTAGTCACTAAGTACTTTGTGTTTTCTTGAACCCTGTCTGGAGTTTAAAAACTCAATGGGGAAATTAAGGCTACTCAAGCTGTCGCCTTTTCTATAATGGAGAAATAAATACTAAGGGAGATTGAAGCTGAGTCACAGCTACTAAAGAGACTCCCAAGAAACACAGCAATAGTAACAAATGATTGTACAAAAAGAAAATGGTTTAACCAACAAAGGCAAGACATCTCCTGCTTCCCCTTGAGGACAAAACCCAAGTGGTGGCTGTCCCCAGGCTGTCTGCCAGGTGGAGACCAGGAGGACAAAGGCAGCACACCAGAGAGGTTCTTGCAGCTCAATCTCCTCCTCCTCCCAGCCTGACAACAATGGAAAAGCAGGGCCAAAACAAAACCTGGGGATCTAGTTCCACCCATCAAGCCAGAAATAACTCAGCCTTGTGTTGCCAGTCCAGGTCCACCTGAGCCCCTTTAATGTGGCAGCCCAACCCACCTGTCTGCTGTTGTGATGTCCTTTGGCAGCCCTGCAGGAAGGACTTTGACAGCCATGGTCTCCACCCAGGCACTGATGTTGTGCCCCAGCTCAGCAGCCCTGATGGGTTTCCCCTCTGTGCTGCCAACTGCTCTTTTCCCACCAGTCCAGATACCCCCACAGGGCATCTGCCAGCACCCACGAGCCAGTGCAGAGGTAGTGTTGGCCTTTTCTCTCTTTCAGAGATATCCAAGGCCAGCTGGAGGCTTTCAGCTCTGCAACCTGACTTGATCCACCTCATCCCTCAAGAGCTTTTGTGACTCATTGTGTAGGACTCCCTGCAGCAGCTTTCCATTTTCAGTTCTCTCTGTGGTACAGCAGTGCAGAGAGCCATCGCTTTTCCTTTTCTGGGAGCTGATTACATGGTGGGGCCTCCTCAGCACGTCACCTTCTCCTCCTCTGATGATGGTGACCTGACATTTTCACCTTCAAGCCAGTTCCTGGTAACCTTTAAGATCCCTGGGCAATTGGGGTTTCCTATTCAAGGTTGCTGTTTGATCAGAGCCATCCACTTAGTGCACACGAAATCAGGGCCAGGATGTGTGGAAGGCACTTCTCTGAATATCCAGCACTCTGGCTGCCAGAGGAGCTGTGCTTCAGTGCCAATCCCTTCTGAGGCAGCCCTTCCTAAGGTGCCAGGATCTCCTTTTCAGCTGCAGGGTAGCAGGCCTCAGATCCTTTGTATCCCTGACTCCAGAACCCACCGATCATTCTTGAGTCTCCCCAGGTACTTTTTGCCAGAGGCTGCAGGAAGGACCATTCTCCTCAGCTGCAGCATACAGCAAGAGCCCCTGTCCTGTACTGACTGGCCCAAGGGCTATTGCATGAGCAATCTCCTGTTTAATTTGTTCAAAAGCTTGTGGATGTTTGGGACTTCAGTTGAAAGCATTCTTCCATGTTGCTGATAGAGAAGAGGGCTGACAATCTGACTGTAGTCTGGAATATGCATCCTCCAAAACCCCACAGCACCTAGGATAGCCTGCCTTTCCTTCCTGCTGGTTTGTGAAGACACAGCTGATATTTTGTTAATCATGTCCTTTGGAATCTGATGTCCATCTTGCCACTTCATTCCTTGAAACTGAATTTCCTGGGCAGGCTCCTTAACCTTACTTTGGTTTATGGCAAAACCAGCCTTCAGGAGGATTTGAATTATCTTTTCTCCTTTCTCAAAAAGCTCCTCTGCCATGCTCCCCCATACAATGATGTCATCAATGTACTTCAGATGTTCTGGAGCCTTGCCCTTTTCCAATTCAGTGTGAATCAGTCCATGGCAGATGGTGGGGCTGTGTTCCCACCCCTGGGGCAGTCAGTTCCAGGTGCACTGCACACCCTTCCAGGTGAAAGCAAACTGTGGCCTGCACTCTGCTGCCAGAGGAATGGAAAAAACCACATAGGTAATACTGATGGTGACACCACTTGGCTGCCTCTGACTCCAGTTCATACTGAAACTCCAGCACGTCCTGCACAGCAGCTCTCAGTGATGGTGTGACTTCATTCAGACCATGACAGCCCACTGTCAGTCTCCACTCTCCACTGGACTCATGCACAGGCCATATTGGGCTGCTGAAGGGTGAACAAGTCTTGCAGAGCACTCCCAGCTCTCCAGTTCATGGATCAGCCCAGTGTGATGTCCCCAAATCCCAGTCAGTGCTGTTTTGCTGATGGGCACTCACTGGGGTGACCATCACTACCTGTTGCTCTTCAAGCCTAAGGAGTGCCATAGCAGTCTAAGGATTCAGCTGTTGAATTTCCTCTGTCTCCACAGCAGCTCTCCCAAAAGCCCAGTGTCCTTGAAATGCCCTCTCCTGAGATAATCTCTGCCAAGGGTACACACAGGGTCTCTGGACAGTCAGGATGGGGAGGTTTTGCCATTCTTTCCTCATCAGGCTCACTTCAGTTTCCAGTACAGTCAGCTGTGGGAATACCCCTGTCAGCCCAGAAATAGATGGATTCTGCCCCTACAGGTCTCAGTGGCATCAGGGTACATTGTGTGCCAGTGTCACCTACAGCCTTGTACTCCTCTGGCTCTGCTGTGCCAGGCCATGGATCCACACCATCCAATAGATCAAACTGACCCTTTCCTCCATCTGGCTGGAGACAAGGCCCTCTAGTCCTTGTCATGGTATTTGGTGCTCAGTTCTTGTAAATATGCACTGGAGGTCCCTTCAAGAGGATCAGACACAACATCGTCTCTTCTGTTCTGCCTAGGGGCTTGCCCCTGAGAAACCACAGTGGCATTTACCCCTGACAAATTTCCTGTGGTAGTTCTTCCTCCCCTTAACTCACATACCCATGCTGCCAGGTCAGAGGTGGGTTTTCCATCCCACCTCCTCATGTATTCTCCATATTCAGGCAGGTAAAGCCAGAGATTACCTCGTGGAGTGTACCCTCTCCCTAACCAAAGGGTGCCTGCCCCTAATAGCAGAGACAAGTCTGTACTGGTGAGATGGAAAATGAGTTCCTCTCTGAGTTTCTGTTGGTCCTCTTACAAGTTCTGGACACGCTTGGCCATTTTTTTTTTTTTTTCTACAGACAAGATGTGGACCTGTCAAGAGGCAGAGGTAGTGTCTTCATATATAAGAAGTTTGCTAGTACTCAGTCTTCTCTCTCCATCCATTGCAGTGTTGCTAAGCAGTGGTAATAAATCTCTGACCCAAGCTGTATGAATTTTGGCCTCATCTGTGATGTGCACTGGCCATGGACTTTTAGCAGCTTGCTTGTCATCTGAAAAAATTACTTCCAGCCAAGCTGTTTCCCTCAGGCAGTGGGTACCTCACTGCATGGTGTTCCACTGGCCTTGCTGTGCATACATGTCCTCCTTGCAAAGGTATCTTTATATTTAACCTGAGTCTTCTCCAGAGGCTGAGATGTTACTGACTTTTTCCAATTCCCTGGTCAATAACCACACCCCAGGACAGGGATCTGAATTGCCTGGCTTCACTGCCACCCAGGTTCATATTGCTGGCCACAGCATCCCAGATTTGGAACAGCCAGCTCAATATGGACCCACCTCTCTGGAGGTGAACTCTTTCTGCAGCTCACACAGCTCTCACAGGGATAAGGATTGGGTGATCACCTCTGGCTTCGTCTCTTCCATTGATTGTGAGGGGTCAGCCTCTTCTTCATCACTCACTGCACAAACTAGCTTAGCCTTGGATTTCCTCTTCTGAACAGAGGCAGTTGCTACTGCCTTGTCCTTCTGGTTAGCTGCTGTTTGAATAATTGTGATGCCAGTTGATTTGTTTTCCTTCCCCTCTCCCTGAAGGTGCTGTCCAGTGACAAACAGTATTCAATAAATTGCAGCCAGGACCCAGCGCATTGCATAAATTTGTGCCTCTCTGGAAATGTCACAACATTTTCCCTTCACATATTTTATCACGTCAACAGCGTCCTGTAGTTGTTCAGGGGTGAACTCCCAATTCATTGGAGGAGAAAAATCCTCCAAATACTAATCCATTTCCTCCCCCATTCCATGCCAGTCAGGATTACCCAGCCCTGGGGCAGGCCTCTGAACAGCCTCCCTCAAAATCTTTGTCTATTCTCTGAACATGGTAAATATGGTGTATGAAAACTGTACAGAGGAAACATAGCAGAATTAGCAGCAAGATTATGTTATCCCTAGCATCCAGTGGGGAATACAACATCCTCAAAACCTGTTATAACAGACCTGAAGGAGGATAAGGAGGTGAAAGGTGGGAAAAATCATCCTCTCCTGTTTCCTCCACAGGCTGAGTGTGATTATTAATGAACTCCCATAGGTAGCAGCCAAGGCCAGAACAAATACCACCAAATGCACATTTCATACAAACATCATTTCCCCTGATGTTATCATGTCATAAACTGATTAGCACATAGTATATTAAAAAGAGCAATCTTGATTCCTCTCCCTGGTTTGCAAAGGAGCACTGAGATGGGCAAATAATTCCATACATAAGGACACAAATACAGGGTTAGGTACCACACCCACAAGAATAGAGTGAGCAACATGGTGACCAGGGAGTTCTGTACTCTATATGCTTTAATCAAAATTGTGACTTTAACTTCTTGCTGGATGCCAGAGGTGTCCTGGGTTTAAAAACTCAATAGAGAAAATTAAGGCCACTCAAGCTGTCTTCTTTTCTATAATGGAGAAATAAATACTAAGGGAGATGGAAGTTGAGTCACAATAAAAACACAGCAAAAGTAATAAATGTTTGTAGAAAAAGAAAATGGTTAACCAACAAGGGCAAGATATCACCTGCTTCCCCCTGAAGACAAAGCCCAAATGGTGGCTGTCCCCAGGCTGTCTGCCACATTGAAACCAGGAGGACAAAGGCAGCACACCAGAGAGGTTCTTGCAGCTCAATCTCCTCCTCCTCCCAGCCTGGCAACAATGGAAAAACAGGGCCAAGACAAAACCTGGAGAGCTACGTTGGCCCAGAAACTCTTCTGCCAAGCTGCAGTGGTGAGCTGCAGTGGATACTTTTCTTTCTTTTTCTCTCTCCCTCTCTCTCGGGACCAGCACACAGCCTGGCCGCAGCAGCCTTTGCTGGGCTGGTATTGTCCTGATGCTCCATTTCCCATGGCAACCTCCCACACAGGAGCTGTTTTCTCAAGGCTTGGACTCCATGGGGCTGGGAGAAGTGATGAGCCAGGGACCTGCAGTGATGGCAGTGCCATCTTGGCAGCCCATACCTCTCCCCAGCACCAGGCCAGACAACACTGGTCATCCTTCCTCTTCCCCTGCTGCCTTAAAAGGACAGCCCACTAAAGATGACATAGGAGAGTGTAGAATGCACAGTTTTGGTCTCCCTCACATAATGCTGAGCTCTGCCTCCTATCCCTGTAACTGGGACAACCCGTATGTACTGCATTTTGATCATCAGATGGGAAGTGTTCTACTTCATTTCTCAGCAATACTTTTATTCAGTTTTTATTGTCTGTGATAAAAGCTCAACCTCATTATTATCCCAGGATTTGGGTGACAGTAGAGAATGCATCACAGCAAAGCTAAAGCCTAGCTGAGAGCAATTTTACTATTAGAGGCACAATTACTGTCCATTACAAATTCCAGGAATGAGCACAAACATAACTTTAATAGGTGACTATGTTGCAGCAGCATGCAGAGAAAAATGGCATCCCTCCCTCAGCAGAGAAGAACAAAGAAATAAATAAAAGACTTTTGGTTGCATGCTCTGTATTGAACTCAGGCAGTCCTGAAGGCATTTGGCTGCTCAGTGCAAAGCAGCCTGGCTCCTCTGTCTGTTGCTGTTTCTCTTGATTTAGGAGACTGTTCCAGGCTCCTGTGCTGCCTGCTTAGGCACCTGTACAGAATTCAGGTAGCTCCAGGGATCTCTGGTTCCTGGTCTCCACAGCGGTGCTGGTGTCTGCCTCCTTGCATCCACTCTTCTTGTCCCAGGGAAAGGATGGGTGTTTGTGTGAACACTTGGACACTCCTAGGCCCAGAGTATAACTGGAGCTGAAAGGGATTTTTTTTTCCTGTTTAAATAGCAGCAACTGAAGCTTAACTGAAGTTGTTTGCATTTACTTTCTTTTCACAGTTCAATTATTACTGCTTTAAAGAAAGCTTTTTTTCAATAGATATTAAACTTGGACCAAGGGGCCATTTCAGGAAAGCACCTCCTTATCCCAATAGCTCTAAAGTGAATTCCTGATTTTAAACAACTGCCCAAATGCTGCTGACTCTCCATCTCCTAAGAGTTGTTTAGGCAAGTGAATGAAGTAGGTTAGAAACAAATATGAAGCTGAAAAGAAAACTTAATCCATTTACATTGCCTATAACCAGAGAACAGCACAAATGCTGAGGAAGAGGTAAGTGCTGAAACTCAAGCTGATATATTTTTTTTTTTCACCAGAAAACAATTTAATTTAAAGAATCTCAAAGTTACATTTTGGATAATAATTACATACATAATATTGTTCCTATTCTTTCATTAATATCTCTTTATATCACACTCCTGTGCATGAGGAGTACTAAGAAGGAGGACACTTGAAGAGTGGAGACTGCAGTGAAAGCTCTTGAATTCTCTAATACCTTACTTGGCATGGGTTCTCATTTTCTTGCAACTTCAGTAATTCACCCAGCTACTGCAAGAAAGGGGAAGCTATGTATACAGGTTCTAGACAACATTATTTCCATGCCCACATTTTGTAATTTTTAAATTAATTTCTGTTCTTGAAGTAACCATATTAACATAATTTACTGCAGAAATTTAATCATATATGACACTTTAGCTACCCAGACATTTGTATTTGAATAACTGTATAAGGTTTCTCATTAGAGCAGGATCTCCAAATGTAACTGTTTTTCTTTCCCAGATGTCTGTCCTCCTGTCCTTGAGTTCCCTTTTGTTTGGCAGTGTGTTGAGTTTATAGCATTATGACCATCTGAAATACAAAAGCTTTTCTGAGGGAATAATGGAGAAATTGTCTTCTGTGCCTTATTTTCCAATAGAGGATCAGCAGCTCAGGCGTTGTGGCTGTGAGTGACCCTGGGCAGGGGTTGAGAGGACCAGCTCAGAGGAGTGGTGTGCTGGGGCATGGCATGGGCACAAGCACTTTGTGTTTCAGGCAGTTATGCCCTGTCCAGGTGTAAGCACAGACCTCTGGCCTCAGAAGTCAAGTCTGTGGCCATTAAATACAATTCAGGAGCAGAACAAGAGAAGGGAGGTGATGGTTGAAATTCCTTATCACTGCCACTGCCACTTAAGCATGGTTCTGGCCAAATTACCTGTTATTCCATTTGCAAAAAAGTAGAGTAACTACAGTCCAAGATGTTCTAGTGAGCTCAGCTGAGCTATGGTGATATGCTAACATTAAAGAACACAGTCTGTAATGCAGTGAAACAATAGTGCAAGTGCCTGGGGTCACTGTGATAGACTTTCTCTGGGTGAATGACATAAAGACATAAGTGGTGTGTTTTGATTTGTTTTTAATTTAAAGTACACCTATTCAATGAATTTTGCATGAATGCATTGCAGGCACTCTACCTGCTGTCAGCATTTACATCTGCAAATGTGAATGTCCAAGGCATGGTTCAGTGGTGCTAATTCTTATTTCACTCCATGGGAAAAAGAAACAGAAAAAGCAGTTAAGAGCCTTTTTTTTTTTTTTAAATTCTGTGTCAATAATCCAACTAGCTTAAATGTATATTTATTCTATGTTGGAAATGCAAACTATTCAGAATGCTATGAGAGCTATGAAAAACACAGGGCTTGGAAAACTGGCAGTTTTTGTGGTTTTGGGGTTTTGAGTAAAGTTTCACAACCAATCAGCCCAGAATAATGTCCGGTAAAGGCATTTCTGCTTGTTAGTCTATTTATTTATTTACTTTGGCATTGTGAGGCAAGGCAAGACATTTGGAGGAAGGTCAGTGAAAATACTCCCGATCTGCCCCAGGGGCTGATGCTGGAAAGTGCTGAGGCCCTGCTGCAGCTGAGGAGGTGCTCAGCACCCCCAGTCAGTCAGGAGCAGGCTGGAGCCCAACCTGCCTGCTTGGGCAGTGTGGGCACTCTCAGCCCTCCCAAGGAATTTGCACAGAAAGCAAAACCAATATTGGGTGCATTTGACTTTGGTTTGGTGGCCACTGGATTCTGTGTGTCTCCTCCTCTGCTGGTGGCCCTGATCTCATCAGCATCACTGGAGACCTGCCCTTTGCTTGATGCTGGGTGTTTTCCAGCAGCCTTCCCATGGAGGCGCCCAGCCTGCCCCCGCCGTGGCCAAGCATGCACTGCTTAACTGGGCACTGGCCGAGGCTTTGAAGACAGTGGATGCAGTCTGTGGTTCCTGTCCCTGCTCCCCAGAATGTGCTAACATGTCATACAGTGTTTTGCTCGTGGGTTTATGTCCTTGGGATATTAGGATGACTCGAGTTCAGGAGAGGAGATCTCCCAGGGGGAATGTGTTTGCTCAATGGTTTGTTCAGCTCACTCTGGGCATTTCCAATGGGAAACGCTCCCCCTGCTCGGCTGTCTCCGGGTGTGCTGCCTGAGGGGGGATGGAGGAGGGCTCCAGGAGGACTTAGGTGTTCCTAGGGAGCACAGGCAGTGCTGGGGCTCACAGCTGGCTGTCCCACTAGCTGTCACCCTGTCCTGCTTGCGGTGGTGCCCAGGGAGCTGGGCTGTGCTGCCAGCAGAGCCCAGTGCAGCTCATGGCACGGGCTGTGCTCGGCACTCGTGTGCAAGGCCCAAACCAGGGCTGCCTTCCTCTGCAGCTTTTGTTCGTGTTCTTGAGTGTGACAGATGGGGCAAATATTCACCAGCAGGAGGCCTCTGGAGAGGAATGAACAGTTTGGAGAAGCAAAGGCTGCTTCCCCATCGTGTAGCAATCCTCAGCCCCTGCCCCACAGATAGGGTCTCCACAGACCTCCCTGCAGCCATAATAGACCCAGGGAACATCACATCCGGAGGAAGATTTGGCGTTTGGCTGTGCCAGCCACCAGCCTTGCCAGCAGGCCTTGTGACACGCTAGTACAGCAAGGGACACTCGGTCACAGGGGCCTGGCACCCAGCAGCAGCAGCAGCCGGCCGGCTCTGGAAGATCCCAGAGGAGAATGTGCAGCCATTTCCTGAGAGCACTGCCACCTTGTGTCTGTCTGTCCGCCCTGAGCTGTGCCACTGCCCCGTCCCAGCAGAGACCAGCACGTGTGCTACCACGGGAGATCCAGAGATCGCTCCATGGCCTGCAGGAGCCTGGAGGAGGCATGGGACCCCAGCAGCAGTGGGACGCTGCTGGCTCTCCCCTCCTGCACCTCTCTGGGACAGCTGCAGAGGCAGAACCTGCCCCCAGCACTGCCCACAGCACTGCTCTCACCACTGCCCACACATTGCCCACAGCACTGCCCATAGCACTGCCACAGCACTGCCACAGCACTGCCCAGAGCTCTGCCCACAGCACTGCCCACAGCACTGCCCACAGCACTGCCACAGCACTGCCCATATCACTGCCCACAGCACTGCCCATAGCACTGCCCAGAGCTCTGCCCACAGCACTGCCCACAGCACAGCCCACAGTACTGCCCACAGCTCTGCCCTCATCACTGCCCACAGCTCTGCCACAGCACTGCCCACAGCACTGCCCACACCACTGCCCATATCACTGCCCACAGCACTGCCACACGGGACAGTGGTGACAGCACAGGACAGTTCCATGTCCACACAGCTTGGAGTGCCACCAGCAGTCCTGTCCAACTGTGATGGCTCTGTGCAACACAGGTGTAGCCCCACATTTCTCTTCACAGAGAAAAGCAAGGCACAATTCTTCCCAAGAATATTTCTGGGTTTCACATTCTCTGAACCTCAGAGAATGATCAAAACAATTCTCATCTCATTTGCTGTGCCCATGTTGTGCCAAAGTAGAATGCAATATGGAGATTGTTTACCCACAGTGATGGTGTTTTGTTTCCTCGGTCTGTCAGGGCCAAGTGTGTGTGTGTGTGTGTGTGTGTGTGTGTGTTGGGACTTTTGGGGGACAGTCACGAGATTCTGTGCAGTTGTGTGCAGGGTTGAGTGCTTGGCAGATTCAGTTTTAGATGTATAGAATAATATAGTATAATAAAGTAATTAATTAGCCTTTTGATATCAGTGAAGTTCTCCTCATCATTCCTCCTTCATCGGGAGCAAAAATATCCACTACAGACAGGCTAGAGTGTTTGGTGTTCTTCTTTACCCTGCAAGGTCAGTTCTAGCTATCTCCATCCTTTCCCGGGCACCCAAGCAGATTGTTCAGAGCTGCATGCTTCCAACAGGCACATTCTGCACTACATTAGTTTAATGGCACTGTCACCATGAATTGCAAACTTTCTCAGCTCCCCCCTGTGCTGGTGAAACATGGCAGCATAAGGAACATCTGTTCTCTTACCCTTTGCTGGAAATGGGAAACATCATATTGCATTTTTGTTATTAGCCTTATTTGGATGCCAGTGGTTTTGTTTCTAAACACATCAAGGCAGCTGAATAACCTTAATTGAGTACTACAGAAAAAAATGGTCTCATGCAAATGTGGCTGCCAGCATAATTATTAAGACAATACTGAACTTCTATTCCTGAGATGGGTTCCAGTTTCTTGGTTTTTATATTGCTCCCTTGCTGCTGAATTTCATTATAAACATCTCCACAAAAACTGATCTATAGTTAGGCAGTAAACAAGTTAAGTCCTTAATTTTTGACATTTAAAGGCAAACAAACCTAATTATTACAAATGTGAATTTGAGCCTTTATTTATGCACAAAATAAATTTGCTAGGAATAACTACCACAGGTAAAACTTTGCCTTATATGACTTAAAACAGGCTCCAAGATTTTTTTGTGCAATTTCATTAAAGACAACAGATTTTTGCAGCTCCTATGGAAGATGACAGTATGTATAAATAGAATCAATTTAATAATTCCCAGATTTAATTATGACGGATTCATTGTTATTGCATGATCAACCACAGCACACAATGGCAATTAAGCAGAGTGCATATATACAACTCTCTAGTCCACCCATTATATAGAATCACTTCATTATTAAGCCTGAGGGCAAGTCAGAGAACAACACTATAGTAAGAGTAGAAAAAGTGGCAGAATCTGCTCCAATAATTTTGCTGGTGTCTTTCTCTTCTGCAAACTACATACATCCTTCATTATATGCACACCTTTATAAAAATATTGCATTTTTATCATATCTCCTTCACCAGCTTACTAGAACATTCCAGGAAGCTGCAAGCCATATGTGGTGTGCTCTGTTTTTGGTAGATTTACCCAGGTTTGGAGAGGTCTTTGGTGAAACCTGAACATCAAACTTCCAGTATAAATGATGGGGAGGCTTTTTACCCTGATGATGTATTTAGGTTTTAATTTCTTTTAGACCTATAGCAGAATTCAAGGCTGTTTTGGGTCACCTGTGAAGTGTGTTTGGTGTAATTCCTAGGAAAGTCGTGCTCATTGTCACATAACAATTGTATCTGGTGACAATCTGGTGTCACACTGGTAGGAGTTTCTCTTTAAGAAAGGCAGACTGTAAAACCAGTAATCCTGGCCAGGTCAGGATTGTGTTGTATCAGCAGAACTTTTGTGGGGAAGCTCACACAGCACGTGCCTGCCCTGTCTGGCTCAGTCCATCGTCTTCACAACCAATAACATTTACTCCAAATTTAAAGAGGCGCAAAGTTCAGCGAGCCAGATTTAGTCTGGGGGTATCTGTACTGAAGTCAGTGAAGCTTGTAAACTTGGCTGGATATTTGGTGTTGGAGGAGTGACTATAAGAACAATTCTTCAAGTGTTTGTTTTCTTTTTTACAATCACAGAACAAAGCAATTTGCAGCAAAGTGTTGCATACAACTTCTCTCAAAGTTTAAGTCACAAAGGATGCTGGACTTGGGTTGGTTTAATTAATACTAGAAGTTTCCACTATGTTTGTGCTCATTTCTGTCTCCCCCAATACCTCCACTCTGAGAAACAGACTCACTCCCTGGATACTCTAACTAGTGTGGTCATTTCAAGTTGGAAATCTGTACTGACGGCACCCCATGACAGTGGGGGTATGTACTTATTTGCTTCATAAAACTCATATTTCCCTGAAGCTTTATCCACTGATATTGCACATAGTGCAATAGTGTAGTGTAATTACCAGCTAATCAATTAAACTCATGCCTGGACCCCAATGCAGACTTGCCTATGCTTCTACCAATTAAAAAAATGGTAAAAGTGCCTATGAATATTTTTATGAGTTGATATTAGCTACAGCCAAACACTGAGAAAGAAGAACAAGTGCCATCCTGAAAACAACCCAGGAAGATTGTTGTGGCAGAATTTGTTCAGCGCTTTGCTTGGCCTGTTTTATTCTATTTTGACAAATCTGCATTGGTAAGTTTACAGTGGTTTGTAGTTTGAGTACAGTGTGTGCTATGCTATATTTGTGATTTGCTGTTAGTAAACAGTCCTGAGTGCACTATTTGCAGAGCCTAAGTAGACCTTCCATGCAGCCCAGCACAATATGTTTCCCATCATCACCTTTGGAGCTCTGATGTTGGGAACACAGAACCAAGTCCTCCTGGAGCTAGAGTCTGTGGCCATCTGTTTTATTCATCAAAGAGGGAAAATTCAATGCAAGCAAGGCACTCCAGTGTTCTGAGATGCCAAGTTGTTGAATAATTTTTAAAATCTTTCAAAGGAGATTTCTGCCCTGGGGAATGGATCTGAGACCCTTCCTCTCCTCTGACCAAGCCAGTGCCTCGGAGTTTGCCTGGGCTGTGACTTGTGCTTCCAGGGCAGTGTCACCACATGCTGTACGTGACATCTGGGGCACCCTTGGCTTTCCCAGGCCAGGGAGGGGAATGGGAGTCCCACAGAGTGTGTTGGTGCCACTTTCTCCTTCTCCCTGCAGCCCAGGGCAGGGCTGCCCCGCTGGCTGCCCCAGCAAGGGCAGCTGGCACTGCCAGCACAAGTTGCTCCACTGCAGAGGCGGGAGAGAACAGGAAACAAGTGGTGACTAACAGTCCACATTCTCTGCTTTTGAGGCAGCAGAGCCACACACAGCCCCTCACTCAGGGCAAGCTGCTCAGGCACAGGCTACTCCTGGGTAAAATTCACTGCATCTGGTGCTGCTCATTTCCTTTCAGTTTTTATCTAGTCTTTCTGTGTTTCCTGTTAGCACCTAATGCCATTTGGGACAGCACAGGGACTGCTGCTCACTGTGTGTTTGCTGTGCAGAGACCAGCAGGAGCTCGTGATCCAGCACGACACTGTGATCCAGCCAGCTTGTGTTTTGGGGCATCCTGCCTGTACTTTTCCATGTTCTTGCTCTTGCAGTAGGTGAAGTGCAAAGGATGAGGAGCTGGGGCATGGAGAGACTGCCATGATGTCTGTTAAATGGATCCTGTGTTTCTGCTGGAAAAGATTAAGGGAAACAAACCAGAAGGCTGGGCATCAAATGTGGATTCTGCTTTTTCTTTTCACGTGTCTCCCTCTTTGACTATCTTTTATTTGTAAATAAATAACCATCCACTTGAATATTTCCCACATTTCTCAGGTCTGTGAACTCCTGTTTTTATAGGGTGAGCTTGTTTGCCAGGCCGGTTTTCCTCAAACTCTCCTGGTGCCAGTAATTAAGGGATTATTGTAATTACCTCAGTGGTGCAGATATTGAGTATTAGTGCTTAGGCTGAATGTGCCCACTTTGATTTCTCTACAGTGACGCTAGGTAGGCTGTGCCTGAGCTCTGCTCTAAATGAGCACAGTGTCATTAATGACAGCGCTTTTACAATGGGCACTTTTGTGCTTAAGAAGCTTTTTATACCTTAATCCAACCTGATGCAAGCTATGGATGCAAATGCATTACAGGTACAATTTACTCCATGGCATTAACACAGCTGAAAAACTGATTGGGACTGCTCTGTGAAGGGTTTAATGAGCTGTGTGTCAGGTCCTTGGAGCTGGCTGAGCTCCTCTGGCTGCAAGTCAGTGTCTAATGCTTTCATTTCCCTCTCCTGTGCCTGGAACTAGCCTTGATGCTTTGCTCCTTCCAGGCATGAGAGTTTTTCTCGTTCACACTGGCCTTCAGGGGTCATGATGAATTGAAAAGTTCTGTAGGCTCTGTGTGGATCCCCTTCCTCCACGGAGCTGCAGCAGGGATGGTGTGGCACGCTGCTGACAGCCACTGTGCCATGCTCCAGGTGCAGGGAAGCCACAGCCAAAGCACACACATCTGCCACCCCAGGTGGATACAGCACACAGCAAATGTGCTCCTGCAAGTCCTGGGCAGAGGCCTGACCTTGGGCTGAGAGCTGTGAGGGAGCAGAACAGCCCTGCTGGAGCTTCTGCTCTTGTGGTTCAGCACATCCAGCACGCCTGCCTTTCCAGGCCTGCTCTGCCTTACCACATCTGGCTCTTTCATGCTTGGCCTGAAATGGCCTTTCTCCTAATGGCAGCTTTTCCATTGCACACGGGCTCCTGAGTTGATGATAACATTATGTTTCCCTGTAAGCTGTGCATGTGAAGCTCTGTCTTGTTTCTTGTCTTATTTCATCTGCAATTAAAGCTGCTGATGAAACCATTCAGATCCTGAATACCCTTACACTGTGGTCAATACAAAGTTCTCACACTCATGAGAATGAAGTCTGATCCTCAAGTTTCCTTGCAGATTTTTTATTCCATGCTTTGCCCTGCCCCCTTTCTAAACCAGCTGAAAAAGCATTTGTGCTGTAGGACAAACTGCCCCTCATCTGCACCATGAAATGCTGTAAGTGCCTGCTCCTCCTTCACAAATGACCAGCCCAAAGCAGTGACAATACCAATAGAGAAATAACCCCTACCATTTCTACTGCCTTTAATTTTTGTTTGTCCTGCTGCCACAGAGGTTGTATATTATGTATGCCATCCTTGCTTGCTTCCTGTTCCTGGCCAGCTGTGGATTGATGATAGCATCTTCAAGTTGTTGGACTTCCTCTTCTTGTCTTTAATCTTTTGGTTTCAAAATGGCCCCCACATTTACAGTTACCAACCACAGCAGGCAGATAGCAGCAGCTGGTAGCCAACCAGACAACACTGAGTGCATTTTAAAAACAAAAAGAGATCTGTTCTTTAGGTTATGTAAGAGGATCTACTACTAAGATTTAGTGAAGCAGAGTAATTTCTGAAGTGCTTGGCAGTTAATATATTAAATGTGCTAATTCTTGACATTTTCCAAGTTCATGTTGGTCCAGTCACCTGTAATTGTAGAAACAGTGATGGCCAGGAACACACTTATGCTACATGGCATATAAATTCAAAATGTAGCAACTGGAAGAGAATTTTATACTCCATGAACTTACTTGACTTGCAACAGACTCCTTCCTACCACACCATGCATTCCTCCCCCTATTACTAAAGACTGCTGTTCAGGAAAGCAGCATATTTTCTGTAGTTAACACCTGTGCTCACAGTCAGGCTAAAGCAAACCTAATGTGACCATCCAGTTCTTCAGAAGCAAAGCCACAGGTTATTTTGCTTCCTCTTCCTTTCCTTCTTCATGAAAATCTAGTTTCACAGGGCACAGAGCCTGCCTGAGCTGAAGAGCAGATGTTTTGGAAGAAGTCCTGGCTATAAGCTGCTTTTTGTCTTTTTTCTGGCTGGTTTTGTTTAAAGATTGAGAGGGAAATGTACCTTATTGAACATTATTCCAAGATGCATGAAAAGTAAGAACAAGTCAGGAAATGCAGATTTTCTTCAGTCAAATGCTATAGACCTCCAGTTGGGCATGCAGCCAATGTACAACTTGCACAACTGCAGCACCCACACGTCAGGATTAGGAAGATGAGACAAATTCATTAGTTTGCTGCCAGTATGCACTAGTCATTTCTAACTGCTTTTAAAACTTAGTTTTATGCTGCAATCATGCAATTCTGCTAATGAAGTTATCATTCTGTATTGATAGCATCAGAGTCTAAACCTGGGCTGGTAGTAGCAAGTCTTGCTTCTGATGTTTCTTCAACCCTGACCTCCTGGTGTACCTTCCAGACACTGCAAATTCTTGCTTTCCTCACAATTCTGGTCACAATCCCAGATGTCTGCATTTCAATATGAAATCTAAGTGGTTTACTGTAAAAGTTTTATCTAAGGCTAATATTATCTACTCAGTGTTTCATTGTGAGGGAAGCTGTGATTATCATTCAGGAATCATGGCCACAACCATTCCAGGAGATCTATATTCAGTTCATGATGTTTTACCTTAGGCCTCAACCCTGCAATGTTTTAGGTCCTTGGGCTAAAGCCAGTTGGGCATGATCAGTATCATGGACTGCTAGAGGAAGGTAGAGGGTTTCTCTCCTCTAATCTGTTATCTCATCTTATCTCTTGCTTCACTTATAAATGGGGACTGTGTCATAAATGTTCCTTTATCAGCTTGGCTTTAGGGTTCTTTGAGCAGCTTTGGTCTCAACCATCTTCTGTTGAAACCTGCCTACGTTCTGGGCTTTATCCAAAATCAAGGACATCAGAACAAGTCAGGCCAAACTCCCTCAGGCTCTGAGAAGAGGCTGGAAAAGGTTCTGCTGTGAAGTCTGAGGGGCCAAAGTACCCTCAGATTGCTCCAATGTCATTTGACTGTTCAGCTGCTGAGCAGAAAGCAAACCTAGGAACAAATGCAAAAAATCTGCTGGGCTTCTGAGCTGCTGAGAACTACTGACTTACTTATGGGGAGACAGTGTGAAAATTACTTATGGCAAGGGTGGCCCAGCTTCAAAGCCTTCTGAGCTTTCACTGCTCCTTGTGGGATTTGGACTCCCAGGGCCTGTCCAGTGCTAGATTTCTTTCAGAGGTGCTATGGAGGAGCAATCAAGCCTGGAATTATGGATGATGGATACAGAGAGGCTGGGCTAGGGATCAGATTCAGAAAAACATGTAACAGTAAGACATTGAGCTCTTGTGAGAAAAGGGCCCCTGGACATATCTTGGGTGATTGTTTCTACTCTTCTGCTGACTGAGAGATGGGTGCTGCTTTCAGAAGCAGAGGGGCTAAAATACCCTCAGATTGCTCCAGAACTAACTGGCACTGCAGCTGGACCTCCTGCCCCAGTGTGTTTGCAGCATAGCCAGGATCCCAGGTGGAGATGAGATTGATCCTGTCGTCCTCTTCCCTCTTCTTACACCCTACATCATATTCAGTAGATGCCTCTTGTCTAATGCTGTATTCTGACAAAATCGGTCCTGCACCCATTTCATCTGCTTTTGCAGAGCAGCCCACCCAGCAGGGAACTCTCTCAGCAAGGGCAGAGTGTGTGGTGAGCCCACACCATCACCTGGAGCAAGGCTGGCCACTCCAGGCCATGGCATCCATCATCTCCCTCCCCATCAGGCTGCTCAGTGGCCTTGGCCACTGTAGCTTCTGTGCTTGGGCCTCTTGTAGAGTCTGACATGCAGACCTGAGGAGTTCTGTGCATGAGGGCAGTGCCTGAGCTGCTGGCCCTGCAGTGGCTGTGAGGAGATCAATATGGTATTGTTAGCACAGGTATCACAACCCCTGTCTCATCTGTCTAGCCTTTAGTAGCAAACACCACGCATGTTACACAGGCATTTTATCTCCTGGCTTTACAGAATCCCCTAGTTGTCCAGGAAGCACCTCAGCTGCCTGCCAGGGGTGGCCAGCAGCTGCCTTGGAGTACAGCTGGGTTGTGTTTTTCAAAGGGTTACTTCCACCCCACACCCCCAGCCTCAGGACAGGGAGGCGCCAACCACAGAGAAGGAGACAGTGGACAAAGAGCTCAGCCTTGTCTCATTGGGCTGATAAATGCACTCCCTCTGCCCCCACCTGATCCCTGTGACCTGCTGATGCAGAAATCAAATAGTCATTGGCAACAACACATGTTGGACTGAAAGCCACAGATTAGCTTCTGAGAAAACCTGATGTAACTTTTCAATCTCATTCCCAAGTCTGGAGGGAAGACACCCCCTCACACGCCTCCTCCCTCCCCTTGGTGAAAGGATTCCAATTTCCACTTAGTAGGTGATGGTGGTGGTGGATGTGATACATGTGCTTGAATGGATGTGTTTAATGTGAGCCAGGGAAGAGCTGTTCTCCTCTCCAGGAGGTTTCATCCTTATTTTCCCACTGAGATTGTGCATATGCACAGCACTGACTTTCCAGAGAAGCTGAACCAATGGGAGCTGTAAAATTTCAGCTTGTGTTTCATCCCATATGTACTTTGATTTTATGGTAGAAAAAATGAAAGAATATCCCTTCTATGATGTAAGCAATATATTCTCAAGTGCTGATTATGTTATGTTATGCTATGCTATGTTATGTGTTCTCAAAAGCTGAATACTGATTTATGCCAAACTGGTAAAAGTCCAGCCTTTCTCTACTGGCTTTGAGGAAGGCAGTCTGGATTTGTCCCATTGATTTAGTTTCAAAGCAATCATGTCTTCACACTTCCAAAGTCATTACATTTAATCTCATCAATATGAACAAAGTATGCAAGCAATGTAGAAACACTAAGAAATGGGGGAAGTCTACCTTGAAAGTGCAGCAGGACCTGGCCTTATCAGCCCAGGACACATAAATTAGTTTCTTTTCCAACTCATTTAACCTTGGCAGTGACTTTTTGCCTCAGCTTGCTTCACTTCCAAAAATGTATCCAGTTCCTCTCTTGATGCATGACTAAGGCTCTCTTCTATTGCTGACTCTGTCAACTGGGTAGTATCCCAGCCCCTCCTCATTGTGTAATTCTGCTTCAGTTTAAATATATTATTCCCCTTTTGGTTTCAAAGGAGTTATCTCAGAAGCAGCACTGGCACCACGATGTCCCTTTAGCTTTCTGCTTTCTGTGTGCCTCTCTCAGCCAAGCTCTAGCTGCTGGTTTAACTCTCACACTCCCCACTATCCCATGTGCAGCTGGAGTGCACGAGACACACAAGGGGAAGGAGAGACCCAGCTGCTGTTTGACATGAATAGCTCAGAGCTCAGTTTAGTGCCAGCCTTGAGAGAAGCTGCAGAGATGCCTACAGCTCAGCCTCAGGGGGGGATTGTGCTGTGGGTATGGGGCACCCATCAGCTCCTGCAGCTGGCACACCTGCTGTGCTTGACTTTTGGAACCAAAATGTGCCACTGATGTTATGTTTGTCCTTTGGTGGCAGCTGGAACTCGGGTCCAAAGTACATTTGATGGAACAGCAGGAGGATGAGCAAAAGTGTCTGTGACCCAAGGGGCTCCTGATTCAGGCTGCTGGCATTGGCCCTGTAATAACAGCTAGTCTGGTCTAGGGGCATCCATGTTTCAGTATAAACCTCTTAAAAGGCTAATTACAATTAAACCAGACAGATTGTTGACAATTAAATCCATGGGCTGTGCACAGTGATGTCACCTCCATAAGGAGATAACCTGTACCATGCTGAGCCCCAGGTCTGCTGAGAGTGGGACACAATGAGCTGTGTGGTCTCTGCATGAGCATGAAGGGCAGAGCAATTCATTCCTTCTGCTGCTCATTCTTGCATAGGAAGGGTGAGAAGACACTGTGATTAGTGCTAATCTGTTTTAAATGGAGCCACTGGACCTTGGGGGATCCCTCCAGCACAGTGGGCTGCAGGAATTACACTGCATTACATAGTGTGCAATTATGCAGACGTGTAGTGTTGCCATCATGTATTTCTCTTTTAGAACAAATTGTACAAATCTCTAGATTTCCTGCAAAAATGCCCACTGACAGCTTACCAGGCTGTTTTGTCATCTGCTCAAAGCTTGTTATGGCTTTGGAGTGCTGAGCAGAAAAATCTCTCAGTGAGATGTGTGCTGTGAATTACAGTCCTGACAACTAGCAGAGGGTGACTGCTGAGGTGCAGCATTAATATTTACTTGGGAACAGATGTCCTGGCTATTAGCCCGGGCATAACCTTGTTGTGTTAGATGTTGGTGAAAAAAGTTCTGCCCCTAAGAACTCAGTCCCTATATAGCAAGTGTTAAAAAGTATTTAATATTTTAAATACAGTTAAAAGAATAGGTAGAATAGAAGTGTGGGTGGAGGTAATGTTGTAATAACTTCTTTTCCCTGAACTGAAGAAAACATTTCCAAACAAAGGCTAGTTTATATGTTTCCCTTAAATGGGGTTTAAGTATCTTTTTTTGTCACAACATTTTTACATTGAAAACCTGAGCTATAAAATAATCTTATTTTGCTTATACACCGATAAAGATGCTAAATAAGAATTCTTAAACCATTTTCCTGCTCTGTAGAGTCATGGAAATGCAGCAACACCATATTTAAAAATCTTTCCTCTTTCTGGCAAGATTTTTAATTCCAGTGAAGAATGACAACATCTCCTTCTGCTTTGTTAGTGTCATGCATGCATGTGCCTGCTGTTAGTTGCAGGCCAACGACTGTCTGCCACCAGACACAAATGGGCTACAACAGGCAAAGCCAAAATAATCCTCTGTTTATATTAATAATAGCTTTCTTTTGTGCTTTGTGTGCTTCTTCTAGGGCAAAAGCTAGTTCCAGTTTTGGACCAGTTTGCAGCTGGTCATCTGCTCGGATGGCTTGAGATGTCATGGTGTGCTGCAGGGTCAAATTATGTACAGGTTCTCCCCGTGCCATTTGCAGAGGTGAACCACAGCTGGCTTGGGAGAGGTTTGACACTCCACAAGCCCTGCAGTGGCTCCTGTGCCAAATCCAGGTGATGAACACCCAAGAGTTAAGCTTCACATTTTTGTGAAGCACATCCTCTCCATTCTTTGTGTGTGCAGCAAGATGAAGCTTGCCTCACTATTTGCTTTTCTAAATTAAGGTATCTCCTGGCAAGTACCACTCAGAAGATCAGGAGAGCACTGCTTGAAGTGATGCACACCTGCTGGGAGGAGCCCAGGGCTGTTGGACATCCAAACACTCTCCCTGCAGATTTGCAGACTGGTCTGCACCTTGACATCAGCACAGGGAAATGTGGAGACCTCTGCCCAGAGGGTACCATTTCTATAAACCATGGAATTCAACCTTCAAAACCAGAGGCCAGGCAAGAATTAAGGCTATATAATGAATATCTGTGAAGCATGTGCATGGGGAAAAATTGCCCAGAGCTCATGATCTTCAATCCTTCACTCTGAGGTTACTCATGAGGAAAGAGTAAGAAAAATCATATGTCTTTCTCTGTCATACTTCCCTTCCACAAGAAAGGAGAGGTGAGAGGAAAACCAGCCTTCCTGTGATTCACCATATTAGTTCATCTTCACAAGAAAGAAAGAAAGAAAGAAAGAAAGAAAGAAAGAAAGAAAGAAAGAAAGAAAGAAAAAGAAAGAAAGAAAGAAAAAAAAAAGAAAGAAAGAAAGAAAGAAAGAAAGAAAGAAAGAAGAAAGAAAGAAAGAAAGAAAGAAAGAAAGAAAGAAAGAAAGAAAGAAGAAAGAAAGAAAGAAAGAAAGAAAGAAGAAAGAAAGAAGAAGAAAGAAAGAAAAGAAAGAAAAAGAAAGAAAGAACAAAGCTAGAGCTGAGAAAGCCCGGGTTTAAATTATCCCAAACGAGAAAGAACAGTAGGCTCTGCACATCAACATTGATGACAATCCAGCAGAAAGCACAGAGAGCAGAGGTTGACTCATCACCATGGGTGCAAGGGCAGCTCTTTGTACCCACTGCACTCATGGGAGTATCTTTCTTGGAGAGGTGATTCATCACTGAGGAAGTCCAGGATGAAGTATGGACACCACCTTCCCGAAAGGGACAGCTGTGATCTCACACAAACTCCTCCCCTGGCTGCAGTAGCACTGAAAATGACTTGCTGCTTCTGGGAATGAGCTGCCTGGTGCAGATCTCAGGGACTCGTGTCCTCACTGTCAGGTCTGAATCACTAAAGCCGAGCCACTCCACGTCATGTCCACTCGTAACGGGGCCTTTGTCAAGAAGGGCCTGCAGACAGTTTAATGGCTCTTTCTCAGGAGCCATAAAGATTGCATGGGGATTTCTGGAAGGACTTAAGGCTTTTGTTGTTTTCACATTGCAGAAATTCGATGGATGTTCCATCCACCTAGTCCAAGAGTGTCACACACTCTGCTGTCACCTTCCTTACACAAGGTGACAGCACCAAAAATGAGTTCACTTCTAATCAACGGCTCTGCTACAAATAAGCCAAACATTGCAGGGGAGATTCTGATAATGCACTGAGATTTGAGGGGACCACAGGTAAACCTCAAAAAAGGGGCACCAGCCTTAGACAAAGAACTGCAAAAGTGAAGGGTCAGAAAGAAACTGTGGGTGAGGAAATATGGGACAATATGTGTACCATGGAACCAAAAAGTTTTGAGGGTTTGTAGCAGCTTTCAAGTGATGGACAGTCCCAGTGGGTGACTGAGCTTTAGGCATCTTCTTCATGAGTTGTGGTGAAGTTTGAAGGATGGAGCAGAAAGGAGGAGCATGTATGGCTAAAACTGTGGAAACACAGATGAATTATATAGAGGGGCATACATGCAGCATGAAGACAATGAAGAGCATCTGAAAGGCAAATAAATAAGAGATCAGAAAAAGGAAGACTTGAGAAAGCATAAGGAATAGAGAAAGCACAAGGGTTGTTGAAGGGTGCAACCCAGGGCTCTAAGTACATCAAAACATCCTTGGCTCCAAAATTTTCTAATCTGGAGATGGTGGCTGGGAGAGCACTCAGGGGAAATATTGTATGTGCTTACCCTGTGTTCATACTTTTCCCCAGGCATTTTGCTTTTGCCCACTGTTGGAGACAGGAGCTGGATGGACCTTTGGCCTGGCCCAGTGTGGCTGCTCTTCTGTTCTTGTGCTCTCGTATTGTGAAAGAGCTGGAGTCCTTGTGGTAATTCTTGCGTTCTTTAGCCCAAGCTGCAGGACAAACCATGCTTATCATGGTGCCATTGCTGAGTCAGACACAAAGGGATCTTTCTGACATTCCACATGGTTTTGCACACAGCATGCTGAACAGATTGGGAAGAAAAGACTCTCTATTTCCCCAAAGCAGCCAGGCTCTTCCCCAAGATGATTCCTATGTAGGTAAGCACATTGCTGTCTCCTGCAGCCAGGCTGCTCCAGCTTCAGGCTCTGGAAGGGTGGCAGCAGCAGCTTTCTGCCTAACAGAACATGTTTTGGTTTAGCATCCAGGGTGATGTATTGCCTGGAGAGCCTCTCTGGGGCATTCCCCTCACCTCTGTCCCACTGCAGCCCAGTGGCCTCTGTTCTCCAGGCTGCTGCCTACACCGTGCTTGTGAGGCTGCTTTTGCTCTCTGAGGGGATGAAGGTGTTGGCAGTTCTTCCCATTTCTCTCTTTGCTTGCATCTCAGCAGCTGGTGACAGGAGAACTCTCTGAGCCTCTCTACTGGATGTTTTGGCTGCCTTGCTCCTCCTCCAGGTCTTTGGCTGGTAGTCCCCACTCTCTGGTGGTTGTAATTATCTCCATGAGTGGTGCTATCCTGTCTTGCCTATCAGGGCTGGCATTACCAAGAGGGGTCTCCATTTTTCCAAGAACACTGTGGCACTTTTAAGAAACAAATATCTCCCAAGGATATAAATCTCCTGAGAGCTGCACTCACCTTTTTCCTTTTTCCTTTTTCCTTTCCTTTTTTATTTATTCCCATGGTGAGAATGGCAACATCTTTTTTTTCCCCATAGTGTTTTATTATCCCCACAATATTTTATCATTTATCATATTTATCAGGTAGGAAGAGGGGAGGAATTCATAGGTAGCAAGAAGGGCAATTTGCTTCCAGAGTGAATGAGAGGGGGTCAGAGTTCCAGAGCAACATTTAAACACACATGCAGTAATTTCTTGCTCAGTGTATGCATATGTAGGCGCGTGAACTACATATGTTAACAATACATCTTTTCTAAGGTCAGTGTTCTTCTCTGCAAAGCCCAGATCCCACTTAGGGGAGAAACAAGCCTTGCCAATAAATGGATTCAATTTAAAAGAAACTAGGTGGAAATAATGATGAGGAAATGAGAAAAATAAGCTTTTGATGAAATAATTAATGACCAGTTGTGACACAATCTCACAGCAGCAATCCAAGGCTCAGGGAGATCAGAGGAGACAATTTTCTGCCAGACAATGCTTACTATGCAAAGCCAAGTAGCCTCCTGTTTGCAATCTAAAATCATACCCATATACATGAGCTGCAGCTGGTGGGGGCTTGTTTGTTTTAAACTCTCTCCTAACAAAATAACAGCACTCCCTTCCCGTTGCATCTGAAAGGGGGGCAGGCCAGTGGGCTCTGGGCAGTTCTGTGGCTTTTAGGACAGGTCCAGCTCTAAGGCAGCTAGAGCCAGGAAAGAGTGTTTCAATGTGTGAATTCTTTTACTGCCACCAAACTGAACAGAGCTCAGCTGCTTCCAGATCTGGTCCAAAAGACTAAAACTAGTAATTCTTAGATGGGGGTGTCTGGGCTAGGAAGGTCTTCTGAAGACTCTGCAAAAGGTGCAAAGGAAAAACAAGCCTTTTGTCAGCAGGCTTGCATTTGCTGTCACCAAGTCCTCACCCCCAACAGGAGGATTGGCAATATTTTTATGAACCCAGAAGTGGACAAAGAAGAAAAACACTTGGCACAGAATATTTCTGTGCAGAAGGCTCCGTTGTGCCCTGAGAGTTGAGCTCCTTACCCCAGCCATGCTGGGCTGAGAGTGGCAGTGTGTCAGTTCAGCTGAGAAGTGGCTTTTGAAGAAAATCTTTCTGCTGTCCCCACTCACCCAAATCTGCTTCCATGGCAGCACTGTCTTAGCAGTGCAAACTGGATTGCTCTGCCCAAAAGCACTTCAGGGGTGCTCCACATGGGCTGTGACTGCTGGAGGGGGTGCTCAGTCTGCATAGCCAAGCTGCTGATAATCTGAAACCACCAACATCACTGCCATGGAGACACAAGGATGGGCACACAAGGATTTCACAGCACACTCTGCTTCTTTGCAGGGCATTACCTGTCACTCCAGAGGAGCCACTGCCACCATTCCTCACTCAGTGCCTGAGACAGAGGCTGTGGAGCTGCAGAGCCATCCTCTCCCTCTCAGCCTGGGGGTTTGCTGCTCTGCACATCTGCCATCCCCAGCAGATTACTGGAGGAAGGCATGTTAGGAGACAGTCCACTCCTAATCACTTCCAGAGGTCCTGTTTCCAACTTGGTCAAGACACTGCTGAGTCATTTTCATGCAGAATGAGTTATGGCTGTGTTTAAAACCTCTTTATTGCCCTTCAGTAATCCAGAGCTCAGTCCTGCGTTTTTAATGTTGCTCTTCTAAAGGGCAGATTTATATGTAAAACACTTTACACTTTGGTTTCCCCCTAAATAATAACCAACGTTGTCCTTATGAGTGCTTTATGACATTAGCTAACTAGTCCTGACAACACCCTGGTTTTACATATGCACAGCAGAAAGCTTGGATGAGCTTCTTAAGTCTGGTGTTTTCAATTCTCATGGTTTTATTGTGAGTCCAGGGTGGGCTTTTGCTTCAAGTCTCAGCTTCTGGAAGCACACAATCACATGACCTTCTCACTTTTCTTTTTTTTTTTTTCTTTTAACAGTAAATTTCTAATTCTTCCAGTTGCAGGGGAAACCATGAAAATGTGATCCTAATGCATTACAAGGCTCAGGAACCAGATGCCAAATGAGAAGCCAAACCCTGTTGCCATTTTTAAATATCCAAAGCTTTAAGGTAGTCTAAGGGGTCTTCACCCATGTTTGAACATGAAAGGGCTCAGCAGAAAGTAAAGCTTCACATTTTGTGGACACAAAGGCAAAGCCTCCAGGGCTTTAATGTTCTCCATCTCCCCTCTCTTGCTTACTTGTTTCTGATTTTCATCCTGCTTTGCTTGCCTCACAGCAGTCACATTCCTCACAGTGGTAAAGAAAAACACACAAACAAATCTCTGCTGGAACAGAAGAGATTTTAAATCAAAATTTTGCATACAAGCCATGTCAAGGTTTTAAACTCTTTCATCTGTTATTATGTACTTGTAGCGAGCACTCTGCATCAGCCTGGGGAATACAGTTCATGGCTCTCAAGGCTACTGTAACACAACAACCATTACTGCTACTGATGCTTCTAGTACCCATAAAATAGAATTGTTAAGTAGACTTTGTGATTGTGTTTATCTGCTTCAAAAGTTGCAAGACAGCCTGCAGTAAGCTTTTCTTGTGCAAAAAAATGAGTGACATACTGATTTTATGTCATAGATTTTGTGTTTCTTTTACTTCACTGTTGGTTTTATACGGAACCATTTAATTTTTCTCATTATTTCCTGCTGACACAGTTACAGATTAGAGACTTATAGGTAGCTGAGCTGACTTTGGGGCAGTGATTTAGATTTCTCTCACTGGTTTTCAGTCCTGTGTAATGCTTGCTGCTCTGCATGGGAATCTAATGCTATTTTAATTACATCATGCATGTATTTCTTCTTTAGCCATTAGAAAATCTCTTGATTGGCCTCAAGTTAGACTTGGAGGCCAGAGGTTTCCCAAAGAAAATATTTCCTAGCCTGGAAATCTTAATGATGCAAGATGGTCTTGGTATTTATTATCAACCATCATTTATTCATTTTGTCCCATGGCTTCCACACAAATATTTCTGTGACTCCCTGAACAAATCCCATGTTTCTCCAAGTTGGGCATTTGCCTCCCTCTCGCTTCTGCTCAGCTGAACAATACTTTTTTCTCCTTTAAGCATTTTAATCATGCTCGCTGTGTTTTAAACCATTGTCCCTGTTTGCGCACAAGTTTACATGCTGAGTAGAAAAAGCATTTCACAGGTAGAATGAAAAGAAGCAGTGGTTTCCATCCTGGTGCCCAGTTAATGTGTCAGCACACCTTTCCCTGTCAGGCTGCCAGCAGAAGCCACAAAGGAGCTCCTGTGGCAGCCACATGGAGCTCAGCCACATCACTCCATGGAAGAGATGCTGGGAGAGGCAATTGCCTGCTTCAAGTATTGACCACAGACTTACTGAGACAGGTTTTGTCTAGGAATCCAAGAATTCCTGTGTTGCAATCTTCCTGGGACCAATTCTCTGCCCACTTCCCTTACCTATCTGTGTGAGTAAGGTTGCTTTAATTTTTCAAATGTCTTTTACTTTTGTTCCAGTTGGGACTGTTCAAAGCCAGACAACCCTAGTTTGTGTTTACTCTTGTTAAAGGCAGTCTGTTCTACAGGCACAGCAGAACCAAACCAGGACAGACCACCATTCACTGAAGAGTTGGACATGATGATTTTTGTGGGTCCCTTCCAACTCAGAATATTCTGTATATTGAAACTTTCCACTGAGGAAAGAGACCAAGACTCCATAGAGTTCCATTCCAGGCTGCAGGAGCTGCTGATGAGCTGGGCTGTGTGCTGCTGCAGTGGCAAGGTGCCTGGGCAGTGCCTCTCATGCAAAGCCAGCACCCAGGCAAAAGCAGGCTGACATTTCTGGGACAATACAAGGCAAGGAGGGAGGATTTGCATGGGGATTGTACAACTTTGCTGAGGGGTATAAGGTGGATGGGCAGCCCAGCAAAGGAGATGGTTTATCCATGCAAGGTCAATAGCTAACTCATAGAAAATATCATAGAAAATACCTAGCTGTCCCCAGGAATGGAGAAGAGGCACACACAGTACTGACTCAGCTGGCTGTTCTCCTCTGTGCCATTCCTTGATGGATTTACCAGGTAGTTTTGTTTGGTTTCCCCTCTCCAGTGATTCCTTCTGTGATGATTTAACACTCACCTCACAATGCAGCAACTCAAGATAGTGGATTGAAAGATTTGTGTTTCAATAACTTCCTGCACCAAGCTGAGCCAGTTGGCCAAAGGCATCCTCAAAAACACCCCTCAGCCATACCTGGGCCTGATTTGATTTATTATCTTTCATTCCCTGCTCTTTACTGCAGAGCCAGTTTGTTTCCACTCACAGCTTTGCTCCTCTACCAACTACTGAAGCTGCTTAAATAAGCTGCACTCCAGAATTTGGACATTGACCTGTGTTTTACTTGTTTGTTTAGTGAAACTGCCACATAACTGACCCAGCAGAGCCAGGAGTTATAAACAAACTTTGACTGCAGAGTGTGTGTTTGGTTCAGCTTTCACCTTGACACAAAGCCTTTGCTTTCTGCAGGAGCACAGTGCCCACCAACTTCTCTTCAGTAAAACAAAACCAGAAAAAGGCAGCAAAAAGTCCTATGGCATGCAGGGGTGGTTTGTTCTTGTTTGGTTTTGTTGCTTATTATTTTATTTTATTTTATTTTATTTTATTTTATTTTATTTTATTTTATTTTATTTTTTATTCATTTATTTATTTTTATTTTTATTTTTTATTTTCCATGTGATTAACTTACAAGCTGATTATGTTAATGTGCTTCAGTATTGGGCTGTTTCATACCTACATGGTGTATAAAGCTGCTGGGAACAGGTTGGCCCATGACCTCATTCATGTCACAGTAAATCCAAAGTGACTCACTTGAAAACAAAACTTACAGTAAGTCTCCATTAATGTTCCTAATAATTAATTCGTCCTATGGTAGGTTTCTGTTCCTTACCCATGAAAATGCAAGGATGGGGTTTTCTTCGAGGCAAAATTATTTGCTAAGGCTGAAATATTTAAATTAATCTAAATATTGTAGTATATAAATTCTGTTCTATTGAATATTTTACAAACAGGACTTACATTGAAAATGCAATATAAAGCTCTTAATCCCTAGTTTAAACTATTAAAAGGAATCCAACTAAAATTGACTAAGAAAATAGTTATGGTATCAATTCTGTGGTCTGTTGCAAATAAGTGACAACTGTAACTGCCTGGTTAACATCAATGCCAGGAAATGACCACCATCAATTTTGCAAAGCTAGCAGTGCCTTTCAGAAATAAGTCTTTCAGGAACTTGTGGAGGCTTCTTATGACTTGGAGGAGCTTTCAGCAGGGACATGTCAGCTTGGACAATTTGACAAATCTTTAAAACTATATGTTTGCACCAGTAAATTCATTCAGAGTCATTTTTCCTAAAGAGCTTCCCTGCAGGGGAGCTATTATAAATGCTGTAGTCTGAAACTTGAGCTGGCCAGAGAGTGGAAATTGTGTTTCACAGACAATTTTGAGATTTTGAAATTTGTTTTCATTCCAATTCAAAACAAAACCTCAAAATGTTGAAATTCTCCACAAAGGAAAATTCCACAAAAATAAATAGTTTAGGCTTATTTTGATCATTATAGTTTTTTAAAATCCATATAATATATAAAATAAAGATCTCTAAATGTTTTATTTTTTAAAGCGTTGGGATTTTTTTCTTTCTTCTTTTTCCTTTTTTCCCCCAGAAAAATAGCTGGTAAAATGATAGTTTCACAAGCATTTTGATTGTGACAAAATGACATTTTTTGGAGGAAAGCTGCTCCATTAGATAATTCTCCATCTGAAGCCCATTAGAGTTCCTATTGCCACATTGTCCAGACCTTTTGTTGTAGCACAAAAACCCTACAAATATTCCAGTGCCAGACCCATGGCCTGCAACGCTGCTGCTGGTGGGATTTTTGTGCACATTTGTGTTGTGGCAGAGCTGGGAGGACCACGTGGGTGTCTGTCTGTCCTTGCCAAGGTGTGAGCAGCAAGGAGTGAGCTCTGTTGCTGGAAGGGCTCTCAAGGTGTGTTAGAAACAGCTTGCAGCTGCTCTTGCTGCTGTCAGACCCCAAAACACAAGAAATCCCCTCCCTGGCAGCAAACAAACCAGCCCTGGGCTTTCATGCTGGCTCCCTTCACTGCAGGGAAATGACCCAGACAAGGAAATGTGCCTCTCCTCTGTCACTACCAGAGCAAAGTCCAAGTGAGCAGACTCTGGGACACTTTAACATATAGCCGTGTCAACAGCCTGTATCCCACAGGTCAGAAGAGACTGTGCTGACATGCTGTCAATGCCTCTGCTGACTTCTGGAAGGCTTGTGCAGCCCAGGGTTATGCAAGCAGAAGGGAGTCTCATTTTTCATCCATGTAAAACTGGGATCTATTTGACACCAGGAGCAGATGGGGGATCCCTCAGAAGCTGAAGACTGCTTTAGGTAGCTGTGGGTAATGCCAGGAGTGCTGGCCATGCTGCCCTGCAGCAGCGCAGGGAGAGCAGCAATGAGGGCTGCACTGTGCCCAGAGCAAGGGCACTCAGAGCAAGCTCCCTCCTGTGCCAGCTGCCCTTTCACCCCTCCTCAGGGACCTGGGCAAAAGGGATGGAGCTTAAAGGCTTCACAGGTGCTGCTGCCTCTTTGCTTCTGATAAGCAAAACATTTGGTGTGGGTTGGTGTAATGACAGTGGCAGGTAAAGAGGTTGTTGGATGACAAACCTGTCCACACAGGTCTGGTGAGATTCTTGCCCTGCATGCTGTGCCCAACAAGAAAGAGCAGGGTTTGAGTCCCATTGTGTGTACACAAAGCCAGCGTGTTGTCTGCAAGTGGGTAATTCTGGAATATGCTTTTTTCCTTGGGATATTTCTGCACTGCAGTCACTAGAAAGTGTCATGAAGGAGTCACCCTTACTTGTTGAAAACTTGGTAGAATGTCTGTACAATATTATGGCCATCAAACTATGTCTTAACCTAATTGGTTGCATGTGGGATTAATTGCTTTAATATAAAGAACTGAATGCGCTGAAGACCTGCCAGAGGTTGTGGAGAAGATCAAAGAAGGTCAGATAAAAGGCCAAGTGTAGCTTTAGGAAGAGCAATTGCAGGTTGTTATTCCTCCAGTGGAAGGGCTGCTGCCAGCTCCAGGCTGGGCTGTGATCCTCAGGCTCAGACAGAGCCTGCCCCTGACAGCCATGGCCAAGCTCTCATGGATGGCCCAGGCAGCTGCATGGTTTCATCTTCATCTGGGGCCAATAATTCAGTGTGATGAGCTCAAAATGCTTCAGTCCTCTGGGATGCAAAAATCTCTCTTGAGAAATTTATAAATTAAGTGTCTTCAACTATTGTCAGAAACTCCATAAAAGCGTCAGGAAAGAGGCACCAACCTTCCTGGTAACACTGCCACCCTGCCATCTCCTGAAAGACCAAAACCACTGCAAAGCTGTTGCCATCACGTTGTGCCCACACACAACAGCCCCTCTCAAAGGCCAGGAATTCAGAGCATTGTGAAGGGGAACCATTGCATTCACTGCCAAGCATGCAGGGTGCAGAGCCCTCGGTGCCTCTCACAGGACCTCACTTGTTTCCAGAGCCCACCAGCACAGAGCTGCAGGGCTCAGCTCCTCCCTGCTGCTCTGGCAGGTGCAGACCCATTGGGGAAACAGGCTCACCAGAGCATTGATGGAATATTTGCATCAAGGTGAGATAGGTTTCTAGATGAAAAAACGCCATGAACTTATTTTCTCACCCACCAGCCATTTGTATCAGCTGTTCTTTGTTGGTGTAATGCCATCTCAAAGCATGTAAGCAGCCCTGCTTAGTGCTCAGCAGTCTGGAACAAGGATGATTTTGGTGCAGATCCTCAGCAAACATCCTGAAGCAGAGCAAAACCTCAGCCTCTGCTGGGGGCACAGCCAGGAGAGGCTGCCCCTTCTGCAGGGCTGCACATATACAAGATCCAAAAAACTTTTTCAAAGATCTGTGTGATGAGAGATGCAAGGCAGAGCTTATTGAACAGCACAAGATGCTGCCATTAGGTGCACACAAAGCAAAAGATCAACTCCAGCTCCTGAGCTTCATTTAAATTTTTGCTGCCATGGCTACAATGGTCAGGAAGGGAAAGGTGTTGCACCTCTGAGCAACAGAGCTGTGCTGGCAAGGAGCCTGCTGTGAACAGCCAGGTCTCCTTTGTGCTGTGCACCCCTCTAATCACACAGGAGCCCTCTCCAGCAGGAACCTCTCCTTCCCAGATTGGCTTCTTCAAGCTTCCAGGGCGTCCCTGACCAAGACAGGGCAAGGAAGACAGCCCACACTGAAAACTGGAATGGCACTGGGTGCCTTGTGAGGGAATTTGCCTACATCTCTGCTTCTTGACAGCACTTCCCAGTGAGGACAAGATGCAAAAGCAGAATCTTGTCAGACCAGGTTTGATCTGCACCAGATCCCCAAATATCTTTGGGGCTCTTCCCATCTTTACACAGGGCTCTGTGTCTGGCCCTGGACATTTTAGGACTGGTCTTCCCTGATAGGACCTGGATGAATTAACCTATTTTGTTACATATTTTGTAACAAAAATTTTGTACCTATTTTGTACAAGGAACTCTTGAGATGTGCCTAAACACAAGCCCAGAACAAACTGAGTTAAGGTATTAGCTGAGGCTGCAATTGCACACTTGCATTCTGCTGCTGCCTGGTCAGAAAGGGCAGTGGCTCAAAGGGAAAACTGGCATTGGCAATCTCACATTGGCAGCATGTGAGAAGGGCAGCTGGCTGGTACAGTGTCTCTGTCCCTGCCCAAAGCCCCTCAAGGCTCTGGGAGATAAGGGTTAGATGGACTAGAGCCATTTAAGCACAGGCACACCTGTGACAGAAATAAATGAGCACATTTTAAGCCTTTTATTTCCTTAAAGAACAGTGTGTATTTAGGCATCTCTGAAAGGGCCATGCCTGCTTGGCACTCAGCAGCCTGCCATGGCTCATCAAGGGCCTGCCTGGGCTCAGAAGCCAGGACTGCTCTTGGGCACTCCAGAAATTCCTCTCCAGCTCCAGCTCTGTTTGTTTTATCATCTTTGCAGAGCAAGGCATCTACAAGTCACCTTCTGAAGGGCCCCATACTGAAAGCACTCCATGGAGCTGAGTGGTGACTCAAAGCAGTGTTATTTGTCCCCAGGATGTTTGGGGGAGTCGAGGCACTGTGGCTGGAGTGTCCCTGTGACCCGTGCTCATGACTTGGACTGGCTTCCAGTGGCCTTCTCAGCACAGGGCAGGGGTGGCACTGCCTCCAAAGTGCTGGGAGAGAAGTATGACAGTATAGCCATGGGTTTGTCATGCCTTTTTTAATTAGCATTTCTCTAATTAGTACTAATTTAGCGAATGAACGCCATGATTAGGACTAGAATGAAGGGGAAGGTGTGGGTATTGAGAAGAAGTGGCTCTGATTTAATTGAGGAGTCCTGCAGGGGTGGGAGGTGCAGCTCAGGACTGCCATGCTCAGAGCCCCAGAGCTGTGTGCCCTGATCACAGCCCTCTGCTGCAAGCAGGGATCAGGATGGGCTCATGTTAATGTAGACCCCACTGAGGCGGGCAGAAATCCTCTGCAGAGGAGGAGACCACTGCTCTCTCTGGTGGGAGGATGGCCTGTGACATTACCATGAGGCTTTTTGAGGTGTCCCCTTGCAAATGAGCAGGACAGGCACCTTGAGAGGCTGCACAGCATCTGCAGAGTGTCCCAGGGATGTCCATCCTTCCCAGCTCCTCCCTGCTGCCATCAGCTCCCTGCTCCGAGCCTGTCTGTGTCCTTCACACAACCACTGGGGTCCCCCCAGCTCCCAGGGGAGAGATTTAAGTGCAATCAGCAATTTTGTCATGGCCTCTTCCCATTCTCATGCTGCCTGATTAGACAAGAGGGTAAAATCTCTACACAGAAACCTAGCCAAATGCTGCCCAAAACACAACATGGGAACCTGTCCTGTGGGCACCAAGCAAGGAGCTGGGCACTGACCTGGCACCCTGGCACTGCTGCTCCTGGGGTGGCTCAGGCCCCTCCAAGAGACACAGCTCCTCCAGTGCCACTGAATCAACTCCCACTGAGCAAATTTTACTGCTTTCATCAAAAATATCACCACAGCCACGAGCTTCTCAGCTGATGCTGCACCTATCTCACAGACTGCTGCAAAGTCCAGCTCAATCAAGAATTTGCGAGCCCAATAATGGTCCAGAGGAAGCAGCAATTATGTATCTATTGTCTGATAGCTGCTTTTTTTGCAGCAGCCATGGCTCCTTGACATTAGGCCTATGGAATCTGCCCATTAATAGTAGTTTTAAATGGTCAAGGGGTTACAGCAGCGAGGAATGTTAGCAAAAAATGTCCCTGTGGAGTTTAAACAACCAGTATTTTAGGCAGGGCTTGGTGGGTTACTGTCCCTGCACAAACAACTAGAATGTGAGAGTCTGGGCTGGGAAATACTTAAACTGTTTGGAAAAACTTGTTTTGTGCAGCTTGAGAGTGTCCCTGGAGGCTGTGGCCCGATGCCATGACTCCTGGTAAAGGCTGGGCTGCAGTAACAATGAAGCTTTTATGGGGAAGCTGGAGAACAATCAGAAACTTTTTGGTCCCAAGGGATTATGGGGAGGGGAGTTCCTGGGTTCATGATGTCTGGCACATCATGCACATTTCCACCAGGATTTGGGGGTGTTCTATGGCACGCAAGGTATGCAAATTGCTAAATGTGTTTTCAATTTTGCTGTGTTGTGCTGTCTCTCTTGTGTGATCATTTTGTCTCCAGCGTAGCCAGAAGACAAGATGGGTTTGTAGCACAAGAGGAGAAGTGTGTTTGTCTCACAAGCTGTGCTGACCATGCAGAGCTCATCTCTGGTTCTCCAGCATGCTCCTGTCTGGGTGCCTGCAGGATATCACTAATTAATAATTTGTCCTTTCTCTAGCAGAAAGGCATCCCTGATGGACCTCCTTACCAGAGTGACCAGAAGAGTCATAGAACCCCATTATTGCCATGGCTTATCATTTGCAGGCTGTAGCAGAGGCAGCAAGAGGTCAGGAAAGCCACTGCAGTACCACCCCATCCGTGTTACAGCAGCATCTCAGATTCTCCTCAGACATCACACTGCTGGTAATTAATTTGAAGGCTTTGTTACAGCAGAGAAGGCAATTCCTTTTAGGCATTGACTTCCATACTAATGGTGTTGGCTGCTAGAAAAATCAGGGCAGGAAGGACCCTAAAGCCAAAGGAGAAGCTCAGCCTGAGGGCTGAACTGCCACTTACGCCCATTCCAGCGTCTGCTTTGGACACATCCGAGTGACCCAAAGCCCCTGGCAGGCTGTGAAATGCCGGCTGTGGGCTGCACCGAGCTGGGAGGAGCAGGCAGGGCTGAGCACAGTGCCCCAGCTCTCCGGAGGGTGGGGCAGCCGTGCCCTGTGCCCTGCACACATGCCAGGGCAGCAGAGGGCTGGGCAAACCCTCTCTGCCTGGGCAGGGGACCTGAAGAGTTTGGAAATAAATATCTTTTTTCAGATTACAGCAACAGGGGTACCAAGCTGAGAGTGCCCCAAGATTCAATGTGTTTATTGCTGCTCTTTCCTTTCTCTGGATCAGTGACAAGTGACTGGTTTGCTGATGGGGCTCCCCTGCCAGGGTCCCCTCACCCCCATTTTGTGCATCTTCCCCCATCATTTGCTGAGGTTTAACCTCAGGCCTGCTTCCAGTTTGGAAATACTGAATGGCCCTTAATGACAGCAGCACAAACAAAGCCCTATAAAGGCAAGATTTGTTATTTACATGGGGTTAATTACCACATCAAGCATGTTTATTCACTTTAATAAATTCTTGAGACAGGAACATGTACTAGCCTGACCAGATTCATCTGTGTATATATTTCTCTTGTAGCCATTTTTGCAAATCTGGATAGAAAGAGGCAAGGGATGCCCATTATTTAGGCAATAACTCATGAGGTTTTCTGCCTGAAATGGCATTTACTTCAGATCTGGCACAAAATTGACTTTATCAATGCTTTGGTTGCCTTTTTTTAAAGGAAATGAATAGATAGTAGATGAGTGTTAACTACAGCAGTGTGATCTATTACTCTGACATGCCACAGGAGGAATGCAAGGTCTATGCCTGTTTCTACTGAACCAATAAGAACAGATCATTATATTCATGGGATTAAAAATCTGCAGAGGCAGATGCTGGTGCAAGCCCAGGCTCTGTGATGTGAATCTGTGCTCCTGTGAGGGTCCTACAAAGTTCATCATTTACTTACACATTACTGATGACAACAAGTTGAAGATTCACAGCATTAATGTGAATTAATAGCTTGGTTTCATCAGTCTGATGTAGAGAGGTGAGTGGCCTCTGGTTTTAGGTGATGAAGGACTTGAAGAACTCTATGGGGACCAGTATTATTAAACATTGATTCAATTGCAGGATATTCACAGGTGGCAAATAGGTTTTCCTCAGCTGTTGGTTCCAGTGTTTAGGCACCCTCTCAGTGCTCACACAGGTGGCTGCAGTGTCCCTGATTTCCCAGGAAGGGATTTGCAATGGCCCAGCACTGTCCTGGACGGAGCCCTCTGCCATCCCTAGGAATTGGTGTCAGACAGAACATTTTGTACTACAGAGCAGATTTTGTCACCTCCAGTGCAAGGAAGCTGTTTGTGTTAATGCTTAAAGGTAATGTGAGACAAGGCAAGCACCTTCCTTTAGAACACACTTTGTGCCATTGATGTACACAGTACAGTAAATATAAAAAAAACAAAGAATCCACTGTGGCATTTACCCTCACTGCAAATGCATTACCAAAATAGGATTATTTGCAATCAAATAAAATAGTGCTGCTTCTGGGCAGAAATCCTGGGTGTTCAGTGAAGTGTGCTCCTCAGGTTTTTTACCATTTATCAACCCCAACACATTCCTCCCCAATTTCTTTTTTTTTTTTTATGCCTTCCATTAATAGTTAAGAAAAACCCAGGGAAAACAAACACTCTATTCCTGATTGTTTATTCACCAGTCTCTTAGGAACCATAATTACGTCTCCCAGGAATTGTGTTTTATCATACTGTATATCTTAAAGAGCCACTTTAGGTAAAATAACAAGGAGTGCCTTATGAAGGAAAATTGGATTAATTTTAAGACTTTTTTAACCCTCTGAAGAATGGCTCTTTGTTTACTTCTTTAGTGCATGTGGCAACTTGCCCAAGTAAATACTATGCTGCATAAATACCAGAGATTGGTATTTATGATATTACATAAACACACTGTGAATAATGAGTCATTGTAACAGTGAAGAAGAACATGGGCAACATACATTGCAGTCAATGGTCTATTCCTCATCACAAAATTGAGTGGCACTGAAGCCTTGTGGTATGGAATGACAGAGAGTGGAGAGGAAAAATCCTTTAGCACTGTTTAGCACATCAGAGCTCACCAAACAAAACAGAAAACAGCCAAAACAGCAATTTGGAGAGGAAAGGAACACAGCAGGGGAGTCATCAACATGCAGGGGTGAGGAATCAGTGGTCAGGTGTATTTTTGGGGTTGATTGGCAGAGGGATCATTGCTCTTTGTGCTGAAGAACCTCCTGCTGCTGCTGCAGGGAGCTGAGCCCTCAGGGCTCATTGTCCTGACCAAAGGGACACAGCTCTGCCTGGGGATGGAGGGGCCAGCTCTGCACTCACAGAGACACCTCTCAAATTGCTGAACTCTGAGTTTCTCCAACCATAGTTTTATATATTACAAATACAGATAGTTTTATATATTACAAATATAGTTTTATATATTACAAATACAGATCGTTTTATATATTACAAATATAGTTGTATGTATTACAAATACAAATAGCTTTAATATATTACAAATATATATTACAAATATATCACATTAAATATTTACCTGCACTTCAGCAGCATTCTGTGTGTGCAAGGATTTGTGTGGACAGAAATGTCACCGTGCCACATTTTGCGTTGCTGCCAAATGATCTGGCTCCTGTGCTGCATGGGGTTCACACCTCAGAAATCAAACCCTAAAGGGAAGATGTCTATGCCAGATCTTCTCTTTTAAAGCTAGCAGGGTGTTAACAAAGTTTATTTTTCAAATCCATGTTGTAGTCTCATCCAAACAGAAGAAAAAAAGGCAAACAGTCAAATCCTCAAAGGTCTACTGAGCCCCCCCTTTCAAAAGGATGATAAAAATTGCCACCCATAATAAAGCACAAGCCTAAAAGCACAATTAAAAAAAAAAATTCCTCCTTCCCTGGAGCAGTCAGAGCCCTTGAGGAGCAGCAGAGAGTTCCCAAAGGCAGAGCACATCCATAGAGAAGGTGCTTGATCCTCCTAAAACCCAGAAGTTTGGGGTGCACTCTGCTGGGTGCCCTCCTTCCCTGAGTGTGGGTTTGCACAATATTGAGTGGGGGCTCCTTGTGTTTGCTGTGCTTTGCTGTCCACAGTGGGCATTTCCCAGGTGTGAATAAAGGGATGGTTTGGGCAATAACCCTGCTCCCCCTGAGAACATTGGATATCCCCAGTGGCCTGGCAAAGTTCATGGGTTTATGGAAACCTCTGGGTCTGCATGGTTAGTAGCTGTTTATTGTGGTTATTAAACCAAACCTTATTCCTCTAATTTTTTCCTGGTTTTGCTTCTTTAGTCAAACACACTGGGTTAAACAGAGCTGTGTTCTGATGCTGTTCTGGATGCTCCATCTCACACCCAAGGCCTTACCAGATCACTGGAACAGTCACTGACTTTTTTCCCTTGTGCTTTACAGATTTTGTACAAAACAGGAGGTGATAGGAGAACAGAAGGCTGCTGCTTTGCAAGCAGTGATGTTTAGAGGATGTACTGTGGGCCCAATGTGTAATGTGTACTGGCAAAGTTGAGAGAACAAGAAATATGGTCAAATTTCAAATTCAATCACAGTTCCATTCTGTATTTTAGCATTATTAAATCAGCAGCATTGCCCAAAGCCTTCAGTTTCATGGTGTATGATGCTCTTCAAACATATACAGGGATATTGTGCCAAGACATCTCCCCTTTGTTTGGATTTTGAAGCCATGTGTTCTTAACTAGAAGTTATCTCAAAACACTTATTGAGACCTGTCCCAGGCAACTTTAATCTGAATTCTTTCCTCATGTGGCTTGGGGTCTCCTATTCTCAGTTCCTGGGTTCTGGGTGATGAGAAGGAGGCTGAGGCCAGCACCAAATCCTGATGACAAGCAAGGCCCATCCAAGCCCCAGAGAAATCAGGGGAGGGTTTGGATGGACAGCAGGCACTGTGACTCAGGTCCAGAGATACTGAGGGAATAACAAAGAAAATAACAAACAAATAGCTTGGTCAGCTTTGAGGGGTTATTCCTCCTGTCTTTTAAAAGGAATAGTATCTGGCCTTTGTTACAAGTTCTTACTTACAGTTCATTTTTTTGATTTTAACCTTTGCGGAAGTTCAGCTGTCTAAACAAGGCCATTTCATTTTGGCTTCTTGTCCCATTTTTTGAGTGAGTATCCATGTGATGGCAGAACAGAGAGAGGAATGGTGCAAACTCAGCAAATAACATTTCTTTAAATGGCTTAGAAGAGGATCTTATAACTTGAAGAAGGTATCATGATACCATCCTCAGTGGTCCTGCTTCCTTCTGCCACTCCACAGGTGCAAACAATGCAAGTTCTGTCTCCCAGTTTCACCTGTTGCTGTTTGTACAACAACTGACATTTTTCAGACATCTTTTCTCTCATTTTTCAAGGATCTTTTCTGATATTTTAGTTTATTTTGAAAGCAAAATGATAAACAAATCTGCAAACCAGACATGGCCAAGTGTTAATCAAAGTTGTCTGATAGGTGGGAAGCTATCTGTGAGCTCTTGCTCCTTTTCTTTCAGCCAGAAATCTGCTTGGGCATTGGGGTCAAAGTGCCCCAGACTGACTGCAGGTGAAAGAAAAATGCACCTGAGAATCTCACTGAGAATAGGCAGACTGATGATTGTGTTATATTTAGATATTTCACTTTTCCTGGTATTCCTTCCAATTGCTGGGCTGTGGTAGGATGGTGTTCTTTAATTTCTAAACAGAAATATGCTGAAAAAATTCCTATTTTCCCCAATGCTGTGCAGTCTATCCTTTCTTATGCAGATGTCTGTGAAATTACTGAAGTACATTTTAGCATAAGACCTTTAGACTAAACATAAATGAATGTTTATTTTCCCACTCCACAGAAGCTTCTGTTTCTCTGCACCATTGAGGATTTGCCCCATCCCTGTGATACAGCTCACCTGTCCAACTTCAATACATGATAAAAAATTTACTGCAGAATATCTGAAGAAAAGCTTAGTACAGAAGACACTAAATAAAAATTGTACTGAGCTGCTTGGGAGCTGTACAAGAGATATGGTGTCAGAGATGTGTAAGAGCAGCCACAGGTAATAAATCCAGAATAAACTGGATTATAAACTCCAGCAATGGCCTGGAGAGTTGATACAGTTGGTATTGCTGAAAATGCTGGAACCATCAGCCTGTGCACAGCAGTTAGAGGGTTCCTCATGCAATACCACAAGCATCAGTGCATTTAAGGAGAACACAGTGTACTCAGGTGTATTATTCACAGAATATTTTCTATAAAATAAGTAGTTTTTCCAAGTGAAAAAGATCTCAGTTTTCTTGTCAGGTACCTCCAAGTGAATCACCAGTCATCCTTGCTCACTGATGAGGTGAACTGATTTTTTCCCTATCACCAAATGCTTTAAATCCCACCTGTGATGTGAAGAAAACAGGCAGTGATGCTCTCTCATTTTCATCAGAGTGCTAATAAAGATTCTGCAATTGGATCTTATCTGAAAAGATGATTAATTGCATTGCTGCACGAGTGTAAATGGAACTCAGGTCCCTCTCCCACCCCTGTGGCTCTCCCTGTAGTGAAGGTTTTTTGGTTTGTTTGTAAAAATTGTGCATCCTGAAACTGGATCTGTTGATCAACTTCCATTTTCTACCACTTCCATAACCCGAACTACATTTTTTAAAGAACCCTGAGATCAGCCCCATTGATGATTTGATATGATGTGAGTCAGGGATAGAAGGGTGATAGCTGTGCTCCTGCACCCACAGGCCCTCAGCTGGGATTGTTTCTGTGCCATCCTCAGTGGAACATGCTCAGGCTTGAAGGGCTGCTGCTGACCTTCCCTTGCTGGCTAATCATTTATACACTCCTTGTTTTGGGTGCTCCACCTTAAGTGTTCTCATGACTCACTTTCTCTCTGCACTGAGCAAATAAATGCCAAAGGACACTGCACACTCCAAGTGTGCAACCTGGCCCTTCACTCTCAGCAGTGCCATTTATTGTGGAGCGACCACAATAAAAGAAAATTATTGAATTATATGAAAAATGAATTATATATATATAAAATTCATATATATATTTCATTTATATATTAAAAATTAAATGAGAAACAGCACCTAGAGAGCTCAGGGGACGGAGGAGGTTCTGGTTGTTTTAGGCTCCTCTTGGTGAATGCTATATTGCAGGGGTAAAGTTCCTCTGCCTTCTGGAGACAGGGAAATTGCACATTTACAGTTCACCTCCAAAGAGGGAACCCCAAACATTCATATAGATTACCTTGGCCATAGCCCAAGGCTTATTTATGCAAAATAAAACCTGGTTATATCTCATGGGGATGTGTATATGTAATATAAACCATATATGACATGTATAATGTATGTGATAATATAATATAATATAATATAATATAATATAATATAATATAATATAATATAATATAATATAATATAATATAATATAATATAATATAATATAATATATACAGTATTATATGTATAAATACAAATGTATAATATGTATAAATATGTATAAATATGTATAATATGTATAAATACAATATAATATACAATATAATATACAGTTTGTTATGGTGTATTTGCAGTTCTACCTTAGCTCTGCACTATACATTAGATGGGTATATGTGCATTTACACCCATCAACCCATGTATATCTGTGCGTGTTTGTAAACACACCTCATTTAAACCATTTTTGTTCATTTTATGTGGCTGAGGGTTCTCAAGGTGACTCACTGAATGGCAGACATGTTTTGTGTCTGAAGGGAGGTGTAAATCAAGGAGAATTATTTCTGATTTCTTCACACCAAAAGACACTCAGCCCCCAGGGATGCTGCTGGTAAATCTTGTCCTCTTACCCTGGTGACCCTTATCCTGTTATCCTGGTGACTCTTATCCTGTTATCCTGGTACCTCTTGTCCTCTCTGCAGGGCCTGCTGCAGTGGGGTTCTCATGCTGACATCCCCACTTCCCTCACTCTGCTTTCAGGACAAATAAGCAGTAAGTGCTTGCAAATGCTTTGAACATACACAAAATGTACAAGGGAATATTAATAACATGTTATTGAATATAGAATAGTGGGAAAGAATCAATATTGCTGTTAATAAGACATACAGCAGTTCACAAACGAGACAGTGAGCTTGAGAAACCCACTGGAAGCAGATGTGAGAGGACACAGGTACAAGGGTGCACAAGGAAATTCCATCTGCCTTTGTCCTTCCCCAGGGAGCCCTGCAGGGAAGGTCTGTCCAAGGAGAGCCCATCTGCTGCAGCAGGGCTGGTTTGGGGTCAGAAGCACAGGGAACATCATTTGGTTTCTGTCCAGCAGAGGCTGTGGGGCTGGAGCTTCACTCTGAGGGCCTGTGCTAGGCCTGGCTGGGTGGGGACACATCCCAGTGTCACTGCAGAGAAGGGAGATGAGATCTGTGCTCTGTGCCCTGTGCTCTGTGCTCTGTGCTCTGTGCTCTGTGCTCTGTGCTCTGTGCTCAGAGCCCTGCTGCCCCCGTGTCCTGGGTGAGCCCATCCATGGATGGAGCTGCTGCACTGCAGTCCCCGGGGAGCAGAGGGACAAGCAGGGCACCAGGGCTTGGGCCAGGCTCAGGGAGGAGCTCAAATGCAGGGCTGGGATGCACACAAGGATGTGGTTCTCTCATTCCTTTCCCGTGTCCCATTGTTCCCTTTCCACACAAAATCTCCCTGTGCCGCTCCCAGCTCAGTTTTTCCTGCTCTCTTGGGCTTTTTGTCCTTTCTCTGCTGCAGAGCCAGGCTCACCAGCACCCACACCCACTGCAGTGGGGGCTGCTTGCCCACATTGAGTTAAATTTGCCCTTTTTTTTGCTGTTTCTCCCTATCTGGGACCCATATGTTGAGCAAAACAATTGCAAATGGGATTAGTTCATGACTTTGGCACGGGGCAGCAGTGGGATCTTCAGAGAAGGATGAATTTCCCAGCTGTGCCCATTCCCTGTGCTGGGGGGACTCACTCTGATGAACTGACAGTGTGTGATCACAGCAAGAAGCTGCGATGAATAACCCAAGGTTACCTATGTACCTTCAGAAAAAATAAGTAAAATTTCCATAAGCACAATCTATTAATCATTTTGCAAAATGCTATGTTGGTTTCACTGGTACAATTCAAGATGTCCAGCAAGAAATGTGTGTTTTACTGGAGCCCAGGTTGGCAGTGCCCTCCCTGTGGGAGAGGAAGGTTCTGGAAAGATCTGGGAGCCATGAGCACACAGTCAGACCTTTCCTGCCTGGATTTAAAGGACGTGACCTGTCCTGCCATCAGCTCCAGAGCCAAGCTCTCCCTGCTGCAGAGGACACCTTATGTGTGTGAGGAACCGTGGCAAGGTCAGGGCTGCATTGCTTCACTTCACCAAAATATGAATTCATAGGTTCAACCCAGAGCAAGGGTTGTGCAACAAATATAAATGGAATAATGTAAAAGCTGGGAAAACTGGAATGGATTGCAATATTACTGGAGGAAGTATAGCAAGAGCCTCACAGATTAATGCAGTCAAATTAACCAGAGATATTTTTTTTTATTTCAATCATAGACATGACATTAGAGCTTTCCTTTGCATGCTAAAGGTACCACCTTTGACACTGTGAGGTGGATTGCAGGACTGCATCTTTTATGGAAGTTCCCAGGCAGCCTGCCAGTGCTCTGCAAACAGATAAATTTATGGTCTTTCAGGTACAAACAGGCATGATTTGTGGTCTGGAGGAGGATGTGGTTCTTTCCATTCCTTCTCCCTTCTAAGCCTTCCAAAGCACACATCAGCAATGGCTCAGCAATGCCATTGTCCCAGGACACTCAAGGTTACCTATAAACCTTCAGCAAAAATAAGTAAAATTTCCATAACCACAATCTAATAATCACATTCTATTAATCATTAGTCATAAAAATACTACATTGGCTTATACTACTGGTATAACGCAAGCTGTACAACAATTCTATGCTTTATTCTTATTTCTGCTACTGAATCTGTGCTCTTTTGTTACTTGCCATAATTTAAAACTCCGTGAACATGGAGCAGTTTGTAAACTGGGAAAATTCCCCTCTCAAAACTGGAAATGTATTTTGCCATACTGATCCTGCACCAAAATAAACAGTGCTGCCCCTGGAACTGGAGCTGGTTGTAGGTTCTCGTGTTTTGCCGAACAGATCTGTGTCTCCAGAGGGTGCAGGCAGCCCTGGACTTGCTCAGCTGGCACGGGGAGAGGGTTGGATGTGCTCCACAGCTGTGCTCACAGCACCACACCCAGCTGCAGAGCTGCATTTATCACATTTATCACACACCTCCTGGCCTGGCAGCACGGGCAGAGCTGCTCTGGGCTCACTGTGACCACGCTCAGGTGGCCAAAGCCGGCTGCCATCCACGTTGCTGTATGGGAAAAATTCAAAATTAAAGCCCCATCAAGCCCGAGGTGTGCAGGAATGGGTGTGACAAAGTGACAAATGCAGGGATTTATAATGAAGCACTGATTTATAATGAAGCACTGCCTCTGACTGGTTTCTGTCAGCTCACAAAGGATAATTTGTGGTATCCACACTGAGCCCCCAGTTCATGCCATTATTGCTCAGGGATGTAAACAGGGTAAATTTGTCTGTTTTCTAGATTTTCTACCTGTAGTAATAACATAAACCTTCTGTGTACCAGGGAGGGAGAGAGGAAGATGTGGAAACTGCTGCATGCACAGTAATATTTATGAAATCTTGTGTTTAGTTATTTTACTACCTGCTTGCTAATATAGCTTCGTTTGCTCCCTCTATTCAAAGATTTTAAAATGCCTCATAGTAATCCACTGAAGAGCAGTAATATTTTCATTAATTCAACTGATAGACAAATAAACTGATATTTAAATACACAAACATATATGGAGCCACAAAGATCTGTCTCTATTTTAAAATAACAGAAGCAGCAATTTTCAATGGTACACAAGGGCTAAGTGCTGCTGTGAGTTCAGGTAAATGCTGCAAGTGTCCCATTGCTGCTCAGAAATGCAGGCTGAAGCACTGAGAGAGGGCTTGGCTCTCTTAGGGTTAGCTGCCAGTTTTGAGGAAATAAAGAAGCCTTGATCCAAGGCTCCCAGTTTTTACTGAGGCCACAAAATCCCATCTTCCTCCTTGTGGACCCCTGTTGTCTCAGAAATAGTTTTGATTGCTCTCCCCTGCAGCCCTTTTCTGCCTTTGGGAGGGTAATGTTGGCATACAGGTGTTTTCAACCTTCTGCAGAAAATTTAAGTTGCTCTGGAGAGGGAATTAAGTAGGGAAGATTTTCTACAATTTTAAAAATCCAGCACTTCAATCCCCATCCTCTAAGAAATGCTTTGTGATCCAAAGTATTGTTGTCTGTCATTGTACTGGCAAGTCTTTCTTTGTCAAAGCCTTTCCCCTTTTCTCCCTAGGATATTAACACAGACATAATCATCAGTTAAAGCATCTAGTGAGATAAAACTCGCTTCTAAAACTTGTTGGCTGGAAGGGACATCAGGTTATTTATCTTGCATTTTCAGTGGTATTTTTTTAAGCATTAATAATAATCCAGATTATTGGTTTTGCCTCCCTTCCAATAACAAGGATGAAATCTGGAACTCTTTCACAGTGATCTTGGAAGAACAAGAATGGGATGTCTTGTTCCCTGTGTAGGATTCATTCTAAATTCACTGTTATTATATCCATTGTAAATTCACTTTTATTATATTATATCTATTCTAAATTCACTTTTATTCCCAGACAATGTCTTCATCTGGCTGTTTCCCCTCTGTCTCCCTGGCTGTATCTTGTTAACCTAAAGATGATTTGAGATGACCACAAAGTGGCTCAAACTTTGCCCTCCTCAAGGTGAGTTAATGGAAGTATAAATGACACTTTTTCCAGCTTTTTTGACAGAAGTGCTGTGTGCCACTACCACAGCTGCTTGTGTCCTTAAACCAAAGCATTTCCAGAGTCTGATTCCTCCAAACCCTCAGCTGTGAGGGCTGAGGCTGCTGCTGGTTGGTGCCAAGCTGATGAAAAGCCACCAATCATTATTCCTCTGGAGAATTCCACCAGAAGTCAGAGGTGTCTCCATGGGCACAACAAAAAACAAGAGTTTTGTGCAGGTGTGTGCCTTGGCAGCAGAGGTCTGGGGCCTCTTTCTAGCACAACATGGGGCGCCCTTTAAATTCATGGCACACTGGAAGTCACAGACAAGAGGAGGCTTTTGAGTGGTTAGATGCATTTTAGAAATATGGGTTTCAAATTGTTATTTTCTTGTTCCCTGTCGTGGAGAAGTCCCGAAGGACAGGTGGGACCCTTCCCTGTCCCTGCCCTCTCTGAGGTCACAGAACACAAACGTGGCAGGATCCAGCCTGGTCACACGTGGCACTGTCAGAGTGCCCAAAGCTCTCCCAAGTGCTGGAGCAGGGTGGCCTTGCCCAGCCTTGCCCTGTGGAGCAGGGAGAGCCCACATCATTTCAGAGGACATTTTTATTTTTAAACCTTCTGTGGCAACAGCTGTTACTTGCATAAGAAGCTTTTTCTGCTCTGGATTTCCTCCTTGGCAGGTGAGTTGAAGTACCTGTGGGTGTACAGGTGATTTCTGCATGAGGACAGAGCACCCAGGACCTGCTGGAGCAGGAGTTTGCTCTGTCAGTGCTGCTCCCCGTGGATCACTGCAGGCTGGCACATCCTCCCTCAGTGCTGGAGCTCTCCGGGTGCCCGTGCCAATTCCAGCTCTTTCCAGCCACTGCCAAAGCCCTTGCAGGGCCTGTGTTTTTCTGGTGTCACACCAAGAACCCTTGGAGAGGGTCCTGCAGCTCCCAGCCAGCATCTGTGCCAGGCCAGGCATCACCCTTGGTGCTGGGCACTGCTGCACAGTGACTCAGGCAGGGAGCCCTGCAAGGCAAAGCCTGTCCTGAGCCTCTGCCCTGCCTGCCTCCTTCCCCCCAGGGTCCTAACTCCCAACTTTGTTGCTCTATAAACATAATAACAATAATTATTCCCTCATTGGACACATGGCCATCTTCTTTGTTTGCAGGCTTAGATAAATATCGTTCCAATCACGGAGTGTGATTGGTGAGTCAGGGCCATGGCAGCCCTCCAAAGCCTCCTGCCCATGGAGTGTGTTTGTGTGAGAGGGAGAGAGAGTTTCACTGTGTGAAGAGTAAGAAACTGGAAGCCAAGTGAATTAAATACAAGGAGATAATTATGTGTAATTCATTTACTGACTAATGATTGCACCTTGGTACGGAGGTTCATGAATTCATTTGACTCTGCGAGGTTCTCAGAAACAATCTCCCTGCTACAAGATAAGAGCTGGCTGACTTGTTAACAGACCTGTGTTTACATTAGTGTAATTATAAGATTCTGCCTTTTTGGCTCATTTTGTGTTTTATCTCCTGGCCATTCACTTTTCCTGCGTTCATCTGGTGTCCCTTTGACACTTCCAATCCCTCAGTGCTGGTTAGTGCTGGGTGTCACTGCAGACTGAGGACATCATCTGCTTCTGAGAGCCCTTAGACATGGCTGTTCTCTCCCATCTGCTGCAGCTAAACCTTGCCATGGGGGCTGTGACTTTGGCAGGGGAGCATCAGGTCACAGCCCCTTTTCCCCACTCTGGGGTCCCCAGCAAACTCTTCGTGGTGCCACCATAGCCCAATCAGCACCATCAGCTGAACACCAGCAGGCAGCACCAACCAACACGGGGTGGATTTTGGGCTGAAGACACAAAGACAAAGCCTTTGATGGGGTGAAAAGCTCGTGCTAACCCAGTGAAACCAGCAGCAGCAGTGCTCGGTGCTGATGTCACTCTCGGGAGCGCAGCCTGTGTGACGCCACTCGCGCCTGGCACTGCCAGACCCCGGAGCCCTGGGCAGGCAGGGCCTGGGCTCTGCATCTGCACTGCAGGGTGGAGGTGTGAGCCACGCCAGGCAGAGCCCCAGGGCTCACTCAGTGCTGCCAAGCAGCAGGGCTGCTGCCCAAGGTGGCATTTGCAGCAAGAAACAGAAGGGCTTTTGCAGATGTGCTCCCCATGCAATCCCTGGATGTGAGTGCAGTCCCTCTCCCACCCTCCCTTCCAGGTAAAACCATGTGCCACAGACACATTTGATGAAAAATCCTTTCCTTTGGATTTTTTCTCCTGAGAAGCTGAGAGGCCTCAGGAACAAAATGCAAACAATGATTATCTGCTGCTGTGGAATGCAACAGGTGCATCTGGGATTGGTCTCATGTGGTTGTTTCTAATTAATGGCCAATCACAGTCAGCTGGCACGCACTGTCTTGGTCAGTCACAAGATTTTGTTATCATTCCGTTCCTATTCTGTTCAAGCCTTCTGATGAAATAATTTCTTCTAATCTTTTAGTATAGCTTAAATATAATATATATCATAAAATAATAAATCAGCCCTCTGAAACATGGAGTCAGATCCTCGTCTCTCATCCTGGGATCCCTGTGAACACTGTCACAACCACGCACTCAGTTAATTGCTCAGGACATCTGTGATGATGGTTTGTCAATCAACAAACATTTGACTAGGCCATCATGTACCTGGAACCATTATTTTATCAGTCAGTTTGAGCACAAGGTACATGAGAAGTAAATGCACAGCATTTGTGCACGAGGCAGTGGAAGAATGTGGAAGAAGGTACTTCTCTATGAGATGCACTTAAAGACTGAATTTGGGAAGGGAACAAAACAAGAATGGGAATATTAAGTGAATAATAAGGGAAAGGAGAAGTTATTTGGTAGTTTGAATAGAGACTATTGAATAAATCATGACATGATCACACTGAAGAAGGATATCCCAATAAGGTGATTGCACCTGCATACAATTCCTATCCCTGCTTGCCATGGTGTGTGCTGAGGTGTCCCACTGTGGAGCTGAGCCCAGGGCTGCCAGGAGAACAGAGCAGGGTGGGATGGCAGTGCCAGGTGGGATGGCAGTGCCAGGTGGCATGGCAGTGGCACGGTGGGATGGCAGTGCCACAGTGAGATGGCAGTGCCAGGTGGGATGGCAGTGCCACAGCGGGATGGCAGTGCCACAGTGGGATGGCAGTGCCACGGTGGGATGGCAGTGCCATTGCTGCAGTGCCACACCTGCAGGGGCCTCCTTGGACCTCAGCCCTGGGCCCTGCAGGTGCTGCCCTGGCCTTGCAGCCCTCCTGGGCCCTGACAGAGCTGCTGCTCTCTAACCCACAGCAGCCAGACAGGGAGAACAGCAGCAGCCAAGCAAAGCAACCCTCTGCTCTGCTGGTTTAGATTTGAGCAAGTTCTAATGAGAAAAGCCAAACCCATGACATGAGTATTCCCACTGACTAAAATGCAGTCACCATGCTCTTTAGTTGTGAGCCTGTGCAATCCTTTTCTGATGAAGATCTGGCAAGCCAGGACAGATTTCATCCCGTGAGATACTTGCAGTATCTTGATAGTATTTTACCTGTAGGTGGATCTTCATTTGAGATACTGAGGTGCAGGGCCAATGAGCCTGATTCACTGCTGTGTTACTCCAGCTTTTCAGTGGAATAACACCACTGAATCATCAGCAAAGCTGAAATAACAAATGATAAAATGGGAGCATTGTGTCAAAGTTTGCAGCAAGTGCATGGAAGTGACTCGCTCCCTCTTGCAGAGCCATTAACTTAAATGGATTTTTTTCAGTTTGGAATGTATCAAAAATATGACAACGTGCCTAGGCTAAAGTTTTACAGGTCAAAAAAATTTAAAATTTAATATAACAGCTGGCATGGCAATCCTCCAGTATCTCTAAGTAGTAATTAATATTTTATTTTCATTCAGAAAAAGAGGATTTTTGAGAAGAATCCTTAAACAGCTTCTAAGAAAATGCAAGTTTATCTAAATTTATCTAAATTTATCTAAATTTATCTAAATCAGTTAATTTCTATGCAGCAGCTGGGCACCATGTAAAACTCAGAAACAGAGCAAGCTGAAAAGACAGTCCTGGGGTTTTCTTTCATTTATGAAAACACTCCTTGAGCAGTTGAAAACAACTGAGTAATTGTGAGGTTTCTGCAAGTAATGCTCTGGAAAAGACGACTGAAGGTAGCAGGCAAGCTTGCAATTAGTATTTCTAATTATAAAGTGCATACATAAAACAATGTATCATCATAAATAAAGGCCAAATGTAAATGATGCAACAGGAACAGCAGACCATCATATGAAGATGGACAAAAAAGCCAACAAGTGAAATACTTGTAAATTATCTATACTTTTCCAGTTATAGCAACAACAACAACAACAGATAAAAGCATAGAGGTGCTTTGTTATATTTTATGCAGCCTTTGCAGTGTCTCTGCCTCAGTGCCCCCTGATGCTCCTGCTTGTGCTGGAGGCAGATCCTGCCTTGGTGAGCCTCAGCCAGGGCGTCAGAGCCAGTCCTGGCAGAGCAGCAGGCACTGAGGGGTCACTGGTGTGGGACCCTTGGCTCGAGCAGCAGCCTCAGCTCTGCCCTTTGCCTTCCCAGGGGCTCATGGCCATGGTTCCCACCATGGAACAGCTCCAGAGGCCACAGTGCTGGGGGATGGAGCCTGACCCTGCAGGGCTGTGTGTGCCAGGCTGTGGGAACCCAGAGCATCCTCTGTCTGCCCAGGACGGCCAGGACCCTGCCAGGGGCTCAGAGACCCTGGCACAGAGCCCAGAACACCTGTGGGTTTGATTGTGACCCGTGGAGCAAATTACCAACCTTGGATGAAGATCTGCAAGCCACAACAGTTTAGGTAGAATAATAGTGAAGTTATCATGGGGTGGAAAGGTCAGTTTTGGAGTTTTTGGTTTGGGGGCTCAGGAGGCAAGATGAAGGAATCTGGGTGTGTCCAGCCTTTCTCCTTCTTCTTCTTGGCCTCCATCTTCTGCCTGTGATGGTGGCACTCACAGATTGGTTTAGAGTAGAAGCTCACTGTCTAACACAGGTGATAGGTATTGGAAAGCAATTGTAAACATTGTACACGTAGTTTTTAGTATAAAGCCATAACACTGCCCTGGGGGCAGGCAGAGTGCCTGGAACTGTCCTGCTGGATGGACCTGGGCAGGGCAGGAGAAAGAATTTTATAGATAAGGAACAATGAACAACCTTGAGACCGAGAAATGAAGAGCCCTGACTGCTTCTTCAAGGGCCCAGCTGGGAAAAGAGACTTTGAACAATCTTGGGGTCACTCTGAGCACCAAAAGATCCCAAAATCGAGTTTGTGCCAAATTCCAGCTGTGGAGCTTGAGCAGGGGCTGAGGCGCTGCCCAGGGGATGGTGTTCAGAGCCTGGGTATGTTCAGACACACCCTGAGCTTTGCCAGCCTGGGAGATGCTTCCTGCAGCCCACACATGGCCCAGGGGACATTGCAGGGCTGTGGAGCATCCCCAGAGCAGCCCAGCTCTGGGTGCCACTGTGCAGGAGCACAGCAGGGCTACGTGCTGCTCTCCTCACAGAGCTGCTCTCAATACACCCTGCCTGCAACCAGAGAAGGTGCAGAGACACAACACCTCAGGGAAATGTTTTTATTTATCCTCCTTGGGTGCATATATGGCAATCACCCGTGCAGCATGATCCAGGATGTTGAAAACCATTTCATTATGTGCTATAAATAAAGGACTGATGTGGTTCAATTGTATCAATTATGCAATTCTTCTAAGTGGTGTAGTCAAGGGTAAATCCAGGCAAAGGGCACTCCCTTTGCAGCTACTTCTGCTCTGTGCACTTCTAGTATTTACCTGCTCCTCATATACCACAGACAGATGAATCTACCCACTGTTATTTACCACTATACCACTGACTCCTCTTTGCCCAGGAGCTTTTCCTATGCACAGATGACACAATGAAATAGAAAATGGAAGTCAAGACACTGCTGTGTGTTAGTTGGTTGTGCAAGATATGTGGCTATACAGTAATTTTGAGCAAAGCATCGGGTTTAAACACTGTTTAAACGGACACCATTATTATGCAATATTGTTAATTATGGCTAGCAGGGTGTTTGAGGTTAGTTGGTGCTACCTGTGTCCATTTTATAATTATACCAAGAAAAGAATGACTAATTTGTGCCCAAGCTAATTGTATCCATTTGATTTTATCCCTCCTCTTCACCACTGTAAGTCACTTGCATTGTGAGCTGTAAGTTTTTTTGGGGGGTTTGGGTGCATTTGAGCTAAATACAGTGGAGCTGAGCACTGACTGGGCAGCTGCAGGTAACACTCCAACAGAGTGATAAATACAGCTAGTCCAAGTGATAAGTACACAATAAATGTCACTGTTACAGTTACCTGCAAGAGGTTTATCCTTATCTACCATGTGTTCTAGGATATGCTTGAGCAGGTGATGGAGCTCTGCAGCACAACGTGCTGTGTCTGTCAGAACCCAGGAAATGCCTCTGGCTGCCCTGGAGGGCTCCAGCCCCTGCCCAGGGGGCTCAGAGATCCTGGCACAGAGATCCAGACCCCTGTGCCTTTGATTTATCCCTTGGAAAAAACTATTACCAACCTTGTATGAAGAATTACAAGCCACAAAAGTTTAAGTAGAATGACAGTGAATTTATCACAGGGTGAAAAATAGATTTCTGGGGTTTTTAGAATGGGAGTTCAGAGGGCAAGATGGAGGGATCTGGGTGTGCCCAGCCTTTCTCCTTCTTCTTCTTGGCCTCCATCTTCTGCTGTGATGGTGGCACTTACAGAGTGGTTTAGAGTAGAAGCTCACTGTCTAACATAGGTGATAGCTATTGGAAAGTAATTGTAAATATTGTACACGTAGTTTTTAGTATAAAAAATAACACCACCCCAGGGAGGCAGAGTGCCTGGAACTGTCCTGCTGAGCGGACCTTGGCTGGACAGAAGAAAGAATTTTATAGATAAGGAACAATGAACAACCTTGAGACCGAGAAATGAAGAGCTCTGACTCCTTCTTCAACCACTGGGCTGGGAAAAGAGACTTTCTGATGTATCTTGGGGTCACTGTGACCAGCTAGAGCCCTGAGAGCTGTCCTCCTGGTGTGACAGCTCCCAGGAGCAGCTGGGGAGCAGGAACACCAGGTACAGCCACACACCACTGCCAGCACCCAAAAGACCCACAAAAACACCACAAAATCTAAACCAAAACAAAACCCAAAAAACCCACCAAAACCAAACTAAAGGAAAAAATCCCCTAGTGTGAATGGATTTACCCCAGACAGTAATTTGGCAGCTCATGGTCTTGTTTGCCTATGACAAAAGGCTGCAGTCTGCCATGGATGGCACTTACGTAAAATAGAGCTGCCTGCAAGGCCTGAGTGCTGTAATTAACAGGCAGTTTTAGAAATTATTAGCTAATGCTATTTAATAGAAATATTGCCAACTATTGTTGTACAAACTTGGTTTGTTCCTTTGGTATTAATATAAAATGACTCAACATGGCTTCATGGGGAAAACATACCTGCTGCATATCATTATCTGCATTTTCACACTGGTTAGACATTTCAGTGCAAATTTTGGAATTTAAAGGTTTAATTTTTTCTCAAAACTAACTAGAGGGTCACCAGACTGCTGAGCAACTGCAATGGTGATACAAGCTGGCATTACGGCAACATGGCATTACTGTAACATGGCATTGCAGCCTGGGCCTGCTGGTGTTAGAGCAGTAGCAAGTTTAAAGGGTTTGGTATCAGGGAAATACACTCCTGTAAGCCTGAGCAGCATTTCCCTTGCACTGTGTACAATATGAGTCAGAGAATTAATACAATTCTTGTTAATAAACTCTCTGGGTCACACTGGAGAGTACAGGTAACTCTGAGATAATGTGCTCTGCTCATGTGATGTAGCTGTTCTATCACCTAAGAACATTTTCACTTGTTTCACTTCAGTTGCAAAAGTGACTAAAAGGTTATTTCTCAAACCTTGTCAGCCAGGAGGTATCAGCTGAAATGTTTCTGTTTGATTGCTAAAGAGCAGAAAACAACAAATTAATATTGGCAAATTTTAGATGAGGCATGATGCGACTGTTGCACACTCAGCCTAATGCCCACCTTCACTGCAGGGAAAGCAGAAACCAGACACATTAATTGCCTCCTGGTGTGAGAGTTCCCACTCATTCACCTGTTTGGAAATGAACTCCAGGATCTCCCTGCTCTCTATTTGCTGCACTGAGAGCCGGTAATCTCACAGTGCTCCTAACGAGTCGTTAATTGCACCCCTAGCACGGCGTTTTATGGCACCCTTTAATGTATAGATTGAAAAGAAAGGCAGCCCATAGAGAGATTGACCTTCCTGATAGATGAAGAGGAGGCAAAGTTCTCTCCGTGTGCAGCTGCAGTGGCACAAAGGTGACAGTGCCAGTGCTGGGGACAGCCCAGCAGCGGGTGTGACTCACCAGAGCAGGGTCAGCTCACCTCAGCTGCAGCTCAAAAGGGCAGGGACTGGGCAGTGCCAAACCAAAACACAGCTCCCAAAGCCTTGATTCTGGGAGTTTAATACACGGACTGTGCATCCTTCCTGGGCCAAGAGCCAAGGCCCAGACCCCTCTCCTAAAGGCACAGCCCATGGACTCTGGGGGTCAACACCTGCTGGACATGCCTGAAGTGAGCAAGATGGACACTGGCAGCACCAAGGGGATTTGGGTACCCCATCCCTCTGGCTTTCAGAAGCACTTAGCACAGCCAGCTCTAGAGAGCCCTGTGAAAGGCAGCCCATGGCCCAGGGCAGTCACAGCTGCAGAGCTGAAATGCTGCCGGCACTGTCTGTAACCCTGCCCTGGGAGCACTGACACTGCTCTGGGGGCACAGGCACTGCCCAGCTCCCTCCTGCACACCCACACCTGCCCATGCACGCTCTCAGAGGGCACAGAAAGCACCCAAACGCTGCCAGGTCTGGAGGCTGGGCAGTCCCAGTGCCAGGGTCAGAGGCAGAGCTGCTGCAGCAGCAAACATCCAAACATGCCAGTGTTCCATGGCTGGCACTGCCTCATCCTGCCTCCTGTGCAGCATCCCTGCCAGGTGACGTGCCACATGGTGTACAGATGGCACTGACACCACAGAGCTTATAGAGGTTGTGGAGCTTGTATTTTAATATATTGAGTGAATTGATTTCACCTTCCATTGCTGTCTCCTCTCTTTTCCCTCCATTGATCTGCACATTAAAATGCAATGTCCAGGGCTCATGTATCCTTGTATCAGGAGAATCCTTGTCCACTGGCTAGAAACAGTGAAGATGTTAATGCATCTTTTGAAGTGTTATTCCATCCTCCCATACATCTTTCTGCCATGGTCACTGCAGTCAGCCATCCCCTAGGACCTACACTCACTCTAATCCCAGCTCACTGATGAACATACACAAAACCAGATCTGTTAAACATTGCTGCTGCTGTTCATGGTGGGTTTATAAGCTTGTTTGGATACTACATCTGATCCCTGAATGTGAGCTCACTTCCTGGGGAAGGACTGGGGTTTAGCATTCCCTCTGTGGAGCAGGTCACCCATCTCAGCTCTCAGCACCACAGCTCTGGGCCAGGGCAAGGGGAGGCTGCGTCTGTTCCTGATGGAGGCTTTGGGAACATCCCCCTGTAGGAATGGGCTCAATCCCATCACCAAAACACACAAGCCCTTGTGCGAATGTTTCAAATTTCCAAAAGTCATGCTAACTTAAAAGTTATACTTTTTTTTAACTGCATACTGACAACCCCCTGGGATGGTGGGAGAGGCTGAGCAACCTCAGAGCTTGGTGTGGGACACTGGGGCCAAAGAGGTTTCAGAAGGTGAAGGGAGGAAAAGTTGCCTGCTGCTGGTACTGAAATGGCTCAGCACTGATGCCATAAATAAAAGGATGTGTGTTGGATGTTTTGTTTTGCTTGTGTGTAATCTGTACAGTTAGAATATGAATAAACATATTTTGTCAATTTTATTACCTTTTTGATATAAAAATAAATAACCTTAAACAAAGAAGGAGTGGAGGGAGACCTGCCAAGCCAGAGTGGTTCAATAGGACCTGCACTGACAAGGGAATCCTTTTGTCCCAAAGATAAGGGGATGAAATGATAAGCTTTCAGGATGGCAAAGCCCCTGCAGTAGGAGCTGTGTTTTACACAGGAGGCTGTGTGAAGGGGACTCTGAAAAGTAAAGGAAAACAAAAAAATTGTATAAATGTTTTGCTACCAGAGCTGCTTTCTAGCTTAATGGCAAGGCTGCATGCAAACAGCTGCTGAGAAATAGAAGTGTGATAGGGTAACAGCAATTAGGGACATTTTAATGATCATTATAGAAATCACATGGAAATAATTCTGAGTATTAACTGAATATAAAACAGACACCCAGAAGTCATGCTTTTACTTTGCAATTAATGTTAGCAGGGAGTTCCAGGCTCACCACTCTGATGCCAATGGGAACTTCCAGTAGGCAGCAACACTTAATTACTGCTGGGTGGGGATGAACCAAGCACTTTCTGCCAGGAAGCACAGGAGAGACCCTCGGACCATCTGCCAGAGGTGGGTGGGAGGGAGGGTGGGTGGGTGAATAAGAGTGTTACTTTCTTGCTAGACTCCAATCAGGGCACCACACCTTCTGATTGTATCTCTGTAATAAGCAAACAGCTCTGAATGCTGTTGTGTCACTGCAGGAGGGTGACCCAGCAAATCAGGTTCCACTGAGGCAGAGTGCAGGTGTTCACACCTGCCCTGGGACCCTGCAGTGCCCAGCCTGCCATGCAGGGCAATCTGAGCTGTGGCTCCTTCATTAGCAGGGCACAATACACTGGCACTACACTGACTGCCCTTCTGCTTTTCTGGGCATCACTCTTAGAACTCTTCTAATGTGCTAGTAAGGAGATTGCAGGTATAAGTCCACCACAGAATTACCATCACATTAGCATGGATATGACAAATGATGGCAGAATTACATCTGTTTCTTCCAATGAGCAGGAGATGCCCCATGCTGCCTGCTTGAGTGCCCTCAGGGTCATTTCCAGCCACTGCCTTTCCTCAAGTGCAAGTTCTCAGTTCCATGGTCCAGTTTCAGTCACAGGGAATGTGCCTGCTCTGCTGAGTGTGTCTGGCTGTGAAGGCCCCATGGATCCACCTGTGAGGCTGGCCCATGGCTGTACTGAGCTCTGTGCCCAGGAGTTTTGTTTCCCAGAGCAAAGGGGAGATCCAGGGGTTGTCACAGACCTGTCCTGGCTGGGAGCAGGTGTCCCTGGGGCAGGAACAAGCCTCAGGCCACCCAGATGCAAGCCCAGGACAGTAGGATTTGTCCTGCTTGGGCTCCACACTCAGACCTGATGGCTTTTCACCCATTCTCTTTCCTACCTTCCATAGCAGCAGCACTGACCTCAGCCCTGTTCAGATACCCAAAGTTATAACTGGTGAAACTCAACTGTTCTCTCTGAATTCAAACCACCACAGGCCATTGTGCAAATGTGGCTTTTGGCAATGCCTGGCCCTCCCTGCTGACTGAATTCCTCCTGCTCTCCAGAAAGGACCATGCCCATCCACAACACTCCATGCAGCTGACCTCACCCTCTCTTCCTGCTTATTTTTCCCTTTTACTCCAACTATTTGAGTCTTAGCCAGGGCCAGGACCTGGCACACCATCCTGTGCTGTGCAGCCTCATTCCCCTGCTCTTCCCATCCCTTCCTTGTAGGCCTGCTGCTCTGAAGTAACACAAAGACCAACAGTGGCAGGGAAATTGTCATTGGTGGTGGGGCTGGGAAGAAAAGGAGTCCCAACAGAGGGGAAATAGCAGTGTCCTGCTCAGGCTGCTTCTGGGTTTGGCCTGCTCAGCCACTCCCTAACACAAATTTCCTCAACCAACAGCACAGGCTCATGCTGAAGATCTCATGGATTCAACACATGTAATCACCCTGCTTGTCCTGAGAGGGATTAGCCAAAGCAAAGGTGGAGATGTTTTACATAAGATATCCATGCATTTTTCCTGGGAATGCTATGGAGCAAATCCACAAAGGAGCCATGTCCAGACACAAGAAGGTAGCTAGTAACACCCAGTATGTGTCTAATAGACAAATTGTACCTGACTGGGGTAGTTGTCACCTGTGCTGGAGTGATGTGCTCAATGGACAAGGTGGGGGAAGCAGTGGATGTCTCTCATTTTGGTTTAGCATGGTCTTTGGCATTGTCTTCAATATGGGCCAAGCTAGGATGGCATTGCCTGAATGGATGCACCAGAACCTGGCTGAAAAGAGCTCACAGCTATCCTGTAAGGCTTGAAGGATAATAAAGGTCAAGAACTAGACATTTAACTGGTATTAACAGATGGTGTTCTTCAAGTGACAACATTAGGCCCAGACTTCACCAGCAATCTGGATGACAGAAAATAATCTGGATGACATAAAATAATGGCTCCTCAGCAAGTCTGTGCAGGACACTGGATTGAGGCTCTGTGTCATTATGCTGGAGGACAAGGCAGCCATTCAGGTGGTCTTCCACAACCTGGAAGCCAAGTGTGAAAGGAATCTGTTGAAATTCATCAAGGACAAATGTAAAGCGTGCACCTGACACAGAATAAACCTGTGTGACAGTCAGCAGCGTGACTTTGCAGTGCTGATGGGCAATGGCACCTGTGTGGGACAGGCTCTCTGCAGGGCTGAACAGCACAAGAACAGAAGAAACTGCAATCAACATCACAGAAGGAATTTTTGAAAATAAGAGCAGTTGAACTCAAGCAGGTGCCCAGAGAGGTTTGTGAAATCTCATCCTTGGAGATTTCAAAATGCAATGGACAAAGCCCCGAGCAGCCTCAGCTGATGTTGAGGTTAGCCCTGCTTTGAGGAGGTTGGTGTGTGTACAGCCCTCCAGATGTCCCTTCCAACCAATGCTCTTTTGTGCCTCTTTTGCTGGGCTTTTTTGTTTGTTTTTAACTGTATTTAGCTGTTAGCCAGGGAGATTCATCTGGAGTTAATGATTCCCCAGAAAGAATGGAAGCTGTTACCACTGTTGTGGTTACCTGCTAATTATTTATTTATAATATGAATGAATTCTGACTATGCATCAGAAGTTCTAACAGTCAAGAGACTTCACTTCAGAGATTTTGTGTTTAAGGATCAAAGATAATAACTTTCTTAAAACTAAGCAGAAAAGAGGTCCTGCCTCCACATAGGAGTCAAATTTGCCAAAAAATTTGCACATGTAGTCACGCTCACATACACACAAAGACACTCACATACATACTTCATACACATACAAACACACGCACACAGAGGCACACACACTAACACACACATACAAACACACACAGGGGCACACACGCTCACATGCATACACACGCATATACATACACACACACAAGCACATGCAGAGGCACATGTAGTCACACTCACAAACACACAAAGACACTCACATACATACTTCATACACATACAAACACACACAAGGGTGCATACACACAGAGGCTCACATGCATACACACATACACACACACAAGCACACACAGAGGCACATGTAGTCACGCTCACACATACACACACACACTCACACATATACTTCATACACACACACACAGACACTCATACATACTTCAAATACAGACACACAAACTCACACACACAGAGGCACACATGCTCACAGGCACACACACACACAACAGAGGCACACACACACACAAATACACTCACACATACAAACACACACATGAGGGCACACACACAGAGGCACACATACACAGGGCCTCACACACACACTCAGACACACACACAGGCACATGTAGTCACACACACACACAGACATTCACATACATACTTCATACACTCACACATGCCTACTTCATATACTCACATACTTCATACACACACATCATACACACACTTCATACTATATACACACAGAGACACTCACATACATACTTCATACACACACACACAGACAAACGCACACACAGATGCACACACATGCATACACACACACAGAGGCACACATACACATGGACACACACACACAAGCACACACAGAGGCACATGTACTCACACACACATACACACAGACACATATATACTTCATACACTCACACACACAGAGGCATACACACTCACACACAGGTGCACACACACAACAGAGGTGCACACACACACACAGACACACTCACACACACACACACACACACACATACACAGAGGCACACACACATAGACACACATGCACATACTCAGTACACTCAGGCTCACACACAGACACACACAGAGGTTCACACACACACACACAGACACACAGAGTGTATAATATCACAGAGCTAAAAACCTAGAGTTTAGACTTTTAGAATATAGCAATACATATAAAGCAAGATATAAGTTTTAAGACAGAAGCTAGTCCTTCTTCTCTACCTTCTTCTTCATTAATTTAGGTGGTATTTTGTAAATAGCAGCATTGAGCTGCATCCCAGCCAACACGCTGGGCTGTGCATTATTTGTGTGCAGCCATTTGTCCAGCAGCCCAAGCTGCCTGAGTCCAGGTAAATAGCTGCTGCCATGACAAAACCACAACCAAAGCTGGCTGCTGAGCCTCAGCAGAACCAAGCTGCAAACATTGGGCATGGGAGAGCATGGCTGCAAACAGCACTGCCTGCAATGCCAGGCGTGTCACCCAAAAGTGGGCCAGCATATTGAGATATAGGATATATAGGGTATACAATATACAATACAATATATAGGATATACAACAGGATATTGAGATATATAGTCTATACAATATCTCAATATCAGGGAGATATTGAGATATATAGGATATATCTAGTATATCCTATATATCTCAGTATCTCTCTCCAGAGACCTCCTGGTCTCTGGAGAGACACAGGTCACTCCTGTGAGTCACAGACCCAAATTCCCCCCAGCCTCAAAGGCCCAGCCCTTCTGTAAGCTTCTTGTTGACAGAACAACATAGAATCTCAGAAAAGGCACCAGATTTGTGCATTAAAATAATACATGCAGATCTTTACATTAGTTGGGTTTTGTGACACCAACACAAAACCTGGGCCAAAAAGGAAAAAATAAATAAACAGAAGTAAAACCCCAAACCTATTTGAAAGTATGTTCAGAAACTAACGAGCAAAACCTCTTATCCAAACAAATCATTGTTAGACCTTGGGTGACACCATGCTTATCAGAGTTTAGCCAAGGAGCTTGCTTGGAGATACTTCTCCAGCCTTAACATAACACTACCAGCCTGGACAAGTGCTCCTAGAAAACACCTCATTACCATGCTCCTGTGGTATTTATGGACAGTCATTTCTATCACATCCATCACACACACTGACCTGGCACTGTGATCAGCAAATTGGGCTGTTCTGGCATGGCCCTTCTGGCTCAAACCCACTCCCCCACGTCCCCCTGGGTGTCTGCATGTGCTCAGCCTGGCAGAAGTGTCATTCTGCAGAAGCTTCTCTCTGTCTGCAGCTATCCAGCACTCCAAACTCAAGGTGGGCTATCAGAGATGCAGCAGCCACATCGAGAGCAGGCACATCTGTGGGGCTGTGCTTGGGTGCCATCATCACAGGCACCACAGACCTCATCCCTGCAGCTGGAATCTCTGTTTGCTGGAGAGCCCAAGTGGCTTTGGAATGCACAAAGGATAATTCCAGAGAAGCACATCTGCTGGTCACAGACACTAGTGCAACCCCAATAATGTGACCCTTGTAAGAAAGCACGGGGTGTGTCTTTTGTGTGGGAAAAAAAAAAAAAAGGAAAAAGGAAAAAGACTGGCCAAAAAAAAGAGATGTTAGGTAGCTAGGTAACTATAGCTGGGACTGCCAGGAGCAATGTGAAATCAGTTTACATTAGAGCAGGTTGCTCCTGATTTCACTACAGCACTCGTCATGCTTGGGAAGAACAACAAGCTGGCAGCCACCATTGTGCAGCTCAGCACAGGCACCCAGGGTAAAAAACCTGAGCAAATCCAGTGGCCAGGATGGGGCTTTTTAAAAAAGCACGTAAAATGGTTATGTAAATGAGTTTCCACTTCAGGAATCTGTGAGAACAATCGTTTCCTTGTAAGAGGAATTTGTTACTGGGGCACCTGATGTTTTACCTGAAATCTGCACTCGGGATTGAAACACTGAATCCATCCCCCTGCAGTCCTGGGTCTTTCCCACCATCTGGCCCCTTCAGTCTCCAATTTACTTTAATACCTTCAAGCTCAGAAGATCCAGATTGGCACCTCCCTGCATGCCCAGAGCTGCCCCAGCCCTGCCAAGGCCCAGGAGCTGAGCCCAGCTCACACCTCTGCCTGATCAGGATCAGCAAGGAGGCGTTGCTGTGCCCAAACCCCGAGGCTCTGATCAGGGATTAAATGTTACCTGGTGACTGTTTCGTGTCAAATGCACAAACAGGCCTGGGAGCAGAGTCCAGAATCCCAGCCTGCCTTACAAATGCAGGCAGGAGAGCCCTGCTCACTGCCCCTGGTGCTGTGGGGCTGCTGCAGAGCTGCAGTGACCCTGTCTGTCACCTCCTGCCTGCTGGAAATCCACATTTCAGGGTCCAGATTTGTGCTGGGACAGAAGTCTGGGTCACTGCAGCAGTAGCATTTAAATCTTAAAATTTCCCTATTGATCTCTCTGGTCACCACCCTGAATGTTTTGTTCCTTGTGTGGCAGTGCCAGGCTTGGCTCAGGAATGCTGCAGGGATTGCTGGCTCTAAACTAGGAGCTGGGCACTAGAATAAGAAACACAGAGTTAATACTGAGACATCAAAGTATGATATAACTTTAAAAACTTGCAATATATATATACCACATGCTCAGCCTAGGCACTGAGGCCCTGGTGCTTGATGTGAGCTGTGTCATGAATTAACCTGGGCTAAGTGGGAAATCCATGGGGAAATCTGCCCTGCTGCTATTGCTGCAGGGAAACAAAGTCCTCCCTACCCAAACTGTGCATCAGCTTCCTCCCTGATGATGCTCTCTCCCTAACAACCAGTGGTGCATTTGTCTCATTCAGGACCATTGGGGGGGGAGAGCAAACAGCTTTGTTTCTTCTAAAAATGGGGGGAAATTGCATTTATATCTTTAAATAGCAAAATATTTTCTGCATCTGTTTGCATTGCTCATAGAAGAATTATTTTGCCATAAAAATGCATTTTGCATTTAAAAATGCAATTATTGTATTTGTCTGAGGAAACATCCAACTTCCATCTAGGCCAAATTCATGACAGTATGCAGCTTGGTCTGGTTGGTTTCCATCTTTTACTACAAAAATTATATTTGTGCTGGTAAAAAATTGATAATTTTGCCTCAGACCAAATACACAAAAATGCTTTGAAAAATGCTGTATCTTGTTTATAAATGCAAAGTAGAAATTGTTTCTAAGTTTCACTTATTCAAGAACTCTTCCATAGTGAATTTCCCTATTTACTACAGTGCTGAGGAGGTTCCTGTGGAAACCACTCAGCACACCCAGTACACACACCAAAAATACCAGCACAGAGCCACAGGCCAAGCTGCTTCTCATAAATGCTCTCAGGCTTCCATCTGAGATGACATGATAAAGAGCAAAGCTGTTAACATTGCTTTCATGCCAGGATCTGGAGGCAAAACCTCTTTTTGATACCTCAGAAGAATGAAAAGAAAGGAAGAGAAAGCTGGGAATGGGCTTCTGAATTTTGCACTTGGGCCAAAGTGAGCTCCACCATGACTTCATGAGTAATGCCACAGCTCATCTCTGGACTTGCACTGCCTTTGCCATCTCTGGGAATATTAGTGACTGCCCAGCTGGAGCAGCACTCCCTGAGCTCTGCACCATCCTGGCTGCTGCTCCAGGGAATTGGGCTCCTCCAGCACAAAGCAGGAGCAGAACAAGTCACTGGTGGTTGCAAGCCCAAGACCACCATTAGCTACAGGGGGCTATGGACACCACAGGGGAGGAAAACATTCTCTGAGGCTGCTGAGTGCCAGAATCTGCAGCCCAGGAGCAGAGGCAGCAACACTGATCCCAGCAGGGCAGTGAAGCTCCCCTGGGCACTGCAGGGCTCTGATTCACAGCCCTGTGCGCAGGGCCACCCCTGCAAATCAGCCCCAGCCCCAGGGGAAAACTCACAGCTGCTCATGGGGAAAATTCCCAGGGTTTCTTCCTCCCTCCTCTGTGATAACAGGCTGCTTATGATCCTCTGAAACCACCTGCATTTTTTCCCAGGCATCCTGGCTACCAGGTAGAACAAAGTGTGTATCTCTGCAGTGCTGTTGGCAACACTGGGCTCACTTTTCATTAAAACCCTCACATTTGTGAGCAAGAGGCTGTACAGTGCAGGGGCTCACTGCCACAGTGCCACTGAGGGCTGACATGGTAGTGATGAACAATACTCAGCCTGAGGTTCAGGGAATATTTAACATTTTCTAGCTAAGCCCACTGCTTCAGGCAGACATCCTGGTACCCCAGTGTTTCCACTGCTGTGAGGAGAAGAATTAAATAATCACCTGATTCTTAGAGAAAGAGTGCAGAATCAGTGCTGCTAAAGGCTCCTGCACAACATGAGGAAATAGCACACAGCTCAGGGAAAGGAGCAGAAAAAGCTGTCACCCTGGGTCTATACTGCTGCAGCAAATGTGTATCTATCTCATCTGTAAGGTGAACTTTCATTCAATTCTGCAAAGTTTGCCATCTAATAACACTTACTGCTCTCCCTGCCATGGCATGGGATGTACAGCATGGCCACAGGCTCCTCCAAAGCAGCATGAAGACACAGGATCTGCACTTTTGTTGCCATCCTTCCAGCCTTGCTTAAGCTACAAGGTATTTGCCAAAATCCCCAGCTCAGCCAGACTTCATACAAGTGAACATCAATTTCACTTAACTCCCTGTTTCTGACACCAGGTTTTCTGGGATGAGCCTCCTGCACACACAGGTCATTCCCAGGATCTGTGAGCTGTTCTGCTTGCCAACACCCACCTGAAACCCAACCTGCAGGCACAGACACAGGGCAGCACCAATGATGCCTGCTCCCCAGGACACTGTGTGTGCTCCCCTCCTTCCCATCCTATGTCAAGAACACACAGCACAGTAAGGCAAACATGAGGGCCCTGGGGCACCCAAAATATCCGTTTCCTGGCAGCAAGGAGCCACTGGTGCTGCCTCCTGATGTGTGTGAGCACTCAGTTGCACGAATCTTCTTTTCCTCCCACTGCAAACACCCTACAACACATCCCACACGTTCTTCCCAGCATACAATGTTCCTTCACATCAGAATCTGCTGCTCAACCTCGCTGTCTCTGCTTGGTGCAGATGGGACAAAGGCACAAAGCTGCTCCTTCCTCTTCTGCCAGTGTGGCCAAGCCTTGGATGGAGGCAGACCCTGCTCTCTCTATGGCTACAGAGCTCAAGAAGATTCTGTTAAAATCTGGTTCTGGAAAGATGCTCTGACTTCACAGCCTGCTCCTTCCATGACTACAGAGCTCAAGAGATTCTGTTAAAACTCTGACTTCCCAGCCAAATAGGACCTGCTCTGCAGAGCTCACTTCTCACAGCCTCTCTCCCTCCCCCAGGGTTAACAGGCACTGGGGACTGCTGGAGCAAGGGTTGTTGATCTGTTAAAGGATCATTGCCTTTCCAAACTGCATTTCAGGGAGATAGGAATTGTGACCTGCAGGATTTCTGTGTCCAGAGGTGATCCTGTGCGTGTGCCTGTGTTTGTGCCACCCTCCCCTGAGAAATAACCAGGGACAGATCACAGAGCACCCTCAGTCAGCAGCACTGTGGGGGCACACCAGCCGTGCTGGGCTGGCTGTGCCTTGGTGAGGGCTGACACAACCCTGTGTGCATCACACCCCTGTTGTGAGCACTGCTTTGTGCCTCAGGCAGGGCCACCTGAAGGACAGGAGCTGAGAGCTGTGCTTGGCTGGCAGCTGTCACAGGCATTACTGCAATGATCAGTGCCTCCAATGGCAAAACCTTTCCTGGGGAATCCTACCTACAGCCAGCAGATGAACCACAAAGGACAGACTCCATCTATTTCCAGAATACTGGTATCTAAAGACAAGTGTTTCTTAGAAAATGACTGGTTTGGGGTTTTTTTTGCAAAAGACAATGACAGAACACGGGTCACAATGCATAAAGTGCACTATGCTCAGTCACTGGGAAGAAGGATGTGCTGGAGCACCCATGTTTGAATTTTAACTGTTGACTGTGAGCCAGCTCCAGAGGTGACGTAGGTGTTTTTTAAAATGACATTAGTAACTTAGTGGGGTGTCTGTAAGCAGGCCAGCTGCACCCCAGCTCTGCACTGGCACCATTCCATAGTGAGGATGCACAGGTCTGAGCCTAAAGGAGAATTTCCCAGGAGATAAATAATGCCCTATCTGATATTTCAACTTTGATTGCCTACAGTGTCCTGAGACAAACACTGGAAGATATATGGAAAAGATTTTGTTGTTATTGTTGTTGTTGTTGTCCCTGGTTACAAACCCTCTCAATAGATTTGGAGACTTGAAAATCATCTATGAGAATGTGGATCATTTTTAACTGGTATTTTAGTCCAGAACTGGAAATAATGGTGATGGAAGGAAAGCTAAGCCAGGCAGATTTGTTACAGTAAAGCTGTGCTGTACTTTAGATTACTTATTAACAAACAGCAAATGGGCCTCTGCCTTGACCTTTTTCATTTGAGCAAATACACTCTTCCTACCCCTTGTAAACAGAAGTTACTGGTAACTGAGTCACGTACCCCCTCACATCCCTGCAGTTAGTTTTTTTCATCTGTGGCAAGGATTTTAGGCAAATTGAATTTTGCCAGGCTCACCAGGGTTATTAGCAGTATTATTAGTCTTAATAATACAACAGTAATAATACTTATTGGGATCACCATCAACCTGAAAACATCTAAGTGCCTCACAAATATTAATTAAAAAAACTCCAGAGGAGATCTGAGAAACCATCAGAAATTGTCAGCTTTGCTTCAGAGCTGAAAACAGCCACCAGCAAGCACAAGTGGCAGTTTGCTTGATGAATTTCAATTAATGGCTGTTCCCCTGGTGTCATGAAATGCCAGGTACACAGTGCCTCTGGCAGCACTGCCAGGTTAAAGCAGCAGCCCACAGCACAAATCTGGAGCAGCAGAAGGTTTGGGAACTGGAATCAAAAGGACAGCTTGTTCCACTGGGTTTTCAGTAGCTGCTGTGCTTTTAGTGGGATATAGCCCAGGTATCTTGTGCCTTTGGATCCATGGTGAATGGCTCCTTTGGAATGTCCCATTCTGCAGATTTCACTGAAGCTGAAGATCAAGAGCATGCCTACAAATCTGCAAATGTCAAACGAGCTATGGCTATCTACTCCTTTGGCAGCTTTTATGTTAAACTTACTGAATGAAGGAGGCAAACTCTGACAACCACAAGGAGCTCCTCTGCAAAGCTGATGACTCCTTTTCCTACCTGATAATTTCCCTGACTTGTCTCTACTGGTGTGAAACCTCCAGTGGTGGCTGAAACATGACAATAGCATCAAGAAGTTTGTAGAATTCATCTTGATTTTAAGTTAATTTATCACCCAAATCCATTTTGTAAAGGAAAACATCAGGTACTGGGTTAACAAGCTGAAAGTTTCATCTAGATTCTTACCTGGTGATGTCTAACAGATTTTGCAGCAAGGGGTAATTACTTGTACTAATTGCAGACTCCTCCAAGGTACATTATGCCACAGCATTTGGATGATTGGATGTACAATTTGGAGGAGTGACTTTTTTGTTTTGTTGATTTGTTCAAAAAACTTACAATTTGTAGGCATAGAAGGGACACAGACAAAGACAATCTGGACACAGACAAAGTCAATCTTTGCTTGAAGTCAGAAGGACAAAGTCCTGAGAACATCAGCCTCACAAGTGAGAGATCCAGGTGCAGTTTCTCACTCTGACACAGACTGCCAATGTAATCTTGAGCATGGCACATAAGTTGTCTGTCCCCAGTCATAAAATTAGGATAATAGTAGTTAGTTTACATCAAAACAGTGCAAAAAACAAAGTTTGCCTACAGTGAGTCTTCACCCATCAGTGTCTTCTAAGACAAAAGTCATTGTGACCAGACTGATTCAATTTTCTTGTCTGTGATACAATCACTCATCTGAGACAGGTGGGCAGTTTCTTACTCTGTGACTCTGCTCACTCCCTGTGCTCCACACCCTGTGAAGATATTCTCTGAGCACCTCTTCTCTGGAAAGGTGGATGCTCTGATTTCACCATCAAATTCATCCAATTTACTCCATTTAACTTCCCCAAGTTCTTTAGAAAGCTCTCCACCTTGCAATGAATGTGAAGCATCTCATTTGTTGACAATAAATCCTCGTGTTTCACATGTTCCTTTACATCCCCTGTGACACCTACTCCAATTGCTCCTTGCAAAAAGGACACTGGTCCCGTGGCTGGGATCCTGTGAGGTCTTGCTCTTGCAGGCATGGCAGGGTTCATTTCCCTCCACTTCCCTGTGTCTCAGCTGCCCCAGCCTCAGCATCCTCTGCACAATCCCATTGGTGCCACAGAAGGTTTGCCTGGTAACTTAAATGAGAGCCCCATAACTGCCATCCCTCACAGGGCTTTGAAGATCTGGGTTTCATCCCATATAGACAGTCTGTAAAAGGATGGCAAACAATTCAGGCACAGACTCTGGCTTGGCCAGCTTTCCACACCCTCATGTTATTCTAGAGCAGAAGCAAATTCTGGGCCTACACTCAGGCAGGAATGGAAGTGCTGCTACATCTCTGGGAGCCCTGCTAGCCAGCAGGTCCTGGAATACACAACCCAAGCAAAGGTGGGGGCCCCACTGGTCTTGCACTCTCCAGGCATAACATCAGACAAACATCAAAGAAGGGCAGGAAGAATCCACCCTCACCTCCCACCCCATCTCCCCAAGCTTGGGAGGAGTTTTGGGAGTTTCTGCAGGGTGGAGGCACTGTCCAGTCACACACCCCTGGCTGCATGGAACTACACAGAGCTTTCTGAAGAGCTTTTGTGACTGGGATAGGAAAAATATAAGCAAAGGCAGGATGAAGGGAAGGATGCTGGAGTCTGCTGAGAGCCTGAGAGGGCACCTTTGCATGGGAGAGCTTCCTGTGCACAGCCTGGGGACAGCTGTGTGCAACCTCCACTTGCTAAGGGCAGAGGCTCTGTGGAATTGTGTAGAACCCACTTTCTCCTAGCTCTGTCTCACCCAGCTGTGGGCTGGCCTTCTCTGCTGGCCCTATTTTCCTCCCACAGTAGGGAAGGACAGACAATCCTACAAACAGACAACAGGACTAGAGTAAGGAAATGGGCCAGAGGTCCCAGACTCATGGGCAGGGGTCCAATGCAGGCATCAAAGTGAAGGATCATGTTGGCTTTCTGCATCATTCTTCCTCACTTCCATGAATCCATCAGCTGCCAAGGGCAGCTGCCTAGTGGGACAGGCCTGCTCCACACCACCCAAATACCCAGGAGCTGTTCTGCACCTGCAGCAGGGCAGCAGTGCAACACATCCTGCCCTTGTCTAACCCACCCTTCCCTTCCCTTCCCTTCCCTTCCCTTCCCTTCCCTTCCCTTCCCTTCCCTTCCCTTCCCTTCCCTTCCCTTCCCTTCCCTTCCCTTCCCTTCCCTTCCCTTCCCTTCCCTTCCCTTCCCTTCCCTTCCCTTCCCTTCCCTTCCCTTCCCTTCCCTTCCCTTCCCCTTTCCCAGGAGCACACCTGGGGGTGATTCCAGGTGAGCAGGGAACAGAGTCTCACCCTCACCCTGTTCCCTGGCTCTCCCACAGCTGCAGCAGAGGCTGTGGGATGACCATCCCTAGGCCCAGGACCTTAGCCCTCTCCTTCTCTGTGGAGGTCTCCCTCAGCAGTAAAAAAGAAAGAAAGGATCTGGAAAGCTCTGTGACCCAGTGCTGTTTTTTCATCTCTTTACACACATTACTCTCTGAATGAGCAGAGATCTGTAAAATTGCTGATTCATCAACATCTTTGCCATCTTGGCTGCTTCAAATGAAAGTTCACTCTGACCCAAGAATGATTTACTTCTCTTGGCTGTTCATCACAAACTGATACTGTCCCCAGTCCCTGAGACTTTGAGGGATTTGTGTAAAAATAAATTTCATTGAAATACTTGTGAAGTGGTTACTTTTGAGCAGTGAAACACTCAAGTGTCTGTCAGAGAAGGGAATGATATCTGGAGTTAGTCTTGGGAGAAGGTAGTCACCAACTTCACACTCAGCCAACTTCCTCAAACCTATCAGTATCAGCATATTTGCCAAGTCACAGCTTGGGACCATGGAAGGATGGATGAGAACTTCTGACACTCAAGGGCCCTGAACTGGTCTGTGCAGGGATTGGAAACAGGTTTCCAAGCTGCCAAACACTGCACCTGTCCATCCCATACAGGCTACAGCCACCTTCTGTCACATCACCAGAAAAGCTTCATTTCCTCCTTCTCACCTCAGCTGTCAGCAGCAGCTGTTTTTGCAGATGATTTCAGCTTTAGTCCTATTGCCTTTGCCTCCTTTCTTTTCTCATTGTGCTCTAAGAATCTGTTTCTGCCCATCTACTTTCCCATGAGGGATCACAGCCTCACTGAGCATGGCAAAGCTGTGGTCAGTCACATTTCCTGCCAGTGCATGTTATAGGACACTGCTGTGGCCAAGAAACTGCCCCCTTCCTCCCCCCCAGCTACATCTTCCTACTTGTGAAACCATCCCCTAAGAACCAGAGGAACTCACTCCAGGGAAAGATGCCTGAATGGGGTTAGCAGGATTTGGCCCTGAAACCAGAATCCAAAGAGTGCTGCTCAGCTGCACCTCCCATTAAGGTGGTTTGCATACCTCAGTATTAGCCCCAGCGTTATCACAGGACAAATCAAAACCATCATAATAAAATTTTGCAATAACCTCAGTTTAATTAATAGTAAGAAGAAAAAAAGTCTTGCCAGGCCAGATGGCAAACTCTTGGTCTCTCACATGATGACTGTCAAATTACCATCTCCACAAAAGAATGTCACAGAATAGATTTAATAAACCTTGGAAATGTTTATCAAAGTGGCAGTAAAGCCCCTGACTGATCTGCCTGGATCTGTCCACATTAAACAGCCAAATGTAGGCTAGGTTTAAGGAGTTACCACCAATAAAGGGCTCAAGTGCATTAAGCTCTATTTAACAGTACTCAGGCCCTGGAGTGCAGAGTCACAGAGGTCCTGCTCTCATGTGCCTGTACTCTGTGCTCTCTCCTTGGCTCACATTCAAGTTTTATCTTCCACACCTGCCCACAGCAGCATCCCTGAGGAGATGCACTTTACACCATCCTCCATGGGCATCCAGAGATGAGGTGCCACTTCTCTGAATTCCCTGAGGGATTGGGTCTGGTAAACCAGCTCCAAGAACACCAAATGCAGCCTGAGGCTCCTCAAACCACGGAGCTCCAATCCCTCCACTCTCAAACAGAAGCTGCCCACCAACAGAGGGACAGGGAGAGCAACCATCCCATTAGTGCAGGGCATGGTTTCCCTCTGAAGACCTTCACTGAGAATAGCTGATCAGCGGGCAGTTGGACAGGCTCATGGGAAGTGAGACAAACACTCTCAGATTGAGGAAGGCATTGAACTCAGGTCTTGCACTTCCTCAGTGAATGCTCTGAAACAAAAGACACTGACTTAGACATCAACCACAAGGAAGGAACACTGCTCTCTTATCTCCAAGAGCACTGTCCTCGGGGAGCACTGTCCTCATGCCATCAGAGTGCTTACAGGACTCAAGCACTAAGTCCTGAGTGAGGTTTCTGTGCTCTGATGGAATGGCAGGGATGGGAGAGTAGAAGATTTCAGAAACACTGTATTTCCGGTCTGCCCTCAGACACCAAGCAAGGTCTCTGTTTGGGAGCGAGATGTCCCAGAGATCTAGGTTAGGTCTGAAAGCAGCCCTTATTGAACAGGCACAACGAGAGGGGGACAGTGCCGTGTCACTGTACAGCACTGCAGCTCCATTTCCTGGCAGCACACATCAGTACTGCCATCCCTCAGTGCCATGTCACTGTACAGCACTGCAGCTCCATTTCCTGGCAGCACACATCAGTACTGCCATCCCTCAGTGCCATGTCACTGTACAGCACTGCAGCTCCATTTCCTGGCAGCAAACACCATCAGTACTGCCATCCCTCAGTGCCATGTCACTGTACAGCACTGCAGCTCCATTTCCTGGCAGCACACACCATCAGTACTGCCATCCCTCAGCCCATCCCAGCCTGCCTGCTGTCCCTCCCTGCCCACGGGCTAGGGAGCCTTGGCACAGCAGAGCTGCTTTTGGCACCAGGGCTGGCTCTTGGGACCAGGGACAGTGGCAGAGCCCAAGGACAGTGGCAGCCCCTCCTGGGACCCTGAGCCTTCCAGCCCCTGCCTTGCAGTAAGTCAGCAGCACCCACAGCTGGGGCACTGGGGGGCCTGGGGGGCACTACCAGCACCAGGGGCTTGTCCTTCATCCATGCTCTTTGGATGAAAGCTTCACTGAAGCTTTATAGGTTTTTGGCTAGTGAATGGACATGTTCTATGGGAGTTTGTTTTGGTTCTTCTCTATGTTTGTCTTTTGGTGGGACAATACACTTTGAAAACTTACTTCCCTCCCCCTTATAGTATATAGGAGAAAAAATTACTTGACTTTCATACTGCAGCAGAACAATCTTTACACTGTACTAACTTCTGCCTCATCTGTGCACAGTGTACTTTCATGGCCTTATCTATTATCTTGCAATAATAATACAACAACAATAAGAAAACAAAATTTTCCATATAAAACAAAGCAATAAAAGTGCATCAGCTGCAAGTGCTGGTTGTTAATCCCATGGAAAAGGCAATATGACACAATTTTTGCAAGCTGTTTCCCTTGGCAGATGTTATTTCCATTTCCAGTGAAAAGGCTGAAGTGACTTACACCACTCTTAACTTTAGTTAAACACTGCTCTAGCTGCTGAAGCCACTGCAGAGTTCTGCTTTCATGTTGCTGCTAGCACAGGGAGTTTCAGAATAATTTTGGATTGGCTTGGATACAAGTCTAGCAGGGTGCTACAAATAGAAATAGCAGAAGAAGGTAGTAGAGTAAAAATATGCAGTGTTAGATCACGGGTGGAGAAGTAGCACAGACAGGAAGCCAATGAAAGCAACAGGCATGCTGCTGCTCTCTGCCACTTGCTAGACTTTCAATGCACTCTATTTCCAAATTTCTGAAAAAACTGCCACTTGCATTAACCTTGCCTCCTGCCCACACATCAGCATTGGTAGTCATTCTGGATGAAAAGGCAGCAATGACAGGAAGGGGAACATCTGCTTTAAAGCTGCCCTTTGAAAGCCACCCTGTGCATTGCATCACAGCTCACACAGTCACCAGGCTGAGAAGTTTCACCTCACAAACAGGTCCACTGGGGCACAACCTGCACTTGAACCTCTGTGACCTGTGGGGATCCCTGTTTGCAGTCTGGGCTCAGGCCATGCCCAGCATGGCCACATCTGGCAGTGTGCATGCCTGCAGCCAGAACTGGTTGGGGCACCTGAGGGCCTGGCCTGCTGTCCAACACCACGGCCAATTCCCACTGTCTGTGTGGGATTTGTCAGTCACACTGAGGAATCTGAGTCTGGGTTTAGGAACCTGACTTACAGCACTTGGAGTGGAAAACTTTAGCCAGTGAGACTGCACACCCCCATTGCCATGACAGCCCAGGAATGGCAGAACTCAGCCATGTGCAATAAGGTGCCACTTTAAATGCAGATTAAACTGCAAACAGCCCTTATGGCCCAGAGCGCCTGGGACAAGTGTCTGCCAGCTGAAATGCCTTCAAGTAACTATTGCTAGTGAATCAGGAGCTGGATTAAGGTGCCTGCAGTTGCCTCAAGACACAGACAGATTTTTTTTTCCAGAGACACTGTTTTGTTTTTTTTTTAGTACCATATGAAACTTGGCAGCTCCAACCCCATGGAGATCCATGCAAACCTCCTGCAAACCTCCTGCTTGCTGTGGTTCCCGTGGCACATCCACTGAGTTTCACTCATTTCAGCATCACAAATCTCCAAACTCAGCCTAGAGAGATGAACTATGCCAAGCCTGAGCTCCAGCTGTGGAGCAGGACTGTTCCCCTTCCTCTGAACACTTCTGTACGAAACCAAGTTGCCCTCCTGTGACACAGGAAAATCATGATCAGCATCCAGTGTGAGGTGTTGGGAGGATGTATTTTCTTATCTGTTTAAAAAACCTGAGGGTGAAACAAAGGGTGAGTTTTTCCCTGGCTGGTGTCTTCCTGCTAGCCAGGGACAAAGCCACTTGTCCTTTTGGTTCTCTTAGATCTGTCCAGCAGTGAGCTCAGAGATTTGTTGACATGCCAGTGGGCACTTCTGACATCGGATGGGGTGCCAGTGGTTCTGTGCTTTCTTTTCCGACAACTCCCAGAGGACAGTGATGCTTTTATGCTTAATATATGCTGTCATTTTGTATTATAGCTTTTCTTTGGAAGCAACTTCATAAAGGACCAAAAGAAAACACAATCCCAAACCCCAAAATCCAAACAGCATAGAAAACTGAGGAGTTCTGCAGACATCACACATGAATTACTGCTCCTTCAGCTGACACAGAGCCAAAAGAAGCCATAGCCCTGCCTGCTTTACAACATGATCTGCCACTGACTGGTGGTTACTGGTCACCAGCATGACTTCCCTAGATTTCTGCTCTTTTTCTTCTCCAGTCCCATGATGTGGTGAGGCCCTTGATAGAGGCTTTTGCTGCTGTATCAGCATTTCTGGCATGAAAAAAAAAAATAAATTGTGACAATAGAGCAAAAGTTTGGATTCCACAGCTATGTTGCTTGAAGACATAAATGACCAAGCACAACCCCAGCCCCTGACTGTCCTCCTCCTCCTCCTCCTCAGTCTGTCCTCCCAAGCCTGATTCATGCAGCAGTCACAGAGTGACAGCAGGGGTTACAGTCTTGCATCAAGAACTGACAAATGACTTGCCCAAAGCAGACTGGATGGATTTGCATGTAATGGTTCAATGTGCTGGAATAATATTACAAGCACACTCCATCCAATTTCACCTTCAGCTGAGTACTGTAATTCACTCAATATTGCAATACACTTGACAGATTAAGAAACCTATTTTATTTTATTAGGCTTAATTCCCTTTTTTCACTCTTGTTTTCCCTGCAGGACTGTTTGGGAATGCCATACTATTACAGGACCAAAAATAGACTAGTATATACCAAGTGTGTGAATGACTATACCCCATGATAAAAACAATGCCATAATTTTGGGGTGACTTTTCAGTAATTCTATTTCTGCTGATGCAGGTTGTCTGAAAACATAACTGATGAGCTTCTGGTGAATAAAAATACTCAGATAAATGATAGATGGGAATATATCTCCTGCACATCCTGGGGTTTTCAAAGGCATGCCTACTCCCTACACTCCACACACAATCTATACATTTTAAGATCCAGAAGGCACCTTTTTTTTCACACTTAACTTTATGATTTTACACAGGGCTTCGTAATCCTAAAATACCTCTGTGGCACAGAGCCACATATACAATACGTGGGTGGAAAAGCTGTTAGCATAGTGGGAAAATATTCTGCTGAAACTCAAGACTTGGAAGAAACAGCTGAGTCACTCTTTCACAGTTAAGGTAGTCTGGGCTTGTTCCTCTCTTCTGTGCCCCTGGATGGTGTCTGGCACAGTCTCCCCATGCTCTGACTCCCAGTGACTCCTGGACACTGCTGAAAAAGAACTGCCTTGGAAAATTTGGGTTTTCCTCTCACAGGTGAGCGTTTCCATGCAGGCACATGCACTGAATGAACACTGATTGTCCTGGGGACGCCCTGGGCACGTGCAGCAACGCAGGTACAGCTGCACTGCCTGACTCACACACCAGCTCTGCCTTGCCATTCAAGGTGATATTCAGCAACATCACCTACTTAACCATGGGATCACAGTTCTCAAGGGAAACCATATTTTCCTGGCCTTAGGAAAAAAATCCTTTTTTATTAAAAATAATGAAGATAGGCAAAAAGTCAAAACCTACCTCTTGTGCACTATGCTAAAGGAATGAGACAAAAACTTTGGAAAAAATCTCATTTATCGTTCTCTTATTTTCTTTCTCCTTTCCTTTCCTTTCCTTTCCTTTCCTTTCCTTTCCTTTCCTTTCCTTTCCTTTCCTTTCCTTTCCTTTCCTTTCCTTTCCTTTCCTTTCCTTTCCTTTCCTTTCCTTTCCTTTCCTTTCCTTTCCTTTCCTTTCCTTTCCTTTCCTTTCCTTTCCTTTCCTTTCCTTTCCTCTCCTTTCCTCTCCTTTCCTCTCCTTTCCTCTCCTTTCCTCTCCTTTCCTCTCCTTTCCTCTCCTTCCCCTTTCCCCTTTCCCCTTTCCCCTTTCCCTTTTTCCTTTTTCCTTTTTCTTCTCCCTCTCCTTTCCCTCTCCTCTCTCCTCTCTCCTCTCCTCTCCATTCTACAGTCAGCATAATTACTTTGCCAAAAAAGAGGGAGCTGCCTATGAGCCATTTATTACTACATAAAATTACTGAAATTACAAAGGTCTATAAGTAATAACTGCCAACAGATTATAGGCTCTACTAATGCAGTCACCCATGACATTTATAAGGCTATTTTAGAAAGAACTCTAGTACAGCCTATACATTTTGATCCCCAGAAAAGAAAACTTATCTTGAAAATATTTTGATCCTTTGACCTGCATTTTAATCACAATGCAAGATTTTCCTCAAAACTTGTTTTTGTGTGTACAAATCAGAAAAGCTTACACAGATGTAAACAACAGCTCAACTTTTATGTGTAACAATGTGCCAGGTTTTAGACTGTAAGAATAATTTTCAGATGAACTGCCACAACAGCTGCAGTTGCATTTATGTGCAAGATGCCCATTATGGAGTACAGGTATCTTTGATTTTCTGGGCATTCTTGGCTGGCTTGGAGGAGCTTCCTGGAAGCACATGGAGTTGTGCCAGCCTTTTCTTCTGGGATATGCTGTTAACAGAGAGAAGATTTCCATACGCTGTGCTGCTCCTCCTGTGCCAGTGCTGCAGCTGACAATGACAGAGGCTGTGCTGGTGCCCTGCCTGTGCTTGCTCACACTGCAGCAGGGGCCGGGCTCAGGACTCACTGAGGAAACAGGGCTGAGCCAGCCAGCATGGGAACAGCTTCCCAAGAGCCTGGCACTGCTGTCTGCAGGGTGCTGCACCTGTAAAACCAGCACAGCTCACTACAGCCACTGACAGGCACCCACCAGCCAGCAAAAATGTCACTGGAGACCTAGGAGAAAATATTATACTGAGAGAAGGTTGGAGAAGAGAGGAGAAAAAGGCTGCAGTTAGGATGTGAGGCTGTTTAGAGTTTAATTCTGCCAGTGGCAAAATTAGCATTGAGTTTAGCTGGACTGGGAGCAAATGCTCAAGGACAAAAATCCAGGAAAAGGAGAAAAAGGGCCCGAGAAAGAGAAAACAGCCATCTGCTCTTGGAGGGCCTAGCACTTGAAATGTTATCCAGCCAAAGCCTGGGCATGTCTGAGTGCTTGGTGATGGCAGGCAGGGTGTAGGCGTGCTGAGCCTACCTTTTTTTTTTTAGTTTTCATGCTATATAACCTAATCTGTTTATTTAGAAAAGCATATTTTTGCCCCAGACAGAGTAATTTCCAGTACTGTGAAATGTGAGAACAACAAGAAAAGTTGTAGAAAATTTTTGAAAACATATGGGAATTCTTCTCTCCATTTCTTTCATCAACAAGAGTCCCACCCATAATTCCAATGTGGTGGCAGAGCACAGTGAGGTTATTCCAGTTTGGAGTATGTTCACATCCTGAGCACTGCTTTATGATGTACAATATGGATTATATACTCCTTTTTGCTCCACACATTAAACATATCAGACTGACTAGAAGCTATCACATTAGCACATCACTCAAAACTGGGAAATAGGCTTTTATGGAACATTTATCAGCAAAGTGGGCTTGCTGTAAAATGCAAACGTTTACCTGTGATATTGCCATTTTGGCAAACCTGTCCCTCAAGCCACTGTGAATCCCAATGATGGCATTTGCATGGCTCTGTGTGTGTGGTGCAGCTAATTATTATATATAGTATAAAAGCCTCTAAAAATAATTGCTCAGTTATGGGCACAGAATACAAATACCAAAATACAGTGACCAGCTGAGCCCCAAAATGTTTTCATTACTTAAAATGTTCTTCTATTGGCTATTGAAAGAAAAAGAGCAAATTTCACTCTACTGAATGAATACATGAGAACTCTCTCAGCTGGCTGCTGCTGGGCTCTCACAGGGATAATTCAGGTCACTGGGGAATGCATCCAGCTACTGAACAAAAGCCATGATGAACATCAGTCATATCAAGAAATATCTGCCACTGTTTAAAATGCTAAGGAAACCAACCATATGCAAATTAACTAATAAAAGTTAGTTATATTACTGATAGCTAAAAAATCGGATTTCCTAAAGCACTTAGTAATCCCATTACATAATATATTACATGAGATAAATGAAAAACATGAATGACATTCTTCACATATTATATAATGACCTATATATTGCTATGGGTCTCATGAAATATCCACTTGGAATTTGCCTTAGCAAAGGCTGTCTTTAGACTGTTTTTATCAACTCAGAATTGTTGATGTGATATCTGTAAATGTTATTACTCCCAATGCAAACAGAAAGCAGTATACCTAAAGCTTTATTTATTTACATAGCTTACATGTTCACTTAAAATCACAACTTGATGCTGTGCTGTGGAAATCACAGACTGACTTTTTCAAATAAATGTTGCCAATGGAGTTGTTATACACATTCCTCACTTAGCAAACCAAATACATAGTGTTACCCTTAAAACTGCAGTCCAGGGAATCAAATTCCTGTTTTATCCCAGTCAACAGGACCTCCCCTCACCTCCAGAAATAATTTGAATAAACCAATTCTGTAACAATAATAAGCTTTGTCAAGAAATTTTTGGTATGAAAACTCTGGCAATCCCATTCCTTTGATATTTAACATGAGTTCCAGTAAACACAGGAGGGATGCTGACTGGAATGAAGCAAACAGCAGTGGCACATAGCCTTTCAAATTTTATATTAGATTACGAGAAGTCTAAATGCTAATTTGCACAATTATGAATCAACAACATTCATTTCAGCCTGACTCTGTCATCAGCATTTTATCTGAACTGACATACCAATAAAAATGTGATCATAACTTTTAAAAAGTTAGGGAAAATACATTCCCAGCCCACCAAATTGAACATGTTTTCACCACAGCAAATTAAACCCTAATGTATAAACAACAATATAAGAAAGAAAAATTTCTGTGACAGAAATTATTATAAGCTTCTATATAAGAGCTATAATATGTGACACTCAGTGACCACAGCAGATGTGGCATTCAGCTCTGGTCTCAGAGCTGCTGGTTTGTGTCCACTTACTGTTATTCACAGTCTCCCCTCCCTGAGGGACGTGAATACAAATCAAATGAGGGATCCAATATGTAGGAGCAGCTCAAGAGTCATCTGGTTCTTGAGGCAAGTCTACAGCCAGATGCATTAGGAGCTGCAGAGTGAATACCCAGAGCAAGAAAACTGAGACACAGAATTTCCACAGTATTCAAGAAAGTTCTGAAACCTTCTGAGGCAACCATTCAGCCAAGACTTTCCCTGACTTCAAAATGATTTTGCTAGAGGAAGTGGTTTGAATGTCTAAAGTGGGCTTAATTCCTACATGTTGTTCTTTATTTTAAATGTAAACAACTAAAAGTCACAAAAGGGCTCTCAGGAAAGATTCTGTGCTAATTCCTCTCTACTTGTCAGTGAAGCTGCCCTCAGAAAAGCATTCATTGCTGCCTTCTGCTGAGCATTCTCACATCGTGTAGAAGTCATCAAACTCATAAAGAGTCATGCCTTTAACTAGGGGAGGTCTTGAATCTCCCTGTTGACTAAGAACTGTTGTTAAATGTAAGTTGCCCTGCCACACATAAAACACAGTCAGGGCAGGTGAGCAGAGCCAGCTTCCAGCACATGGGCCCAATCCTGTTCCTGCTGAAGCCAATGGCACAGCTCCAACCCGACTAATGGGAGCAGCAACAAGCCTTCTATCTGCTTAACACAAATGAAGATACTCATCTCCTCTTTGACACATTTTGGGCTCAAAGCCATTGGCTGACACTTGTTTGGTTCTCTGCATGTATGTGACTCATGGGATAATACAATGCCTAACTTCCATTCTGCCAGACCTGTCTTTCTCTGTGGTTGACTATTAATTTCAGAGCTAAGATGCAATACTGCAGTAAAATAGGATGGTGTTAAACTAAGAAAATTGCACTTACTGAGAATAAATGAATCAGATTCCCTTTGTGAGGATTCCCTTCCAATTAAAGAGGTATACCCACATAGTCCTGAAGGCACCAGCCCATTCCTCCTGCATAGAGAGGCATTTTGTGAAGTCTCTAGCAAAGTACTTGGCAGTAAAGGAAGTGCAAACATTCTGCCTTCAGCCCACCAGGGGTAACCTGAGCAGCAACCCAATAATGGAAAGGACACAAAAAAATATGTATTCCAAACAGCTGATTTTTATTTCAGGCTACATACACTGACTGGGTTAATCAGGATATACAATATATATATAATATATATATTATATATCACTTAAGCATATGCTTAAGTGATCCACCAAAGGCGTAAACTCTTTGAGATATGGGCTGCTTTTCTCTCTTTGGATCCACAGTAGCAGTATCATAAAATAATAATAATATATTAGGAACTGGAAGGAAGTCATCTGAAGTGACTTTCTGATTCTGAAGTTTCTTGTGATATGCTTATTATTACCAAGTCTTGGCTTTAAAATGCAGTATGTATTTTATGTATGATACAGCAAACCACACTGTAACATTGATATTTGTGTGGTGTTTGTATGTAATTTCATGTGTATGAACATGGATTTCATTACAGGGGAAGAAAAACACACCAAAAACCAGAGTTGTCAATGTATAAAACATAATTTTTTTATTTCATTATACCAAGAGAGGGCAGTGGGCCTGTTTCTCTATCCTTTACTCAGACACATTTGCCATTCTTTTCACGAGTGAATTGATTCAAAGACAATTCAACCAACAAGTCCAAATAAATAAGCACAAACACCTGCTTTCTCTCGCCAGCAGGGCATCTCTCACTGCCCCACTTCAGTGCAGAAATTTGTTCCTCTCCTCCAAACTCCTGAAGCAGGTAGATGAGGAAAGCTCCTCAGGGGCAGTTCTCTTGTCACAGCAATACAAAGCCTGAGAAACCATGACATTCCTCCACCACCCCCAACTGCTGCAGGACTTTGCCATGGCCATGAGCAATCTCTCAACTCTGTACACAGTGCTGGCAGACAACTACTCCCTTCATCCTCAACATGTGATTACTTGCTCAGCCTCCCAGTCAGTGCCCAACCTCCACGTCACCCCCTCCGTGTCCCCAGCGCCGTGTCTGGGCCTGGTGAGGGGCAGGGGTGGAAAAGGAAGGACAGCAGAGCCCCAGCAGCCCGGCAGGATGGGCAGAGGCTCGGCAGCATTGCAGCAGTGCTGTGTGTGAAAGGAACAAGCTCAGTGGGAAAACCAAAAAACCACCCAGCAGTCATGAAGACAAACGTTGCTGAGTACAGACACCCACAGAGCTGGAGCTGATCAAGGTTTGCCCATGCCAGGGTGTGTGTGCAGGGCAGGAGTGGAAGTGCCACTGTGGGAACATGGGAGTGGAGGTGCCACATGTGAGAACAGTCCCTGCCCACGGTCCTGTCACACTTACCTGTGTGTCACAGCACAGCTGTGCCTGCCATCCTCTGCAGCAGTGTGCTGCTCCAGACAGTCCCCAGAGGTCCCTTTCAGCTCCATGTCCTGTGATATTTGGAGTGGACAGTGCATAAAATCCTCTCCACCATCCAGCTTGTGTAGTACATGCCTAAATATTGCTGAAACAGACAATGCATGGGGTCACGTGTGAGAGTGGAGCAGTGCAGGACTGCAGGCTCTGACCCTGCTGCTAAGGCACATGTTCCTGGACATGTTGCTCTCAGAACTTTTGTCATCTGAGCAATGACTTAGGGACTTTTTGAAGGCTCAGCTGTGTGCCAGGGTAAGGGTTTGGTTTGAAAGGAAGAGAAAATGCAGATTCTGCAGCTGGGAAGGGCTGGGAGGGGGCTGCCAAAGCAAAGGGCAGTCCACAAAGAGCACGTGAAGACTGCAAAAAGCTCTGTGCTGTGAGAACTGTTTTGTCTTAAGCCATGAGTGAGGGCCTTGTCGAGGGCTCAGCCTACAGTTAGGGTTAGGATTAGAGAATGCTGCTCACTCTGGCACTGTGTTTAAGGCAAGTGTCTCTAAACACTTTTATGCTATCAATAATTTACCCTTTGTACTATTCCAGGGCATTCTGTGTTTATATAACTATTGAAACACCTATGTGGTAGACAGGTGATTTTACTTTTGAATCACAGAATGGCTGATTCTTGTGCCACTGAAGAGCAGTTTAATCTACAGTTCATTTAAATTAATGGAAAAATCTGCTTTGTGAGGCCATAAATGATTTGCTGAAACCACACACACACACACAGTGAGTCACAGTTCAGAACATAACTCAAACAACCAGGACTGTATTCCCATGCTCTAACCACTAGATTAGAGTCCCTCCCACATATACCCTGCAATAATCTTTGCTCAAATGATAACAGCATTTCCCCACTTTACACGTTGGACAGCATTACTCAGTTAGGCACATCCTACCCGACGGGTGTACAGCTCTTCAGGGCTGGGGAAGGAAGGAAGCACAAGTAAAAGTCATTATTTTTGCCCAACACCACTAGAACTTAACTCTCTCTTTGGAAAATTACTAGCTCTGGACCCCACAACTTACATTTAACTGAAAAATTAAATCCTTGTTCCTGATTTGCATTCATCTTTCACCACCCCAAGCAGCGAGTGTTTGCAGAATCACCATCATGCTGGATGTCGGAAGAGCAGTCTTGCCTTCCTTGATGGCCCAGCATGAACCCCTCTGGAAGAGGCAAAGCCCCTCGGAACTGCCCCATCCATCCATGCCAGGGCCCAGCACGGCTCGGGGGCTGCACCTGCCCTGGCTGAGGCGCTTCGGGAGCCAATCTCCCCCGCAGCTCGAGCATCCCGGTCACACACTTGTGCATCCAATGCTCTCCCTCTGCGGTGTTTAAATTCTGCTGTGATGTGCCGCGCTGGACACACACAGCATGAGGGCAGTGGGCACACCATGGAGCACTGAGCTGTGGGGAGCGCCGAGTTGGGGGGAGCAGCGAGCTGTGGGGGACAGCGAGCTGTGCATAGCAGCGAGCTGTGGGGAGCAGTGTGCTGTGGGGAGCAGCGATCTGTGGGGGGCAGCGAGCTGTGGGCAGCAGCGAGTGGTGGGGAGCACTGAGCTGTGGGGAGCAGCGAGCTGTGGGCAGCAGGGAGCTGTGGGCAGCACTCAGCTGTGGGGGGCAGTGAGCTATGGGGGACAGCGAGCTGTGGGGAGCGCGGCTCCCCGGGTGGGTTCCCCTGGACGGGAAAGGTCCACCCAGGCGCTGCCGAAGGGCCGGGCTCTGGGGCCGCTTCCCTCACACGCCTGAGGCGCAGTCCCAGCCCGGGCACCAAGTGCCGCCGGAGAGCAGAGCGGGCGGCGCCCCGAGACCCCGCTCTCCCCTCACAGGGTATCCGGGCACGGAGCCACACGCCGAGGCTCATTCACCTCAGGGCCGGCCGCCCCCACGGCGGAGCCCCGGGACGGGACGGGACGGGACGGCCGAGGCGGAGCCACCGCCCCCCTCACGGCTGCCCCTGCCCGCCCCCGTCGCCGCCCGGTCTCGCGCCACCTCCCCGCCGTGGCCCGCGGCCGGACCCCGCCTGCCCCCTGCCCTGCCCCGCGTCCCGCCGGCTCCGAGGGGCCGGGGCGGCGCCTCCGGGCCCGACCCCGCGAGAGCGAAGGGCGCCGGGGGACGGCAGGGCTGTGCTTGGCCGGGAAGGGACGGGCAGGGCAGCGTTGCCGGGCGAGCGAGGCCCGGCCCCGCCGCGCCCCGGCTCTGCCCCCCGCGCCCCGCGGAGACCCGCGGGCTGCCCGGCCGGCCGGGCCCGGGGGAGCGGGCGGGCTGCGCGTCCTCGGCACCCGGAGCCTCCCCGGTCCCTGGGGCCGCCCGTCCCCGCTGCCCCGGCCGCAGGCCCCCGGCCCGGCCGCGGCGGGGTGAAGGGTGAAGCGAGGCGTGACTCACGGGCTCACATCTGCCACCGCAAGCATTTAGGAAATTGCCGTTCTCTTAAAGGCAACCGTGTATTTATTTCTCTGGGGTGAAAACCGAGGAGTTGCACTCCATTAACGCGTTTCAGTCACCAGCCCTGGCAGGGGATGCAGAAGTCGGTGGAGAGCTGGGTGCTGGTCTGGAGGAAGAGGAGAGCTTTGGCACTCCTGCTACAGGAAGAGAACTGGAAACAAGCAGAGAGGCGGGTGGTTATGGTAGAATATATGCTGTTTATTTATGAACGTAACCAGGACTTCTGACAAATTTTAAATGCAGTTCCCTCCCCACCCCAAAATTAAAAAAAACCCACCAACGTGTGTGCATATACATACACGTATACATACCATACACACACTGAACACAAACACACACGCTGCCAGCACTGTGCTCTCACTGTCATGCTTCCAAACAGCTCCATCCACCTTGTTCTGCTCTCTTGTCAAGACCTACTTCAGTTGGACAAATTGTTATGCAGCTACGACACAAGGAAGAAATGTTCTGCATGGCTACCAGAATGCCCAGGGGGCCTGTTTGTTTGTTTATTTTTCCCTCACTCTGGGAGAAGCTCCAGAGTCCAAAGGTGCAGCAGCACCAGGGACAAGCCTCCTTGCCTCACCACAGGCATCGTGCAGCCCCACAACCCCTGCCCCATTCCAGGCACTCCTGCCTTGGGGTCGGGAGGCAGCAACCAGCACAGGACAATGTGAAGAAGGCAACGCACACTCACACCCACTCACCCATACAAATAATAAAATAACGTTGCAGCACAAGGGCATAGTCTCTGTCACCAGATAAGAAAGTTGTGTGATGGCAAAGATCTAAGTAAGGCAATAAAGTATAGCTAGTGTACATGGAACGGCTTTCACATTACATGAGGCACAGTTTGGGTGCACAGAGACTTGGAGAAGAGCAAAATGTCCTGGAATAAAGCAAAATACACTGCAAGTTCATAGTAAATACCCGCATCAATAGGTATTTATTCATTTGTGCTTCGCCACGTCGTGACATACAGTACAAGACACTGGTGCTCTTTCTGTCGATGGAGAGAGCTCACCACACTCTTGCAAGCTGCTGCTCCATCAGTCCCAGGCTGTCCATCGGTCCTGCAGCGGCGCTGGCCCCTTGTCCCCCTCCAGCCAAGGCAGGGGACAGGGCTCGGCAGAGGCAGCCCGGCCAGGCTGCGACAGTCCTGGCAGCAGTCTGGGGGCTGCCCCACACCTCAGTGCTCCTCACGGCGCCCAGTGCTGCACATCGCTCAGCCTCAAATCCTCTTCTCATCGCTGGCTGCCCCAAAGCTGCTCCTGCCTGCTGCACTGCAGGCCAGCTGGAAGGGGTCAGCAAGGACACCCCACACACCGCAGCCCCCAAGCCTGCACGTCCCTCGGTCCTTCTCCTCGCACCCTGCAAGGCTGGAAGGCACAGTAAGCCCCAGAGCTCCTGCAGCCAGCTTTTAAGGCACATCTGGGTTGCTATGTGTGCTTTATGACTGTTATTGTTATTATTATTATTATTATTACTGTTATTTACCCTGTGTAGACACGTGGTCTTTTAATTCTTTTCTCCCCTTGCCTTTCTCCTTAGAAAACCTACCATGTTTTCAGCTTACTCGTGTGTCATCTCTAAGGCACAAACCTTTTAATACTAGAGCTGCCTGGCTTCTTGTATAGGTCGTGAATCGATAAAAAACAAACGAAACGAAACAAAACCAAACCAAAACAACCCCCCGTTCCCCTCCCGCCGGCACACGGCGCTTGCCGCACGCCGGTGCCTACAGTATCTGTGCGCGGGCAGGGCAGCGCAGCCCGGCCGGTCCCGGCGCGGCGCTAGGCGCAGCTGCCCATGGCCTTCACCAGCGAGCTCTCGGGCAGCTGCCTGAAGATGCCCCGCAGAGTCTCCAGCTCCCGGGTGAGCTGCTCCACCCGCTTGCGCAGCCGCTCGTTGTCGGTGGTGAGCTCCAGCACCTTCTGCTGCGTCTCCACGTTGCGCTGCTTGGCCTTGTCCCGGCTCTTGCGCACCGCGATGTTGTTGCGCTCCCGGCGCACCCGGTACTCGTTACTGTTCTTGTCCACTGTCTTTTTCGATTTGCTCCGGTGGTCCGAGGGCATCATCTTGAGGGTGCCCGCGGCGGACAGGCCGCCGGGAGGGTGCGGGTGGTGCGGATGGTGCGGGCTGGGCACGGGCGTGGGGGGCGGCGTGGGCTGCCCGGGCTGGAGGTGCATGGTGGTCTGGGCGCAGTGGGCGATCTGGTACTGGAGGTGGGACGGGTGCTGCTGCGGGGCGTGATGGGGATAGAGGGCCGAGAGGGCCGCCGACTTCACCTCCTCCTCCTCGCGGGGCTCCTGCTTGATCACCAGCGGCCGCAAGCCCGGCGCGGCGATGCGCTCGTACAGGGGGTCCAGCTTGCCGTCCATGTAGCCGGGCACGCAGCCGAAGAGCGGCTGCTGGTGGTGCTGCGGCTGGTGCCCCGGCGCCGAGGCGGCGGCGCCGGCCCCGTGCATGGTGTGGAAGTCGAAATCCCCGGCCAGGATGGCCTTGGCTTTCTCCTGCTGCTTACTGTGCTGGAAGAGGTCGGCCAGGAACTCGTCGTTGAAGGCGGCGGGGTCGATGTAGGCGCTGATGTCGATGGAGTTCTCGTTCTCGCAGATATCGCCGAGCTCCGCGCCGCCCGCAGCAGGTGCCGCCGCCGAGGGAGCCTCTCTGTAGCTGTAGGTGCTGCCGGGCAGGGGAGTCTGGAGCTGGTGGTGCTGGCCGCTGCTCATCGGGGGCCGGGAATCGACCTCGTAGAAATTGGCTTGCTCCATGAAGCAACTACAGTCTGCCGGGCATGGTGAAGCGCTCCTGCAATCCAGGTTTCGAGCGGGACGGCGGTGGCGGCGACTCCAGCGATCTCGCGGCACGGCGCTGCTCGGCACGGCTCGGCGCTCCCGGAGCCCGTCCCCCGGCCCAGCCCCGCTCCGCTCCGCTCGCTGCCTGCCCTGTTGCTAGTGGGCTGCCGCGGTGCTGCGTGCCGTATATATACGGCCCGCAGCAGGGCCGGGGATCGCCCTCTAGTGTCCAACCTCCCGCTGGGAACCTTTGACCGCCGCGCAGCCGGCTCCCAGCGCCCCGGCCGGGCACCGCCGGCCTCCCGCCCGCCCCCGGGGGCCGCCGCGCGGCGGGGAGAGCGCCCCGCGCTCCTCGGCCCCCTTCCCCCTCCCGCCCCGAGCCCGGCGGGCGCTGAGCACTGCATGGCTCCGCCAAGGGAACCCCGCGCTGATGAGAGGCCCGGGGGACGGCGCCGGGACTTTGTGCCCGCGCTGCCGGGGCCGCTGGCGGGGCAGAGCGGCCAAACGCCGCCAGTACATTTCCACCGCCCGCTCCCCTCTGCGCCCAGAGCTTCGGCCCTGCGCTCCCCAGACAGTCTCAAAGTTCACCATCCGCGCATACTTGCAAATATTTGGCCAGTCGGGAACATTCGCCCCATCGGGTTTGGGAGCCAAGGCGCTGCTCACCGGCGGTGGTTACCTGCCGGCAAGGCCGCCGGGCTCGGAGCCACCGGCGGGACCCGCCGGGCTCGCCCGGTCACAGCGGGACGGGTCCGGGAGGGCGCCCGGCGGGCAGGGGCGGGCAGCTCGGTGGCCGCGGAGGCTCCCCGGCTCCGCTGCTCGGGGCGATCGGCCGGGCCAGGCCGCCCTGCCCGCGGTTAGCGCCGGTGCCGAGCCCGGAGGAGCTGCCCCGCCTGCACGGAACAGCCCGGGTCGGGTCACCCGCGGGCCGCTTCATTCCCCGCACCAATCGAGCAGGTAAATTTAATGACGGATTTCCCCAAACGCACACCCAGCAATCTCCACCAGTACCGGGCACGGGCCGCCTCCCGGCCCTGACCCGGGATAACTGCGGGCGCAGCGGGGCCTGGACCCTCCAGCGCAGCTCTGCAGCGGCCAGGTATCCAACTCTGCATGGCCGGGTGTCCAATTCTGCATGGCCGGGTGTCCAATTGTGCATGGCCAGGTGTCCAACTCTGCATGGCCGGGTGTCCAGCTCTGCATGGCCGGGTGTCCAATTCTGCATGGCCGGGTGTCCAATTGTGCATGGCCAGGTGTCCAACTCTGCATGGCCGGGTGTCCAGCTCTGCATGGCCAGGTGTCCAACTCTGCAGTGACCAGGTGTCCAGCTCTGCATGGCCAGGTGTCCAACTCTGCATGGCCAGGTGTCCAACTCTGCATGGCCAGGTGTCCAGCTCTGCATGGCCAGGTGTCCAACTCTGCATGGCCAGGTGTCCAGCTCTGCAGTGACCAGGTGTCCAGCTCTGCATGGCCGGGTGTCCAACTCTGCATGGCCAGGTGTCCAGCTCTGCAGTGTCCCTGTGCTCTGGGAGCAGCCTCACTGCCCTCCCAGCCTCCGTTTTCTGTGTGTTTTGAAGGCGATCAATGCTCCTTCAAGTGCAGGACTGGAGAGGAGCTGCGTGTCCCAGCCACTGCTCCCCTGTGGCTCCCGTGTACGGCCCACAGCCTCCCCAGGAGCTCCTCAGTTCGGGCGGGGTGTGGATGCACAGAATTCCTCTTGCTGCCATCACTGCAGCACGCAGAATTGATGTGTCTGTTGCTGTTTGCACCTTGGGCAGTCCCACGGGCATTTAGCTCTGCTGGTCCTGAAGGTCCCTTTGGAAAGACAAGCCAAACCCACTGGAGCAGGTGCAGGCTTAAAATTGCTACAGAAGATCTGCAGGGAAAATGAATCAAACATAGTGATGGCTGGAGAAAAAAAAAGATGCAATTCTTAGTTCTGTTTTAGTAAAACAGAAACTTGTGACAGAACATTACTCGAAAGGGTTTGACAGATTTCTTGCAATTAAAAATTCAAAGGATTCAACAGGAAACAAAAATGACAATGCACCAAACCCTCATGTTTTTGTTTCACACAATGCAGGTGTGAACTTTTGCTTCATGAGCAAATGCAAGGCCAGCAGAGTCAGTTGGCATACTCCAGTGTCCTCTCAGGAGAATGAATTCTGTAATTACTGCAGGGAAACATTAATTTACAGATTACAGAGTATACATTTCACTATCAACAGAAAAAATTTAATCCTATATTGTTTTATATGCAGTCAGTATTTTCTAAAATTATATGTCTTGGTTTAAATGCAGTAGCAGTGCCCCACAGGGCTGCTTCCACAGGGAGCTGCAGCACTGTCTGAGCAATGAAAACACTCATAAGAACTCTGAACAAAGTCCTGGTGGAGAGGAAAAGCCTCAGGTCTGGGACAGGAGTGAGTTTTAGGTGTTTCAGAGTGGAGAGTAAAATGTCCCTGACTGCACCCAACTGTCCAGATTCAGCTTGTTCTACTCAAGTGAACCCATTTCCAGAAATGGGACAAACACAGAACTGCACTTTTTGCCTGCTGGGAGAAATATAATCTGGAATAAAAGCAGTTTATGCTCAGAGCTTTCAAGAGGCCTTGTCTGACTCTGAAACAGGAGCAGAAAACAGGAATAGGCCATGAAGATTTAAAATAAAAAGTCAGTGCTGCACGAAACAGCAGAAGGATAACTAAGAAAGTGTAAGCAGAATTGTATCACTAAGTTTGTGATTTAATAACAATACCTATGCCTCTCTAGTCTTTAAAACACTCTCATATTTTATAATCTTTCTGAAATTAAGGCTTAACTACATGTTAAAAAATTAAAGTAAATCACAACATTTAGGATCAGATTCCATTCCTAATTACTGTAATTAACGAACAAGTCCCCACAATTTAAGGACTGGTTTGCTCAGTTTTGGGTTGGTTTTTTTTTACATAGACCCCTTTTATCTAAGTTAAGAACTTTTAAGTCTTCTATTTTTACACAGAAACCTAAATTCCTGTTAAAATTATTTTAATATAGTATAAAATGAAGTTCCCAGACTCATTCAAAAAAGACATATCTTAGTCTTTTTATTTTCCCTCCCTGCTGAAGACAAACTATTTAGAACCAGCTCATCCCCAAACAAGCACAAATGCTTATTTCCCCATTCATATCAACAGTGATTGATACCAAATATTTCAAATATTAAAGAGAAAACTTGTTAAGTTCCATGAACAGGGAGCTGATTTCACAGAGAGGAAGGATGCATGTTGCATACTATGGCTCCCTGAAGCAGCACTGTCAACTCTTGAGGGTGCTATTCTTCCATCCCAAAGCAGATTTTGCTGTCCAGAAGCTCAGGGAGGGCGAGCAAAATGCTCCACAATTCCAAACAGCAGCGAGAGTCTGGACCGAGCCAGCTGCACTCCTTTCTGAGGGAAGGAAACTGATCAGAAAACACAACTGTGAGGGAACCTAAGTGCATCTGTGACTAATAATTAGTTTTTTATTGCACTGGAACACTGCAGTCTCTTTATTTCTCCTGTGTTGTTCTCAGGCTTTCACTCCTGTGGGCTCCAGAATGAGTTCCTGGCTGCAGGATGCTGCTGGCCCTGCAGGCTGTGGGCAGGAGGGTGCTGTTCTGCTGATCCAACAGCCTGGCACTGTGTGCACAGCCTAGCATGTGGCAGCCCTGTCAGGAACTCCAGTGCAGCTGCACATTTATTTACTACCTTGTTAAACCAGAATATTTCATTGCTACTGACAAAGCTCCAGGCAGGGGTTTGCACGCAAAACCTCTTGGGGTGAGTGGCAGCAACAGCTCAGCCTCTCCTCTCTCCCACCTGGGAAAGAAGACCAGGGTGGGCACTGTGGCACAGCTGTGCTGGGAGAGCCAAGAGGATGCTGTCCTCACTGCTTCCTGAGAGCACCTGGGGAGCAGGCAGGGATGGAGCAGCAGTGGTTTCCTATGCAAATACAGAGCTGGCAATCTACCATCTTACTTGTTGTGGTACACTGAAACACAAACTTCTCCCCTCTCCTGTTGTGTTTTCTGCCCCAGGGAGGAGACACATGATACTGCACATAAAAGCTGCCACACATGACAGTTTTCAAAGGAAAAGACTTGATATGCCAAAGCCTTGCAGGCCCTTAGTTCAGTATGCAGCAGTGTCTGACAAGTCAACCAGAACCTTCCCTTCAGCTGGGAAAGGCAGCTGGGGACTGCTTATCATTTTTTAATGTGCATTTTGCTCCAACAACAGATGATTTAATGACTTATCATTACAGCTTTTCTCCTTTGGAGAAACACAACTCCAAGGTGAACCAACTCAATGCTATTTTCCTTTTTTGTACCATTTTGTACCATTCCCCTTGTCTTCAGGGTGTTTTCAGGTGTGTGCTATGACCATGCCTCAGTTCTTGCTATCCTTGTGCTCCACTGACTTCTGGCTCTTCTACTGAGAGCTCAGCCCTTTGCAATTTCCAGGCTAGGGGACTGAGGGCATTTTTCACTTCCATTTACCTGATAATTGCTCACTTCCATTCAAATGACCCTCACAGTCCAATCTGTTTCCAGCTTGTCACCTGTAATCTTGCACCAATCAGTCTGTGAAGTGTTTTTATCCATTCACAATCTTTGCATGGTTAATGAGCCATTGCATTCACAATTCCTCCCTCATAATTAGGACCATATTTCACTGACCACATCCACAGTGCCCAAAACACTGCAGATGATTTTCAGAGACAGGATTAAGTCCTGTTCCAAAGAACATACAGTTGAAATGCTACCAAAAAACAAATCAACAAGTGATACTGTTGCTCCTCACTTCTCAGTGAACTGTTTCCTTCTGCTGTACTGGGTCATCACCTTTGCCTTAAAACTTCTACAAATGATGTTATGATGTTTAACAGTAGTTTTAATATGTATGCATCAGTTATTCCTTTGCTCTGTATTTGGCCTATCCACAATCACCCATTCTCTCTCTCTCTTTAGCATTTAATCTCTGATTAAATGATAACCTCCTTTCTTTCACACCTGAATCTCCAATTGTTTGTCTTTACCTTACAAACTTCAGTGGTTTCTCTCACCATGGATGGCTCACCATCTTTAATTTTTTCATGCTACATCTCCCTGGAAGATGGAGCAGTTTATAACTCTGTATTTCACAGCTAGAGAGCTGTGAGATTAATGACTTGCCAAGGCCATACAAGAAATACATAACAAAGCTGAGCATTTAATCTCTCCTATGCCCTAACAGCCTCCTAATATCTCCACCAATGCAAAAGTTTTACTACTGCACTCCTACAAAGGAAATACTTTCATACAGTGCCTTCTTGTTTGTTGGTTTTTTAAATGGAAATAGATCAATTTTTATCTGAAATAAATTTATCTCTGAGGTGAACTGCCAAGAAATATGGAAAATACAGCTTATTTTCTTCTAGACCCTAGCCCTAGTCTACTGGAATGAAGGCTCTCATTGATCCCAGTAGGAACCTGTGCAGACCCTTATGCAGCAGAACAGTAAAAGGGTATCCCACCCCAAACTCAATTCTCAATTCCCAAATGTGCTTTCAGGGAGATGTTCTCAAAATATTCTCTGCACATTATGGCTCTAAGACTTTGGCTAGCTACTTTTCATGGCGTCATACAAGAGGTAATTCAAACCCAGAGATTTAAAATCCTGGTAAAGCCAGAAAAATTGTACTTTTTTTTCCCCTCACTCAGGTGACACCAACTTCCAGATGCTCTCAAAGTGCCTGCACGAGCTGTGCATGGAACTCAGATTCACAAATCTCAATGTCCTGAACTGCACCTGAAACTAGATGCTGAAATAACAGTGGCTTAATAATCTTGTCAGCAGGGCTGCACACCTGGGTTAGCATCAGTATTTACCAAAATCCTGCCAGTTAGAGCTGCAGCATCTCCTCACCTGTCTGAGTAATTCACTCTGATACCCAAAGTACATTATGATAATGAGCTTCTCCATAAAACAGCAATTTGCAACATTACCTCAAGTGGCATCTAAGGCCCAACAACTACATGAACACTGGGAGGTAACACTGAATTACAAAGGAAATGCCCTTGTTTGTCTCTTATATGTGACTGTGCATTAATCCTTTGAAAACATTAATGTAGTCATTCTGCAACATTATTCATACCTTTTAATGTAAAAGGTTGTTTGTGAGCATAATTTTGGCAGTCCGTAGTCAATCCAAAATCATCTGGTTTTGAGAAGGTACACCTACAAAGCTGAGCTAGTACTTGAGAGGACTGCTTAAGTAATAAGGAATCTTGCCACTGACGTGGATGTTACATTTTGCTGTTCTCAAAAGACTTTCAAAAAGAAGATGAGACAGCATGTCTCAGTCTTCATCACTCTTTCTAGGTAGTTTGCACTGCAGACATTATTTTTTGAGTTTCTGATAAAAAAATATATATGACAAAAATACCAAAAAATGTTAAGCATTTTCCAGCATTTAATTATGTATTTTAGTACATGACACATCCTGTCATAAAACTTAGTCCTTGACATGGACAAAATTCTATGTTCTTATCCAATTTACTCCCCTTTAGGAGAGATTGTTACAAGGATTAGGATTAGGCTAAAGAGTAAAACTGTGCTGAAAGTTTACATTCTGCAGTACAAAATGGATCTGAAAGCCTCATGCTGTTGTCTCACAGATGAAGACATTGCTAAATCCATTTCAGATTCCAGCATGAGAGCCCTCAGAGAAGTCAAGGATCTGGTGGGCTTTTCCCACTGCTCTTGCAGTGAAGCTGTTGTGAGATTCACTGGTTGGACATTGGGATCACACATAACCTCACAGTTTTTGATTACCAGCCTGCAAATATTTTTTTTTCCTATGGAATTAAGGATTAAGATTCTAAAATATGAAGATAATATACTTTTGGTGCAAACCTTTTATTAATGCCATAAAGCATTCAACCTTAGTGGCAGAAGTTTTGGGAACACACTCGTCACATATTTTAAAATGTGAAGTTCTGTAAGTATTGACTCTAAACTGAGAGGAAGCAATTTTCCTGCTCAGAGCAGATGCCATCTTGGATCTTAAAATCTGGCCCTCCTGTTGAGATAAATTCAGTTTTCTTTAATTATCCCACTATTAGCCCAGGGATTACTGGCATGAGTAATCCAAGCAAGAGCTGGCCTATAAATAAAAATGTCAATGGCAGCAAGAGGAAAGGGAGCTGAGGAAGGAAGGAAGCTCAGCAAAGTTCTGAGAGTCACTCAGTGCCATCACCAATGAATCCAAGCTGTGATCAAACCAACCACCAGCATGGGGAACAACAGGTGCACAGGGGAAGGAACCAAGTCAGAGGCAATCCTGGCTTGAAAATGATCACAGTTTTCTTATCAGTTTCAAGCTAATCATAGTGGCACTTGTGGCATCAGAATTTCCTGGACTCTCCTAGGAGCAAGCCCTGCACAGAGGAGGAGCTGATCCTTTGGAGCTGGCAGTGCTGAGTTCCCCTGTGGCACACTGACCTGCAGCAGCAGCTCTCCTGTAGCTCTCCACTGGCAGGAGACATGAGAAATAATCCTGCAGGGATTTCCACCTGAACACATCCAGAGAACCTGGCACTGCTGGGATAACACCCATTCTGACTTCTCAGAAACTCCACACTCCACTGCTTCCTCACAGGAGGAGAAGCTGCCCACAGTGACATTCAGCGTGCCAGCCCTATAAATGAAATAAGGAGTCTTTAGTCAGTACCATGTGAGCTCTTCAAGACCTTCAGATTTACATTTTTGAGATCCTCAGGACTTCAGATTTACATTATTTTGTTCTATGTGGAATCTTATGCTTTAGGTAAAACAAGTCTTAAGTGAAACAAGACTGAATCACAAAGCAAGTGAGTCCAATGATCAGTAGGGTTTTCCTGAAAAGATCACAAACAGATAAAAATCTAGAACCCAAAATTTCAAATTTTTGGAGGAAAACAGGACTGATGATGCCTGGAATAAACCATTCCTGTTGCTTAGTGTTTAAAGGCAGCTGACATCTGAGCTACAGAATACTTGAAATAAATATTATCAGAATTCATATAAATACAATCAGAAGATTTATTTTTATGGAAGCCATTATATTTTTACTCATTTTATGGAATCATAACAGTATTTTGTTTGCAATAATTTTTCAGAAAGTAAAAAGCCAGTGACAGTATGAGTTTTTTTGCAAGGTTTGGGTATCTAAAAGCTCAAACAATGCTGAAAAGACACTGCCCTTCAGATAGGAGGGAGCAACAATGCCATGTGACTTACCTGGCCATAGTTAATGGAAGTGCTAAGTATAATCAAGGCTGATCATTCAGCAAGAGCCCAGGGCTAAGAGGTTTCTAATTCTAAACAAAAAGTCCTTGCAACTTAGATGTGTTTTCAAGAAAAAAATGAACAAACTATGAAATGGGCTCCCACGCAGCAAAAAAGTCTATATTTTTTTTCTTTTGCTGTAATTAAAGATAGGAAATGGGAATAAGGTTTTGGACTCTAAATTATTCGTTTTGAATAAGTCTTTCAAGCTGAAACAATTATGCTAGATGCTAATTTTAATCAAATTACATGTAATATGTTAATATGAGCATAAATCCTACATTCCTTGACAAACACCAAGATTATATTAATGTTACATAATTATATTAATGGGAATATGAGCTGTACAAGCTGCTCACGTTTATGACATGAATGTGGTAAATATAAAGTGAAATTCACCTTGGCAAACTAAAATTTAATTTCAGAAAAATAGCTCCTGTCTTCTTTAAAGCAGGCAAAAATTCCAGATTTTTAATTACATGCATTGCATGATTCTAGAAAGAATTCATGCAACATGTTTTAGTGTTGGGTGCTACAGTTCTTGTCTTTATTTTACTAAAATATATAACTTTAAAAGGAAAATGATGATTTAAAAACCTGTGTGGCACAGAACCCATAGCATGGGAAGGCTGAGTCCATGCTGGTTGTCTGAATCTGACACTCAGCTGCAAAGACAAGGACAGGAAAGTGTATTTTGGCACAGAAACCTGTTGCTCCCTGTCAGAGAAACAACTGCTGACAGTCACCACAGCCAACAGAGCTGGCATTTATGCTGGGTAAGACAGTGCAGCTGAGAGTGGGGCAGTATTTTCCATTTAGAAAGGGGCTATTGCCCACCAGCATGGATGTTCTGGGATGCAGTAGCAGGGCTCAGTAGATGGAAGCATTTATGTGACTAAGTGCAGGGCTTATGCACCATTTACATTTAATTTAAGTCATCAGGAGATCATTTGCATCTATGGTAGGGTCTAGACCACATGGGAATTACTTTTCTGCTTTATTAATAAACTGAAATAAGCACCACTTACCCAGTTCAGGATGTCACTGATAAAGTCTGAGGCTCCCATTTCCTTTTCTTTTATGGGAGTTGAAGACACTGTGGGACTGCAGTTGTCCCTTGTACATATCTGTGCAGGTTCAGATATGAACTTTTCATATGTTTCCACTGGATATGCAAAAAGTGGTGCCAGTGTTAATGGAAGACAGCCCATATAAATGTATGTGTTCCTATTAGGTAGAAATGCTCTATGTTCAAACTGTGGAAAACGTGCAGGCAGAACTCAGATCTTGTGACATATCAGCTGCAAACTCAGCCTTAGGAAGGTGCTTTGCCCCAGTGCCCCTTACTGCTTGTTTCAGTGGGCTCAGAGAGACAGCCAAAGCTCTCTTGCAGCACTGAAACACCTCTGTGTGCTTGGATTTACACATTTTGATCACATCCGTCTGCTAGGGGAGTATCTGAATGTGTGACTTACCAAATTTTCACTGGACTGAAAGCCTTTCCAGAAATCTATTAAAAAACAGTCCGAAAGAAAGTTAAAGCCTGCAGCTCTTCAGTTTCCATAGCTCAGCTACCTGTGCTGCTACAGCTTCATGTGAGGGAAGCCACAGACACATGGGCTGTTTCAGACTGCTGCAGAGCTCTCCACTGATGCCATACACACTGGTGTTGAATAAATGCCCCTATATTAAATCAGTGTTCCCACAAGTAGTGTGTTATAAACTTTTTGTATTTAAGGCATTGATATTTGCTTGGAAAAACTGAGTTTTTTCAGTTATCTATGGCACCACTGAAGCACAACATCCCATGTTACCTTGGTAGCAGTGCAGAAGTTTCTCAAAGCTGGAGTTCTCCTGAAGTGGCTGCCAATGTGCAGGTTCCTGCCAGGAGTACACATACACCTGTGTGCACTCATCCTGCCTTCATTTTGTTCAGGAAGGAAAAAGTCCATCATGTGCATTAGACCCTTTGTACCACTTGCTGAGTGCCCTAATGTCACAGGGCTTTACACCAGAAGAAGACATGATACAAAAGTACACATAAACAATCATACCTTGAAGAATCTCTTTTCCTGGTAAGCAAAGTCCTTTTCTCCACATTTACAATAGGACTGCAGGTGACTTGAAAGCAAAGCCTGTGCTCCCTGGAGGAGAGCCTCAAAAACCTGCACAAATGATTGTGACTTTTACCATATTCCTTATGCACTTTCTACCATTTCTGTGCACCTTGGTGAAGTCCTCTTTAGAATGTGCAGGCTCAGCAAATATTGAGTCTGCAGTAAAAGGCTTGAGGGACAGCAGTGCTGTTGTAGAGCAGGTCTCAGTCTCTGCCAGCTGCTGCAGGTGCTTGGTTGCCAGTGCACAAGGGAGTCTGTGAGAGCAGGTTCAGTGTTTTGACGTGTTCTGTGCTGTCATCGCCTTTTCCTTTGCATGTTCCTCTCTTTTGCCCCATATTTTTGCAAACAGGTTGTTCCACTGTAAGTCACTGACATCAACATTGCTGTAATATTGCTGAGCCTGAATTCTCTTCTTGGGAAGGATTCCTGATAACTTGAAAAGGTGTCTTAATTGTGGGAGAACTTCTGAAATAAATCATGCCTGATGCCTGAAACCCCCACACGATGGCTAAACAACTCAGAATGAGGAGACTCCTCTGTGCAGAGATTTGCCAAGTTGAATTTTACAGCCACTGAGGTGCACAAGCATGAATGCAAAGGACATGTAGTGATGGAGGGAGCACAAAGCTTCTATCAGAGGGAATTCTAATTTAGCTACTGCTGAGAGGAGAGAAAACCAGACATTGTTGTTCCTGGAACATGCTACAAAGTGTTTTTTTCTACAAATTTGTCTGCAATGTTTATATTCAATACAAACCCAGATTGTGTCTTGTAAGCTCACAGTGACAGAGACATTCAGATGCCTGCATTGTAAGTGCAATTGCCTTTTCTTCTGGGAGCCTGCATTAAGTTTGAAGGTTGGCAGAGCCAAAGCAGAAAGCTGTGCCCCACTGTTTCTCTGGAAATTACTTCTGTTTCAGGAGGCAAGAGAACTGATGCCTTGGAGTGGCTACCTAAACCAGAGGCTAGACAAAATTCAGAGAATAAAAGAGGGTATTCATTGAAGGCCTTCCATAGGTACACCCTGGGCACTCAAAGCCTCCGAGGGACTACACCCCAGATGGACAATGGTCACAAGTTTTTCATACAGGTAAAAGTTTGCTCCTTTTACATATCAGGGGTTAATCCTCCAATTACACTTTCAGGTAATGAGGTAATTTACTCCAAGTTTGCCCCCCCAATTCACATCTCTTGGGGCCTGAGACAGTAAGGTGTCCTTGAGTTTGAGGCCTAGAGAGGAATTGCTTTGTCTGAATAAAATGGGAGAACAGTAGCTGACAGGTTATGGAGTTTAGAGTTATACACTAAAGCAGTACAGGATCTGAAAAATATAAAAGCTCAATCCTAAGGCATCAGAGCTATAAACAATTAACTCACCAAATGCAAAGAATTGATGTTCTGGAAGGAAGATGGCCCTGCTGAGGTCAGTGCTTACCTTTTTTCTGTTGTGGACAAAAGATAGAGTCTGCTTGCCTGACCAAAGTATGTCACTGATTATCTCATCCAAAATTCTCCTTAATTTTAGCAGCAGGAGGTCAATGACAGACATGTTGCAATTGCCAATACATTTTCTCAAGCTGTCCTCCCACATATTTTGTATAATTATAAATAATTCATTTTTATTCATGTTCACGAATGGAATTGAGGTGGAGTAAACAATCAGGTGGACTGTCCTCTGCCAGGTGCCAGATTGTCAGTTTTGTGTTTCAAATGGCCATTCCTTAAGCTTTTCATGGTATTTCAGAGGTCATACTGATTGTGGAGAATAATAAAGCCATTTATAAGAATGCAGTTTGTGTCCACATCTTTCCAAAAGCATGAGACCATAAACAAAGCTATGTCTCTCCAATTTAATTGCTTTTCTGGAAGGGTATTTATTTTAGGCTTCTGTTCTGAACCATTTTGAAGTCTGCATAAAATTAATGACTAAAACTATTCACTCTTCTTGATATCATAGGAATAAGTAAAGTTCTTCACTGGAGTATGCCCTGTGATAAATAATGCCCTGGTAATTATGGGTGGGGATTTTCACGCGGTGACTGATGATGCCTTGGAAAAGAGCCATGGCACTGTGCATTCAGAAGCTAAGCTATCTAAATCCTTGCAGGCCTCATTTATGCTTTTGGGAATATAGGACAGGTGTGGCAATTACTAAACCTGGATACTTGAGAATTCACCTCTTATTCCCAGGTGTGGGCCATTAATTCTCGCTCAGACTTGTTCAGTTCTAACAAGTCTCTTTTGAACCAGATTTTATATATGCACATATACTCACACAATAAATAGCATTTTCCTTTCAATCAATTTATCTATTTTGTTTTTACTCATCTTTAGCTATGCAGCCCTCATTTTACCTAACATTTTACATACACATGGCAGCAAACCCCCAAAACGATCAGTGGCAGTCTGCAGATCCCTGCCATGGTCTGTAGATACCAGAAGATTTGCAGTTTGCATTGTTTAGTACAATCACTAGAGAAGCTCGGGTAAAACTCAAGCCAAGCCCCAGTGAAATTCACAACAAAGGCTGCACTAATTGTTATTGGATCACTAGACATCAGAGCAAAGCCAGACAACACTCAAACACATTCGAGTAAAATACTTAAAAAATGTAAAGGAGTGTAGTGTTCATTCTTTTTGTTAGATGATCTTCTTTGGGTTGACACACCTAGAAGCCTTCTCACGGACCAGGCATTCTTCAGGGACATATTTGATATTTTTAAATTCAAATGCTGACAAGAAAGCTTCTAATTCCATATTCTGATATTTCCATAGAAGGTCACAGATACTTCAGCTGCTTCATTCACTCCAAAAGGACTTGTGGCTACTGAACACTAATGTGTATCTGGTCATCTTTAAATACCTCAAATATGTTGGCCATCTCCTAGGCAGTCCTCTGGAATACAGCGAAGAAGGGATGATATATGCTAAATTTTGAAATAACACACATTTTTGTGACAGTATTTTTATGTGCAAAGAATTGTCACAAAGGTAACGAGATGTTCCTGTACTTTCAAATCCCTCAAGAAGCCATGGCTGAAATGGCACACTGCTCAGGTCTAAGTGAATATTCCATTTCTGGTGAAATGGAATATTGGTATTGGAGGACCTGAGCTGGCTTGGATTGAAGAACAAATTCCTGACAGCATGACAGCACAGACTGAGTAAGGGTTCCATTAAAATATAAATTACAATCAACTGAATTTTGTAGCTAGGAAAGAGAAGACTCTGATATGTGACTGCTGAAGAACCCAACCTACTAACCAGAATACCACACAAACAAGAAATGAAACTTGCCAAAGTGGACACACCTTTATCTGTGCAGCTGGCTGATTCTGAAGGTGCTTGCTAACAGTTTCTGATTAAAATTTTACCTTCCTGATAATAGCATGAAACAAAACCACAGCAATTAGGAAATCAAATCTCAGGGCACCACTGTGGCAGACCCTACCTAGATGGAACCAGTTCATTAAGCTCAAAGCACCAAACCTCTCAAAGCTGTAGAGGGAAAGGTAACTGCAGTAGCTGGAGAAGCACAGCATGTAAAGCCTGTAGAAGTGACAGCTTGGGTTTGTTCTAACAGCATCCAAATCATCAATGTATTAGTTTTCTACTATGTTATGTATATATCTCATTGATCTATTAGTTTTGTCAGACTCTGTAAGATTTCTGTGTTAGCCTGATTCCTTTAGCTACCACCCAGCAGCCTGCTGAAGTTGTGGGGAACAGCTATTATGGGGTTTTTTTGTCCTCCTCCATTTGAGAACCATTGCATTTAGTTTGCACATGTAATTGAGTTCACTGATTTTCACAAACCAGTATAAGTAACTCCAGATATCTAGATAAGCTGGATAACTGCAAATAAAGGGGAGTAGTTCTGGAAGATGCAGAACTAGAAACTGTAAATACTTTGTTACAAGACTTACTAGCTTAGCTGCATAGAGAGAAAACAAAGGCACTCGATTTTTCCTGCAAATGAACTGCAGGCAAAGCGACAATAAAATGGATGTTTGCTATTAGAACAGATTGGTTCCTTTCTTTCCTTACCATTTGCTAGAACAAAAGCACTGTGACTTTCCAAGGCTGCAGTGAGTCAGTGCTAGCATTAGCAGTGTGATACTGAAATAGTGACCACCACTATGCAATCTTTCCTTTCTCCTCACCTAGTCAAAAAGGCTACCTCTGACAAATCAGCTCTTAGAGAAGTTTCTGGCATTTAAATTATTAAATCATAGTGAAAAACCCAACTCTGTGCTTAGGAAGTATAAGCTTTTTCAAACCAATAGGCAGAGCTATTCATATTGCTTTTTCTCTTTGTGTTTAAGTTTTTTTTTAATATAGCTAGAATCCCAAGAAAAGAAACTCAGCTATCCTTCTGCTTTCTGAAGCCTTAATAGCCTCAGCTCTGCAAAATTCAGTTTTCTAACAACAGGATTTTGGTCTTGGTACAGGTCAGTCCTGAACAGGAAAAGTAATTATTGTAATACCAAAACGCAGGGCTGGGAAGAGAAAGGAGATTTGCAATAATAAGATTACAGAAAACCTCTATTACAGACTTTGTGTTTCTGGGATATTCCTGAATGAATGCCATCTGCTTGGTGATCAGAAGGAATGTAATCATATTGAATCTTTCCACTAGGTTGACATTACCAAGAAAAGGAGTAGCAGTTACCAAGAAAATGTTTTATTTTGGTATCATTCCATGCATTTACCCTTAAATACATCTGAGTGCTCCTCACAGCCTGGAATTATTTACCTAAGGGACCTGTTTATTTCCATCTGTAAACTACATTAAAAATATATTTATTCTTATGTCTTCTAAATCACTGGAGAGAAATTAGTAATTTCTTCTCTAGAATTCAAAAGCCTGGCTGTTGGACCAGAGTGAAAATGTACACAGCACATCATGTGTGAAAAGTAAACTTAAAACTGAAACGTGCAAGTCTGAAGTTAAAATAAAAAAATCCAGCAAATGCTTACCCATGAGGGAAACAGAGGCAAATGCTTATGGAAAGAAACATTTTTAATGTGTAGGTTGCAGTCCGGGAGTTTGTAGGGTTTTTATTTTAAGACAAAGAAATAATTGCTTATGAAGACAGAGGAAACAGGGGTGAACAATGGAATCAGACACAACAGAAACTATTCCAAGGGCAACAAAGCAGTTTTCACTCTGAGTAAAAGGCACCAGGGAACCTCTAAATGTTTTTGTGCTAAGGGAACACACTGCATGGGCAATAAACAGGGACATTTGTCCCTAAGGCTCCTCTCCCTTTGTACCCTCTGCCTCCAGTTCCCAGTGTTTCCACCTCCTCAATGCTCTAAAAGGGAATTGCTGTAGCTTACCTGAAGACACTGAGTATCAGTGTAATTATTTTCCAGGACTAAAGTCATTAAACAATCGTGAGCTGGCTAATGCATGTGAAAGCAAGCTACTGTTCCAGCATTATCTGTACATGTGGGCCAGCAGCTGCTGCAGGAACACACCCAGAACAGAGGGAGAGGGGTCTGTCCCTGCAGGGATCAGGCTGCTCGGGACACCCACCCAGAGCTGCTGCTCCTCTGGCACAGCCAGCACAAAAGCAGGGAAATTGTATATTCCAGTGCCACTGCCCAGCTGCCCAGAGATCTCTGTGCTTTCTTTTTAGATTGATTCCATGATATTCTGTTTTAAATCCTGCAAAAACTGAAGCACACTGTGTGATGGTTTCTATAACAGCACATAATGCCAACCCAGCACTGGAGTGCCTTGCATGCAGGGAATTATGTGTGAGCTTTAATGTTTAAAATAGTCAGGCTCTGTGAGACTAAGTGTGTCTGCATTTTATTTTCTTCAGCTATCTTTGATGAGGATTAATGAATGAATGGTCATAAAGAGCTCTAAAATCCCACGAAAGCATACTAAGATCACACACACTTAACTATTGTGAGCAAAGGATAATGTGTAAATCTTACCTGGAATTTCACTCCAGCTATAGATGGATGAATCATTGTCACAGAAAATTTAACAGTTTCAATTAAAAAGCAGAAAAACATTAAAGAAATTAAATCAAATGCTTGATGACTGACAAGGAAAAATATCTTTGTGGTAAATGAGCGGAGTAAAACTGTTTGCCCAGACTAACCCTTGGAATTCTTCTGCAAATATGGTTTATTTTCCACGGGGCTTTACAAAAACTGAACCCCTCCTCAACATCAGCCAGCCACAAAAATGGTAAATATAAATAATTGTATCTACATTACTGAGCTCTGGAACTGTATTTACAAATCTAATTATTCACAAGTCTTTTGCAGACAAAAAACATTTTCAAGCAGGTCTCAGAGTAGCATAGATCCTTGTTTTTTTCTCTACGTTAAAAAAAATCCTACTTTTCCAACAGTATTGTTTTCATTGCCTGCACACTTGAACTTGTTCCAAACTTGCCTACCTTATAAACAGATGATTTTGAGACCTGCCCACTGCAAACACACACACCTGTGTATTGAAGTGTACAATTCCCACTCAGGGAGCTGCAAACACACCTTGCTCCCACACAGCTTGGGTTGTGAGCACATGTGTGGATATATATAGTAAGTATATGCTTGTTTGGGCAGAACAAAAGTGATACAAAACAAAGTGTCTGGAAAATATTAAGGGCAAAAAGAACTTTTCTCCACAAAAAGTGATGTATTTTATAACAACAAACATACCAGTGAAATGGTGCAAAACCTTCCTTTGACATTTAACTCTAAGATCCAGATGTTTCCTAGTCTGCCAGCATTTAGGACTTCTTTTCTAATAGTAAGTTAGAAAAGAAAAATTACCCAGGAATCAATGAAATTTAAAAATTTGCCATAATTTCTGTTGTCAAGAGAACTGTTGATACTTTTTTGGGACGTCTTCGGCATTCCTTCCCCTTGATCTCACAGCATTCTAAGGAGGCAAACCAGGCAGCCAGGATCGAGATGGGAATAGTCCTGGGAATTAGCATCCCAGGTGCTAATTAACAGCCTGGGAACAATTAGAAGATGCCAATCAGTACAGAGACACACCGCCATCAACTCCGATGCCCGTGGGGCACTGGCCAACTTCAGCAGAATCACAGAACATTATTCAGAGTTGGAAGAGACCCACAGGGCTCATGGAGCCCAGCCCCTACGCGAGTGGCGCACACGAGGATCGAGCGCAGGGGCTGTGCCAGGTACGCCCAGCACCGCCCGGTCCGGCCCGGGCACACCGGGGCTGCGCTGTGCCTCCCGCCGGGCCGGGCCGGGCTCCCCGCTCTGCCCGTGCAGGGACTCGGCGGGGAACGCGCTCTCGGCTTCTCCCCCTCGGGCTGAGGGAGTGCCGGACCCTCCTGGAATACGGGCGGGACCCGCTTCCCACCGGCGCGGGGACGCGGCCGTCTCGCTCCCCGCCAGCCCCCGGGCCGGGCCGGGCCGGGTGGGGCAGCCTCTGCGCCAGCTCCCCCATCGGAAAGGGGAAGCGGCTCTGGGGGCACAGCCGGCCCGGGGGCACGCGTGGCCCGCGAGCGCTTTCCTTCAGCGCGGCTCCAGCAGCGCCGGGAAAAAAGCCCTGCGAGCGGCCGTGACACGGCCGGTCTCGCTCAGGCCGTTAACGGGCTGAGGCAGTGACCGGGCTCGCTCAGGCCGTGGCGGTGGCCGTAGCCGGGCTCGCTCAGGCCGGTGCTGGGCTCCCTCATGCCCTGCTAGGCTCGCTCAGGCCGTGGCCAGGCTCCCGATCAGGCCCCTGCTGAGCTCCCCCAGGCCCGTGCTCAGCTCCCTCAGGCCGTGGCCGGACTCCCTCGGGCCGCGGCCGTGGCACCTCAGGCCGTGGCCGGGCTGAGGCAGTGACCCGGCGCGCTCAGGCCGTGGCCGTAGCCGTGCTCCCTCATGCCCTGCTGGGCTCGCTCAGGCTGTGGCCGGGCTCCCCCGGGCCCGTGCTGGGCTCGCTGGGGCCGCGGCCGTGACGGGGCTGGAGCGGAGCCCGCGGGTTGCGCACGGCCCCGCCCCGCCCCACAGGAGCCCCTCGGGGCTCGGCCCCGCCCCCGGCGGGCGCTGATTGGCCGCGCGCGGTGCCGATCCCGGGCCGGTTGCATCACCCGGGGCGGGGCCGGCCCGCGCGGTGTCGCAATCGGCGCTGGCCGCACGCGCACGGTACCGAGCGCGGCCCGCCCGGCCCCTCCCGCCGCTCGCGCCGCTCAGGTAAGCGCGGGGGGCGCGTGCGGGGCCGGGGGGCCGCGGCCGCCCCCGCCCGCCGGGCCCCGCTCGGCAGCGCGTGATGCAATCGGCGGGCGGCCCCGGCTCCCTCCCCTCCCCTCCCCCGGTGAAGTCACGGCTTGGCAGCGCCGGGCACCCCCGCGCCCCGCTCGGACGGGGGAGGAGCGGCGCGGCCTCGGCGGGCGGGCGGCCCGGGGAGGGCGGCGGCGGCGCCATGGGCCCGCCGGGGAGGGCCGGGCCGGGCCGGTGCCGGTCCCCGCGGTCGGTCCCGGCCCGGGGAGGGGGGAGCGAGGCCGCGCCGGGGCGGCTCCGGGGGCTCACGGTGCGGCGGGAGCGCGCCGGCCGAGGGGCAGCCGGGGAACGCGGCCCGGAGCGGCCCGGTACTGCCCGGGGAGCCTCGGGGCGGACGTGTCGGGCTCCTGGCGAGTTCCCGTAGCTCCGGTTGCGAGTTCGAGCCCGGGGTTTGGCAGGCAGGGAGCTCCGCGCCGGCCTTGGCGCTGACATCCGGCAGGAAGAGCCCCAGCTCCGTGACGGGGCCGTGCCGAGCCGCTTCGGAAAGTAAAAGCACTTAAGCTTTGGCAAAACTTTGGAATCAAGGAATTGGTTTATCGTTAGAAGTCCCAGCTGTCGTTTTAATTCCAAAGACAGTGTTCTGATACCTGCCTGCCTCCCAGCTTTTGGGGTTCTGTCATGTTAAAATACATGTTTCTGTGTTCTGTTAAGGATGTCAGAGTGTATATGTCTTTTAAGATGTGTATTAAAAATGGAGATTCTGAAATAAACGTGAGAAAGTGATGTTGTCAGCTCCAACAAGAAATGGGATTGAGCTGCTTAGTGCCAAAAGCGTTGTGTCCCAGCCTTCAGTAAGTGAGAGTTAGCACATCTCCTGCACACCTGCGAGTGTGAGCCGGCGCTCCCATTGCTCTGCAAATTGTGCCTGGAGTGCGGGGAATTGGAATCCGGACTCGGATCCTATCTCTATTCCTAGTGAAGTCTGACAGAAGAGAGCTCCCTATTGCTGTTCAGATTGGGACTGATTTTGCATTTGACAAGACAATCACACCTCAAGAAAGGAGCAGAGAGAAGCACTTTGTATTTTTTAAAAAACAAATACTGATTGAATTGGCAAAACAGTTTTGGGGGTTTTTTGGCTTTTTTTTTTTTTTTTTTCCAAAGCAAACATTTGGAAGTTTAATGTCTTCATTTTTACTTTTTGTATGTGTAAAAGCCAATGAGGGCCTTCATTGCTTCACTGGTCCCTGAGGAGTAGTGTGGGACAGTAAGAAACATCTTTGTGCCTGAGAAGGCACCTCTGGAGTTCCCAGCTATTCTGGTGCAGTGGGTGGCCAGCTGGGTTCCTGGGTGGCCACTTGGTGCCCAAGGAGGGAAGCAGGCAGTTCTAACTGGCCACTGGAAGCAGTACCATGTGTTGGGTGGAACCAGCCTAGGGCTGTTGCTGGGCTGAAGCTCTTGAGCAGCTTTATGGGAACAAGATGCTGGGAAACGGGGCTGGCTCCCTGAGGAGCTGTCTCCTGCTGCGCTGGGGCTGTCAGCAGTCTCAGGAAGGCAACCTGTGTGCCGGGGCCTGGGGCAGCTGTGGGTGTGTGCAGGGGCTCTGGGAGCTTTGAGCGCTTTGTGCCTCCCCCAGTGACCATGGCCTTCACCTCGGCCTCCTGAGAGCCCCCTCGGTGTGTCCTGGACCTGCTGCTGCCTTTAATTCTCCTTGCAGGATGCCCTTAGCACCTGCTGCTACCTGGGACAGCCCTCCGACAGCTGGTGATAGGCACCAGCCTCCAAATACCAGGGGGAAAAACGAGTTCCCAGCCTCAGCTGGCGCTCTGTAGCTCTGTGATGCAGTTCAGTGCTAGTTTTAGTTTAGTGCTATTTGCTCTGCATATTCTTTGGAGCAGGACAGGAATCCAGGTGTCACCTGACCCAGATAAGAGTTCTGATCATCAGGCCAGATAAGAGCATGTCTCACTCAAACAGCAATTTAATAAAAACCAAATCAGTTCCCAGTGGGAAGGAACTGAGGGAGGTCTGTTCTAGCAGGCAGGGCTGGAATTCTTGCTTGAGAGGTGTGACACTGGTTATCTTCTCTGCTTATATCCATGTGCTGCCCATCTGAAATACTTCATTCATATTAGGTTTAATGGGACAAATAGTTTTCTCCTTGAATCATAGGGAAACTTAATAGAGATAGGAAAGAAGTGTTAAAGTAGTGTGAAATAGTTTGGATAGCATAGAGAGAAGTAGCACATAGAACCTGGTGAAGAAACTTGTTACATGTCAGGTGGGGTTCCTTTGGGGTCAGGAGCCACCCCTTCCTCTGTAGTAGGAGCACAAAAATCAGATTGTGAGGATGGTGTGGGTTACATAACTGGCCTGTCCAGGTGAACTTTGCAAGCACTGAAATGTGTTGAAGTGGAGGGGACAGCAGAGCATTCTGTTGGATTTGGAAAAGGTGTCAAAAATCTGTTAGTCAGAGACAACCTAAGAGAACTGCGTATCTATATATGCTTTGAGGGCTGCAGAAATCCTCTGTTGTAAAATAAAGTGCAGACAAGGCCAGTGTGTGCTCTAAGAGGAGCAGGCACTTACACCTCGAGTAAGAATGTCTGTGCAATTACACAGGCACAGCTGCTACAACCGGCCCTGCCGGTCTGTGCTGGGCACAGACACCTCCTCAGCTGGGTGTTCAGTGCAGCTCTGCCTAACTGCTTGTTAGCTCAGCATCTGACACTGAAACATGGCATGCAGAAGCTGCTTTAAGGGTTGCAGTTGGGGAAATACTAACACAGAGGTGTTGGACACTGTGTATTTAGATTCAGCTCCAAAAGGGTTCATGGTTTCATTCTGCCCTGAAATGGGAAAATGAAAAGATTTCTTGATAGGAAGGGTGTGGGTACACTCGCACATCTTCACAAGTGGGAAGACCTCTTGGTGACAGAGAATGTTAATTTTGAGTAACATTCAAGCCAAATTTAGTGGGCTATTCCATGAATGTTATTGAACCACACTGTGCAGCTGCATCTCATTGTGGCTCCTTCATCATGGAAGAAAATATGCAGTTGATCTGCACAGTTGAATTTTAACATTTTAATGATAGCCCTTCCAAAAGTAAAACAGCAATACAGACTGCTGAGAAAAACAATCAGGAACAGTACACAGCTGATGAACCTGGGAGTTCAGAAGGACCAGTGATACTCAGGAGGTCACTACAGACCTCTCACACATCCCGTCATTCATCTGCTGTTATGGATGTAAGAGGTGTTCCTGGGCTGGACACTGCCCATCCTGGCAGTCCAGCTGTGCCCATCCTGGCAGTCAGCTCTGCAGCTTTTCCCCAGCCCTCTGGAGAATGTGTCACACTGATCAGTGTGGGTCACACTGCATATCTGTTTGACAATGCTGGGCTGCATTGCAGTAGGATTGTTTAGTGCCACTTAAATGTTTTCAACATGACAATCCACACTGATTTGACTGATCACTGGGTATTTTTCACTGGAGCCATAGGTAGGTGTTTCAGGAGCTTAGGACCATCCTGTTGTCCTTCCCCTCTTCTCTCCCAGCCATATAGGAAGTGATCCTGTGAGATGAGAAGAGAAGGGGACCCGCTGTTAGCCTTGCCAGGGCCTTGGCCCTGCAGCTGTGGTGGAATCCTCCTTGTGCCACCAGTAGGGCCAGGAGCAGGCTGACCTCAGCAGCGGGAGCACGTCAGTCAGGTGAGGATGTCTTGCTCATCAGGAGGTTTGTGTGCTGGACAGGAGAGGGGACAGTGACCAGTGCACCAACCACGCAGGTGACCTTATTTGTGGATGAGTCAGCTGTGCTTGCTGTCTTTTAATGGGTGACAGTCCTCTGTTGTGGAGTTGTGACCTACACTGCCATAAGCCTGTGCTCCTGTCCCACCCTGATTCATACTGTTACAGGCTCAGCACACTGCTTGTGGTAGAATGTCACCCAGACACAGCCTTTGCAATTCCATAGATTTATTTTTCCACTCAGTACCAGTAGGCCTTATGACAGCCATCAGTTTGAACATCATCTTCAAAACAAGTGCTGTGAGGTGGTTGAGAAAAGGTGGACAGGCTGAGCACCCTTGCTCCAGAGACCAGAGATGAGGGAGGAATTTGTCTGCGGATACACCCAGAGATGTGGTCCGAAGGGGACAAGGATCAAATACCCCTGTTGGTCAAGAGTCAGGCTGTTAATAGGTTTAAGCCACAGAAGGAAAACTCCAGTCTGAAGACTAAGAAAATTGTATAACTGGAGGAAAAGTTAGACAGTGGAACATGTTGCCAAGACAGAGGTTGTGAAACTGGAGATATTTGAGGCTAGGCTAGACACCCATCCATCAGGGATGGCTTTGGAATAACTGAGTGAAGCCAGTGAACAATTCAAACAGCTTGACTAGATGACCCAGTAATAGTCCCATCCAATCCAAATATGTTGGAGACTTCAGAAATGTAGTTGGCAGCTTGTCCACCTCCAGCACAGTTACGGTGTGTTATGCCAGATGTACCATCAGTGCTTTATGCTAAAGCCAGCGATGTATAAGATTGTAGCTGAAGCCAGCATCTTTAATAGCTTTTTTTCTCCCCTACTAGGTTCACCTTGCTCTTAATCCATGTGAAGATCTGTTGGAAACACCTTCTAGAAACGCAAGAGTTCAGTCTCCTGATAAATTCTGCAGTGTCCAAGAACAGCCTGCCCAAATGAGCAAGACACCCCAACAGAACCCCGGCACAGATGCGAGCGGAGTAAGTGTGATCCACACTCAAGCACACTCCAGTGGTCTGCAGCAGGTTCCCCAGCTGGTGCCAGTCAGTCCTGGGGGTGGAGGCAAAGCTGTGCCCCCGAGCAAGCAGGGAAAGAAAAGTTCCTTTGTGGACAGAAACAGCGATGAGTATCGGCAGCGCAGAGAGAGGAACAACATGGCGGTGAAAAAGAGCCGCTTAAAAAGCAAGCAGAAAGCACAGGACACACTGCAAAGGGTCAACCAGCTCAAAGAAGAAAATGAACGTTTAGAGGCAAAAATTAAACTCCTGACCAAGGAGCTGAGCGTACTGAAAGACTTGTTCCTTGAGCATGCCCACAATTTTGCAGATAACGTGCAGCCTGTTGGCACTGAGAGCACCACAACAAACCCAGAAAACAGTGGACAGTAGAAACCTGTGACTTTGTCAAACAAACTCTTGAGCTGCAGCTTGTCTGCAGTGCCCGTGCAGTAACCCAGCAAAAACTGTACCTTTAGCCATTGTTTTGTGGATTTTCTTCTTTTAAACTTAACACTGAAGATTTGTAACAATTAAACCAGAAACTGGTTAACTGTTTGTTTTAAATATTTTTCTCCTCAAAGATTTAATCAGATCTGAACTCCTAGCTAACTAGGAATGTAATATTTAGGAGATAACATTTTCACAAGAATATTCACTTACCATTTTAGACTTTGCATAATGGGAGGAATCCAGCAGGATGGCTCACTGTAGTATCAGAAACTTGTGATTGAATAGAACATTTTTTAAATACCTGTTAGAGTGTTTTAGCCCTTTGATTTCTCCATTACATATTACAAACTGCAAAGGCTGTGGAGAATTTTTGCTTTTTACTTTAAATCTGTAGAATTTAAGTCCTATGAAGCACCATGTAGGTCCCTCCTGCCCAGTTATAATTAATGGGGAGGTTGTAGTAATAGTGAGCTGGGATGCTTACCAATGTTCACCAGAAAAATAACAATATGCTCTGATGATATGTACAGGCACTTGGCCTCCAAATGGCACGTGAAGCATCACAAGAGGCAAAGCAGCACACTGACAATAAAAGCCTTTTATTGAAGCTGGTATTTCATATTGCTCACATAGTGACTGGGGCCTTATGAGAACAAGAGCTTTTTTCCAGAAAATTTCAAAGTGCTACCAAAAACCTGTGCCCTGCAAAATGGCATTCCTGCTGGGAAGGAGGTATTGGGGAGAACAAGAAGTGCAGCTTGGCTTAGCAGTGGAAGGGGCAGGACAGCAGGTGTTGAACTGGGATGCATGGATCACTGCTGGCTGACATTACAGGAATTTACAGTGATTTTAGAAATAAATGGCCCTAGTAACTGATTCAGTGAGATTTCTACAGCCATCATAGATCTGTGTGAAGGAGTATCTGTAGCCTTGTTTTATTTCCATAGAAGTTTTCCTGTAGCAACTTTTTTATTGCTACTGCTTAGTCTTTGCCATGATCCATACTGCAGTGCTATGTGCTATACTGAGGATTTAAACAAAGTAAAGCAGGAACTTTGATGTAACTTTAATTTATTTTAATTTTTAAATATTTCATTGATGGTATGGTTATTTTACATTTAACCTGTGTGTCTGTCTTGTAGATTACTACACTGTCTTAATTTCCCTCTTACACTACCTTTGTCCATAGATTATTTTGGAGGATGCTTGTTTGCTCTGTATCTGCACTTAGGAAAAAACTTGGATGTTATCTCTATGAAGATACTGTTAGAGAATGAAACCTTGAGAAGTTCTTTTTTGAATTTAAACTTTTAATACATGTGGAAAACTTTGATGGATTGTTTTGGATTATGTTAGACTTTTTACAGATATGTTTTTTCATTCTAACTGCACTTGAAGTTGGTAGGGTTGAAATACCAGGAGCTAATAAAAATGTTTTGCTTGTAGTGGCCTCATTTTTCCCATCCCTTTTCTGTCTCCCTCCAGTGCAGAGTTGCCCAAGTCACACAGCTATCTTGGAGAAATCAGTGCATCAGTCTCTGTTCCCCTCTTTCACTCAGGTTTCTGCTCCTTAGAAGCCATCAGAAACTCAGTACAGTTTTGTCTAAATGTCTGATTTAACAAAAAAGGCAAAAAAAAAAAAGACTGAAAATTTTTAGATGGGGGCGATGAGAGACCAAAAATTCCAAGGGAAAAGATGACCTGAAGGATCTCCTTTGTTACTGCACGTCCCTGGTGGAAAGGCCAGCGCTGATCTCTGCCCTGGATGTCTGACCTGCACTGGGGCTGTGTGTCCCCATTGTCCTGAAGCTGGTTTGCTAGGCCATGTAGGGCCCTCCTCTGCAGTCTGCAGAGGGGCTACAAATCCTGGCTGTTTGTGATTTTGGTGGAAATGATTTCTTGGATCTCTCCTGAGTGAGGGTGATCCTCTTTCCAAAGCTCTCACAGGTGACTTCACCTGTTGCTCCCGACAGCTCTGATCCCATTTCCTTCATGTTTAAAACCAAACCACTGAGTTATAAAAGTAATTTGTTTGGAAAATGACATTTTGGTTCATCAGTGCATTGTTTTTTTTTTTTTTACTGATGCTGTGGTTTAAGCCCAAGTGGAAAATAAACCCCACAGCCACTCCTGTCCCCCAAGTGATGGCCAAAGTGTTTGGAGCCTGACAGGGACAGGGTGACCAGAGCACAGGGACAGGGCCAGGAGTGACCAGAGCATAGGGCCAGGGCCAGGAGTGACAGGAATGGTGGTGCGGCCTCCACACGGCACCTTGGCCTTGTCTCTGCTGGGCACACACAGGGACAGCCCCTGGCCTTGGGGACAGCCCCAGCACGGGGCCTTGGGGACAGCGGGACAGCCACCCTGCCCTTGGGGACAGCAGGACAAGGAACTCTGGCCTTGGGGACAGCAGGACAGCGATCCCTGGCCTTGGCTGACCCTGGAACAAGGATCCCTAGCCTCGACTGGCACCGGGACAATGATCCTTGTCCTTGGCTGGCAGCAGGACAAGGCCCAGAGGAGCACTGGCTCTGTGCAGTGCTCACTGGTGATTGGAACCAATCCATGGTTTAAACGTGCCCCAGTGAGAGGCTGCAGGAAAGGGCTCAGGCCTATTCCAAGCCCTCCTTGCCAAAGCAGCTCCTGGGCTGTTTCCCCCAGAGTGACGCAGCCCAGACTGTGTGGCAGCACAGTACCTCCATCTCACCCTCTGCTGCAGGGCACACAAAATTTCACTGTGGACCTATAAAAGTTAAGATTTTCTTTTTGACTCATCATTCTTAACTCCAGTCTGTGGCAGAATCCAGTGCCTGTCAGTGCACAAGGAGTTACAGCACATTTCACCAGGAAAGCTGATTCCCATTTTCTCAGTGTCCCCCAAGGGAAGGAAGGGGGTCTGCTCCAGCCCCCAGAGCACTCCTTGAACAATTTACATGTATCATTTCAGAAGTGCTCAGACGTTTCTAAACACACAAATTTGCTCGGCATAAGACACATTCTGTTACTTTGGCGCCAACTCTATTCAAATCTGTTTGTGCCAAGGGGAAAAGGCATTTGGGAAAACATGACAGAATATAAAATATCTTCATGTAGTCAAAAAGAAAAATTGCCATAACCTGTACTTTCACCCCATTAATACACTTAAAATTATTAAACACCACTTTTCAAAAAAAGGTTTATTCCCCCTCCCCTCCCCAATTTAGGAAAAAAGGTCTAATTCACTTTTTGCTTAAGTGGATAAAAATGATCATAATTACAGAACAGCCTTCTGGAATGAAGGAAGAAATTGACATTCGCCAAATTCGTGGGCCTGATGATGAAGGGCACTGGGGGAAAATGAAAATGGTGCCGCATCCCGAGCAGAGCCCAGCAGAGCCCGAGCAGAGCTCGAGCAGACCCGAGCAGATCCCGAACAGAACCCGAGCAGAGCCCGAGCAGAGCTCGAGCAGAACCCGAGCACAATCCGAGCAGAACCCGAGCAGAGCCCGAGCAGAGCCCGAGCAGAACCCGAGCAGAACCCGAGCAGAGCCCGAACAGAACCCGAGCAGAACCCGAGCAGAACCCGAGCAGACCCGAGCAGAGCCCGAGCATCCCCGCTGGAGCAGGGCGGGCGCTGCCCGGAGGCTCCGAGCGGCCGCGCCCAGGGCAGAACCGGCTCTGCCTCCTCCCTGCCCGACCTGTTCTGCGGCCCGGCCCCGCTCCTGCTCCTGCCAGCGCCCGGCACAGCCCGGGGAGGCCTCCCAATGCTCCGGGGTGATGGCTCGGATGAAACAGCTCCAAAGCTTTCCTCCTTTCCTAATCTGTGAATTAGGAATCTGTGAAGCAGCAGCAGGGTTCAGTGCCCACAGCAGCGAGCCACCATCATCATCATCATCATCCCCTGGCACGTTCAGAGCTTGCCAGGGTGTTGGGATCTCTCACTGCTCAGAGTGACCCCAAGAAAAGTTGGAAAGTCTCTTTCCCCAGCCCGGTGCTTGAAGAAGCAGTCAGGGCTCTTCATTTCTCAGTCTCAAGGTTGTTTATTGTTCCTTATCTATAAAATTCTTTCTTCTGTCCAGCTGAGGTCTCCTCAGCAAGACAGACAGAGGCACTCTGCCTGCCCCCAGGGCAGTGTTATGGCTTTATACTAAAAACTACGTGTGCAATGTTTACAATTACTTCCCAATACCTATCACCTATGTTAGACTGTGAGCTTCTACTCTAAACCAATCTGTCAGTGCCAACATCACAGCAGAAGATGGAGGCCAAGAAGAAGAAGGAGAAAGGCTGGACATGCCCAGATTCCTCCATCTTGCCCCCTGAACCCCCATACCAAAAACCCCAAAAACGACTTTTCCACCCTGTGATAACTTCACTGTTATTCTACCTAAACTGTTGTGGCTTGCTGATCTTCATACAAGGTTGGTAATTTGCTCCATGGGTCACAATCAAACCCACAGGGGCATCTTGGGCTCTGTGCCAGGGTCTCTGAGCCCCTGGCAGGGTCCTGGCCGTGCTGGACAGCCAGAGGGATGCTCTGGGTTCCCACACCACAGCACAAGTCTTGGCTGTGGAGGGAATGGGGCTGGGGCCACAATCACTGTTTTGCACTGAAAAAAACTGAGTTTTGGTGCAGATGAGTTCAGAGCAATGCCAGTACAGTCTCTGTGTTCTCATATCTGCAATGCTACCAAGCAAAGCCTGATGTCCTTGTGCAGCTAACAGAATTCAGACATGGAACATTCCAGTCACCACAGCAGGGACACCAATGCAGCAGCACATACAAGCTCCTCATCTCACAACCTCCCTGCCTGAAAAAAATGTCTCCCTTCACAGTGAAGAAGTCAAGTGCAGCAATTCCTGCACTGGCCTCTAACAAACCAGTGTCAAGAAACCTCAAAAAAAATGTAAATAGGCTTATTTATTAATTGAGTGACATGAATGAAGTCCTCTGGATTGTTTCATGTTTCTTTGGTCTCACACATGAAGTTTCCTCCATAGCAATGATCACCAGGCTGTTGGGAATAAAGGGCAGTTCTTGTCACACAGACCAACCTGCTCAGCAAAAGGAGCTCTCCTGGAGCAATGTCTATGAGGGTTCTTGAGGAAATGATTGCAGGCCTAAATCCAGTGCTGGGGGTCAGGCAGCAAGGCAGGGGCAGTGGTTCTTGACACCAGCCAAGCCCCCAGGTGACACAGGAACTCCCAGTCCATCCCATCACCTGTGGGTCAGTGCCTGTGTGAGCCCCAGAGCTGAGCTGCCCACACCCAGGTGCTGAGGGACCAGACCCAGCAAGGCCCTGATGCTCTGCTGTGGGTTCAGCTCCTCCTGGCACAGCAGAGGGACGTTCTGAAGTGGCTTTGCAGTCAAACTGCAACAGAATCTGAATATTGAACAGGAGTTTTGATGTGTATGTAGAGTGAGAAAGATTATTTTTATGTAGTTACCAGCACCTAGTGCTATTTTATGATGCAAGAAATCTAGTTATTATCCTGCAAGCTGATGAATACCTACAGTAAAGGAAAGCTTCTCTTGGTAATTTAAATCTTGCATGAGTGGAAAATAACTTTGTGACTAGTATCAATATGTTTGTAAGGTATCCAAATAAGACTGACATTATTTCATTCTGAAATGTCTAACACTGAACAGTTAAAAATAACTCTATCATGCTGCACAGCATATGCTGCTGAATATTCCCTTCTTTCAACTTTGAAGGGTCATGAACACCACAGCAATCTGTGTTTTTAAGGAACAAACAGATGAACAAATCTAATGAGGACAGGGATGTATTTGAAGGATCAGTAGAGCCACTGTCCAGAGCAGAGACCTCTGGCTAGGGTAGGGTCAAAGTTTGCAGATACAAATTGGCAGTAGGGTCAGATAAAGAAGCAGGAACTGGAGCAGAAAAGTACAATAACCACGAAGCTGTGAACACAAATGATGCCAAGGTGAATTTTAATAAAAATTTGTTTCTGCTTAGTACATGGATACAGGTCCATAAGAAAAATGTAATTATGTCCACAGAGAACAACTGATTTTTATTTCTGTTTTTCACAGTACTTGTGATGAAGTTTAAAAAAGGACTTAAGAGTGTTACAATTGCTCATAGCTTTCAGATAATCCATTTGGTAGACTCCCAATCATCAAAATTCAGATTTAATTGCAAGATACATCTGAGTTGAGATGTGACAGAAGTATAAGCCCCACTGACAAGGCAGCAGGGTTATTTGGCTGCTGCTTGGTCATGTAAAGTGCTGATTTTCTTGCCATTAAGAATTGGATGCATTTCATTTTCTGTGCTGCAGCATTAAATCAGAACGATGACTGATTAGTTGAGGCAATAAGCACCACCCTGAAGTTTACTGCTTTTGGCTGGAGAGGGTGCCAAATGATTTGGCACTGCCCTGGCCCTCTGCCATGAAAGCCTCAATCTCCTGCACGGTCCGTGGGACGCAGGTGAGCAGCTCCATGCCCGTGGCTGTCACCACGATGTCGTCCTCGATGCGCACCTGCACGGGAGCACACGGTCACCAGGGGGGCACAGATGGCATGGGCAGCACCCAGGCAGCAGCAGGGAGGGCACAGGGTGCTGCTGCAACCAGGCAGAGCATCCCACTGCGAGCAGGAATTGTCACCACCAGCACCCTGGGGCTCTGCAGGTGACACTGGCAAGGGGGTTATTTACAGACGTGAACGAGACATTGACCGTGCCTCCAGCTGTTTCATTTTTCAGCATCAGTCTCTTTACATGCTTATGACAATGGGAAGATGCCAGCAGGCTAGAAAACTTAATGTTACAACTCACTTTATAAGCTTCTTGACTAATTACGCAAAAGCATATTGATAGTAGTTCTATCCAATCACTATAAGCACACGTACTTTTGGTTAAAACAATGCTTGCTTATTTTGAATACAATACTTACTTGTAAGCTTTAACCCACAGAGCTCCATTATTAAGCTTTAACCTTCCTAATATCTTGCTAGATAAATTTTCTGTAGCTTAGAAAGCTATTCAGACAAGCATTAATACACAGACCATTGTTCTATTTGCTTTTGCTTTTTCTACAGTTTCAATAATTTTTCTGCTGACCAATCTCATGGCTGCTGCTTAGCTCTACTCACAGTTCTGCTGTCTCTAAGGCCTGCATCTTGCAGCTTTCCCAAAACCCTCTAATTTTGTGGGTTCCCACAGCAGGCTCCATTTCCCCTTGGGCCACTGGTCCCTGCCACCCTCCTGGGGTCACACAGCCTTGGGGTGACCCCAGTGTGGTTGTGGCCCTCAGGTGCCTCTGCTGCAGTGGGTACATCAAGGACAGTCTGAGCAAGGAGCTGAGCAGTGAGCTCATGCTCTGTCATCCATGGGGCCAGGAAATCTCAACCCCTGACAGCAGGAGCAGTAAAAAGAACATTCTTCCCTGGATTTACCTCCAACCTCCTTAGCACATGCCTTGCTAGGGACAGTGCCTCCTGATGCCCACAGTGTCTGCTCTCAAAGCTCTCCTGTTTCTGAGCTGAAATTCAGGCAGCTTTTCTTTGCCTTTTTTTGCACTTAAAACTTCTATTTTTTTTTTGCACTTAAAACTTCATTCTATGGGGGCAGTAAATCTCAACTCCCTGACAGCAGGAGCAGTAAAAAGAACATTCTTCCCTAGATTTACCTCCAACCTTCTTAGCTTGCCAGGGACATGGCTTGCTAGGGACAGTGCCTCTTGATGCCCAGTGTCTGCTCTCAAAGCTCTCCTGCTTCTGAGCTGAAATTCAGGTAGCTTCACTTTGCACTTAAAAATTTTCTCTAAACTCAATAAACTTTCAAAGTGAAACTCTGAACATTAAATAGCTTGTGGCTGATATTCCACACATTGAATTTTGAGTTGATGAGAAAGTCCTAAGCAGATCAGACATTTCTTTTAAAATACAATTACTAAATTTCAAATCCTGGAAGGAAAAAGCAGATCCTCTCAGTTTTTCAACTCTTGCTATTAAAATGAAAAGTGTGCTCCATTTCTATTTGTCTCTAATCTCTTCTTACCAGTAAATGTGCCTACACAGTCATTCCCATTATCTTATCAGAAAAATGTTGCTAAGTTGCTAAGCTGCAATAAAAGCAATTTTAGTAAGGTGCAAATCCAAAAGAACACAAACCCTGGGTACTCCCACCTTACAATTGCTTTAATTGTTTCTGACCTCTTGACATTTTCAACTAAAAATAAAGCTGGTTAACATTTGTACTTCTGATTGCAAAATAATCCATTTGTTCAAACAGAATGAGTCATCCAGTCCTTATTAAACTGTTTAATGATGTCTTTGCCAGATTATTTCTTTTACTTGGTATCAAGTTAAGTGTATTATAAAGCAGAATTAAATAAACAAACTCCATTGAGTTGACACATTTGTTTTGGACAGCTGTGAATTGGAAAGCTGTGAGGCTCTGTATGCTCAGTGCCTTGCTGCAGAGCAGATCAGCAACTCATGCAATGACTCTGCACTTGAACAGAATTTATCAGGATGGGCTTCTTGATTCCCTGCTTCAAATCTGACTGCTGAGCAAAACACAAGCCAGGCATTCAGCAGGAGGGCCCCACTGCATCCAAAGGCAAATCCTGCCATGTGCCTGTCCTCCCTGGGTGGGTCAGTCCCTGCCAAAATCCTGATGGTACCAGGCAAACCCTGCAGGAGTGCCAGCACCCAGGGACAGACCTGGGAAGGTGGCAAAAGCCAAAGTGTCACATTGGCAAGCTCAGCCAGGATAAATGGAGCTGGACACAGTGATGATGTGGAAAGTAAAAATGTCAGTGCAAAAGTGAGTCTGAGAGCAGGGGGAAGGCCAGACAAAGCTAGAACTGAAATTCCCCAGCTACAGTGACATATCAGCCACAATTCAGCCTCTTGATCAGTAATTAGCAAAAAACCAAGAAAAGTGCTTTGTTCTTTCCAGTTTAGTGCTTCATGACTTCACAATACCTCTGCACTCTTTGGGAGGATGGACTGACTTAAAGCAGAGCAGATGAAAGCCAGACTACAGTGGGGAAGAACAGCTGAGGCAAGGTGTCTGTCCACTGTTCTCTCTCTAGGCCACAAGAGAAAATCAGGGTGGGGAAGGAGCTGGGAAATAGGAAAGAGTCATGGAAGGACCAGGGAAAGGAAGGTCCAGTGAGGTGAGACAGGTCTGAAAAATAATGGACAAAGAGCTGGCACTGGCTAAGGAGCCGAGGGAGGGAGATCCTGGTGGAGGTGAGAAGTGAGACATCCTGAAAGCACAGAGGGGCTGCAGCTGCCAAAGGCAGGAACTGAGGGCGACCAGATGGAGGACGATGAGGGCCATGCCCTGTGACTCCTTGTATAGGAGGAGCATTGTTGGGAGGTCACACAACTGTTAGGAGATCACACAATTGTTAGGAGATCACACAATCTGTGTCACAGCCCAGCTGTGATCTGCTGTGAGAAGTGGGAGAGCCAGGACTGTCCCATCAGTCTGCTCAGCATCAGCACCTCCAAATGGGCTTTGGGATGTGGATGGAGACACACAGAACCACCGGGCCCTGGGACCACCCACCACTCCCTAGGAACATGCCCCTTCTTTCCCCAGAATCCAGTCCTTCCTCTGCTGGACAAATCTCACCTGAAATGGATGCTTGCCACAGGAGAGAAGTCAGATTTCCCATTTTCAGTGCATAATTTTTCCTTTGTCCAAAAGCAACATGAGTGCAGAGGAATAGGCTCTCAAGGGGAAGGAAATGGTTTCATTTGCTCCTTTCCTTCACACCCTCCATGCTTCACCCTGAGTTTAAACTCAGCAGCAGCAAGAAGCAGCTTCAGAGGACCTGCAAAACCTTCCCCACAGGAGAGCCTGTCATTTGGTCTTGTCTTCTGGCCAAATGGACAAAAGATGCTGGATCTCTTTGGCAAGGCTGATTGGTTTGGGGCTGCCTTTCCCAGAGGGGGACAGTGGTTATGAAACTTGCTCTCAGAGCTGTCCCTGTTTGCAGGCTCTTTGTTCATTAGTACTGCTTGTTTCAGGGCTACAGAGTGGTTTGGAGTTGGGCACTGAAGTGTGAGGCTCACTGCACACCCAGCTTTCAGGCTGCTCTGCAAAAACCCAGGGCAGGCTTCACTTTCTTAGTGTGAAATGGCAGACTTCAAAAAACCACTCCTGTAAAGATGCAGCGGCCAGGAATGCCAGGACTGCCCCAAAAATGCCTTTTTCTTATCAAGGGTAGTGGTGGCATGATCTGTCCAGCTAGACCTGATTGCACAACTGCCTGACACCAGCAACAGGCCATCATGTGGCTCCACTCAGTGGCCCCAGCTGTGTCCCAAAGCAGGGCCTGGGGGCACAGCCAAGGGCAGCACAGGAGTTAAACACCAGGGCTGCTGTCAGCCCACACAGCCTCGCACTTTGTCCTCACTTACTAATGCAGCCATGCTCCCCAGAGACTCCTGAGCTACCTTCCAAGGGAAACAGGGCTGGAGCTCTCACTAATTTCTTTTGGATGATAATATATATACGAGGTTTTGACAACCAAGAAACTCTTTTGGCCAATTAAATAATCCAGATTTGCATGATGACAGATCCCAGATGTCAAAAAAGGCAACTGATGAAATGTCCCCTTTTTAAAAAAAATCTGTTGATCATTTGTTTGATTATGGCTGTGGAAAGCAGCAACACTATCACTGCAAGACCTCAGAGTGGGAGAGTTGCCTGAAGATGACGACAGGATGTGGCCACACGTAGGACCATGCAAAGCAGACAGGCACAGGTCTGGCTGGAGGACCCTGGGTCTGTTCCTACAGAGGCAGCTGTGCAGCCAAGAGAAATTATTTCAACTCAGCCATCAATTTTCCAATAATTTTTAACAGAGCAAGCTTATCCTGAGCAGAGTTTGACTTAGGAAGCAGAGCTGCTGCACCAAACCCAGGCTGCAAAGGAAGGCATTTGCTGCTGTTCCACAGTGCCTGTGCCAAGGGGTTTGCTGTATGTGCATGGTGGGCTCTGTGCTCAGGGAATCTCATCCCATGCTGTACTCTTCTTGGCACAAGCAGGTTTCATTCACAACCAAGCCCTCATGTCAAGAGAAGCTTTATTTTAAATGTCCACATTTAAATGTTGACATTTTAATAGAAAAGGATCAATATCAGTAGGGTGAGGCCATGGATTTTATTAGATTAACTGATAGAGATGGGAAAAAAGCCTCAGGTGCCCAGTCCCTTCATCCAGGCTCAAAAAGAAACATTAAACTACAAGCAAAATACATGTTAGAAATAGCTGGTCTTACTTTAACCTAATTATGTTAATTAGAGAAGAGAAAAGGGCTAAAGAAGGTTTATAAGCACCTAGCAGTAGTTTTTGGGTTGTCTACACCTATCACTTCCCTTAGGAGAACTTTCAAAGGAAGTTAAGTATGCACATTGTGACAATTGCTTTCCCATGAAAACTTTTGGAGAAATGCTGTGTAGCATTTTTACTGTGATACAATAAACAATATTAAAAACTAGATGAGCATAACGTTTATTGCCTAGTAAACAATTTCATTTCACAATATAAATTCACCATAAACTCAGAAACAGAGCCTGATCTCCTGAAAAATAAAAATCAGGACAGACAACTTTATTGCTGTCTGAACCAAAGGTAGAAGCAGTTGTGTATCTTGCTCTTTATTTGGTTTAGCATTTATTCTGAGTAAGGGAGATACTACTGTTTTGAAACATATTGTAATAGTAGCAGATCTTCAAGTTCCTGGGCTTTGTAAATCTGTTTAATTTTTAAATGAGAAAAATCTGTAAATGAAAGTAATGCATTTACCACCCATCTGCCTTTCAGCATTTCCTCTAAGTTGCATAGTTTTCAGATATTAAGTCTAGTGCTAGTTCTACAAATCCTAGGGAAAATAAAGCCTGAACAGAGACTGAATGTGTAAGGCCAAAGAAAGACTGAATGGCTTTACTGTGTCTTTGAGAAAACATCATATGAACTGCATGAATCAGTAATCAGCTTATGAAGAATGGAAATGTCAAACCCTAAAGGGCAGCATTTGCAGTCAGCATTTCCCCTTCCCCGAGGATTCAGCTGCTTTTCCTGAGCAATGCACACAACTTCATGCACACCCCTGTATTTGCACATCTGTGTTTGTTCAGGAGCTGTGGGGCAGAGTCCAGGCAGAGCAAAGGTGCCCTGGGCCAGGCCCTGTGCCAGATCCAGTAGCAAGGGACAGCAGCCCTTGTCCCACAGGAGCTGTGACCTCGCCAAACTGGACCTTGGCTTTCCAGATGGACAACTGAACTCCATGTGACTGAAACATCCCAAAATTGGCCAGGGAAGTTTGTGAAGGACTGAGCTGTCAAGCAAAGAGTGCAGGGCTTCAGACAGGCAACATCCCCTGGGCTCCCCCTGCAGGGACCTGTCCTTGACCCAGAGGAGGTGAAAAGCCCCAGTTCATGCCCCAGAGCAGCAGGGACAGCCCCAAAGGCTGAGCTGGGCTCGAAGGTGGAAGGACTGCTGATGGACCTGCCCCAGCAGGGCACGCACACCTCACCCTGCCTCTCCTTCCCTGCTCCTCACATGGCCTCTCCTTCCCTGCTCCTCACCCTGCCTCTCCTTCCCTGCTCCTCACCCTGCCTCTCCTTCCCTGCTCCTCACACGGCCTCTCCTTCCCTGCTCCTCACCCTGCCTCTCCTTCCCTGCTCCTCACCCTGCCTCTCCTTCCCTGCTCCTCACCCTGCCTCTCCTTCCCTGCTCCTCACATGGCCTCTCCTTCCCTGCTCCTCACCCTGCCTCTCCTTCCCTGCTCCTCACCCTGCCTCTCCTTCCCTGCTCCTCACATGGCCTCTCCTTCCCTGCTCCTCACATGGCCTCTCCTTCCCTGCTCCTCACCCTGCCTCTCCTTCCCACTCTCCTCATGGCCAACTCCAGCCAGCACAAATTAGTCAATGGCTACAGCCTTGCCCTCTCTGGCACACCACAAGGGCTTTGCTTCTCAATGCAGAGACTTGTCCCAGTCAAGAAAATTATTGAAAGCCCAAAAAATACATGAATTCAAGGTGAATTTATGAAAAATCCACAAATTCCCTGTATGGACAGACTTAGAATTACAGTGGTGTTACTTCAGTGAATGTTAGTTCATTTTTGAAGTGAATTACACTAAACCAAATCAAGAACATTTTAATTAAGTGAATTACACTAAACCAAATCAAGAACATTTCTCTCTCTGCAGAGAGAAATGCACAACTTATTTCCTTTTGTAGAATGTGTTTTACACTTAAAGGAAGATTGGACTGGCTGTAGTGAACTCTTCAGCTACAACTGACACCAGTACTAGCCCCTGTACTATTAATATTTGTCAGTAAAAATACTGGGCTTTTTAAAAAAAGATTTTAAAAGATCTTTTTTTAATCCCATAGAAAGAACGTTTTCTGGCATGCTTTTGTGAGAAATACTCACTCACTCACTCTGGATAAACTAGAATGAAACATTTTGTTCATAACTGAGCACTCTACACAGCACAAATTGCATCTTCTTTTTATGCAGAATCAAGTCAGAATGGTAAAATGGAAAAACTTATTTTGATTGCTCTATAATTCATCTTTATTGAAGAATTCAGAAATATTCAGATGTATTCCAGTCTTAGATTTTATTTTCATTCTTCTCCTGGACAAAATCAAGTGACAACATCTGGCTCAGGGTATGTGTGTATTATTATTTTTTTCTCTCTAAGTAAAATGTATTGTTCACAGGGGGATCAGAGATTAAGATTTTTGCTCAATCGTTTTTGGGCTGCCCCTTCTTTTAGCAAAGTTTGTTGGCCAGCTCTCCTTACAAGTCATCATTACAGGAAGCTAAACAAAAATGAGGGAACAAAGTTTGCTTGAAATCTCTGGAACAAAAGTGCCTGATCCAGCAAGTTATTACCAAGGTAGAGATCCCAGGCTGTCCCTCCTATTCTGTGCAACCACAGGCAGAAGGTGAGCCACAGGCACAGCTCAGGCTGCAGAAATGCAGTGGGCATTCACAGAAATTTGGGAAAAATGTGGGCTTTGCTGAGCAATTTCAGGGAAAGCTCACCAGGAATCAATTCAATTGCTGAAAAACTCTCACAGTGCGTTTACATGGAAAATGGAGACAGCTAAACCTGTTTCCATTGCAGTGTGAAGGTACACAAGCACATCACAGTGTTCTTTAAAAATACATTTCAGTGTGTGCTGTCACACAGAATGTGCTCACAGTGAGAAAATGCAGAATTAGCTGCCTTTTGCTCACCAGTACCTCAGCTGTCTGGCTGGCAAATCTTGATAAAGAAACAACCCAGAGACAGATAATGTCCCAGAGCTCAGCAGTGAATTAAATAGCAGCAAGGGTAAAGTCCTGTGTCTCTCAACAAGGCTGCACCCACACCATGGGTGGCTGCCCTGGAGCCTGGCTGGCTCACATGACTGGGGACAGCACACACAACTTTCCTGTCAGGGCTGGTGGCTCCAAGGCAGCTCAGACCAAAGTGCTACAGTGATCACCCTCTCAAGGCTGGGGTACAGGGATAAATCAGTCAATGGCAGCAGCAGACAACTCCTAATGAGTGAATTAGGAAAATTCCTAATGAGTGAATTTTCCTACCAGAAACTCACCACCACTGCAGTGACTGCTGGCTGCACTGAGACTTGGCAGAAGAGCCAGGGGAGGATGGGGCACGGCAGCTGCCTGCTCTATCTCTGTGCAGGAACAATGTGGCACCCTACAAAGGCTTGTCCTGCTGAAATAAAAGCCCACTGGAAGCACTGCAGCTGCTGAAAGCTCTGTGAGGGTGGTGGCTTTGAATGGGAAACGTGCCCTGGACAGCATGCACAGCCAAGGCCCCTCCACTTGCCCAGCAGCTGCTGCTGGAATGATTGCCCAGATCACCTCTACCTCCCCTGGCCAATGCTCCTGTGCCCACTGAGCCTGTCACACTGAGCATGGGGGCTCTGGAACCCCATCAGCCATTCTGCTGGAAACAGGGAAGGCTCCCACAAAGCACAGGTTTCATGCCATTCTGTCAATAATCCTGTAAGAGCAATTATTGCTGTTTTCATCTACCTAAACTGCATCTTCTGCCCCAGCACTGGACTGTGCTGCTGACAAGGAAGCCAACTCTGTACTACAGAACTCAGTCTCATATTTCATAACATACATGTTTCACACACTAGACAAAACACTTACCTGGCAAGCCACTGTATGGTGCTGGCAGAGAGTATTTCAGTCAATGGGAAAATATGGGTCTATCATTAATCACTAGTAAAAAACCACATTAAAAATTAGAATAAAACCCCTCAGTTTGTCTGCAGAGTCAAATGGCCGGAATGACTCAAGGTGCTGCTTCAGGAACAGCTCTATGTGCAGTACATTACAACACCCAAAAGCTGTAAGGCTTTTGGGGGTTGTAAGAAGTCCCAAAAGTTGTAAGAAGTCTCAAAAGTTGTAAGAAGTCCCAAAAGCTGTAAGTCCCAAAAGACTTCTGCTCGGATACATGGTAAGGACGAACAGAGAGAATACCAATTAAGGAGACCATGTGCCAAGCATACTCACCCCGCCGAAGGCCCTGAAGCGCTGCAGGACGTCCCTGTTGATGAAGCAGGCCCGGGCAGGGTCGTGCAGGGCCTGTTCCAGGAGGGGCTGGATGAAGTAGATGCCCGGCTCGATGGTGAGCACCATGCCCGGCTGCAGGCGGCGCGCCGTGCGCAGGCTGCACAGCCCCGGCTCCTCCGCGCGCTCCACGCCCTGCCACACACACACACACACACTGTCACCTTTCTCCTCACACAGCAATCTGCCCAAAAATATCTCTAGGATTCACATTCTCTGAGCCTCAGATGATGATCAAAACAATTCTTATTTGCTGTGCCTGTGTTGTGCCAAAGTAGAATGCAATATGGAGATTGTTTACCCAAAGTGATGGTGTTTTGTTTCCTTGGCTGTCACAGACATGTTTTATGGAAAATCCTTCCATTAGGATTTTTTCTCCTGAGAAGCTGAGAGGCCTCAGGAACAAAATGGAAACAATGGTTATCTGCTGCTGTGGAATGCAACAGGTGCATCTGTGATTGGTCTCAGGTGGTTGTTTTTAATTAATGGCCAATCACAATCAGCTGTCTCGGACTGTCTGGTCAGTCACAAGATTTCCTTTTCCTTTTTCCTTCCCTTCCCTTCCCTTCCCTTCCCTTCCCTTCCCTTCCCTTCCCTTCCCTTCCCTTCCCTTCCCTTCCCTTCCCTTCCCTTCCCTTCCCTTCCCTTCCCTTCTGAAGAAATCCTTTCTTCGATTCTTTTAGTATAGTTTTGTTCTATCATTTTCTTTTAATATAATATGTATCATAAAATAATAAATCAGCCATATGAAACATGGAGTCATGATTCTCATCTCTTCCCTCATCCTGGGACCCCTGTGAACAGCACCACATTTGGCCTGTCAGGGCCAGGTGTGTGTGTGTGGGTCAGGACTGTGGGCTGACAGCCACAAGATTCTGTGCAGTTGAGTGTTTGGCAGATTCACTTTAGATGTAATCTAATATAATATAGAATAATACAGTATAATTAATTAGCCTTCTGATAAGATGGAGTCAGATGCATCATTCTCTCCCCTCACTGGAGAGAATGGGTTGGGTCTCTCCCCAACCCACTCTCACAGACAGCAACACATGGAGCACCTTACAGCAAGCCCTCCTGTGCTGACTGCTCCATAAGACACACAAAATATAAAAAATAATCACAAAGGACTGAAATTAGCTATGCAATTACCTCCCTCCCATCAGCCCTCATTTAGCTTTCACACAGAGTGATGAGCAGATTTCAGCTCAATGCCCCAACTGTTTTTTGCACCACAGAAATCTTGGCTTTGGATATGCTTGGTACTGTTACTTGTTGCCCTGTTCTAAGTTCTTCTAAGCCTTATGATGTTTACATTCCTGTAATGAAGTTTCTCACGCACTTTTATGTAAATAATTATTGTTTTACATTCTTTTCTGGAGGAGGAGAAATTTGATGGACTGTTGGTTTGTCCAGTGTCATTGGAGAGGTGGCACTGTCACCCTCCAATCCACTGTCACTTTTGAAAGCCTATAAATGTTGGAGTCAGAAAATAAACTTCCCTTTTTTTTTACCTTGGAGGTTCCAGCGTGTGTGTAGTTTTATTTCATGTCCTATAGCAACTGTATTACAAAGCAAAAATAATTCCTTGCACTGTTCCTTGCCCTACCCTCCCTTGGAAGGTATGGTATTGTAAGTGACATGCAAATCTTGAAATGCCCCTGCCACGTCATGGCTGAAACAGCTGAACTATGCAGCAGAGAACAATTTCTCTTCAAGGATATGCAAATACTCCTTCTCACCAAATGTTATTAAAATTACACATTTATGATCTGGATTCAGGAGCAATGAGTCTACACATGACCTCATAAAAGCAGCCCATTTAAACTAAACTTTTGTCAGATTCAGACTTTCAGGCAACATGGTGCTGATTAGTATTATTAAAAGTTAAGTCAAAACAAGTCTGAACTAGCAAAATATTCTCTCCTTCCCAAAAGCTGGTAAAATAAAATGATATATGAGGACGTGCTTAGTCAAGGAATTAGAAACACTGCAAGGACTAGTTCTGGGTATTCATTTTCTTCCCCCCAAATGTGCCAGGTATTGCATTATCAGAATAAACATATCTCAATCCCATTAGCTGTTTGAAAATTCTTTGCAATGGTAGCAAAATTTCCCCAACAAACTATCGTAATGACCTGTGAACAGCTCACAGGCCCAGCAGCTCTCAATCCTGCTCACACTGCTCAAGAACCTTCTCTGCTTTAGCCAGCACATCAGAGGTTAACACTTCTGTGAGACCACAGCAACATTTCTCTGGTTTCCACACAGCTTTCCTGAGCCTTGCTTCTGCCCAAAGCCACGATGATGCTTTTGTTCCCTTTGCAGAGCTTATTCTCTTCCAGCATCTTGCAGTAGCCAAGATTTCTAGAGTTGACCAGCCTGGACATTTCTAGAGTTGACCAGCCTGGACACAGATTTTGCCCATTTTGACAGTGTGTTCCATGTGTTTTATGGCATATGTTTGATTTGAACTTTGCAGAGCACTATGTATTACACCAAAATAAGAAAACATGGTTTTGTTTTACTGAGCCTAGGAAACAAGAATACTGTAATATTAAGCAAGGCATTTTGAATTTGTACTCTTATCAAAACTCAAAGAAAATCAATATATTTCTAAACTTGAAACAATAACTGCACTGAAATGGAGCCATTTTTTCTCTCATACTGCCCTTTGGGGTTTGGCATTTCACACATTCATTGTAATGTGTAAAGGAAATGAGGGCATCCAATCTTGTGGATTAATCTCTCCATGAGCTGTAAACAATTAGATTAGTGTCTGGACCTTTTGGTGCCTGGCCAACTATCTATCTGCTACTTCACAACAAACAACCCAGATCTGGCTTTTAAGTACACTTCTCAATTCTGCTTGCAAACGCCTTTTCCAAGGCAGTCAATCCAAGACAGATGCTAGAAAGACAAATGCAGAGCGAGGCAAACAATCGCAAACATCCTCTGAAGGCAGCCCTGGCACAGCATCCAGATTTTTTTGCCTTTCCTTAAAATAAATGGTGTTTAACATCATGGGTGACAATAAAGCCTCAGCAGCCCCCTTTATTTACCTCTGTACAGCTGCTAAAGCAATGGTAGGCATTTTCTCTAGACTGCTAGCTGTGTGATCCTGATTTTAACTCTTCCTCCAAGGAGCTAACAGCAGCAAGACCCAAGATACACATTTGGAAACATCTCAGCAATGCAGGGAGACTTCCCAAGGCACCTGAATATTGCTGCTCATCCAAAAATAAAATTCTAACTTCTCTGGAAGGAATTCACAAAGTCTTTTTGCTATTTCCCCCATCCTGTCTCAGCCCTGGGTTGTGTGGCTCTGGGTTTCATCTCCAGGTGTTTGGATTCTGCAGGTGCAGCTCTATCCCTACCATGAAAGCATCTCTAGAGGGCCTCCAAAGGAAGGGGAACACTGCTCAGCTTTCCAGAGCTGGAAAACAAGCAGGACAACAGTGGGTGGGCTTGTCCCTTTGAACAGAGACCAGGAGATGTGTGGAATGGCTGCAGAGAGACAGGTTCTGGCTGTGCCTGTATGTGCCCACTCACTCTGAGCAGAGGACAGCATCAGCCCAATTTGCGGTGAGGCTGAAGGACAAAATGAGCTGGCACAGGAAATAAGCAGAGAGGGGCCATGACCAAGCTGAGTGCATGACAAAGTCCCTTCTTTTGAGAGCAGTGCTGGATTAAACACAGATCTGACTGGCTTCAGCCTCCCAAGTGCCATCTGATCTCTGGGCACTCGTGACCACCTTGGAAGCCACCACACCCATCAGGTCCAGGGCTGACAGCTCTCACTCTGCTGTGGTTTTTATGAAAAGTAGGATGAACTCAGGACCTTTCTTAATGACTGAAACACCACAATCCCCAAACAGAAGATGACAGTCTGAAACAAGATTTGCCATTTCTCATCAAGTCAAGCTCTCTTGGGAGCAAAGCCCGACAGGGCAACCTCACACTGTCATCCATCAGTAGGACTCTCCTGCCATTAAAGGATTTCCTTCTTTGTGAGGAGGAACCTTCCCTACATCTCACAGCTGAACAGCTCAAGCTTTGTTTTCAACAATGCCATGATGTTTTTTTGCAGTAAGAAGAAATAAAGAGTGAAAAAGTGAGTGTTGGTACAGCAGCTGTGTGGGTACCTGTTCCTTATCCCCATTATATCCTGCAGGCCTGGCCACTGAGCAGCACCCTTGTCACAGTGCTGCACAGACAGAAAGTATAAGCTGATAATTTACCCCCCAAAAATGTACAGAATAGTCTAGAAAATATTAATGCCTAGGCATCTAAAAGGAGACTTGCAGTTATATTCTGTGAAAATTAAATTTTGTATTTATTCTCCTTGTATATTGCAACAGACAGTATCTGAAATTGTTTTCTAAGACTGACTTTATTTGGAGTTCACATCTAAATCTGATCACATTTTAAGATTGAGACACTCCTCCCTCAGTAAGCACAGATGTATGACACTGTCATTTGTGACTGTACTCCTGCCAAGAACATTGGATTCGAATTAATGGTTCATCTAAGGTAACAAAAACCAGCAGGGCTAAGCAATAAGGACTGTCAAGGGAACCAGAGAATTATTATGTAAACTGATTTTATTACTATGTAAGCAAAATAAAAGTTCAAATTAAGTGTACAGTAATTCAAAATATTACTATTTTTGGAATGCGCAGGGAATTAGGAAGTATGCAAATCTGCCTATTTCCCAGAAAAAGGGCTGTGGAAGACCAGAATTTGCAATATCCCCAGAATATCTCAGTATAAAGATGAACCACTGCTTGCTCCTAAGCAACTCAATAGTTAATATGTTGCTTTTTCCATGGAAGAGCTCCACTGTGTATCATGCTGGATCTTGCAGAGACAGCTCCAGGCCCACTCCTGGGTTTGTTTTTGGAGCAGCACAGAAGAAAACCACAGGTGATGTCCCTGTGCTCACCCAGCAGCTGGAGATGCACAAGTGCAGAGACCTGCAAGGGCACCCTGCCTGCCAAACCAGGGGCTGCACGTTGGCATCGCCCAAAGTTTCCTCAAGCCAGTGGTGGCACAAACCCCAGCCACGGCCCAGAACACCTGAGGTACTCATAAATGCAAATACTGAACCACAGTAAAAGGCTCATTAGTGACACAATCTAGTTTCACATTCTCTTTTTCCAGCTAAATCATCACAGAACTTTTTGGAGCCTGACAGACTGTCCCAGTTGGAACACATCCAGTACAGTGAAGTCCAAACCACTTTACCAAGCTAAGTGCAATCAAGTATTTAAATTAATCAGAATACTAACATTACATTTAGATAATATGAAATGAGCACCAAAGTGAAATCTCAGCTCTTTTACTCTTCCCTATTCTCCCAGTGCACATACCTAACTTCTAATTAGCTCATTTAATGTAAAAAGAGCAGAGCTCTGTGCAGCCAGGAAAAGAAAAGTCTCCAATTCCATTTCACGTGTCTCCTGGTCCCTTCCCCAAGCCCTTGTTTCACTTGCTGAGTGTTCCTAATGAAGATTAGTTGATTCAATCTGTGCCTTTGCTGCCTGTGGCACCTGCAGGAACTGCTGGCAGGGCTGCCTTTGAAATCAGCAGCAGGTTACAGGAGAAGGGGCCCCAAGCACCCAGATCACTCCTGGCATTTGCAAATCAAAGCTCCCACTTCTGCAGGAGAATCTAATTACTGGCTGGAGCTTTTGGGACACAGCTCAAAGTTAATATTGGGGGAATAGAGGACACATTTAACTCTCTGCTTTACTTGAAGTGTTTTCTTCTTTTTCTAAGTATTAACTGTGGTATCAGTTTAAGTTACCTGATAACTCTCCTGTTATTGCAGGGAATGAGGAAAAATCATCTGCCACTTATTTGAGGCACTGCTGCCTCATGATTCAGCTGGAGCTGGATTTCAATCCAGCATTACAGCGTGGTTCTGAGCAGAACTCCCCATATAATTTTTGCTTTCTGATCCCTGATGTTACCAAGCTCCAGTGCTATCATAATGGAAATAACAAAACATATAGACTGTGGTTTTGTAATTTTTCTCTTTCTTTAGAACCTAAGTTTGAGAAAAAAAGAGATAGCAAATAGTAAAAATCACCAGGTTGACAACCACAGCATTAACCTGGAAGAAGAGGAGAGTATTTAGAATAATTTATAAGAGTTTTATAAGAAATAAGAGAAAGGATTGCAAAAGCTACCAAGAGCACTGTTTCAGAATGAAACCAATAACAAGCACTATTTAAAATCTAATGAACAAATTTCTTGTGACACACAGGAAGCAGACATAAGCAATAGCCTTAAAAGAAAGGTTTTGTCTTTTGTGATCTTTAGATACCATGAGTGAAAATTGCATAGCAAAAACCCCACAGTACACCAATGATACCTTACTTTTTTCATGCAATTGAAAGCAGAGCTCTACTGTTTTGTTTTTTCTCCTCCTACTGCACATTGAATAAATTGTTCAAAAACACACAAGCTCCATTAGTTGCTGCTAAAATGTCAGAAATATCTGGACAATAAATATTCAGATAAAAACTCTGTTAGCACACAAAGTCTTTTGCAACAAACTTCAGTAAGTCAGAGAAACATAAGCTACTATCTCCATCACAAAAAATGAAACAGAACTAATGAAACCCAAACCAAGCAACTAAAAACCTCAAATCCTTAACACCTTTTTTCTCAGTGGAGGAGGGAACTCTGTGGTATGACAGGGCATGTCTGCATCATGATGGTGTTTGACCCAGCAGGTAGCAATATAGGCACCATGGATTTCAGTGCTGCTCTGCATGGAAAGGCAGTTTCCACTCATCTGCTTCCTTCCTGCATGCTGCCTGCTCAGTATGTACAGTTTTGCTATGCAGGAATTCAAAGAAACAAAACAAACAAATAAACAAACAAACAAAGGATTCCAGGGGGTACCATGAAGCAGAAGCAGCGAGTTTTTTCTCCTAATCTTTGCCCAAGGTGTACAATCACTTGCAAGAACAAACCCAAAAGTTAAACCTAATGAAATGTCCTTTTACTCTTTGTAAAGACACCCTAAGTGCCTTCCATACAGGTTGTTTCATGTTTGCAGGTCCTGGGTAACCAAGGCTTTGCAAGGTTATGGCAAATGAAGCAATTTGCAGCACCAGGGCCCTGCACAACAGCTTTAGGCTTCTTGGTAAATTCACTTCATCCTCTGATTCTTAAAGGAAAAAACATTAATGCATCATTTGCAATGCTAACCACAAAAAAATGAAATCTTCTGCTTCAACATAAAGTCGGATACATAAGGAAAATAATTTTTGCCAGAACAAGATTATTCCTGTATTCTCCAGTACTTAAATTCCCAGTCAGTCATCTGGGAGCAAGCTTTCTGTTAAAGGCAGACACAGCTTGTGCACAGCAGAGATGTTCCCCAAGCATGCACAGTGATGGAAGGATGTGGGTAACTCCAAAACACACTTCCAAACATAATTTGTGATGCAGAATAGCAACAAAAGGATCAGCTTTTCATGATAATTGAATTAAAAATTAAAACTAAGGTAAATCTTATAATTTTAAAAAACAAAATGAAATTAAACTCTTAATTCATAAGATGTGAAAATCACAGTAGTTATTAACCTAACTTAAATTAACTGGCTTATTATTATAGAAAGTCATCAAATGTACTTAGTGTTCTTTAGAGCCTTATAGTCAATTAATATAGCATGAAATTGAATCAACTCAGGCATCTAGAGACACAGAACCTAGATTTAAATGAAAACTTCAGCCTCATCTACCTCAGGGCCTGAAAATTTGGGGCCACCTACCACATTTTCTTCATTGCAACATGCACAAACCCTCATTTATATCCCATATCGAATTTACCCAGAAACAACTGAAAGAATGCAAGAAAACCATCTCCATGATTAAATTTTACAGCAGAAACTAGGCCCAGTGGGGTTTTCACCCTTTGAAGCAAGCTCAGTCTGACTGAGGGCCAGATTTTCTGAAGTGATTAGTACCACTGGGGCTGAGTTTCCAGCAGTGCCTGAGCTGCAGTCAGACCCTCAGAAGGAACAGGCGGATTTTCAAAGCGGAACGCGGCGCTCGGCTTCCCATGAGGAACACCACGGTCCCCAGGGAGCTCCTGCTGCTCAGCCCTCCTGAAAACCAGCACCTTCACTTGTGTGCTGCACTGGGAAACACTGTGCTCACACCACTGTGAATGTGCTGTCCTAAAATAAAATTGCCAAGACTCATTCATGGCTGGCAAACTGCGCGGTGCTCGGTTGTCTCGAGGAACATCGCGGTGCCCAGCAGGAGACATGATCCCCAGGGAGCTCCTGACAACTCAGCCCTCCTGAAAACCAGCACCTTTAGTTGTGTGCTTCACTGTGAACCATTGTGCTCACACTCCTATGAACATGCTGCCCTAAAATAAGATTGCCAAGACACGTTCATTGTTGGCAAAACACACGGCACTTGGTTTCCCCAAGGAATGCCGCAGTGCCCGGGGAGCTCCTGGTGCTCAGCCCTCCTGAAAACCAGCACCTTTACCTACATCCTTCACTGGGAAACACTGTGCTCACACTCCTGTGAACATGCTCTCCTAAAATAAGGTTGCCAAGACTCATTCATGGCTGGCAGAACACATGGCACTTGGTTTCCCTAAGGAATGCCACAGTGCCCGGCAGGAGACACGGTGTCCAGGGAGCTCCTGCTGCTCAGCCCTCCTGAAAACCAGCACCTTCACTTGCATCCTTTAGTGGGAAACACTGGTGCTCACAGTCCTGTGAACATGCTCTCCTAAAATAAGGTTGCCAAAACATGTTCATGGCTGGCAAAATGCGCAGTGCTTGGTTGTCTCGAGGAACGCCGTGGTGCCCAGCAGGAGACACAGTGCCCAGGGAGCTTCTGCCTGCTCAGCCCTCCTGAAAACCAGCAAATTTACTTGCATCTTTCAGTGGGAAACACTGTGCTCACACTCCTGTGAGTGTGCTGTCCTAAAATAGGGTTGTCAAAATATGTTCATCGCTGGCAAAATGTGTGGCACTCTGTTTCCCCAAGGAACGTCCCAGTGCCCAGGGAGCTCCTGGTGCTCAGCTCTCCTGAAAACCAGCACCTTCACTGGGAAACACTGTGCTCACACCAATGTGAACATGTTGTCCTAAATAAGGTTGCCAAGACATGTTCATGGCTGGCAAAATGTGCAATGCTCAGTTTCCCCAAGGAAAGCCACAGTCCCCAGGGAGTTGCTGGTGCTCAGCCCTCCTGAAAACCAGCACCTTCATTTGTGTGCTCCTCTGTGAAACACTGTGCTCACACTCCTGTGAACGTGCTGTCCTCAAATAAGGTTGCCAAGACACGTTCGTTGCTGGCCAAAACCAGTTGTTCTTTATCACAGCAAAAAATAGGAAGGGGAAATGTTATATTTTCTAATATCCCAGAGTGTACTTTGCAGAAAATCTGCAAGTATTTACAATTTTTGTCAAAGAAGAAGAAACTGCTTGTTCAATGCTGCATGCGAAAGCAGCTTACTGGAAAAGATGAAAACTTATTATTGCCAATTTTGAAAAAAGAAATCTTTGGCTACCAATGAATAACTAATCTAAGCTAACAATGTCTGGAAATAGTTTTTTTGGAACACACAAAACTTTCTGACGGATAAAAATTAGGAAATTAACGTTTATTGTATTATTTCAAATGTAACTGTTTACACTTGAGGAAAATAATGGAATAATATCCACTTGGAAAGTTTTTATTTTTAAAAAATCGTTTGTAATACTCCCAGAAATTCCCTCGGCCAAAAGCAAAGAAGTTGCTTTTTAACCAGCTAGAAAAAAGGACATGATACTACAGGCATGGGCTCAGTGTACAATAAACACCAAAATGGCTTTATAAAAACCTTTGTGAAGATCTTGCTAGCTGGTAAACATTTAAAATGCACCACAAATCACTCCAGAGTGTACTAGATGTCTTCAAAATGTGCTTTTCCATGAAACAATGAGGCGTGGAGACTAAGCCTTCTCCCATGTAATACAGACACGTCCCACACTTGCAGGAAAGGTGCTCAGCTGCTTGTGTTCAGATGAATTTGGGCAGAACCACATCCCCTGAACGCCCCCTGCATCCCTCCAGGGCTCCCCTGCCCTGGCAGGGACCAGGCTCCCATGGGGACAGCCCAGAGAGGCTGGTGCAGCTCCCTCCCAGCAAACTGAGTGCAGTGTCCTTCCCACACCAGGTACCTCACCTCAGTCACAGGGACTCCTGCTTTGGGTCACAGAGAAGTGAAGGGGCTACCAGAGGTGAGATTCATGCCACACACAGAGTTTAAAGGAATTGCTCTTCTGCACAACCCAGAACTCGTAATTTTTCAAAGTGATGCCATACACTCATCCATGAGCACTTTTATATGCAAATACAGAACATTAGCTATTTGTTCATGAGCTTTCATACATGCTTCATATTCAAGCAATTTGCTATTTAGGATTAGATTTTGAAAGTAAATTAGCCATGCAAGCATTCTTCATGTAAGAATGCAGTTGCATGCCAACACAAACAAACAAACAATTTCAGTATTTGCAGATATAAAATTCTGTGTAGAGCTCTGGCATTTTTACACACAGTAAATACAAAACTGGAGAGCCTAACTCATTTGACAATACAGTCCCTATTTCCATTTTTATCTGTAACAGGCTGCCCTTTCAAAATTGTGGAGAGATCAGTTTGCTTTCAAAAAATGACCCTTAAATTATATAAAACAACATACAATAACAATTATAAATTCAGTTGTATGAAAACAAAATCTATTGTCAAAAAAAGATTTCGTATTTTATGTTATACTACTGAAATCTGCTGAGAGATGGAAGGTGTACAGGGTCCATTGCTTCAGACTCACTCAAAATCAGTTCTAGAAATCTCCCTTGACAGTAAGGTACTTGCTCTAACCTCAAAGAATACAGTTTTTAGGCAAAACCAAGAAGAGTACTTTGCACTCTCAGAATTCTACTCACTTGTTCCTAAAATTTAGTTATCTCTTCACCCTACCAAGTCTTGAACACATGCTCCTGTTTGTTAAGTCCATTAAATTCAGAGAGGTTATTCACAATACAAGTGAAAACAATCTAAGCAAAGGCATGCAGCAGCAGGGTCCTGGATTCTAAAGTTTATGAACTCTCCAAGTAACCACAGTCCCTGTGCTTTGCTGGATGTCTCTGCTTGTGCACAGAGAATGCACTCGGGAGGAACAAAGGGACAAGCATCCATCCTCTCTGTATCAGCTAGTGCAGAAACCTTAACATCAGAATAGCACTGATTTTGATCTTTGTTTGCTTTTTATTACATGTAAGTTTATTAGCTGATGCTAATACATCATTATCACAGTATTGTATCTCAACTATAATTACATTGTGAATGCAATAAGTATCCTCAAATATTACATACTGTTTCTCCCCTGCCTGCAAAACTGAACCAGCAATAGCAGCTGTTAGGTAGCCAGGTCACCCAACATGACCAAACACCAAAATATGCTTCAACTTTACCTGTGGAGTTCCTTCTTTCTTTTGCAAATTCTTGCAAAAGAACAGCTTACATATGAGAGGAGAAAAATGATCCATTTTTGTGCTGTATTACTGAAAATCCTTAAATAGTTAGCCTCAAACAACCACAACCTAACACAAACACAATCCTTCTGAAATCGTTCCAAAGCTGCTGCAAACTTCCTCTATTCAAACATTAAGTACAATTTGCCTTAGAGATTTTATTCTTTTAGTTATCACTGCAGACCTACTGCCATTAATTGGTTACAGAATTTTACCTATTCTGCTTTCAGATCATAGTCATGAACCAGCAAATTAATTCAAGGAAAAAAACAATCTTTCTGTGTTTTCTGCAGCAACTCAGAATACAAGAGGTTATGTCTTCACATTTGCAAAGACTGGAAGACTTGATGGAGTTTTTTCTTGCTACATCCTCACTGGTGCCCATGCTGATGCAGGACAGCAAAGCTCAACACAGGGCTCTGAGCTTTGATGAGATTGTTTCCATGTGACACAGCCACTGGGATTGACTGCCCAGGTACAGCAGGGCTCCTGCAGCTGCCTCACACTGCAATGGAGCAGGTGAATCTGGCCAACACAGGGCTCAGGAGATGCTGTGCCACAGCACAGGGTACTTGGGTGGTGCCTGTCACAGCAGTGACTCATGAGGAACAACACAGTGCATGTAGAAACTGAACAGGTTAACAATGCCCAAAGAGCACCATCAGTTGACTTGTCCACATAAACAATTTATATTTCAATGAGCCAATGAAATAATAGATTTTTTTCAATGAACTAATGAATTAATAGATTTTTTTAAATGAACTAATAGATTTCCTTAGAGTAAACTGCATAAAATACCACATCTTAAAAAAAAAGGAGATACTTAAATGCAAATCTGCTGTAGCTCTGAGAAGGTGCAGTTGGGTAACCAGACAGAGAGTATGAGCAGTGCTGATGGAAGTGAAGGGTTAATGTGCAGGGGAGTTGAGCATGGACTAGCACTAACCTCTGGGTAGCCTCCAACATCATGCACGTCGATTCCAAGGAGATGTCCAAGCCCGTGTGGCATAAATACTGCACCCAGATGAACCTTCACCATGTCATCCACACTGCCTTGCAGAATGCCAATTCTGGTCAGCTCCTCCAGATGGACTCTGTCAGCCAGACGGTGCATATCAGGCCAGGCCACCCCTTGGAGAGCACAAACAGGCAGCTCAGTTAACTATTGCTACAAGATTTTAACAGCAGCTTTCAAAAAACAGATGTAACACATGTGCCCTTTGTTTATATAAAAAACAAAGGTGGAAAGAGCAACTGCATTTTCACAAAAAACACTTTAAACAAGACAAAACTATTTTAAGATGTCTGTGAAGTACAGAAAAATACAAACAAGAGAAACAGCAGCACCTTCCCATCCAGAGCCATATGAAAAATGTTAATACAATGGATCTAAGCATGTCCACACAGATGGAAATGCATCCCTGAGTCTCCTATAAGAATGTCAACTATAGATTGCAGTTTTTTAAAATGCAGAGAATAGAACATTACCATCCTTTTATTTTCAAGAATGACCATCCCCATTTAGAACATCTGACATGGACACTGCTTTTCTACGTACATTGAAGATTTAAAGCCCACATCTTTCTGGCAAAGACACTCTCCAGAAATTAATGATTCCCTTGTGTTAATGGGCTGTGTAAAACACAACTCCTCTAATACATGTACTGAACTAGCATTACAAAATACTGTTGTTTGACTAGAGACAGAGTGCCAGGATACATTAGGTTGCTATTATTTTGGTATAGGATACAATTTTGTTTGACAAACTGCTGGGGAGAGGAGGGAGGAAGAAAGCAGCTCTTTTGTTAGTAACAAAGTACTGTCCTAATTAGTTCACCATGGCATTGAGTCATCATCAACAGAGCAGCAGTTGCAGAGTCAAGACAACTAGGGCTAAGGTACAGTTGAAGAATATTTTCCTTGTTCAATTTTGGCATGATTAAACAAGTAAGAACTGAGCAATTTTTAAGGCCAAACTCCCACCAAGTTCCATTTGCTTTAATCCAGTTAAACATGCAGCTCTAGGGTCTTGTGAAGATAAATGTCATCTCTTAATTACATTATCACTTTTTGCTGAAAGTACTGAGGCTTCAAAGTCAGAAATAAAATCATCCTATGGGAGTGCTTGGAGAAAGCACTCAGCTGTCTTTGTGGCTCTGATAGAAAGATCAGAATCAAACTGAGCTGCAAGTGGCAGACAAACAGACAAACCCTTGGTTGCTACTTCCTCACAAAAGCCAGCAGTGCCCAGGTGTGTGATGCTCACCCACAGAATGTGTGCGGTCTTCCTGCTCAAAATGTGGTATTTTTATGGCTTCCTTACTTTAAAAAGGAATTTAGATTTTTCATTCTATATGAACCAATACAACTATAACCAGCTGTCCTCTGCCAACTGTTCAACATACTATATAAATATTTCTCTTTCTGAATATGGAGTGTATTGCAATTTTCACTTCTCTAGATTCACCTGTGTTTCACAGTTCTCTCATATTAGGTTCCACTTTATTGAATGATAAATTAAAATCACTACAATCCCTCACATCAATATTACACATATCACACTAAAAGTATTACTGAATCACAGTTGTTTTCCTGTTTATTTTATAGCTGTGAAAATACAGAATTTCTATGTCTAAGTCGAGGTTCAGCTTTTGCAGTTTGCAGCTAACCCCAACTTCTCTAAAAGTGTTCAATCTTCTTTCTGAGGACACTAGATGCTCTTTCAAGATCTCCCCATGATTTCTTAGCTGAGAATTACCACAAGTCACCTATTTTCACCACCATAACTGCAAAGCCACATGTAACAACATCTGACCCTGGTCAACTGCTTGAAGCCTCACCCTCTCTTGTTAAAAATGAAGGTCAGAACTCCATGGCTGGAAGACAAAACACAGCCATTCCCTGGGTGCTCTGGAGCAGGCTGAGCTGTCTGAGAGGAGTGGAGCTGAGGTATCTGCTGTTTGCAGCTCAGCTTCCCTCTGCAGCTCTGCTGGTCTCAATCCAAACCCACAGACTCCACTCAAAGTGACACAGTCACCTTTATCAAACTGAGCAAGAGATACAAAAGGAGATAGAAATATCAAACTGATCAGAAATAAAACCACCAAAGCCACATTTCTATTTGTGTGCAGAAGTTTAACAGACATTAACAAATTAATGGCACTATCGCCCTAACTCTAAAGTCTGCCATGGTTGTAAATCCTGAGTATTTCCAGGACTGAGCAAATCCATTAGAACTCCTTCTTCCCTTGTCCCTACCTTTTTCTTTTTCTCTCATTGTCTGAAAGTGCAAATACTTCTCTCCTTCTTCCTTCTTAATTCTCCATCTGTTTTGGTTTTTATTCATCTTATCTGCTCCATTAGAGACTGAGGACAACAAAAAGCTCTAATGTGAAATAAATAATGAGGCTGGATGGAAAATCTGCAGCTTTGGGCTCTCTCTTGGAGCCAGGGTGGTGCTTCAGACAGAGCCCAGCAAAATGGCTCTGGAGCACTCTTTTATCATCCAGCCAGAGCCACGAGCTTTGCTAGAGATATGAAACATGTCAGCTCCAGTTGTGTCCCCCATGCTGCTGGAGCTGCAGACAGCACTGGGGCAGCTCTGGGCACAGGGAAATTAAACCTCTGCTGGAGGCACCCTGCTAAATAATACAAATAAATAGGTATTCAAATAGTCTTAATTAAAAAGAAAGGGTTTATAGATAGATTGCACTTTCTGTTCTATTGTCTGGTTTCATGCTTTATTCTATTATGACTATGGGGTGGTGGCCACCTCCCTCCAGGACACTTAACCTACAAGCCCTGGATAAAAATCTCATATACAGACTGTTACTTGAGTGCTAAGACAAAATAGGAAGATATTCTGAGCTGACCAGATACAGTGAAATAAGTGGAGTGATTTTTGGTCTTCACTTAAAAAATGGTGATATCCTTGTCTTGTTTGATAGGAGAGGATTCCCATCGTGCAGGGAATAAACTTTAATAATAAGGTTCAAACAGATTTCTTAAACAGGTAATTTGACAAAGAAAGAGGATATAAATGCAAATCTTCAAACATTTCCTACTGCCTTTGTAATATTAAAAACATTAATTTTGTGAAGAGAAAGAACTGTTTTACAGTACTAAGGCAACTACTTAAAAGTATAGGAAAAATCCACTGAAAAAAGTAACAACCATAATTTAAGAAAGATGTCTTTGTCCATTTTATAAAAAAGTATATTCACATGTATTTATTATAGAGTAAACAGAAATATATGCTTTAAATTTATGTTAAAACTAAAATTGTAAAATAGAAATATATGCTTTAAAGTTATTTTAAAACTAAAATTGTACTAGCTTTATGTGGCCAATTGAAATCTTCATAACACAATGGCCTGTGCAAGCCCAGCTGTCTCTGGGACAGACTGACACCCCTGCACTCAGGTGGTAATTAGATACCTAGTAAATATACTCAAACAGCTGAAATCCTTAAATTCTGCTAATCTAATTTTCCTTTGTAGATACTGAACTTACAATAATTGCAAAAAGCAGAGAAAGGAGGAAAAATTGAATATCAGAGCTGATAGCTTCATCAACCTGGCAACTTGATAAGAAGCCATGAGCGGAACTTTTTGGTGTTCTCGTATGATGTGCAACTCAACAATCTGGAAATGCCCCAAGGACTGCAGGGAGAATATGTGAGTGAGAATATGTGAGTCCCTCTGTCAAAGCTCAGAGGTGCCTCACTCTGCTCAGATGCAGAATGCCAGAGATGCTTATTCTGTGCACACATCTGTGTGGATAAAACAATAACACAGAGGAGTCTGCAGGCAGTCAGGGCACAATCTGCCCTACAGATTGCAGACTTGCAGGTGTGAAGAAGAACAACGCTGGCTGAATAGTGCTGAATGAACATTTTGTACAAAGAATCCTTGGTTTGTGGAGGCTCCTCAACTTTTGGATTACCGGGGGTCCAGCAGAGACCACGTGCCTGCTGCAAGCAGGAGAAGTCAAACACCATATCAGCATTCTTGTAGGGAGAAAAAGCAGCTAAAAACCAACCAAACCCCACAACAACAACTTCCAAGTGCCTCTGCCCCTGGGTGTGTGAGTTACTCAGTGGCTGAGTGCTCTGACACCTGACCAGCACTGACTCCCACCACCCAGCACTCACCAGCATGTTTGACTCATCTATCATTCAGGATTATTATTTTTAAGCCTTGGTGAAGTTTATCATAATTGCAGACATGCTTTTTGTTTAAGAGCTTTTATGATAGTTGCAGACGTGCTTTTTGTGTAGAAAGGTTAGTTCTGTTATTATCTTTAAGCCAATTTATAAACCAATTATAGTCCAGTGACAGATGAGGTTTAAAAAGTCAGATTGGAGGGTCCTTGGACTTTGACAGCTTGTACCAAAATGAGTCTGTACTGAGGAAAATCTGCTGATGAGGTGTCTGCTGCCTTCCTAATTCTGTGCCAGATGAGACACTGGGTGAGAGAGGTCACTGAGGCAGGGCAGCTAGGCTGGGTTTGTTACCTGCCTGCAGCACGTGCTCAGCACAGAGGTCAGCTCAAACCCACCCTTACAGCACCAGAGGCTCCTGGAGATACAGAGGGAATGAGCTGCACAGCAGCAACCCGGCACTGCAGATGGGCAGTAATGAAATAAACCAGACAATTCATTCATTAACAAAAATCTAGGGAGGTTATTAGTTTTCAGACACAACGCAAACAGTACAGTGGAGGTTTGCAGATGTGTGAGGTACCACTTAAAAATGGCAAAATTAGTGCAGTAAGTTTGCCTAAAGTATTTTTTAAAGGTATCCCCATAAAGCTAAATGTTAACTGATACTCTTAGATATAACTGATACTCTTAGATATTACAGAAAGGAAAAAGATAAAATTAATATTATTTTACTTTCTTGAAAATATTTCCTCTTTGATATCTGTTTGCCAAACCACACAAAATTTCAGATAAAACACCAACACAGCAGCAACCAGACACTGGAGATGTCCAGTAATGAAATAAACCAGACAATTAATTCATTAACAAAAATCTAGGGAGGTTATTAGTTTTCAGACAACGCAAACAGTACAGTGGAGGTTTGCAAATGTGTGAGGTACCACTTAAAAATGGCAAAATTAGTGCATTAAGTTTGCCTAAAGTCTTTTTTTAAAGGTATCCCTATAAAACTAAATGTTATCTGATACTCTTAGATATTACTGTGAAAGAAAGGAAAAAGATAAAATTAATATTATTTTACTTCCTTGAAAATATTTCCTCTTTGATATCTATTTGCCAAACCACACAAAATTTCAGATAAAACACCAGGTTCAAGGACTCTGGAACATCATATCAAGATCTCTGCAATAATGTGTGACCTCTTTGATCACACCAATGGAGGGGATTTTTGTGCCCTCTTTGCCAGCCCCCAAAAAGAAAGAAAAGCTTCTTGTGAAACCAGAAATCAAAAGCATTCCTATCTTTTGATGAATATACCATAAATTTTTAAACAGTAGAATTAAAAAGATGAGTTGCTATAACACATCACACTATAAACTGCTCCTCAGCTGCTGTTAACTCACTGGTATTTTTATCCCAGTGATTATTATCTGAAGTTTTATTAGAAGCCAATTGAGAACATAAAGTAGAAACAGCACACAAAAATAATTTAGAATTACTGCGTGGTATTTAGCCACTTTGGTCAGAAAGTACTCTGAAAAGGCCTAACAGGATTTTTTTGGCCACCACTTAGGGTACTTTGTGGTTGTAATGTGACAATGATTAAACCACAAATGATTTAACAGGTTTTTTTTTGTTGTTGTTGTTGGGTGGGGGTTTTTTGCCAACACAGATGTCACAATCTTACTAAAAAAAACGAGTATGGCAAGGTTCTAGTAACTTCTCCCCAAATTGTGCTAAGGTTAAGTTACATTTAATTTCCAAGTGTCCACAGACAAGGGCAAAAGGCCCAATGTCCCCTGGCAGTGCCACTGAAATGCAGACAGAACACACAATCCCAGCCCAGCCAGCAACCCATTGGAACAGACTGAAATCTGCCAACTGGCACAGATCATATCAGACATAAAACAATAGGACTTTAAAACTCAATCAGACCCAGTTTAAAAAACAAAGCAAAACATAATTTAAACACTAAAAACCAATTATCTTCACCCTCTTCACTTGGGTGCTAGAGAAACAATTGTCATATTTGTGATTTTCATACTTTCTTTTTGCCCACTACAGGAAACACTCAGTGTTTGCTCTGGTTTTGAACTTGGGGTCTTGCAGCACCAGGTAAAGCAACTTTGCCATGGGGAAAGCCCCAAAAGCTGGACTGAGACACTGGCAATGTTTGGGCAGCAGAGAAGCTGCTCAAAACTGTGTGGATGAACACATGGCTCATGGGTGAGCATTATTTGCCTCATGGGTGCCAGATTCAGGGGTGCCATTTCTGACTGTACTTTACATGGCTGCATCTGGGAGGAGAAGAGACTGTTAACCTTCCCAGCCCAAAAGGGAACTACACAGAATTTACTGCTGTTCACACCTGCAAATACCCTGAGTTGTGACTGCAGGGATTGCCAGACCTGCCCCTGCCTGTGCCTGGAGCCCCAGTGGCACAGCTCCACACCAGGATGGTATTTCTGGGCAATAAAGTCACCCCTTTATTCCCCAGAAAGGTTCACCTGCCTTAACAGGGATGGGAGTTACTGGAGGGAAATAGAGATTGATCCTCATCACCTCTGAAATTTGGACTTTTTCAAAAGGCTGAACAATTCACACACACTGTGCAATTCAGCTGTGCTGTGACATTTTGCATCAGTATGATGGAGGTTTCCAGCAGTAATTCCATCCTTTGCATGGATGATGGAGGTTTCCAGCAGTAATTCCATCCTCCCAGTTATAAACCCTGCACAAGGTGAGTTGTCACTCATCAGAAAGCAACATGAGGATAACATTCTGCCATGCAGAAACATCAAGAAAAGCAATATGAATAGATGGCAAGAAGAGGGATTTTTTCCACATCTGGATGCAGCACTGGGATTGAGTTTTGCCAGGCACTATTTTACAGCATGTTCCTTCCAAAAGAGGTGCATGTTGAAGAGGAAAAAAGGAAGAGGATTGACAGGATGAAGGAAGTGTTGGAGGGAGTGATTGCAGTGTGGAAACTTATCAATCTTTGAAGCTCAGAAAAGAGCCTGTTTAGATAAGACTCAGGGCAAACAGCACAATTTATGTCTGGCAGGTTTGCACTGACAGCTACAGCTGATGCAGTGTCAAGATTGAAGGACTTGTGAACTTTGCACTTCAACTGAAATTACAGCAAATATCAAGCACAATTCCTGAACACTGAGCTGTGAGAAAATCAGTGCAGGTACTAAAAATCAGACAAGGTACAGGCAGCTCATTCCCCAATATTACTATTAAAACCAGAACTGCACAATCACAATGTTACAATATGGAAATCACATGTTACAATTAGGAAAAAGGGATTTTTTAAAAAAAGGTGTTAAACCAAACCCCATTCAGTATAGAAAGGCAAAAAACCTGCAGCCAGTTTAGGCTCTGTAAAGATATCTGAATGTATTTGCTTGTGCAAGCCACACCTTTGAAGAATCCCTGAAAGCAGTGAAAAAATCCCCTGAGCCATGGCAGCTCCTGCAGGCTCTGCTGAGGTGCCTGGAGATGAGAGGGATTTCAGGGCAGGAACAGTTTACATGCCAGTTTTTGTACCCTGGGGGGTAACTCAGCATTATTTCAGCCTCTGAATGCTGCAGAGGTCCTGTCCATCCCAGCAGGAGCAGCAGCTCCCAGGGCTGCAATCAGATCCTTCACATTTCAATAGATTGCTGCTCTCCCTGAGGCTCTGCACAAAACTCCCTTTCCTTTCACCTCTCGCCACGGGTTACTGCTGTGCTGGACAGGTGACCAGCAATGAGAGCTCCAGTAACCAATCATATCATTTTTAATTAATATCTTGAAAGAATAAAGGATTTCAGTTTGACTGACAGTATTGTCTATGCATCCTTTAGTGCCTTCTGCTTTTATTTCCTAAGTAGCAGCAATGCCTCAACCACTAACACTGAGAAAACCAGAATTAACACACCACAGAAAGCTGTTCCACCTTTGCTGGGTCCATCTCAGAGAGGCAGTATTCAAATTTGTTGAATTTTTTGTTTGTTTATCAATTAATGAACATTAATGCCAGCAAAAAAAAAAGTACAGTCCACTCCATTTAATAGAGAAGAGAGAGCAGATTACAAATAGCTTTTAAAACTATATATTGACAAGATTTACTTTCTAATCTGTCTTTCAACACAGTAACACATTCTGAACTGCAAGGAGGGAAAAATAATACTGTGGTGCCACTCAGCAAGATTTGTGAATATCAAATATTGGTTACAACATGCCCTAAAAGCATTTGCTCTTCAGAGGAACTGGAATAAAGTCTTCAAGTTGTCATTAATTTTTTATTCCTGAGGAGAATTGTTTTGCTGCAGATATTACAGTAGATTAATAATGATCAGCAGTGCTTTGACTAAAATATGACAATCTGAATGGGAATAATTCATATGGGCATCTTGAAATTATACAAACTGTAAAACAGATTGTTCTCTCATACCTTCCCTGTTATGCTATTGTCAAAAATTCCAGTTTACAGTCCAGTTCCTTTTGAAAAATTCACCAAAATCAGCTACTGTTTTTATACAGCACAACAGAGAAGCATCACCATGGTATTCCACTAAACACAACTCTGGACTACACATAATAAAAAATACTACAATGCAAAAAACACCCATTGCATGTGAATAAGAACCTTTTACCTGGGAGGATAAATATTAGTAACAGTTACAGTTATTTTCTTTAGGTATAATAGATTTCAATCCTAGTTGGATACAGTGACAATTACTCTAAAGCAGTATTAGAAACCAAAAATCAATCTGAATTGTAAAGAAGTAATATATTTGTTGTGGACAAAAAAAGCAGTAATCTGTGAAGCTGCAAATTTTGAATTTGCATATGTTGCCAAGTACAACTCTGCTCAACTTAATAACAGAAACACCTGCTGGTAATATGATCTGCTATGCCAAATATATACCCTAGCTATTAGTTTTCATTAAATGTTTTTATTAAACAGTTCTTTAATTGAGTTATTTTAATCTTTGCTCTTGGTACTATTCTACCTGAGCTGGATTCTCCACTCTTCCTTCTTTGTTAGAGGCATTTTACTAGAAAATGGAACAGGGACTCATACTGCTGCTTTGAATTCAAATCACAGCATTTTTTGTTGTTTAAGTAGGTTATTTAAACTGGTAGTGGTTCACAAAACTTAATTCTTGACAGTCTGACTGAAAGAACTGTGCCTCAGTATTCAGGTACCAAAGGAGGACACAGCATCCAAAATCTACATCCTGCTGTGCTAAAATACAGACCACTCACCCTGTGAAGTCCCTGGGCTTGCCCCTCTACCCCCATCAGCTTTACTGCTTCAATCCTTTAGCATCAGGCAAACAGGGAGGAGGCAAAACACTGGAAAATAAAGTGGCCTCTTTGTTTTGTCCTTCTAATTCACAACATTCCTTGGAAGGCTGTACATGGGAAAACCAGCTAAGACAACCCCTCCATTGCAAAGCACTTAGGAAGTTACAACAATAAAAAAACCCTGAAGAAACCAGAAGAAATGCAGAAAAAGTGGTCAGAGTTTCACAGAGCAGCTCAACTGATGCAGTTACAGCTGCCCACAGGACAAAGACCACGTGGGATTAACTTGGCTCTGCATCCTGCACCTACAAACACACAAAGGGACAGCAGGAGTGGCAGGCACTCAGACTGCAGCAGGACACAGGGGTCACCCACAGGAACACCCTGCCTGCCTCCCAGGCTGCCTCTGGAGGTGGCTCATGGTGGCCTGTGATATTCCACCCTAGAGAACTCCCAAGGACTGTTCCTCCTGCTCTTCAAAGGAAGTCCTCAGTCCCAGACCTACAGAAGGGTCCCCTGAATCATTCTGTTTCTCAAATTGTTCATTTGGAAATGACAGAGTGGAAGGGTAGCTCCAAACATTACAGAAACTCCTTCAAACACTCATTCTCAACTTGACCTGGAGCAAAGACAGAGGAGGGACCAGCAGCTACAGAGAATTTCTGAAGTTCTCTGAGCCAGACTCTGCTGGTCTGTGCTCACTGGCTGCTCCAGCCTGCTCCCCTTGGCCTCTCCATCTCAAAACACCTGAGTCTTCTGGGAACTACTTATCTCTCTGCATTTATTTTGCATCTACAGCAAAAGGGTACCCATTTCTTGTAGGCTGAGGATCAGCTGGTATCTATATGATTAATTAAAGGATCTTTTATTTGGTATGTAGGTCTACTTCTTTGCCTGAAATGTTTTTGACTGTACTTGAAGTGTACTTGACTGCACTTTCTTGGTCAAAGATTATTTGGCAATCCTGGCATCAATGAAATCTGCACAGTCTGCTCTTTGACACTGGGAGACAGCATTTAAGAGCTTAAAAAACCCATGTCTTTAAGTGAAACTGGATTTCTGGGAGAGCCATACACAAGGAACCTTCCAGTCCTGACATGGAGAAACCTCCATCTTGTGTTATCAGAGATGTCAGTCCTGGGGCACAGATTGTCTTCAAGACCTTGCTCAAATGCATTTATTGGAAAAGCAAAGCCTGAAAGCCAGAGGCAAGGCAACACTCACTGTCTTGGATAGTAAAATGCAGAACTTGGGGATATGCATATAAGATGAGCTCCAACTTGAAAAATGCAGAGATAGAAATCCTATAGGGAAACCCTGTGGTAATGTCAGTATCCCAAGGAGGAATTCACACTGCACATAAACTGATGTGATGAACAACAACTTCTGTGCATATTTGGAACTAATTTTTATTTTTCGTTTTATTGAAACAAACAAACATCAATCAGCAAATATTCCCAGCTGCATAGCTAATGTCTGAATGCAATTTTGATTCAATGGGGACTCTGTATACACAAGCTTTTCAAATCATAAAAATGTAGAGATAGGGACTTGAGTGGCTGCCAACCTGGCCTTACTCAACTGTTCCTTGGGAGCAGTTTGCTAGACAAGGAGATCTTTTTTGAAACTGGAATTTAGGACAATGGACCTTACAGAGTGAGGTATTTAAATTCCTTCCTTGCCCTGCAAATATTAATGTATATAACTTTAAAGATTAAAAAAAAAGATTTTTTCAACATAGATTTTGCAGTATACCAGGCATGCTAAGCACAACCAGCTCCCTTCCTTCCCTTTCTCCTGTGATTTTCCATTAGTCTACAAAAAAGACAGAGAGTAATGCTTGGAGGTCCCAGGATGCAATTGCAAAAGGATGAAGATGGAAAGTATGTGATTGCTCCAATATTTAGCTCATTAATCTTAAAGACTCTGTTTATGCTCTCGTGCATTAATGCAAAATAGTTCTAATTGCAAAGCTGAGATAGGCATACTTCCTTTTTAGTTCTTCTGAACACAGTAGCAACTTATTATATTTCAGAAACTTTAATGTTTCTATAAACAGAAACTGTACAGAGAAACATTCTATATTGTCATGGTTTGACCAGGAAGGAGTGGGAATTCTGGGAAGCTGTGGTCAAACCAATGAAGGTTTTGGGTTTCATACTGACACCTGGTGTAGCCAGTGGGGTTTGGACACACCTCCGAGAATACACAGGGGTTAAAAGCAAGGCACTGCCCTGGCACTTCCTCTTTTGGACATCGTCGGGCGAAGAGGTCAGATCTCTTCCCCCGCCCGGCCCGCTGCTGCTGGGCGGGGGAGGGGCCGCCATGCGGTAGGCCTGGGGCCTGGACAGAGGTGGGGGTTGAGGGGGCTTTCAAGGATGGAAGGGTGGCGGAGCCCCAAGAGACATCGAGACATCGGGCAGCCAGCCCCCCCCCCCCCCGGAGAGAGAGAGAGAGAGAGCCGGCGGCACCGAATGTGATGGCAGCCAGCCAGGAGGAGAAGGGGGGAGGGAGAGAGAGCCCGGCCGGCCGCAGCAGCAGCACGTGTGGGAGTATCATCTCGTCCCAGGACAGACAGAGACTGAAAACTTTTAACCCTTTCTTGCATGACTGGGGCCTTGCAAAAATGCTAATCCTCCTCGAAGCTGAATAAGAAGGGAGATGAGAGATGAGATGAGATAAGGACTTTGGCCCGGAGATTGTGGAGATGATTGGATGGGGAGAGATGATTTGGAGTGGCCTTTTGGCTGGACTTTTTCTTGTAGCCATGGACTCAGTTGTTCCTGTGACACAGACTGCATTTAGGGGGAGGCAGTGCCTCAAAACCAGGAGGGTTCATTCGTGAGGACCCCCGGCCCCAGGGGGTTGGAAAAATATGGGGGGGACAGTTGTCCCAAAAGCAGAGACTGTGCCTTTTTGGAGTGAGACAAGGCATCCTTGAAAGACCACCCTAAAAGCAGCTCTGGCCATGTCTCGGTGGTGAGAGCACTGGGCATGGAAGGAACATGTCACAAGCGGCAAAAGGACTTTTTTTTTTCCCCCGGGCGGTGCCGAAGTGACAAGGAAGCATCCGAGGTTTCAGTGTGTTTCCAGAAGCCTATGGAACAAGAAGGACTCCTTTCCTCTTCATGAACTGCAGTTTGAGTATACTAAAGTGTCGTGCCGGGCTGGGCAGTTGGTGTTTTTGAGAGAATGTATTGGATTGGGAAAGTCAGGGAGTGGGGAGGAGGAAAAGTGGTTTTTGTAAGGTTTTCAATTTTTTTTTTTCCTTATAGTCTTTCCCTATTTTTCCTGTAGTTTTAGGTAATAAAGTGTTCTTTATGTTTAAGTTGGAGCCTGTTTTGCTTATTCCTGGTCACATCTCACAGCAGACACCAGGGTGAGGCATTTTCATGGGGGCACTGGCTCTGTGCCAGGCTCAAACCATGACATATATGCAGCAACCATACTGTCCTCATCAACTAGGAATTAAATTTATAATAATATAAATATTGTCTTAATATTGATATTACTAATATTCTTTAAATGCTTAAGATAATAACCCAACCAACAAATAGCAGAAATCACTTGAGAGGCTACCCATGGTATCAATACACAGCCATTTGCTGAAGAATAAAAGAAAAACTCCACAGAGAGCTCCCCAACCCCACTGACCCTGTGTGTCCCTGACAGTAACACTGGGGCAAGAGCAGGGTGGTGCCAGGGCTGGAGTGGCCACAGCTCACAGGGACATCCAGCAGTGCCCTGCCTGTGGGCTGGCACTGCCCTGCCTGGGCACAGCCACAGCTGCTCCTCAGCAGCATCTCCTTGCCTCCACCATGGCATTTCCATGGGCATGGAGTCAACACAGCATGGAGTGATTCAGGTTAGGAGGGAAACCAGGAGGGTACCAAGCCCTGGCTCAGTGTAGGGTTAACTTGAAAGTTAGATCATGTTTCTTCAACAAATTGTTTTCTTGAGGTTTCAGAGAGGGACTTACAGCAAAACAAATTATTTCACACTTTTTTCCCAATAGATTGATATTAATTCCAAAGAGCAAACAGTAGCGGTCTCCCAGGTGAAACCAGTGCCTAATGATGGATAACAAAGCTAACACACAGACACTGGATCTAACTTATGCAACTAGGATAAGGGATGGAGTGAGACAGATTTGGGAGCCATGCACATGTGCCCCTTCCAACCCTTCAGCTCTCTCCACTATTAACAACATGCCCAACTTGCTCAGAAAAGAGTCCAATCTAGCCCTGCAGCTCAGGCTTGGAGCTGCTGCCATCAGAGGTGTCCACGGGAGGTCTCAGGACACCAGAGCTGAGACCTCACCCCTGCCCTTCCCCACTGCCCCCAGCAGCCTCATGCCTACTGAGGCTGTGCTACACAATACTATTTTTCCACCAGAGTTTGCTTTTTTAAGCCTGGGCAATTATGGGGGTGGGGGAGAGCTCCACTAAAAGCAGTAATTTTATGGTTATAGCATCAAGGACTGCAGAGTTGAGCAATATCCCCTGACAGTGTCTGTGTGAGCTTTGCTTGGCCCCTTGGTGCTGACGTGTTATGGTTCAGTCCTTCAGTTCCATGAACATCTACTCCTTTACACAGGACTTCAAATTACCTTTCTGATGATGCTGCCTACTCCAGTCCTGCAGTAAAATATTAAAAAAATTTCTAATTCTAAAAAGAATTTCAGTGACACTTGCCAGAAGAAGAGACCAGGGCTATGTTTTGCAATGAAGGCAGCTGGCTAAAGGACAGAAGATCTCATGCAAGCAAAAGTGCAACATCCATTCATGTGTTACTACAGCCATGGAGGAGAGCCTCAGCAGCACCAGTGGAAAAGCTTCCACCAGACCAAGCAGAGCTTCCCACCAAGCACAAGATGCAAATCCACAGGAAGCTCCAGGTTAATTCACTTCTAGGGCTACCCTGTTTCCAGAGGACTCCAATCACCAAGGCAAGCACAGCTCCTGATAAACCACTGAAGATTTCCCTTCATTATATAACTCCTCTTCCATCTGTTACAAAAGCTGAAAAGAAGCAAGAAAAAACCCAAGAGACTTCACAAGAAGGCAAGCATGGCAAATGCACCTAAAAGTTGCCTCTGGTAATCTGCAACCTTTCTTGCACCAGACTCAGGTTCCCAGCGGGATGCTCAGCAACTTGCTTCAAACACAGGGGGGTTTTAAAATTTATTTTACATTTTTTTTCACTAATCATTTTCTTTCATTCTACCAGAGTTTGGCTTGACAATCTGGAGTGTGATTTGCAGAAAGGCTGGGCTCTCAGCAGCTGTAACAGAGGTCACAACAGCTGTGGTTTGAGCAAGAGCAATGTTCAACTCTCTTAAAAAAGATCTTGAGTCTGAAGAATTTCCATCTTGGCATCCCAAATGAGTCAAGAGCTTTTACACTAACTTCTCTAGCCTGCCTGCAGAAGGGGGCTGCTGCTCACTTGCACATCTTTGAGATGCAGTGCCAGCAAACTTCCTTGCCTGCCCAGTACTGTTATGATGAGCACTCTGAGAAAAAACTGGTGAGGACACATTGATAATTTTGGATTCAGAGCAGGTTTTGCACAGTAGGCAATAAACAGCTCCAGGCCATGCAGAGAACAAAAGGTTAAACTAAATTACTGAATAGCTGCTCATTAGCTCAGCTCTGACTGTTACATGCATTGTGTGAAGACAGCAGAGTGAGAAACAATGAATGTATCTACAGGAACATTTAATTCCAGTCATCCTTGGAGGTGAAATCTCTTGGTTGTCCCCACTTACTGTGTTTTTGTGTACACAGTGCAATGTTGAAGTGCATGAATTGAATTCATTTCAGATGAAAGTAAACTGGGAGATGTGCTCCAGGACTGCATTTAATGTGCCTCAACCTTTGGCAAATCCAATGAGATTAAAAAAGAAAATAGAAGTGAGACAAATTAGGACACATGGCTTTACAACTGCACTCTTTTTAAACTATTCTTTCCATGTAGCATATATCTGTAAAGCATATATATATATATATATATATATATAAATTGTTTCTCAAATCACTGTCCTGAGAAAGAAACAGACAATGCCTCAGCCACTGAAGGAAATGAAAGTGTCAATTTTCTGCACATCTGCCCCTGTATTTTAGTTCTGTGGAAGAGGAAATTTAATGCAGATGGACTTGACACAATTAAGAATATCCCCTAAGCAGAAATCCAACATTCCTCTCTAACATCTTGGATCATAGGCCTACTTTGTAGGAAAGACAATTAGCCCACTGCCACACAAGCACACTTTTCTGACTTTCTCTTCAGTGACAAGCATCACTGTCTTCATCAGTGCTCCATGTTCAGTGGTTTCAAAACTGCTGATTATGCAAGACTGAGTCTTCCTCCCCCTTTTTTTTTAAACAGATTTTGTTTGTGGCAGAAGTTGTGACAACTGCACTGTACTTAGGCTGTAATCCTACAGAGAGTGTTTCTTAACTTTCAGAATATATTATTTGCCTTGCAGAAGGAATTCTTTTTTAGGAGTTGCAAGGTAAGGACACCCATATATATGATTAGAGCTGTTTGTATATTGGGACCATGCATAGAATGTAGCAGATGAATGCTTCTCTATAATGAAATACAATATTTTGGAGTATTTTAAAAATTATAACAACTGTATATATATACAGTTATAAATATACAAATTCTGTGTATATAGAAATATACACAGAATTTTATTAGGAGATCTATTATCTCTCAGAAAATACCAGCACTCAAAAGTTAATTAGGTTCACATGAGAGCCAAACTGTAGGAAGAAATGCAAATCTCTGAATTAAACACACCTATCCAGAACGTTTAAGGTTGCTAGCAAGCTGTGTCCTTCCATAAACACAGTTATGTAAGCCAGTATTTGGTCAGTGACTCTCCTAAAGTACTCATCCCTACCTTGCAGTCAGAAAGACCCCAGGAATAATTAATATCCCGATGACAACTACCAGAAGTGCCCTGTGAGCCCTGCCACAAGGCACAATTAAGGAGACAAACAGCATTTCCTACACTGTGCTGTGCCCACCCTCACCCAGGCTGCTCCAGGAATGGCTCCTGCCACCTGACCAAGCACTTGGCTGGCTCTGACCTTAGGAACCCTGGGAAATGAAGAGTAGCAAAAATAACAGCAAAATCAACATAGGCTCCATAATCCAGAATATCTCACTAAAACATGGTGGCTCTTGATTTTAAATTTAGTGCCTCCAACCCTGCAAGCTCTTTTGCCTTCTCTTTTGGAGACACAAAGTATTACAGGGAGAAGAGACTTGTGAATTCACATCATCATTTCTTGCTCCCCTTAGTGGCAGTGCCTGGCTCCCCCAGGGGCAGATCCCAGTGCTTTAGTCCAGGAGCTCCCAAATGAGGAAATGAGGTTTGTTTAAGGAGCTGCACCTCTCTCCCTGCAATGTTTCCCCCTGGACAGCAGTGACAATGGCATCAGCCCCCTGAGGGGCTCTGGGCTCTCTCTGCAGCCTGATAAGTCTGTGACACTAACCATGCTGTAAAGGTCAGCATTTCCATTTCTCCTTTTTCAGAATCCTGCTCTTCCAGGAGATCTTAAAAAGGACCTAAAGAGCAGACTTCTCAGATGGTGAAAAGTTTTGCATGTTACCAGACTCTTGACTGGATCTGTAATTCAAGAGTCCAGGTTGCATTTCATTGCACTCTGAAGTACAAAAGGAATGAAACCAACGAACCAGTCCACAGCCCATTTTCTGTAGATACAAAATTCATCATTACTGGTCTCCTGAAGAGTGTAAATGCATTTGCACCGTTCTTCCAAACAGGCAGGACAACAATAAAAACAGAAAGTTCAGTCCCTTTTTCTGCCAGATTAAGAATGATTTGTCTGTGTGTGGATCTCAAGCTCCCAAAGCTAGTAAAAGACTCTTGCAAGTACTTCTCAGAAATACTCAATTTAGTGTGTCCTTACTTTCTGACACTGTAAATAAAGTGTTCAGCAAACTGAAAAACTCTCTACACTACCCTGAGCACAACATCATATTAGCTCTCAAATTCTGAAGACAGTCTGCAACTTATTAGCATAAAATACTGCTAAAAATGTTACATGAAATTAAAGGTGACACTGAAATGCAACATGAACTGTGAAGAGGAATAGGGATAAGTCTTGAGGGGAGGAACAGCAGATGATGAAGAATGCATATTGTTATTAAAATAGCAAAATATCTAGTCTCATTTTGCAGATAAATACCAAGTGTTATTTCTCCTGATTCCTGGAGAGGCTACCTAGAACACAGGCTAGACAGAGTTAAAGGAATAAATAGGGATTTATTCAAAAGGCTTTCAAAGGATTCACCTTGGGCAGAACAAGAGCCTGGCCAAGGCTACCCCCAGGATGGACAATGGATCACACAGTTTCCCACTTTTATAAGTTTTGGCCCATTTCCATATTGAGGTTAATTGTCCAATTACAACTCCAGGTTATGCAGTCCCATCCTCCCAGTTTGCTGTCCTCTATTACCTGATGTTTACAATTTTAGGCCTGAAGCTGCAATGGTGTCCTCAGTTCCCAGGCTGGAAAGGATTGTTTAGTCTGACTGAACTGTGAGGATAACCTGCTAACACTCTATATGAGGCTCAGAGTTATATACTAATGTACAATCTGGAAAATATGAAAGCTAAAACCTAAGGCATCACTCCCTTGCAAAGTGCTCAAATCAACAGAGCTGCTGGCAGCCAGTGTAACAGGAAAATTGCTTCTGTTCCAACAGGCAATCCAGAAAGCTCAGGCACTCAGGGCCTGATGACTGAAGACTAATACAGCACATTTAAAGGATAAGTGTGCTTTGTGCATTGAGTACATTCTTCTTGAAGATGTTCCATTAGTAATACTGAGAAATGCTCAAGTACCTTCACCAGTGACAAAATCACAGCAGCAGCTAGCTCTAAAACATTTATTTACTGGCCTGAAAGCAGAATGGGAGAAAAATAAGGTTTTCATTAAGGCAGACAGTTGTTTCAAATGAAAATGTGTATTTGTTGGATCAGTTTGCCTGCAATTTAAAGGCATACAGTGAAGTACCCAATAGCCAGTGCTTTTGAAAGCTTTTTAAGGCTAATTATCCTTCCCAAAGATGCACACTCCATCCCTTTCTTCAATAGAAGATTTCTATTGTGCCTACACATAAAATGCAGAAGATACTTGAAACAAACTGAAGCACAACATGTGCTCACACGAACTCTGACTGCAGCATTTGGCAGAAGCTCCCTGAAAAGATGGCTGTGTGTGTCAAGACACATCTGAACAACAACTGTCATCATTACTGGTTTCATGAAGACTGTAAATGCATTTGCATCATTCTTCCCAACAGGCAAGACAACAATAAGAACAGAAAGTAGATGAAAGGAATTAAAAATAAATAAATATTAAAGTATCATATTAATTGTATTAATAATTGTTTCTATGTTATGCCTTTAGAAGTGTATGGAAAATGTTGTGTATACATTAGAAGCTGCTTAACCATGGAAATTAATTTTATCATCTTGTTCCCTTCCACCACTTTCTGAAATGCAAATATAATTGATTTGACAGCCTGAATGCTGCTACCAAAGCTCAGAATTCCTGCTGGCAGATGTTTTACCTGGCTTGACTGCTGCCATGACAGCCCTTGAGGCCTTCAGCACTGCCTCATAGATAGCCCTCTGGTCAGCTGTGAACTTGCCATTGGCAGGGAAGGTGCAGGTGATGTCAGAGCTGTAGCAGTAATATTCTCCTCCCATATCAAACAGGCTGAAAAGGAAACACAGGGGAAAGAAATGAAAATTTAGTTCCAAAGAAATAGCAGAACATGGTGGTAGAACATTTGTCTTACTCTGCACTCAGTAACATCTACATTTTGGTAGATCACCAAATAATTGCTATCAGACTCTGCTGTAGCTGATCAGCAAATCACTGCTTGAACCCTGTTCTAAGTAAAGCAGGGTGTCAGTCCCTTGGAATCCCCTGGCAGAAGGGTGTCTGCATTCCATATGGCTTAAATGAACACCCTTATGGGCTGTGCTGGTCAGGATGGGAATGCTCAGAGAACACAGAAATGAAGATAAAAAGTACATGAAGAATCCACTTTAAACTTCTCAGTTTCAGTTTCTAGGAATTCTTCTCAGAAGAAAAAACATATCCTTTTTTCTTTCCTGAAAAATGCTAGCACCACATACAGCATCCAGCTTCCACTACAGAATCTCACTTAACAGAGAAATGTTAATGGAATAAGGATTATGGAAAGAGCCAACCACAAAAGTACACACAGTACAGCTCTCTGCACCAGAGGCAGAAGAAAGAAATTATGAAGTGCTTTTTTTATGGGGCCAAAGAACCTGGCTTACCCCTTAAGAAGTGCATTTATTCTATACATGACTAAATGACTCACCACTGATTGCTCAGCTGCCAGAAATCAAGCTACAAGAACAGCAAGTGGGACTCTACACCCTTGTGAGGACCATGTGAGACATTTGCAGTACCATGCTTCTCAAGCCTGCTGGATAAAGCATTGCAGTGCCTTCAGCAGGATCAGAAATCAGTAAATAACCAAATAACCATTTGGACCAGACAACACTTGAGCAAATAACCCCCTTGGTTCATCATGCATTGATTGCAGGAAGGAACATTTTACATACAAGATTTTGATCTTCATACAGTATTTGTGTGACCTCCTGATTTCTGTGGTAATGAGTCAGAGTTGAAATCTGTGAATTTAAGTCTTCTTCCAACGACCCCAAGGAAATCACCATAAGAAATATGATTTTCCTTCACTGTGTTTGAAAACCTTGGAGTTTTCCTCCTCTTGCTGCTGTTTCACAGCAGGGTCAGTCAGCAGCACAAGCAGAAGGCAGGGCACTCCTCTGGGGCACCCTCTCTGTCACTGAGTCCTAATTACAGCAGCAATTAGGAAAACCTGCAGTGTGGCTCTGTCCCCATGCAGCATGTGTGACCAGGTAAGGATAAATATAAACTACCACAGAAATTGCTATCACACTCTGCTGCAGTGATCACCATTTCCAACACAACTGCACTGAAAGCAACGCACAGTGAGTAAACAAAGGCAATCATGAGAAAACTGAAGAATATTTCAGCAGGGCTAGGGCTCTTCTTGCTGCATTGCACACACAGCCACATGAAGATTTACTCCAAGAACTTTTCAAATCCACTCTACGATTTCCTCCATGAACAAATCTCTGCCCTGCCTGGAGTCTTTGCCAGCCTCCCCAGACTGGGCAAGGCTCAGCTGCAGAGACTTGCAGGACTGGAACATCAGGAACTGCCCCAGTGGCTGCAGCTGCACCAGCCTTAAAGCTGCAGCAGCAGCTCCTCAGGAGAGAGCTCAGAGAGAGAGCAAAGTTATCTGTGTTACCAGGTGGTGCACACACCACAGTCATTCCCCTAAATATGGAATATGGAAAGTTAAATCAGAAATTTGCCAGTTGAAAAAAGATACAAAACAGGCAGGAAATGTCAGGGTGAAAAAACCACGACTGGACACCAGAACAGGAACTGTAAACCAGCCTGGCCAAACCTCAAAATCAGAAACACCATCAACACTGTCTAAGCTTTGATTTTATGGTTAGACTCACTTCTAAAAATTACTAAAGCTGCACATAAAAATTCTACAGACACAGAAAAGCAGTTACAGCAACTGGGAATCATGGAAGAAGCTGCTACATTCTGTAATGTACCAACAAGAAACAGATCAGTTCTAAACCTTTGAACCCATCCCAGACTGAACCTTTCAAAGTCACAAATCAAGTTTCAAGATGCTCTGTGGGCTCTGCAGCAGGGCTGTGGCCTAACTGTTGCACTTACAAGTGTAAATGCCAATTCAGCAGGTTGACACTAAAGCTGTGACAACTTGAGAACTCCTTGAACATGTCTACTGGAAGTTGCTATGCTTTGTGTATTTTATTGTATATTTTACCCTGCAAAGTAGTTATTCTGAACTTACCAGAGGCAGAATTTTACCTATGTCTTTACCCTTACAATTATCAGCATTTTCTCAAACCCATTCATCACTCAGTGGCTGTTAAATAATTTTTGAATTACAGGAGAACTGAATGGAAAAAAAAAATATCCCAAAGCTGCTGGTACACCAAAACAAGGCTCACAAGCTAGGAAGCACCATTTGTTCAGGTCTCTTGGCTTCCAGACAAGAGGAGACATGAGGGAAGATGATCTTTCAAATTCCACCACAGACCATCCAGCCTGTATGCTTCAGTGAGAAAGCATCCAAACCAAATGGGACATCTGGGAGATATTTTGGCTCTTATCAGGAATTCTCTTCCATTTAACTTCAGTTGGGAACATATCCATTAGCTAAAATGTTGCCCAAGACATGGAAATAGCCAAAATATTGTAGTTATACTGAGAAAATAATGGAAGCCTGAGAAGATCCCAGTTTCATGTATTTGCTTGCCAGGCAAAATAAATGGTGAAGCACATTTATATCAAATCAAATAAAATGTTTGACAGCTACTATCTTTTCCTGTTGACTAACCAGAAAAAAAATTTGTAAGAGAAGGTTCCTTATAAAAAGCACATTTATTTTACACTGAAATTAGATGGTAAATTGAAAAAGATACTACCAGTGCATTCTAGTTTGTTCTCAACTGCATGTACAAAATTACCTGTCTGGTAGTGTGGTCTTAAAAGGGTCACATACAGAAACAACTACTTAATGTTATTTGGAATGTTATCAAATGCAGCAGCAATATAAACAAATGCAGAAATGAAAACAGGCCTACAGGCATCTTGATCTATAGCTTACCTCTTAAGAGCTGTTTAAAAACAGAACAACATATGCAATAATATCATAAACATTCACCAAACCCTATCACATCTCCCTTTTAGATGGATTAAGTGCTACACATGTAGCAGCCTGTGTATGTCATCATTACATATATATTGCATAAACTTTACATTTTGTATGACAAAACTGTGAGTTCAGTTTTCTGCTGAATGATGAAAAACTTCATTCTAAAAATACCCTTTCACCACTCCTTCTGCAGCAAGAACAATTGTGAATTGCTGATTTCAATGAGATGACAGGGTTGAGGTTGTCAGGTTTCTGAGGCATTGGAAAGGGATGCTGATCAGAGGAGTGGTGCTGACCAAAGAGAGACATTGGGTTTTATGTCAAACTGTTCATTGATTCAGCTTGGAGCTGAGGAGGCCAGCTCAATCTCTTTGAAAGCCTTCTGAGAGAAAGCTGATCCTGCTTTGCATCATTCTGTTGTGAGCAAAACAACAAACACCTTCATTTCAGGGTGAAAATAATAATGTATAAAGCAGATTTAACAGCCAGAAGACCTGGGCACCCCATGAAAACTCCATGCTATTGTTTCAATTTATTTTCTAGAATGACCAGGGAACCATACCATAAGTAAAAGATGCATAGCAAAAACAGTCTAAACTTCTTGGAATTATGGACATAGCTCTCCCAGTGGAGGCTTCAGTTCTGTGTGTGTACACAATCTTTCTACAAAACATATTGCAAAATACTGTAAACATTACTAACTAAAACTGAACAATGCAAAATATAAGAAAAATCAGATAACATGCCAGTTGTTCTACTGACAGAATGAACCAGTAATCCAACATTAGCCAACAGCATTGGAATACAAGGTTCCTTCTGCCTGCTTTATAAGCCACCTTCAAAAATAACTAACAGCATTTAATTGCTTTCACAGGGAAAAACACAAACCCACAAGTTTCAATCATTTTGCACATAAACCAGTATCATAGTCAAAAAGAAGGAGAGACGTGTGTGACATGCCACAGCAGTGCAGACAGGCTTGGCTGGACATGCCCCTCCTCAGAGCAGCCCTTCCCAGCAAGTCCCTGCAGCATTCTGCCAGGCACAACACAACTGGGGCTCTGCTCTCCGTGCAGGAACCCAGCAGGGAAGTTGGGAGGAAATATTTCAAGTCCTGTCAATTTTAAAATGAATACAGGTTTGTAAGTCAATGCTGGAACTGAAACACAACGTGATGCACAAAAGCTCCTTTCCCCTCCTTTCCCTCTGAAACAAAACACATGAGTAAGACATGGCTGTGTTACTTTCACAGAATATTGGCACCACAAAATGCAGATTTATAGTTACATTTTTTGCTTTCAAGCCAAGAAAAATAATATGCATTTTGATATTGATTTTAGCTTTCTTAACCTTTGACTGTGAAGCACCACGAACACTTTGCGTAACACTTTAAATTTGAACACTGTGGACTATAAAAAGTCATAGTTCTTTTCTCCATAAAGTCACTGTATACCATTTTTCAAAAATAAAGCATCATCTTCCTTTAAGCATGTGTTTTACTTTTATAGGCTTGCTGACACTTTTATTGTCAAATAATTTGAAACTGCCAGGCAATGAAGCAAATTATGGCCAATATCACAATGGGAAGCAATACTTTATTTGGGATATCTGAGCCATGTGTAGGAATTGTTATGATCCAAGCACCAACCCAGCCCAAAGACAAGCTCTCGCAGGCATTTTTTGGGAAGCCTACATCTACTCCCACGAGCTAACACATAAAGCTGTCACCTTCCTGCTCCACAGAGCTGCTTGATCTGTACACTCAGAGCTGGATCTCCTCATGGTGGTTATAAAAGAATTACTCTTGTGCAGCTGTTAATGTGGCAGAGTGATGACTGGGGTGAGACCCAGGTGGATGTCCTTGTGCAATGCACCCTGATCCTGAGCATCACCCACCTGCAGCCCACCTCCTCCCCAGTCTGTTCTCAGGACAAATCTTCCCTTCCTCTGGCTGGGTTTGCAAGACCAGCAATTAGAAAACTGATATTGCCCTATCTTACAGTGCCCTCCTCACTCCTCAGGTGAAACAGGTGTGAAAACTGAAGCACTTTACTCAGCAACATTTACTGAGGTTTCAGGGGTTTGAGCCATTACTAACCAACACACCAATGAGCAGCCACACAGATGAACTGGTGCCAGCCAGTTTTGGGACAGCAGGAATAAAGGTACACACAGTTTTGTCTTCCTCTTACTGCCATAAAAGCAAGTCACCCCCAGCTGGAGATTTATGCTGTGTGATCTCAGCACACTCTGCTCTGAGTTCACAGAGAGCACTCTGTGCTTTACACCTCATGCAGCAATTAAATCCTTAAGTATTCACACACTCACAAAATCCAACTGTTTGTTTGGTTAAACACTTCTAAGGCAATTTCAAGCTTAAGGGAACTAGGTATCAGCATTTCTATGAGATATGTTTTGGAAACAGGCCAGCTGATGTGGAAATAGGGTGGTTTAATAGGAGACCACAGGAATGAATTAATGTAAATGATATCACAAGGAAGAAAACAGAGAGATAAATGACACACACTCTTTCATACATTTGCATCTTAACTAGCCAAGAGTTATCAATTAAAAAAGCAACACCAGGTAAGATAAGATCACAAACCCCAGGAGAGAATTGGGACAGCATAGTGTATAGTCCTACCATGCTCAGGATGAGGTTTTTTGAGAGAAGCCTTGCTGTTACCAGCTTCCATCTGACATGGCAGACAAGGAACTTGTACTGGCTCTGTCTTGAAGCCAGACTTGGCTCACTGGTTTAAAGCCAGCTTTTTGTCATCAGCACCCCTGGAGTCAAGAATAACCTTTAAAAAGTGTTGGAGAATACTTTTTGTGTAGGAGATTTGATTCTGGGTATTCACAAGAAATCAAGTTTTTGTTTAAGCCTCCTGTTCAGAAAGAGAGGCTGCAGCCAGAGGTAAATGTACTTTCACTGCATGGCCACTCTCCACCCAGCTGCAAGTCAGGTAACCACGGGCTCCCACACTTATTGTTTCTCTTCAATTCTTTTCATCTTGTCTACCTTCTCCATGACTTTTTTATCGTTGCTCATCTTGTACCACTGTCTCACTTCACAGGCTTTCCCAAACTATCTCAAAGATTATGGGAGTTTTGTCTCAAACTCTTCACACAGAAGATGACAAAATCCACCACTAACCAAGCTTTGCTCAGTTAGAGTGTAATAAAAATAAATATCTCTGTCTACACTGAATTTTGAAGGAGAGAAGATTGCCTGCCTGGATCTCTACAATCCCAACTACAGAGACTTCAGTGGCTGTAGCAAGAATACACAAAAGTTTGAGCTGGCTGGATTAAAAAATAGAAAAGAAAATAAAACAACTGAACACAAAAGCTTCAGTGGGTGTTGGTGCCTGCAGTGCTCAGGTTTCCCCTCAGTGTCACACAGGACACAGAATCAGAGAATCAGAGAATCTGGCTCACAGAATCAGAGCAGCAGTGTGCTGGTGTGAGGGAGTTGTGCCCCTGCTCTACTGCTTCAGCCCTGATGCTGAGAGAAAACCAACAGAGTATGGGAATGTCCTCTCTTACAATGATTTGAGCTAAGCAGACCTTCAGATCCATTTCTCCCATAGGATATGAAATCTAAATCTCACTGAATTTACCAATGAGCTGCATGCAAGAGCTGGTTCAGTAAACACCCATGTACACTAGGAAGATTGCTATTTTCATCCACAGGCTAAGAAGGAGTCCCTTGCTTACAGCATTTATGTCTTGAATAAATCTAAGATGAGATCCTTAAGTTTCTGCACTAAAACAATCAATTCCATGACCAAATATAAACCCTCTTCTATCCCCAGGTAGTTTGCATTAATGCCTTCTTAAAAAGGTTAAGTTTGCCCAGAGCAAAGAGCCAAAAAATCTTCAGACTGGCTTGTTCACAGATAAATTCACCCCAAGTGCCATTCTCAGAGTTTCAGCTAAAGCAGAGGGATGTTTCTGATACCGAGGGGTTGTACACAAATCACAAGTACTGGGAACACCATGCTGGGCTGGGGGAAGGAGCAATGAGGGCTCCACAGGATGCAGAAGGCAGCTGAAAACCTCAGCCAGATCCCTCTGACAGTGTGCCAGAGACCAGAAAAAGTTCTGATGAAAGGGTTACCTATCTGACTTGTCTTTTTGCTGAATGGATGGGTTTTTTTCTGTCTTTACTTCCCTAATTATTATCCCTTTTTAACAGACATATTTACTAAGCCTCTCAAGTCACTCTCTTCAGCAGTACTCTCTTTAGCAGAGACAATTTGCTGAAAAATCAGCAGAGGTGGCAGCAAACTCCAAGTTCTGACTAGTTTCCATCCATGAGGAGCCTCCCCACTGGAAAAGCAGTATCTGGGGCACTCATGGCTGCAGATGACTTGCTCCAGCAAGGAGCAAGGAAGCCAGAGCTGCAGGAAGAGAGGGAGCATCCAGGGAGAAACCTGCATTGGCAGCTTCCCAATTGCTTGTTTGCTTCCCAATGGTTGATTGCTTCCCAATGAACACAACAGCAGCAAAGCTCACTGGCTCCTCACCAGAATGTGTCTCAGGGTAAGAACAGCACAGCTCCATTTGGAAGTCACTGAATGGCTGCAGTTGACTAAACCAGTCCATTTCTAGATGTCTGCTGAGAAGTGGGAGTACTGAAAGTGAATTGTAAAAGTTTGATATTTCCAAAGCAGGCCATGATTCTTGGGTGCTGGCAATCAGAAGTACAAGGCTTGGCTTCCAGCAGCTGTGTCTGGGCACTCTGACCTGTGCTGCCCTGACAAACAGCCACTGGAGAGCAGCTGAACACGTGAAGGGGCAGATGTTACTTCATGATCTTACTGTAAATATTGTCACGTTTTCTTACGTGTGTGGGCATGCTCACACATGTGTCCATCAAAGTAAAACACTTTCAATGTTTTCCATGATGAAAACTGGGCCAGTATCCAATGGCACAGGTTCACTTGGTTTTTTTGTTGATTGGTCAAGCAACCTCCAAATTATCAATTCTCAAATGGAACACAACAGACAGGAGTTTTAGAATACTCTACAGAAGCTGACAACTGAATGAAAAACCCCTGAGAAGAAGTTGCTAGCCATTCCATGGGCATGTCCAAAAGCTCAAGCCAAGTGCACAGCAGTGAAGGCAGCAACCAGTATTTCCAAAAAGGAGGCTGCCTATTCCCCTGCTGAGCAGGTTATTTTGCCTGTAAGAACATTTCTTTCCTATTTGAAGGAAACACCCACTCCTCATGGCAGCACCTGAAGTGGATTGTAGGCAACTGCAATTAGGAATAGTCCTGCCCTGAACAGGGGCTCAGAAATAAGTAATCAATAAGCAATTGTGTGAGTGTTAAACTAAACTCCCCCTGAGGCTCTGCCACACTGTGCCCCTGCTGTGGGGAATGAGATTCTCTGGGCAGACACAAGGGAAGAACTGGCACTGACCTGATACAAGGACTGGGAATTACATCTGCTCATCTGCTTCAGGGGCAGCACACAGAAGTTGTGCTGGGGACTTGGAGTGGTTTAAAAGCCAGGCAGACTCCCACTAAAAGTGCATTTTGACCTACCCAATTCACTTCCTCACACCAATGGGAAAGATTTTGCTACTGAATTCCATCCAGCACAAGCAACATCCATCAAGAGTACTTCTATCACACTGCATGTGTGTTTGTGTTAAAGACCACCACAAAAAGCAGATTACAAGTCCAACAGCAGCCAGGTTTTTTCAGAATATGCTGGGAGTGCTATGCTAAAACTATGACAGATAAAACTCACAGTTGACAATTAAAAAGACATTTCACATACATTATAGACAGCAAAAATTACAAGGCAGACTATAATACAGCCCTTAAAGGAAAGCTAAAATTTGTTACAGCAAACACACTACTAATACTTAGTGATCTGAGCTTTGGTGAATAGGCTTATTCTTATTTCTGACAGAAAGCAACCTCACAGCCTGAATTAACCAGTACTAACAGAAGCCATTCAATTACAGCAAAATTATTGTTAATTCTAGCAAATACATTTCTCTATTTTTAATCAAATTCAATTTTTCTGAATTAGCATAAAATTAATATAGTCCACAGGTACAACAAAATGAAAAATACCTACACTTGATGAAAACAGTAAATATTAATCAAACCAGAGGAATCAGGCCAAAGGAATTATTTCAGAAATGGATAGCCAGTTAATTTTGCAATCAACCAGTAAGTAGCAGCAATGTACTTTGTATTATTATTAGAAACAAAGCCATTACTACCAACAAGCTGTTTCAAAACTGCAGACTGAAAAGTTAAAGCTAACCATAATTTTTGCATATTATTACAGCACTGAACTTCAAAATGCATAAAAGTGCACAAGGCCAAATGAAAATACTGGTCCCACCCACATAAAATGGTTGAGCATTTACATCTGACACATGAACATCCTGAGATCTTACAAGCTGTGCTTTCAAGAAGTAATAAATACAATATTTTGTACCATAGGATAGATGGTTTTAATAGCAGACACTGAAGAACTTGGGTTGGAAAAGGAAGGACTTGTATTATCTGATGGAAAAAGAAGGTCAATTCCTGCTTTTAAAATACAACATTGCCCCCACCTGGACAAATGAGTTCTGGTTCTAGGTTGATATTAGTATTGTACAACTTGATAAAATACTGAGAATTCCAAAAAGAGTTTGAAAAACAAATACAGCAAACTTTGATCATCTTTTCTGGTATACCTTTTTCAAGCTCACCTAAATCTTTTCTTGACTTACTGAAAACTTTCCAATATTTTCCTGAAATAAATGACAGCCTGAAAATATTTTCCTGAAATAATGATTCAGTCCTCAGAGAAAGTCTTACACTTATTCTTCCAATGAAGATAGTGCAATTGTGGGAAATGCACTATCTTCCAATAGTGCATTTCCCACAAATAAAGCTGTACAATATTACAATAAATATGTGAATATTAGCCATTAAAAATAAACAGCCCCAAACATTCAACATCTTCCTTCTCTGCTTCATCCAGAACAAACTTCCCCAACTACCTGCACTTGCAGCCAGGAAAAACTCCCTGTGATGAGCAAATCCTCTGAAATGACAATAGGAGAGTGCTAGGAGGATCTTTTGAGAGCACCACAGGTAATAATACAAAGGAAACACCAAAAGCTACATCCAGGTGCCAAATGGAAGGAAACAAACCCAAGTGTGACAGCTTGAGCAGAATGCAAGCATGTAGAGGCAGTGCTCCCAGAGGGCTGCTGAGTGTTTGCTCTGGCAAGGGCACGATGTTACCAAAATGAAACCTTGGGCAAAGCTCCCTCCTCTCCACAGCTCTTCTTTTAGTGCCCCCTGCTGTCAGTATGATTCTGATGATTTAAATTTGCACTGGGATATTTAGGAAAAAGGCAGAAACAGAAATATGCCTCAGAGTTAAACTATTCAGATAAAGGCTTTTTGCAGTACTAGACAGTTTTCCATGTCCCCAGCTCTATCATTTGAGTCAGCAAATAGCCATGCTTGTTGATACAGCCCAGACACACTTAAATCATTTAACATTATGCAAACGTTGGACTTTTATGACAAATGTGTTTGGTTTTGTGACATTACAAAGTTTTCTAGTACCTGAAAGCAATAAAACTATTTCCAGGTAAAACTTGTTTTACTGTCATCCACAGCAGTGATGGCACATCATGAGAACAGCAATGAGAGAGATTCTGTTTCACCAAGGACACTGTACTGTCACTGAAATCTATAAATTATTTCAATAAAATAAGTAATCAATAAGCAATTATGTGAATGTTAAAACAAACAGTCAAATAAAATGAAATCCATCTTCTGTTGATCCAACCTGCTTCTATTCAAACTTCTAAAAGCTAGTTTTATTTTATAAATAATAGATAGTCCCACTGTGAATACAAGGTTAATGGATTCTCTCCTAGGTCTGCTACACTTCCCAAGCAGTTGATGCTGGTTGTACTCCCCTTATTTATGCTTTCACCCCAGTCCCCTTCATAAATCACACTCTGGCCCTGGCTCCAGGGAGGAGCAGGGTCCCCTGCAGCTGCCCCAGCCCAGGTGAGTGCCTGTGATCCTTGGGGTCTGCTCTTCATTAACACTGTAACTGAGGAGGATATTTCAAAATGTTAATTTTTAATTTTTTTCAGCAGAATAGACAATTATTTTCATTATTTTGCAAAGCCAAAATGGACCTACTAACCCCCAAAAATATCAGTAAGTGCTTGAAGGTCAGTGAACCTGCCTATGAGATGCCATAAAAACACCAAGACCTGCAATTCATGACACCTGCAGGAAGGCACCTCAGGTAACAGCTGTATCTATTTCAGTTACATCTGATTTCTGTTAAATCAGGCTGATTTTCTTACATTTCTGTTATTTAAGTGTAAGCCCCATCATGAAGAATCAATGTTTATTTTAAGATCACAAAAGCATTTTTTATTTGCCAAACACTGCAGGAGCCCTGCTGATCAACTGCAACAGAACAATCAACTCCTGCCATGAGTTTGGCACGTGGCAATGCCAGGAAACCACAAAGCCTGCCAGAGCCAACAATGCAATAAACTCCAATTTTACTCAGAAACTACTCAACTCAAAACATAAAATATACACTTCAGGTTTCTAGAACAAACCAGCAGACCACAGAGGTGAGCAGAGACATCTGCCCTGCCCCTTGCTCTGCTGCAGGTGGCTTTGATGCTCATTGCTGTCCCCTCCCTGCCCTCTCTCCCCAGCCATGGTGTAACTCCTGCAGGGCAAGGGCAGCAGGATTCAAGGCAATTTGCTTCCATTATTTTTAAGAAAGCTTTAATTTCTCAGGTGGCAGATGCTGATTTGTTGAGCCAACACTTTTCATTGAAGCACACTGGCTCCTACTGAACTGGATGCTGTTTCCCAGGGTCAGGTCATCACTTCCAGCCAAAATCAGAGATGAGTTTGGGAGAGCTGAAACCAGAGTTCCCACCTCCCACAGGGCCCTGGAACCAGTATTGACCCAACCTCTTCCTGCAGTGTGAACAAAAGCCAGCTGCCCATGAGACACTTGCCATGTGGGGCTGCCATTCTCTGAGCAGGACTCCCAGGTGCACATTGGATTTGTGCCTAAAGGACTCAGATCTCTACTCCTTCTTTTTATTTGGGTCAGTGTCTTCTTGAGTAGCAGCTTTCAATGTCATTCTACTCCTCACCAAACTCTGAAAGACCTTTGGTTTTCCAAAATGCTGGAAGCCTCTTGTGTGCAAGGCAGGAGATTGCAAACTACAACAAGTATTTAGCTTGGGACTCCACTTTCCCCACTACCAAATGCCTCAGTACAGAAACAAAAGGGTCTTGGCATCCCATTAGTAATGCAAAACCTGGAGAGGATGCAGTGAACCTCAGCCCAGGGCTCAGCTCCAATCCAAGCTGTCAGAGCTTCAAGATGACAGAAGAAAATCAGAATTTGTGAACAGCATGGCCATACATCATCACTGCCAGCTGTGATTTGCTACATTCCAAGTAGAAGATTTTATTTAAAGTTAATAGTGAGTAAAAGGGCCAAGGGCCTACAATGGTGACTCAGCCTACCCCATTTTTCTGGATGACCTTTCTGATCACAGAAACAGGCACCTGCTTAGGGAAAGTGTTTGGTTTAGAGCAAATTGATAATTTCCATGTTCACCACAGAATGCTATAGCACATGAATTATTTATACAAAGCACTGATTTGGTGCTATTGCAATATTTGCTTTTAATATCCATACCAGTTAAATATCTGTATCCTGAACACCTAAACCTCCCTAAAAATACTGATTTCTTTCTCTGTCAATCACAGTGCTTTGTGTTAGATAGCTATTTCAATATTTAACAGATTGAAAAGGATAGCCCTGCTTAGCAAGACAATGTGTATTAACAAGGAGTGTCAGAAATTCCCTTGATAGTCCTTTGTTTTGCACTGGGATCTTTTAGTGCAGAAGCTGTACCTATAAAAAGTGTGGATTATGATGCCCTATCAGAGATACAATTCCATACCAGCTTCTTACAGAAGCAATAAACCCACTTGATACAGGTTAATTTAAGAAAAAAACATCATAAAGCCAGGCTTTTCTAAACCTTCCACAGCTTTTGACAAAGAAGTCAGAATAACAGCCTTAAAAAAGAAATAAAAATGCAATAGCACAAGTATTTTGGCCTATGATCTTCTTTTAACAATTAAATCCTTGGTACTTACACTTTTTAAAAAGCCAGTGATGCATTTCAAAGAAGCAAAGCCTTAGTTTTCCAAATGTGATTTTTCTAATATTCAGGTGCTTAGTTAACTTATTTATGATACTTCCTGCACTGCACTGCTTTGTACATAAAAAAACTGAGCTGCACATTTCTGCAAAACCCATGAATGTTATTCATATCCAGCAAGTAATGTTAAGAAAAAGACATGAAATTCTACAGAATAATTTATTAAAAATCACACCAAATTCCCAATCTCCCAATTCTATTACACACAACTCTATGAATAGTTAGATTAATGTTATGCCAAAATGCTGGCAGACACAGAAATAACCCTTAAAATACTCTTACTTCTTTTTCATCAAAAATTAAGTCTATTTTTTCTCCATGTTCAGGGCTTCCTAAGACTATCCAACAGAGGGCTCCCCATAGCTATTAAAAAGCTTAATTGAAAGCCAATATACAAATGCTAATATACACAGACAAATTAGCACACTGTCATTTTAATGCCTCCTCTGTATGCACACACACACCCTTACACACCCAAATTAGACATTTGTAAAGTCCCACAGTGAAACCACTCAGAATTTGTATGCTGTTTATGCATGCTGCACCTCAGGACTTTTCCTGAAACATTATTTTTAACTCTGGAAAATGAGCGTGTTTTTAAATTGTCTTTACAGAAATTAAATCACTTTTTCTTATTATTGCTTTATTCCCCCTTGAGATAAATGCTGAGAAGCCAATGTGGAGCAGAGTCTGCTCTGTGAGTGCCAGCCAGGGAAGGGCAGTGGCTGGAGCCTGGCAGGTGCTCATGTGTCACATTCACATCCTCTGAAAAATCCCTTTGCCCAGGATTTTGCTCCTGGGAAGCTGAGAATCATCAGAGAAAAAGGAAAACAATAATGATCTGATTTGCTTCTCTTGTGTTTTGCTGCTTTGGAATGTGTTTGGAGATTGTTTACCCACAGGTGATTGTTCCATTGCATTCTGCTGGGAGTTGTTTTCACTCTTTGGCCAATCAGGGCCAAGCTGTGTCAGGACTCTGGGAAGAGTCACGAGTTTTCATTATTGTCTTTTTAGCCTTCTGTAAGTATCCTTTCTGTATTCCTTAGTATAGTTTAGTATAGTATTCTTTATTATAATATAGTATCATAAAGTAATAAATTAGCCTTCTGAGAGCACGGAGTCAGATTTATCATTCCTCCCTGTCACAGGGCACCCCACAAATACAATATTCCTGCATCTGGGGCAGCCTTTGCAGACACCTCCTGCACCTGAAAACATCTTCACCAAGAGCAGGAGGTTATTCCAGCCCCTGTTACATCTTGTCTCTTTGTTGAGGCACAGGTGCTGCTCAGCAGTTTGAAACTCTGAGTGATTGCTGTATTTGGTAGGTTATGGTTCCCTGACACTGAGATACCTGAGGCTGATAAAACCCAAACGTATTTTAAAGACTTTTCCAGTACTGCAGAAAAGAAGGGTTTGCAAAGAGTCCTGTATGAACTCTTGTGGTTTAAGGAGGACTACAGCCATGCACTAAGTTGTCCTTGGGGACTGTAAGTGAAAGATTCCTGCACACACCCCTCACCCTGAGGTCTCTCTCACCATTTAAAGACCTAAGTTTTAAATGTGGGATATGATAATGCTCTGTGGCATATCTGCTCACAGTAACACATGCTGAGATTTCCTGTTTGCTACACACCTTCCTTTTGAAATTTAATTGAATGACACAGCTGATACACTTTTATGTTAGTTTGTCCTTCCTGATCCAAAAATGCTCATAGCATATTATCTACTCAAACACAACATAATCACAAATCAAAACTATTGCCCTGCAATAAATTTACTTTAGTATTTGATGGGTTTAGTAAGATATTAACCACAGATGGAGATAATACATAAACTATTGTACAAGAAGCTTTTAAAAAAGTTTTTACAGCATTATAAAGAAATTACCTATCTGTAATTCCATACATTCACTGTGCAGCACCTGAAGATGTGCCTGGAACTTTAGCCAACCAGGTATATTTTTTAACTTCTGAGATTCAATTTGTTTTCCATAATTGGTTTTGAGCTTATCAATGATAATACTAATTTGCTTTTCTTCATGTATTTACATTCCACTGTGAAAATACATACCTACACTCCTCCTGCACAGGCTACAAAGGTAATTCTATACAATTCCTCCACTGCATGTCAGTGATTAACTCCTCCAAAACTAGTTCTGCATTTTTATAAACAAAGGCGTTTTGACCCATGTCTTTGGAGGTGAAGTGTGAAAGTTATGATTTTGTATATTACACATCAGACAAATAGGCAAATAGACAAATAGTATTTCAATTTCTGGGAATGTATTTGGTGCTCCCATTCACTCTGCTCTCACCTGCAGTGATACTGCAAAACATGTGGACATGGAGTACACATAGATAAAACTTTATGAGATTTGCAGCTGTATTACACATCACTAAACTCTAAGTAAATCTTTATAGGGAGTTTTTGGCACATCACAGAACCCTTCCCTGACCTGAACTGGGTTTGATCTCTTCACACATTTTAATCTCTGTATCTTGTAGGGTGTCTATGTGCACATAGGCATTTGTAATATCTAATCCATTCTGCAATTTGATGCAATTCTCTAAAATTAGTCAACACTCTCCACCCCACCACCAGAGCTGAGGTTTGGATCTGAGGTCCAAGAGCAAACTCAAATGATGAATTTTGTAACTGCCCTTGTACTTAGAATACAGCAATTTCTTAAACTCAGTTCTAAATGTCTCTGGTTCAGAAGTGTTTGAAACAATATCTCCTCCCTTTCAACTGGAGATGCAGATGTACAGGACCTTTGGAAGAAACCAGAATAATCTGGCATGCAAAGCTCCCTTTTATTTTAAAGATTTAGTCTTTTTATCAGTATGCAGTTATCCTTTTTCTAAGAGTACAATTCCTGTATGGAAACAGCAGTAGCAAAACAAAAATACCAAACAATTTGTAACCCTTTACTTACCACAAGTCTCCATCTTCAATAGTTTTATCATTTGGGGCTCCAGCATGGCCATAGTGCAAAACAGATGAGTTCTCCCCACTGATGGGCAAACAGAAAATTAGCACAATTAGTGGAAGAAGAAACATTAACACACACATTCCTGTGACACAAGAAGGAGCTCTGTAAGCATCAGTGTATTCCGATAAAAAGCAGCCTGTGAGAGCTGATCCAATCCCTTGTGTGGCTGCAGTAACCACCCCAGCACTTGTGCAGCAGAGTTGGGCACAGCTCAGGAATTTTACTCTGGCTGTAGGACAGGACCTGGTGCAGAAGGAACATGACATTTCCTATGTCCATGACAGCGTAAAGGAAAGAATTAGGTGCAAGTAATTTTTCAATTTACACCCATTTATTATTTTCTGATGGGTTTTGCTGTTGTTGTTGTTTTTATTTTTTAAATTACTTAGTGCTCTTTTTCCCTATTCAAGGTTAAACAGTCCGAGGCATAAAACAAGCTAACTTCCACTGGGGTAATATCTGACATTTGAAACACTCTAGGAATCACTGGGACAGGAGGAATTGAGCTGTCTGAGGGAACAGCTCCAGCTCCCCCCTGGCATGGCCACAGGTGGGCTCTGCTGCAGGGATGCACTGCTTGGGGAACATTCCCAGCTCACAATGCCAGCTGCAGGAGCAGGGATTAAAACTGTCACTTTTCTCACCTGCTGTTGAAAAATCACATTGCAAAGAAAAGATTTTTATTCCTGGAAACCTTTCAGAGTAAACTGCTGATTCACAAGAATAAAACAGCCCCAGAGAAGGATGGACACTTGTTCTGTTCTTCTGAAGTTCCATGATCCACTAAGTGACCTACATTTGGCCTTGGCATCCTCTCTTGCCTACTGATATTCCTCTGGGTCTATAAAATGTCAGTTAAAAGGCTGATAAAGATCTCAAGCTCTACCTATTTTTCTTTTACTGTTCTCCTCAGATAGATGCTCTCATTTTTTCTCTTCAAAAAAGCTGGAAGAATTACATCACACCCAAAAATACCCATGTTGGGACAGGGTTACTGCAGCTTCTCTCCAACCCCTGCAGCTCACTTGCCAGTCTGCACCTCAGCTTTAATCAAAACCTTTCACTGGTCACCCTGCTCAAATTTAGTTCTTTCAAGCTGTGATGCTGGAACAGCTTTGTATCTTGGATGTCAGGAATCTGAGGCTCAATTTCAATCAATTTTTTGTTGTGTCTGGAGTAAATGTGACATCTGACACACTTCTCATCTTAGACTTGTGATGTGTGCAATTACAAAAACAGTGAGCATGCACTGTATCCAAAGAGAGATTACCTTCAAGACACATGAAGTACTTGTGATAAAAGATCATCAGGCATACAAATAATTTCATAAACAATGATTATGGAGTAGAAAGCAGTAAGTTTCTGCAGGCTCCCTATCTAAATGGCTGGACTGTGTCCCTGGAAGTATTTAATAATACATGCAGCTGTGGCACCTGGGGACACAGTTTAGCAGTGAACTTGGCACTGCTGGGTTCATGGATGAACTGGGGGATCTCAGAGGGCTCTTACAACCTGAATAATTCTACATTGATATTTTGAAAACAGTAAGTATTTATTGTTAAGTGGTTTTTAACTATGTAATAAGACAGTGAAAAGTGATATTTCAGAATCACAGGGATTTTCTGATACAAAGTGTGCTTCATAAAATTATACACACTCCAAACAGAAAAAATTAGAACAGTCAAAAGTTGTTAAATCAAGAGTTAAAAAGCCCTAAGAACTAAGGTTGCAACACATTCATTTTGTGATGCTGGTCCAATGGTTTAAGCCCAGTTTCAGAACTGGCTGGATGCTGGATTTGAGAACCTCTGCAGCTGTGCAGATAGCTAAAAATGGACCCAGAAAACCTGTATACAAGATGAAGACAGACATAAACTTCTTTCTGAGATGTTCTGTCTCCTGGGCACTGGTGGAATATTTTCCACACCAGGACACTTTCAAAATGAGTTTGCTCTATCTGAAGAAAAGATCTGTAATAGAGCAATGGAGTGCAATGAAAGGAAAAGGTGTGCTGTGCCAGGCAGGGTGTGCAGTGGGAGCTGAGCTCTCCCAGCAGGGGACAGGGGGGCAGAGCTCCTGCCCCTGACTGCTCCTCTGCCTCAGGATCTGCTTCCCAGGTGCAGGGTTGAAATTTTGGGATGATGGCACGTGGAAGTAACTAGAATGACCTTGCATGACATTGTTTGGTGTGTAAGGAAAAACACAAGAAATAATAAAAAGCACCAACTGTGGAAGAGGTTTTACAGCACCTTCTGTGAGCCACAGAGAAGTCTGATAAGAGGATCCATGTTTACCCCTGAAAGAATTTTCTACCAAGGTCACTGACACAGAAACCAAGAAAGAAAGAAGGATAAATAAAAGAAACCTGCAACTGCCTATGCCAATGAGCACTTTGTCTCTTCTGACCAAAAAGTAAAGTGTAAACTTATGAGTTTTGTAAGAATGTATAAAAAGCAGGCATGCTATAATAAAAACAGTTTGAAGCCTTCTGAAAATGGGGCGTGTTGTTTGTATTATCTCCATCTCAACTACGACAACCAACAGCTGGCGTGCACATCCACACTCCACAGCAGTTTGCCAGGATTTCAGCTGCAGATACTATTCCTTATCTCCCTCCAATACTGGGGATAAAGTAGGAGAATCAAACATCACATGCATATATTTATGATCAACTTTTAAAAAATTATCATTAACCTTAAGGGCATGAGTCCATGCTTATGTATTTGCAGACAGCTCGTTTACTTATCAAGATGTGCTGGCACCCCCAGTTACAAACCCCATACCAGTGCATAAATAAGTCATATACTCACATTTGACAACTGCACAAATGCTTTCAACAAAACACATTGCAAATACAAAGATGAGGGATTCCTTTTGCACATTTTAATGTAAAGGTTTTAGTTTACAAAATATTTCTGTTAGGCTCAGCACCAACTGTGAGGGGAGCTGCATGAAGGATCTGTTTTTCAGCACCGTTGGTGCAGCGTTGAGCAGGCACAATCTTTCTTGGCATTGGAGGCTCCTGATCTGTCAGGCACATCTTGGCTCTGTCACACACAGGGGATCTCAGCACAGGGAGCACAGTTGGTGCTGAGGACCAGATCTGCACACCATCTGCATTTCAGGGATTTACTGGCATGAGAGGGTCTGCTCCCCTGGCTGGCTCTGGGCAGATACCCTGAGCTCACAGCCATTAGCAACCAGGCAGAGCCAACCTGCTCTTGAAAGCTCCCCAACTGCTTCTCACCCAAAACAAACACAGCATGTGCACTGAAGGACTGATCCCTGGCTCTGAGCAGGCCCTGCAGCCGAGGATGGGTGGGAGAGCTTGACTCACACTTGCACTACTGACCCAAATTAGGACAGAGCTATGGAAACCTCCAGTGGTAACCTGCTAAGAGGTGCACATCCAATCTCCCCTGCAGGCTGCATTTACCCCTGTCCTGAGATGAAGGCAGGAAGATGCTTCTGGAGAATGCTGCAGAAATGATGTGTACCCACAAAGTAAATGCTACAGTTAGCCAGAAATTGTTCACACTGATTCAGTAAGCCTTTCAAGGTGGCTTTAAAACAATTCAAACAAAACCCCCAGCCACTGGCAAAGCACAGAATTCACAGAATGACCAGGTTGGAAAAGACCTTCAAGATGAGGAGTCCAACCCAGCCCCAAGACCTCAGCTAAATCCAGTGCCACATCCAGGCTTTGTCAAACACACCCAGGGATGGGGACTGCACCACCTCCCTGGGCAGCCATTCCAGAACTTTATCACTCAAGCAAATGAAAGCAAATGAGCCTCATGTCGAAGCTACTTCTTTCTTTTCCAAGAGGCAGCAGTTGCAAGGTCTAGCACTGCAGTGCCAAGTTGCAGTTCATGATGAAGCACTGTGGGAGGTGAGGATCACTGGCATCACTGCCTTCCTTTTGGTCAGCAGCTCTGAAAATCACCACACATGAGGCTGCCAATGCTCACCTTCAGGCAGCCAATCTGAAAAAACCTCCAAGAGGTTCCTGTTTTTATTCCATCTTTATTCCATTTTATTCCATTTTGTTCCATTTTTATTCCTTTAATAACTTGCTTCTAACTGGTGTCAAAGACATGTTAGTTCCAGAAAGAATTGCACAAAGCAGCAGAAGAGGTGCAAATTAACACCACTGAGAATGCAAAATGTAGCAAGAGATTCTGATTACTAGCAAAGGAAAACAATCCCCCAAGATGCATCTGAGATCAGAGAGCACCCTGAAAACAAATCATTAGAAGAAAGAGGAGAAATATCAGCAATATTTTAAGAACAGGACTATGCTGAACATCAAGCACTACAAAAAGTGTAGCTAGTAGCTCTGTATTAAGAACATCTAAAGAAGAAACAAAAGACCATTGAATAAAACTGGAACTTGTTTCCATCATGATTTAAATCATCATAGAATCAACCCAGAAGAAAGCATTAACCCTTCTTGCCACTTTTTTGTCTAAGGCACGAAATCTAAAAAAGTTGTACTGAAGTTAAAGAAAGACCTAATCTGGTCCAAAAATCTTCACTTATGGCAACCCTCAGATGGAAGAAGACATTTCATTGCACAGGGTTATTCTTGATGGCTGATAGCACCTGATGAGAGACATCAGTCAAGGAGATCTGAACCTGATTCTAAGATGAGAAAGCAACGAGCAGCAGCTGCTGGTGGCTTCTGTGGTGGTTCCAGAGAAACCAATGCCTCCACCACCACCTACCTCCAGCTGGAACCTCTGCTCCCAATGGATGCCACCCACCCCAGCATCACCAGGACATGGGAATGGATTTCCTTTGCTTTCCCATTTGTAAAAATGGCTCCTTGGTATCCTAAGACACTGCAGTGAATAATTCATTAGCATTTGGAAGCAGCACTTTGTAGATGAGTGCCAAAAATATCCAAGTATGCTTAACAAATGTTCCTACTCTCCTTCTATGACACTCAGTGAGGTCTGCACTCCAAACCACTCCCCAGCTGGCAGCTTTTGAAATATCACTGACTTCAGGACTGATCTCAAAAGGTAACACCCTGTCACACTCATCAATGTGTGTTACTATTCTCATAGTAACAGTCAACACATTGAGCACTTCTGGTCACACCAAATATTCATTTAGCATCTCCTCAAGAATGTAACACTGCACAGGACAGCAATAACTAAATGCACCCATCACATGACAAGTGATTTATTTCTGCACTGAAATATTGTATTGATTGCTCCTGACTTCCAGCTTAATCAGCATATTTAAAAAAAAAAAGAATAACAAACTTGTTTTTTATTTAAAAGGATTATTATTTTCTATGGAAAATATTATCAGGCCTGTAATCTAAAAAGGAAAGATCCTGTCAAAATATGCCCATTTTAAGTGTTCAGGAAAATATAAAATTCAGCCTGAATAGAATAAAATATTCAAAAATCCTAATTGCAAAAGCTATTTTTAGCTGTAAATGTAGTTAAGTGAAATATTTACAATGCATGACATTTTCACAGTATTAAAAAATGTCTATTATTTTTGCCATTACTATGTTAATTGAATTCATTCATTTATTAGGAGCTAGCTTAAAACTGTTAAAATTATTCATTCTTACTTCATCACTCATAGTGAGAACATAGAATACAAAGACCTTAGTCTGTAAATTGCTATCTCATGTAACTATTTTTTTTTTAAATCAGGTTGTCTGTACTTCTAGTGGTAGGATACAACGGCAGCTGCTAACAAAAAAATGTTGTTTGGATATGGCATTCCAAGGCCAGCCCTCCTCTGTGATTTAAATCCTCCAAAAGCTCAGAGGCAGCTCTAATTGCACCCCCATGCCCTGCAGAGCAGGACAGGACACCCAGGAGCTCCTGTCTGTACTCAATTCTGAGCTGCTGTTGGAGCTTTCCTCCTCCTGGGTGTAATGCAGGTCCTGGGTTTGCAGTCCCACAGTTCACCAGGAGCCACTACACAAATATTGACTGGGCATTTCTATAGGTTTAACAAAGTGATTTGGCCACCAGCACCCAAAGCAGATCCTGCAGCACAGGTTCTGATCCACCCTAAGTGAATGTGCAGTCTGCATGGCTGTGAAAAATCACACCATCACTGTCAGTGACAAAAGCTTAGAGATGGAGTCTCATTTCACTGGGATGTTAATTCTCAAGTTATACAATGGTACTTAAACCAGGAAACTTTTCAGACAATTTAGATACACAATTTGCCATAAAACTGCTCATGCTCCTGCTGCAATTTTGCATATAAATTGGAAAATTGCATTTACAAATAAGCAATTGAGTAAACTGCAGAAAGAAGTGAAGGTGCTAATTGTTCTTATTACCTTCAAAGCAATATAGAATTATTGTCATTAACATAAAAATTATCTTTTGTAACTGTATGTGACTTCAGTGGAGGGCAAATGTTTCTGAGTAGGAGCAGAACAAGTGGAACATATATACCAACATATATGGCTCATTTCACTGTCATACATCTCTGATTAGATTAATTCCACTAAGTAAGATTAATCTCTGCATGAAGCACACAGCTGTTCTTCAGCATGTGTCCCACACTGTTCTCTTGTGCATTTCTACAACTGCAGGGAGAACTTTTATACTACTTTCCCAAACACAGTAACCTTCAACACTAGCTGTTCAGCAAGAAGCAGAGAGAGCAAAAAATTCCAAATTCCAAAGAGATTAGTTCAATTGCATCCCAATCTTCGAGACAAAGAATTTTGAAGATTATAAGAAATACACTTAAGGTGTACTTCAAATAAAGTATTTCTGAGCAACAGAGAATAGCCATAAAGCCCCTCTCCATGGTGCCATTTAATAAAAAAGCCAAGTGCAGCACAGGGGTGAGCATAAACATGATCTTGGCAGCAGCAGGAGAGGCCATTGGGGAACCTCTGGGGTGCAGCAAACTCTATTGCCACGTTATGTCTTCAGGAGACACAGGCAAGCACCTACCTCTCTTTGTCTTCTCCAGCGAAAACAGGTCAGAACTCACTCTGGTGGCATTTGCAAACACATGATATGCCTAAAAGGACCAATTTTACAAATACCCAGAAGGAAGCTGACTATAAAGCCTGCCCAGTTCAGTGTAAATCATCCTCTTACCTGCCACAGATGCAAGTGTAGGAGGTGTGGCGCATGCCCCCTCGAGCGTAGCAGTAGTGCTGGAACAGGCTGCAAAGAAACAAAGGTGCCAATTATTGATTTCTGCCAAACCACCCCAAGACAGGTAGAAAAACAAGTTCTGCTTGAGTACAGCTGTGTTGGTGGAAATCCCCAGTCTCTGCCTATTTCTGCTCAGCTGAACACTCCACCTGCCCCCCATGCACAGCTGAGCAGCCCTGCAGAGCTGCAGGTGAGTTCCACAGAGCCATTGAGCAACTCTGCAGCAGAGAGGGGCTCCAGTGCAGCTCAGTGACCTCAAATGGCAACTGCTTTCCTCACAGCTCCACACCAAAAGGGAAATTACTGCTGGCAAGAGACTTCATCTGGCCACAGAACAAACAGGATGGTAACAGGTAAAATGCTGAAGCTGGTAAAGCTGGCCAAACTCTCCAAAGTGGAATTGAGAAAAACACTGCACTGCTGCATTTCAGGCACACAATCACATCCATGATCACCGTTCCAATCCTGCTGCCCTCAATCTATGTCATGTAGATTCAAGAAAAGTGAAGTCCAACCAGCCCTTCACAGAGGAAGGAGCTTGCCAGACTGGTCAAAGCTCTTCAAAATAATTTCAGCAGAAGTCCTCTCAATTTACCACCTCACAGACATCTGTGAAGCTGAACTAAATATCCCCTAACCCTTTGCATCTGCCTGTGCTGTTCACCCTCCTCTCCAGACCAGCCAGCAGAGCTCTCCCCTCACATTAACCAGGTCCTTCCTGCATCACAAGCTGGGCTGGGATGGACACTCTCATGTTCTCTTGTCTGTAGCACAACACACACAGAGAAAACCTAAGACTTACTCAATTTCAGACTGTGGTACCTAAATACCTCTCTGATCTTTCCCTGTCCAAACATGGGGAAAAAAATTAACACAAACTCAATCCCAAGAGCAAGAAGATCTTGTGATAACATGAGGCCAAGTCTCCTGCAGCCTATAAAGGACAGTACAACACAACATTGTTTGCTTTTGTGTGTGCTTGGGCAGGGAAGGGCAGGGAGAGCAGCCTGTGGAACTCCTCTTTCACTGCCATCCTGCTGGAGGAGCTGTTTGGCCTTAAAAAGCATTACAATATTTTCATCTTCACTGTCAAAGTCCCCTTCAGATGAGGGCAGATTTGCCCAAAGCACAATTAATATAGGATTAGGTGCTTTACGAGCTAAGCACATATCATGGATCCTTTTATTCTTTTTGAAATATGCTCTAGTTACAATCCAATTCCCTGTAATACTGAATGAATTCCAAAACCTCATTTCTTGTAATACTGAAATAATTTCATTAACATAGAATGATAATGGTGCTATTCAAAGAATAGAGATGTTGTGATTTTGTCCTTCTTCAGCAGCGAGCCACAGAACACAATTCAAATTCAAAAGACATTAAAGACATTACATGCTTGTAAATCTAAACTGGATTTTAAAATTACACAAAATGACAGTATTTAAAGAGAAACAAAAGAAAACATACAAATTAATCACATATGAAAAAAGAAAAGCCTCCATTTAGAAACTCAGTAGAAGGACACCCTGTTTACAAGATCTCTTTTCTGTTCAAAATACTGTGGTGGTTTACAAGGTAGAAAACACTAAGTTTGTTTTGGCCCATAAATGAATGATGGCAATGAGTAGGTGAAATGCCAGAGAAGCTAAGGAGAAACTCTGACATGGTGAGAATCCAGCAGAGATATCACCGAACTGAGCTGATAAAATGTATCACCTAAACTGTCATTTTTTCTGACACAGACATCCTTTCACAGAAATGGACATTTCATATGGAAACATTTGCTTGCAGGCAAGCTTTACTCTCTAAGACAAGACACTCTACAGAAACATTTTGCACAATAATTCTACAGTTATATATATACAGTTACATTTTAGGAAGCAACTTTTAGAGTATTTTATTAACCTTTCACCTTAAATGACTGGATGAACTATGCCCCTAGACAGCAACTTCCAGTAACCTTATAAAGAGCTTAAAAATGAAATATGAAGGTCCTAAATATCTTTGCATCATCAGTGATGCAGGACAGCAAGGTTTATTTTTCCTTATGACAACTGATCACATATTCATAGTTGCAATTAATATGAAACTGTGCAGCCAGTAATGGCAGTACCTCTTGTAGTTCTCCCTGACTAGCAGTAAAAAGCAATAAATAAATTAAGACATGCATTGCGTAATCCAGCTGTTGCCTGAACTTTGTTTCTGTTTTCATCAGACATCATAGACTTCCTTTTAAGACTAAGACAGAAGGGGCCATCTGTGTGATTGAGCTGATGATGGTATAACTTTGCCAGCTGATGATTTTCCTGCTAGTAAAACTATTCACATCACTTTTCTGAATTTACTTTTTCAGGGTATGACTTCATGCAATTGGAAAAAAACCTCCAAAATTCTCATCAGAGACAGCCAACATCCTTGTATGATATAGCACAGATAAGTGACAAAGAAGATGGCACAGGCTGGCTTTTCAAAGCTGGAAATGTAGATTCTAGTAATTCTAGTATGTAGAATTAGAGAAATACCAGGACTTTGAAGGTAAAGTCCCAGCCCCACTGAAGTTAATGCAGATTCTGAACTTGATTTCATCACACCAAGATTCCACTGTCTGCAAGAATCTTCACCCATAAGAGCAGCATGAAAGTACAGAGTCTGAAATAGTTGGATGGAATATAATTTAATCTGGCACTCTGCATCCATTGCAAATATTGCATCCTGAGCTTCTCCTGGTGGTTTTGATTGGAGGAGATGTGTGTTCAGTCAGTTTTATGCTTCACCCTGAGCTTCTAATGCCACCAGCACAGGCACAGAAATGAAGCAGCTCTTCTTCCTCTTCTCATTGCACAGGTTTCAAAGCTTCATGCCATATTTATTTGTGCAGTGTTTCTGCAGAGGGTGTGTGTATCACCTACCATGGAAGGATGGCCTCAGTGGTGTACACAGACCAACCTCTGGAGAATTGTCACATGTCACCTGTAAATGCAACAGCTCTGCTAGAGCTGGCATGGGCTGTGCGTTGCTTTGGACACAATTGGTTTGTTGTTGTTACTGTGTAAAAGAACGTCCTGGGTTTGGTGGTATTTTTTTATTGCCAAAACCATCATGTTCATTGACTGACAATATGCAGAGAGTTAAGGCAGTTTTAAAAACTCACTGTTTTTTCCATCAATCTAAAAACACCCAAGTATTAGTCACCATCAACTCAGGTAAATATGACATGAGTGAATTTCTCCTCTTTGCTGAGGCACAAGATAATATTAACCCCACTGCTCTGCTGAGACTCAACTGTCTCACTGACTGTGCTGACTGGAGAGAAGAAAACTCAGAAATAATGGGTTATTCACCAGTAGAAATAACAGAATAAGGATCTACTGGCTGTGTTTCAGATCCTATGGAGTACTGCAGACAGCCAAACAAATCTCCATAATGCTTAAAGAGCCTCAACTTCAAACCAGCCCAAAAAGCCATTAAAGTGAAACCTTCTATGAACAGTGCTTGTGCCTAATTATCAAAATCACTCTGACAATGATGTTTGTGTTTTATGGTCATCTTTGGTCCAGCTTCTACTGCTAATGCACACTGACAATTACAATCATCTGTGTGCTATGAATGGAAATTACATTAACTAAGGTAGTTTATTGTTAACAGTTGTCCTAATTTAAGTGAATTTGCAGAATAAAGACACATAAAGCAGGAGGAATAGAACTATCTGTATTGACTGCTCCCATATTTTGCTTATTTTCAGTTCTTTCTCATACTAGAATACAACACATCTATGCACACTCAGCAGCATTATTTTTATTTCTAAAAGAAGTACATAAATAATCTCTAATTTAATTTCTTATCATCAGTTGTTCTTGAGTTATAAGAAATATAACTCAAATGTCACTTTTTTATAAAGCTTTATAAAAAAGCAACATTGGCATTTCTCAGCTATTCACTCCTGAAACCAAGACACTTCTAGATCAAAAAGGTTCAAATTTTAAATAAAAATCCAATTGAGCCTTTTGACCTGTATCTTGCAAAACCGGTAAGAAATGCAATTACAGAAAGCATGATAAACATGGAGAAAAGAGAGATACAGAAGGAACTAAAAGCAGCAAGAATATCTGAGCAAAAAACATTTAAATCCTTGCCAAGTTTCTGTAACACTGCCCAACAGATTCCTCAGTGACCTTGTGATGGTCCCACACCCCCAGTAACTGCAGCCAGGTGCAGAATGAGACATGCACATCACTTGGAGGGACAATTACCCAGCCCAAGGTTTCTGACAAGAGAGAGAAAAGCCCTGAATAATCCTGTTTATGACTGCCAGGTACTGCATCTAGAACACTTGTGGATAATGGTAGTTCAAAAACCCAAATTTAGGCTGTGTAGAGTACAAGTACAAAAGATCAAGGACACCTGTAGGTCAGTATCTCATTATGGGGTTTATATTGAAGATATTTGAGAAAGTTGCCTCTTAATAAAAAGAAACCTTTGTATGCTTCAAAAATAGTATTGATTGAACATAGCCCTTGAAATGCAAGCAGGAAGGTTTGAACTATAAACTGGAAACCACAGTAACTTAAGGGAGTTTTGGACAGGACTTGGAGGATTTTCTGTAGTTCCTTCTTTTATTTTTATGACTACAATTAGAAGATGTAGGTGAGTGTCTATCAGTTACCTGTGCACTAAATTGCTTTTGAATTTCAACTGGAATATGCCATTATGTTTTTGTATAGTGTAAATATGAAGCATAGCCATAATACAGGCTAAAATCCAAAGCCTTTCTAAAGCATTCACAAAAGGCCAAATATTTCAAAGCTGATCTCTCCAGTTATACCAGGATTGAGACCATTATTTTGATCATTTAGACACATCAAAATCTCCACATAAGAAAGCTATAAAGCCAGAACCCCACAAAATTGTTGAGCCACAGTAATTATAATTTGCAAATGATTAGTAAAGCATTTATATTAACATCAAACTAGACTGAAAGATGCTCAGAGGAAGAAGACAAGGTGTCAGTAACATCCCATCAGTGAATACAGGAACAAGGTGAGCAGTGCTTCCTTTAATCCCACACTACACATAGTGAGGCTCTTAAAAACAGAGCATTTTTCTTTGTTAACCTACTTACTCTGCTAATGTAATTTATTTTCCATGGGCAACTAGATGCTTAAAGGCTTAGCCTATCTAATCCTATTTTCATTTAGTTCACAACAGCACACAGCAGTACTGCAAAACATCTCTGAGGTTGTTTTAATACAAAAACAACAACAAAAAGTCAGTACTTCATTGCAAAAGGGTAAAATAGAGTGGAGAAATCTAGGAGGAATAATCCAACTTACTATTAATGAACAAACAATGGATTAGTAACTTGCAGCCAAACAAGAAAAATAGCACAATGAGCAGATGAGCAAAGTTATTCTTCACCTTGGAGACAATACACTTAATGATTTCTGCCTGGAAATTGTTTAGAACAGAACTTGCAAATCCATGAACAACAGGAAATAAAACCACTTGTGTGCATTGACTTCTTAAACTAACTGGTTACACTACTCCTAATGAAAATTTTAGATTAAAATCCCTGGCTGGGTTATTTTGCATGCTCAGAGAGGAGAGCTGCTGAAGCTTGCTATCAACCAGAGATACTGACAGGAGCTACACTTCGAAGCATCTCTATTTACAATTGTCCTAATTTGTATCATACACAAGCAGAAATAATATATGAATTTTTTTAAAAATGTTGATCCCTCTGAATTATAACAGCTAGATTCTGTTCTCATTTTTGCTGTGTTTTCTTTAAATAAGTAATTTTTCTTCATGTGCAGCAAATGCTACATAATAGTAGAACCTTAAAAGTGACCAATGTTGTGTGAGTTCAGCAGGGACAGAAGAAATGTAACTTTGGCAAGCAGGTATAACAGAGGAAACTGGCAGTACCTTAATGTAAATACAGTAAGAACATTTATGAAGTAAGGGAGAGTGGTGTGAGAGCAGCACAGAAGTAAGTGGGTTCACCTCTATAATAAATAATTCAAATTGGGATTTCTAAGTGTGCTACTTCTCTGTACTAAAATGGATCACAAGCCAGAGCTCAGGGCAGAACAGAGGGTAAGATTACCCTAAAATGCAGATATATTTTAAGATACAAAACAACACAGATCAGAAGGAATACTATTCCTTCAGGAAGCCAAATCCATCAAGGTAAAGCCATTAATACTGCCTGGAAACCAGAGACACACGAAACAGAAAGTCCATAAATAATACAGAACTCAGCACTGTCACATATGTCATATATGATTTGCAATGATTGAAGGTAATTGATAATATCAGTTCAAGAACAGAGAGTTTAGGTGAGGGGTAATTAGCATTTTAATTGCATAATTGGGAATTATAAATTACCTGTCTTATGTAAAGAATAACTGAAGAGCTTATATAACATGAGCTGATAATTCATCTTTTTGTCTAAGCTAAATGGGTTGGAGAATTTAGAGAATCAGGAACTGCATTTTCCTCAGACATAGAGACATTTCCTTTTTGTTTTTTAATTTCATAGCTCTTCCTTTTATCTATTCCACATGAAGACAATTTTCCCCCATCAATTTGCAAATCTAGAACTTCTGAATGATTTTTGAGTCAGAGAACATGACCTCTGATACTGCAGCACTTTAAGATTTCATGTGGGGCAATCTCCCCTTCTCCCTTCTCCCTTCCAGACAGAGTGATGTAAGTTTTTTCTAAGAGGACTGTTGGAGTTTAGTCCAATTTTTTTCTTTTTCCAGTATGAGGAAAGGACAAGAGCTTTCAAAGATGTGATTTTAAAGAAGTGCATATGGACACTCTCCCTTGATTTGCCTTTCATCTGATTCTACACTGGTGCCACATCTCTTTGCCTCTGAAAATTCCTCAAGTTATGCTTTTCCACAGGAGTTCAGTTAAGCCATTTCATTAGCAATGCTCAAATGCAAACAATGATTATGTAAGGCTGTAACCTCCTACTCAGCTGCTGCTTTTGCAGAAGATTGGCAAGACAACAGAATGGGTACCCTAGAGATAGGACAGTTACCAAGAATGCTCTGTAAATACCACTTTTCAATAAGTCAATCTTTAAATTAACACTTTAGAAGCCTTTTAAAAATGTCTTCAGGTATGATTGTCAAATTACTATTTTCCTGAAACTCTTTTAACTCTAGTCAGAAAATTCACCTATTTGTCAGACGTGTTTGATTCATCTGTACAAAACCCAGTTCATTGTGGATTCAAATATTATGACTATTACACTACTGAAATCTTGAACTATCAATCCTGTTGAAATACAGTTACTATTCATACTTCATAGTAATTTCATAATAATTGAAATTATTAAGATATTCATAATAACAAGGTTTAATGTCAACTCTGACAGACTTGTAAGTCTGGTCTACCTCCCCTGGTTTTTGGTAGGCAGAGGCTCAGAGCAGGAGGTGTGAGCTCTGCTGGCTCCTGCAGAGCTGCCAGCCCAGCACAGGGGCTGCCACAGGGACATAGGTGAGGATTCCCCCTCCAGCCAGGCAGGAACCCTTCGGGTGATGGACAGACAAAGCCTGCCTAGTGTGGGACATGGCCACTGTTGGGGTCTCTGGCTTATCAGAGTGACCCCGAGAAAAGTTGGAAGGTCTCTTTTCCCAGCCCGGTGCTTGAAGAAGCAGTCAGGGCTCTTCATTTCTCAGTCTCAAGGTTGTTTATTGTGTCTTATCTATAAAATTCTTTCTCCTGCCCTGCCCAGGTCCATCCAGCAGGACAGTTCCAGGCACTCTGCCTGCCCCCAGGGCAGTGTTATGGCTTTATACTAAAAACTACATGTGCAATGTTTACAATTACTGTCCAATACCTGTCACCTGTGTTAGACAGTGAGCTTCTACTCTAAACCAATCTGTAAGTGCCAACATCACAGCAGAAGATGGAGGCCAAGAAGAAGAAGGAGAAAGGCTGGACATGCCCAGTTCCCTCCATCTTGCCTCCTGAACCCCCATACCAAAAACCCCAAAATCGACTTTTCCACCCCGTGATAACTTCACTTTCATTCTACCTAAACTGTTGTGGCTTGCAGATCTTCATCTAAGGTTGGTAATTTGCTCCATGGGTCACAATCAAACCCACAGGTGTTCTGGGCTCTGTGCCAGGGTCTCTGAGCCCCCTGGCAGGGTCCTGGCCATCCTGGACAGCCAGAGGGATGCTCTGGGTTCCCACAGGCCATGGCTGGAATTCCAGCTGTGATTAGAGCAGCCACAGGGGATGGAACCCAGCAGATGTGAATGAGCTCCTGCTGCCTGCAGAGCCACAGCCACAGCAGGGACAGGGTCACCTCCCTGCTCTGCACTGGCAGGTTCAGCACTGGCACCAGGAGCACAGGACAAGGTGGGAGCTGCTCCTGTGCCATGCTAAGCCCACACTGCCCGTGCTCCTGGCTGCTCTGCCTCCGCCAGCCTGGCTGTGCCAACGCAGAGAGCTCCTCTGCTCTGCTCCTCTGTGGGACGGTGTTCACAGGGGTCTGAGGGTGTGGGAAGAGACCAGGATCTGACTCCATGTTTCAGAAGGCTGATTTATTATTTTATGATACATATTATATTAAAACTCTACTAAAAGAATAGAAGGAAGGATTTCATCACAAGGCTGGCTAAGAATAGAAAAAGAATGATAAAAAAGGCTTGTGTCTGACCAAGACAGTCCAAGCCAGCCGACTGTGACTGGCCATTAATTAGAAACAACCACATGAGACCAATCACAGATGCACCTGTTGCATTCCACAGCAGCAGATAACCATTGTTTACATTTTGTTCCTGAGGCCTCCCAGCTTCTCAGGAGAAAAAATGCTAAGGAAAGGAATTTTCATAAAATATCATGGCTACACCTCTACAGCAAGGAGGAGCTAGAAACCCTTCAACAGCATTTGTTTCCATCCATTCTCCAGAGCAGAAGGATTTTTCAAATAGTTTTCAGTCCTTACTAAATACATAAATGGAAAATGGATCCCAGTGCTGCACTGCAAGGCAATGATCAGTAAAAAGAGTCTCTGGTTTAATTCTTCCCCAATTCCAAAGACCCGTTGGAATCACATCCGTTACTAACAAGGCAGAACAAAGTTCTGCACTGGCCTACATTTCATATTTAATTTAATATTAAGGAAAGAGATGGCACAGATCTTTCTGAGACTCATTGCTCCATTTCCAGCTCTAATAATTCTAGATCACAACTGGCATATTTTAAATTAAATTTTTTGTACTTTAAACCTATTTATCAACAGCTAATTAACGAGGTCTAAATCCTTTGATGACAGAATGATTAAACTGCATTTTAGCTAATCCATCTTTAATTAAAATGCTGCCAGCAAACCATTTCTGGATGTGTAAAAAAGACACATTTATAGATGCTCTCTCTTTAACTATGCATTATGTAAAGCCAATAATTAGAAGAACTCATGATTTCAATTATATTTTAATTACTGTTACATATAAAACATGCTTTAATAGATGTAATGCAATACATTTTCTTTCTTTACAACCCACTAATCATTCCTATTGGGGTGACAACCAAATAAAAGGAAGTTTAATACATGTGACAGTACAGGAATCTTTTTCTAGCTTTGAGCCAATTCTCTCTCCATTTCTTCTTTGCAGCAGAAAGGTACTTAATTATCTCCAAATCTAAAGCACAAATGAATCCCTATAAATCCCTGTTAAAGCTCTAAAAGGAGATTAGCAGTAACTGACCATAATAAAGAGAAATGCTTTATCCTTATTATTGCACCAGCATGTCTTCAAGTTTCCTCAGCTCAAAGCACAAGGCCACTAAAAGCCTGCTCGTTAGGGAAGGTGACAATTAACCAATTTTCCTATTTAATTCCTTCCTAATTTTAGGAAACAACAAGAGCCAAGACAGGCTTCAGCTACTGGAGGAGCCATCAATATTCATTTCTTTAGGGCATCCCCTTGCCTCCATGTGGGAGGGGAGGGTGGAAGGTGAACGTAATGCCATGGCTGCATTAATGGGAGGCTGAGACTTATCAATGTGTCAGTGATAAAAGTTTAGCTGTTCTTTACTATGGCTAAGGCAGTTTGCAGTGCAAATCTTTCTAAAGCTCTTCAGGAAAACTCAATATCCCACAGCAATTCAACCTTTAAAGTTGCATGTTATTGCAATAGATTTTGTTTGGCTAAGACAAACTAAAATGTGATAAATTACAGGTTTTAAACATGTTTCTAAGCTCTCCATGTTCCAAGTAGTTGTACATCACTGTAAACTGCTTTATGGCTTCACTGCTTGCAGTGATCTGAATGTGACATAAGGAAACCAGTAACTCTGTAGGAGAATCCTATTTACCCATTATATTGCATTTTAGAAATATTTAAAAAGGTATATGATGTTATTTCTTCTAACTCAGACATGTTAAAATTGAATTTTCATGTTGATTTCTACTGTTTGGATATGTTAGTGAAATTGCTGGAATTTCAGTTTATTTCAAGTTTTCTCTAAAAGCATTTAACATTTAAAGCACTGTGATGGCTAAGATGTTTTCATCACAGGCATCTATCATGAAGTGACTGAACATACAAATACTGAAATAACTACAAAATAAGACTTGAGCTGCTGCCTAGTTTGATTTACATAAACCCTATCCTTTCATTTCCATTTTTGACTATTTCTGCTTATAAGTAAGCTCTTGGGGGCAGAGAATATATTTTACTACCTTACAAAGTGCATTGTCCATTTCTATTCTGATGAAATAATAAGAACAACAGTTTATTATGAAGAGTATATGAGCTGCATCTCCTCAAAAGAACATGTCTGGGAAGGTCATTTGGAATATCTAAGGGCTCATATCTAACAAGAAAAAATGCTGATGTAGCAATGAGCTTTATCAAGGTTTATCGAGAACACTCATCACTTTTTCAAAGATTGCACTAAATCTGCCTGGAAGAGAAAACAATCTGAATTTGAAATGCAAGGAACTCTCAGAACTTTAGGCCTGTTAAGCCAAAGCTTTAAATTAACCACAGGATTTAATCTGAGACTTTAGAAAAAGCTTCCAAACTTAAGTGCTAAAAATAAAAATGTAGATTTATAGTTTAAAGCAGAAACAAGCTAAATACAGTTTAGAGTTTTAGAGTTTAAGATATTAAAAAATAGCTACAAAGATAAATAAAGAAATTAAAATGCAGTACTGTAGGTTTGTGTGCCATAACATAATTAGCTAAGAAAACCTACACGGTAGCATGAGTCCATAAAATGAAATATTTAAAGATTAGGTCAAAAACATAAATCATCATACAAACATCAGTGTTTTATTAATCAATAACTCCTTAAAAAGCCTTACCACTAAGAGTCTTATAACCTTCTATACCATGCCATGTCGATGTAAACCAAACCCACCCTTCCTACCTCTGTAAAAAATAAACAAATAAACCACATCATCCAAAACCACTCAAAATTCCCATCTCTAACTCATCCAAAACTCCTCCAAACTCACCATGCCTCAAAGCTTACTATGGATGGTACCTGGTTGCTGTCCCCAGGAGCCCTGCAGTGGCAGCAAAGTGACAAGCAGAGCCCAAACCAGCATCACCCCACAGCACTGCTGTCCCACCCACATCTCTGCTTTTCTTGCCTCTCAGGATGCCTTGGCACTGTCAGACCAAGGACAAACATGTCTAAGGACTGCACACACAGTAATATTAAACAAGATGAAATATTCAAGAAGAAATATTTCAGCTGTTAGAAGCGCTGGGGAAGGGCAGTAATAAGGCCAATATCAGAAATAGCATTATGATAGAAGCTAATCAGATATATATTGACAGCTTGTCTTTCAATTTAATGCTGGGCTTTATTTAAATGCTAACTATGTAACTGCTTTTGTTTGAAGGCAGCACCTTGGCCAGTGAGTGTTCTGATTTCCTCCTCAGTCCACAGAGACTGCCAGAGCAAGGACACAGCACATAAATAAATGGCAGCTGTCACCTGAGAGTGACTAACATCTTCTTGGGGGGATACTTTCTTGGAGAAGGCTCACACCAGACAATTCTCCTTGCCAGAATTCAGATCCCTGCCACCCTGCCTGGATCTCCCACATGCTTTCTGGAGTAACACAGTGCCTTGCTGCTTCCCCAGCAGGGAACATGCAACTAAATATAGAAAAGCTGGTAAAGTATTTCAGAATCTTCTAGCAAACTTCACAACACTATCCAAATGTTTCTTAAAACTGCATTTACCCTGGTCCCAGCAGCCTTGAGTAAGATGGTGTTGGGCTGGGTCTGCTTCCAGATGCTGTATCGTCAAAAAGAAAGTTTTCTTGGCTTGATAAATAACAGATCAGGGTTGTCCTTCTCTAATCTTTCTGACCATGTTTCAAGGGTCCCAGTCACATAAAATGAGTGAATGGCTGTCCAGAGGACTACACCATTTACCACAAATTACTTCTTTATGGAAGAATCAATTTTATAGTCTCCTGAATTTCAAACACTTGCCTCTTCAATCCAGTGGAATTACTCTTTTGAGAGCCAAGCCTGAGATAGATGACTCCAAGGATCTACTCTTGGGGCTATGAAATATCTGTTGTAAAAATCGAGAGAGGACCTATAAGTCTTTGCAAAAGACTCTGAGTAAAGAAAACATGTATCAACATTTCAACATTATATGGCAAAAAGTGTCCAGACTAATCTGTTGAGTCTCCAACAATCTCCTGTCCTGACACCCAGGAAGTTAAATTAAAGTGAATGCAACACAACAGAAGTAGAAAGTGATATCAAGAGACACCCCCTCCATGCTGTCCTGGAAACTCCCACGTGCATGGTTTGGTTTTCTGCTCATGCAGAGAGTTTTGCAAAGCTGAACTCAGGAGAATAAAGCTTTAAAGACACATTAACTGATTGCAACTCCTAAGGAGACAATCTGCAACTTGGAAAACAAATACCACTGCAAGACCTGGGGAACAAAATGAAATGCATTCAGGAGAGATGATTCCAACAGCTCTTAAGCTCTTGCAGTCTCAAGAAGAAATCCATAATACTGATGGTGATTCCCTTAATCCATGTTGCGGAGCACAAATCATCATCTGGGTGAAAGTGAAGGGAAAGTACACCCTCAAAACAACTTTCAGCAATTCAAGCTGTCACACAAGGCTTAACAAATCCATTTGCCTGCTTTCAAGTGGCACACAGAAAATTGCCTGACTTGGTGCTCATCAGTTTCTGCAGATCTACTGATCTTATTAGAAAGAATTAAAGCTGTAAGGATTGGAAAGATAGTATAAATGAGCCTAACATTTCACTGCATGCCTGAAACTCTGAGAGTGCTTCAGTTACTCCATTCATGGCAGAGCCTCTACAAGCAGCAAACAAAACAAGAATTCCAGTCCTTAGCTAACAGCATCATATCTAGAACTGTATAAGAATAAAAGAATTTTGTCCTGATGGTGCATGTCTACTTAAAGATTGAAACTGTTTATGTCAAGATATGAAACTGCAGAGAAGAGCCCATAGAAGAGTCTGTGGGGAGGCACAGTCCAGCTCTTGCACCAAAATTACATCATCTGTTCTGTCTACACAGAAGATCTGTTGCTCACCAACCCCAGTTCCTTCTCCCTACAGGAAGATGAAAGCACACAGAAAAACAGAGCAAGACCCAGAGGCAGCACTTGCAGGACTGTGTCTGCCAGACTTAACCCCACAAACCCCTCTGTGCCTCCTGCTGATGTTGCTGGAGAAGAAATCACATCCTCAAAGATGGTTGAGAAAGCTCTACACAGTCACACTGCCTCAAACCATGTCCCAGAGTCCAAGGCCACATCCAAGCAGCAGTGGATTGATCTACAGAAATTCTCAACTCTTATTTCTTGCCATGTAAATCTCTGCAACAGGAATGGGAGTGGCTGGAACAGATCATCCAGGATGCCTACAAACCACTAATTCTGCCAGGAATAAAAATTTCAAAATACCTCTTGATTCAGCTGGCAATTACCTTCTCACTAGCACGCACCTCTCATCACCTCTGGAGGTGCCTACATGCAGAATAAGTAAACATCTTTCACTGTATTCACTAAACTGAGCAGATATGAACAGAAATATGGACTTTATTCCTCTCAAAGTGAGAACAGAGGAGATTAATGCTGAAACCCCACTAACAGGCTATGGATGCAGTTATTCTTACCATCAGATTTGACAGGTCTCCACAAACACAAGGAAAAAAATCTGGCTCATGCTGAGCACCAGGCAGAGGAGCAAGAGGAGGAGGATGGTAAAAGACCAGGATTGTTGAAGACCATGGAGCATCAGGAAGCAGTGAAGGCTGCTGAATTCTCTGAATTCAGGGTGGTTAGGAGCTGCCCATTGGTTTGCTCAGACATGTGCATTTTTACACTTCACTTCTAAGTACTTCCCTAAAAAATTCTTTGCCAAAACAAGCTGGTTCTCTATTTAAGAAGTGCTGATTCTGATTTTTGTAAACAAAAAAATATTCTGTAAAAAATGGTGTAGAATTCACCATTTCCTTTGTTTATAATTTATATTTTATCTGTACCCTTCAGTTTCTATTCAATGCCATCTATTCAAAGCCATGATCATTTGGTTTCACCATAACAGTTACTAAACATGTGGGGCCTTTTGTTTAAGCAGCCAAGTAGCCCCCAACAGAAGCTGAATCTTCCTTAAAGCATTTTCTGTATTTAGCAAAATGGCCATTTTTGGATAATGCTGTGTGTAGGCCCTCATATTTCTCAAGAAAGAAGTGTTCCTTCCCATCACTTTGAAAATGGAGCTGACATTAGAAGACATCAGCTGTGACTTTCCACACAGAAATAATACAGTGAGACATCTAAAAAACATTACCTTGGACTAGAGTCTCTCCCCCTGAGGTAATTAAGCCTTTGTTCTTTGTATATACAAAGGTCTCATTAGCTCTTTCTGAGAGCTTACTACACAGAGGACATGTTCAGTTGTTTCCAAGCTCTCACATCTAAATTATTTCCAGATCACACGTGCAGTGTTCTTTAGCTTTCAAATAAATTGTTTCTTCTTAAACTTATAACCTCTTTCTTGTTTATATTTTAAAAATGCTATATTGACAGGCTCAACTTCCTGCTCGATTCCCATCACTTAGATAACCTACTGACCTTTGAAAAAAGGTCTACATCTACATGATTTACTGAGATTTAGAAATTTCTTCTGAGATGTCAATACTGCCAGATTTAATATCATCTCCTTTGCAACTCCACTTACGAAAAAAGTACAAGTGTTGGAGGATGACTTGTTCCTGACAACCACTTCTGTCAGTTAGCCAGGCTTAAATCCACTCAATGTGTACCTTATTAATATGGTTATACAGCTAATCCCCATGTTGTGTGATAATAAGTCAAATGCACTGCTGAAGGCTAAATATATTAAATATAAGCCATGGAATTAACTTTATCTACTAAATGTAAACTAAATAAAAAATTAAATCCTGGTTTCTTCAATAAGATGTCCTTCATAACACCACATTAATTCAAATTAATTTAATACTTGTCCTCCACTACTGGAACTTCCTATCAGCACTGTTGCAGTTGCCAAATAAGCTTTCTTCATCATGAATTCAGCCTGACACCACCCACAACCCCAGTCTGCACCTATTGGTTGTTCTCTCTCCTCCTGCCCCAGTGTAAATCAGAACCAGATGATCTGCTAAAATATAAACCTTGCTTTAGAATTTCTATATTGAATACACATACAGATAGTAAAATATTTAGGACAGTAAGAGCCAACAATATTAATTCATTTCCTCATGGAACAAATGTGCAGTTTTTCACTTTTCATACTCACTGAAGAAGATATGGAACTGCTAAAGGAGATGTCTGCATCATGGCTTCATTTAATAAAGTTAATACTGAAATTATATATATATATACATGCATATATATATATATGTATGTATGAAACCTTCATTTTTAAAAGGACTACTTATTTAACTACAGATGTCAGATTACAGACTGGTAATTCTACCAAACAATTTCCTTTTTCACTTCACTTTGAGTTCAGTTACTTTTATTTGTCCTCAATTATTCAGCAGAAACCAGTAACATCAATAAAAAAATGTCAATTTTGATCTGCCTCTAAGATGCAAGAGCTGTAGATAGATTTTCAGTCAGCAGTCAGGGTGAGTAGAACAGCTATTATTAACAGCTGTTAGACAGAGTGGCAGGACCAGAAGACAGCTCCTAGATTTAGGCTGGATTAAGTGGATACTGTAGTCAGACAGACCTTCAAGCACTGTAAATAACTTTTAAAACTCTACATTGTGGCTGTACTCTCTCTGCTGTCAGAATTGGTTAGCTCACATCATGAGATGGTTTACAGCAAAGTGACAAGGACTTTGCTGAATTGCAAACTGTATATGGCTTATCATAATAAATTAAAATTACTTAATACAGGTACTGCAACAAAGGTCTACAAGAACAAGTGAGGCAAAGAAGACTGGCACAGAACTAATCAGAAAATCACGGTAGGAGAGTAGAAAATACAACAGCTTTGCTAGAAAGTTCACTAGCTTTTAAATAACATTTTTTCCTTCTCCCCATGCTATCAAATCATTCTTTGGTGTCCTAGGTTACAAGGTAAGATGTAACCAAAACTATGTATTCTATCACCATCTTCATGAGCTGTTAAAAGCAGGTGGGGGTGTTCTTTATCTCTTCCATGACTCATCCCTGATAACTCTGGGAGCTGTCTCTGTCAGTGGGCCAGCGAGTGTCACTGCATGGCTGATAAATGACAGCATCCCCTTGGGAGATGCTCCACCCAGGGGGAGGAACTGAGTATTCCTGGCTGGATATAATCTGAGGATTGGAACACCACAGCAGCTTTATCTGCAGGATCCCCAGATGATGAGAGCTGCATAACCACCACTGGACTTTCAAAGGAAGATCAAACCCTTCTGCAGGATCACTGCTTCAATGGAACCACATCTGTCCCTTCAAGAGGGCTGCAGCCACCATTTCATCAGACTGCTGCCACCACCCTGACCCCAGGGTGCCAGGCTCTACCCTGACTCTGGCAGTTGGACCCAGTGTTTTCTGCCTTTATTTTAATTTTCCTATTAAATTGTAGCTCTGACTCTGAATCTCCCACTGGTTTGTTTTTAATTAGTACATTTGGTATTTTGCCACCTGTATTTAAAATAGACTAGTCAAATGGAAATAACTTTTAATTGGACAGATACCCAAGTTCCATGATCATTGGGGATAAATACCCAGTTTTCATAAGCCAAAGACAGGACATCAGTATTATTCATATTAAGAAAGGAATCAAAGCAATATGTTTTGCAGTAGTTAGTTCCTGACCCTGTTTAACAAAAGTACTGAGATCACACAAGCACTTAATTTTCTTTTTCATTTCATTTTTAATGCCAATTTCTAATGCCATTTCTGTTAGCCAATATCCGTCTCAAAAATTAAACCAAAACCCCATAAAATATAGAACAGAAAAAGACTCCAAACTCAAATAACCCAAAACAGCTACTGGTGAAGAGCTCAAATGATCACAGAAATGTCTTTTCTTCTTCACCGTCAATATTTTCAGATCCCCCTTATCGCTCTCAGAAGTTCCTGGTTTGTGTTCTGTAGCACTGTAGCTTTGGAATAGAACGAGCAATGAGAAAATTACTTTTATTCAAGTATTTTGTGCTCTTATGCTAATTGTCTCCATGAACTTCAAGAGAAACCTTCAAGACTTCATGCAGCATCTCCTCATGGCACAGCCCTGCTCAGGAGCAGAGGCAGGACCAGTCCTTTTGAAGGTTCTTTGTGCCCTTACCTCTGAGCCACCCCCACCCAAACTGGTGCCCTGTGTGCCCAGCCACCAGTGCTGCTCACCAGTTTCTGTGCTGGGTCCCAGGGAGGAAGATGGCACACAGATTGCACAAACTTCTGCTGCTCCTTTTCAACAGGAGCATCTCTTCATGCCCATCTTCCATTATTATTAAGGCTTTTAAATTAAGAATAGCCAAGAAGGTAGGGGAGTTCTTTAAGGAAGCACTTAAGTAACTTGGAAATTTAAGCCCATATCCCCAAAATATTATAGACTGATTTCTACTCTATTCAAAAAGATCCAGTTGGCCTTAAAAATCTAGCCTTTAAAACTTTAAATTCTACTGAAAAGGTGATATGGAAGAGGAACTAGAGCACTTTTTAAAATTGAAACCTAAGTCTTTCCTTACATTAACAGCAGCTCCTTTGATAATCTAAGCTGAAAGGAATCCAATACATTTTTCACTCTCTAGTCTTACTTTTAATACCCTGTTAGCTTGGATAACGAAAATAGATGAATCCATTTCACTTGCAGCTTCCTGAGCACCAGGTGAGCTCACCAGCCCCCAGCACAGCCCAAGCTGCCTTTGGGCAAACACAGCTGCTCCAGGCCTCTGCAGGTAAGGGAATGGAATTACTCCTATAGCTCTTCATTAGGAAAAATGGGTGTCAAACCATGAGCACCAAACCACCACAATGGGGGAGGAGTGGCTTAGGGATAACCTTAAATAATTGTGGTTATTCTCAGGGAAGAATGCAGATTTTTAATTTCTCTTTTTGAATTTTTAGTAATTGCAGCTGGAAAGGGATGCCATTGTTATAATGCACACAGTAAGGAAACAAACTGCAGTTTCTCCAAACTATTTTGTTTACTTTGCTACAAAAAAATCAATGCAATAAAAGCTCTTCAAACTGCTACAAGTCATCTTTACCAAGTTCAGATAAGCATCTTTTTGATCACAGCTAGCTAAAACAAGACCATGATGTAAAAAGCTCACCTACAGGAAAAAGATTTTTTTTGTGTGTTACTAATTTTATAATACATTTTATCATGTTTCTCTTGAGTGAGTTTTCTACAGAAACTTGCCAAACTCATTTACAAATACTCCCAGCTTCTGGGAGATAATAAAAAAGTTTCACCTATTTACTCCAGCTGCTTCCAATACCTGCAGCAATTACCCCACTGAGGTGAACTGCAGTTAGAGAATACCCAGACTCATGTTCCTATCCCCATCATTTACCAGCAGTTTAATTTTGTTCTTATATTCACTAACCCATGTTGAGAATCTTTACAAGCAAGTGCACCACTCCTTTAATCAGTAATTTCCTGAGTACTATTCTGCTTTTACTTCACCTCTTAATGACTAACAATAACTAAACCCCACCTCATAACAAAAGCAATCTGAATAGCTCAACAGAAAACTGAGATTTTACTCTTATAATCCAAAGGAGCTGAGCTGTGGAGCACCCGAGCAGGAAGGAGGCCTGGGGTGGTTTTGGGGGCACACCTGAATGTTGCACAGAGGAGCAGGAGATCCAGCTGAGGATGGTCATTTGTGGTCACAGATACTGTAGGGAGAACTGGAGTTTCTCTGTCTCCACAGAGACAAGAAATAATGAAGGAAAAACATAAAGTGGTCAAACAGACTTGTTTGGCATCTCCCAGCAGAGCTCAGCATGGAAACACATTTTGAAGTTCTGGTCCAAGCCTCAGCCCCTGGACACACTGATTCTTGTCCCAGCTGGCTGACTTGGCAGTGTCTCAGCTGGCAGCTTTCTCAACTTCAGCTATTAGATGAGCATTTATTAAAATTCCAGTTTTCTGTTCTGTTCTCTTATGAGAACTTCAGTGCAAGGCAAGTTCATCTAGCCCCATTAATGAACTATGTGCATTAACAGGATTAAAAACCCAAGTATTTTTCACACCTGAGGATGCATAGGATATACAGTGGCACACTGGCACGCAGTGATGATTTTTTACAATTCACAGCATCATTAAGGTTGGAAAAGCTCTCCAAGACCACTGAGTCCAACCTGAAATCAATGCCCACCTCGTCCCCAGCCCAGAGCCCTGAGTGCAACATGTAGGCACTTTTTGGACACCTGCAGGGATGGGCACTGCAAAGCTCCCTGGGCAGCCCCTGCCAAGGCCTGAGCAGCCTTTCCATGGGCAAATTCCTGCTGTGCCCACCCTGAGCCTCCCCATGTGCTGTTTGAGTCCATTTCCTCTTGTTCTGCCCACCCTGTGCTTTGATGCCCCCACACCCACACAACAGGATTCTTTAGCCTTGGACAAAATTGTACCTTCAGGCCAATTCATAATTAATTTCCTAAGGACTCTCCTATGCAACAAATATATTCCTTGAACAGGGAATACCAATGGACTCACAGAAAATTAATCTGATACAGTCTCCTAGATGAAAGAAGATAAAGTATACAATATTCTAAGAACTATTTGGTTTTATTCCGAATACAGATAATTGTATGAACCATTTTAAGGCTCCTGAGTTTGCTATCTACAACTCTCCATCTATTACCTCACTATGAATCTTTGAAGAAAAAGGAGGAATAAACCAAAAAGGAAGACAAGAAAAAACAAATTACCAACCTGATCAAATCTTAGTGGCTTCTCAAGCTCTCCTAAGTAAAATACTCTCCTTTTGCTTCCTATTTCCCACTCTTCTTTCCTAAAAACCCTGATAACATGAGGAATCTGTTTTCATTTTTACAGCTTTTTGATTTACTCTCCGTTGGATTTTTGCAGTAACACCAAGGTCATGTCAAATTTTTTGTAAATTCTTTGTTGGCTAAAGATCATATCTGTATTTATTTTTACTTCCTTTTATGTTTAGTAGCCTTACAAGCATTCATCTTCCCTAATCCCTTTGGACTTCTGCACCTTTCAACCCAGTCTCAGCAGTCCTGCACTCCAATTCAGAGCAGTACTTGCTTTCTCTAATCACTCTGCAAATCAAGACATTTGAATGGGATGATAAATAGTGACTTTGATATTGCCTAGACTCCTGTGACAAGAGATCAGAGCTATACACCAAATACACAATCTTTGTGTGCTGCTGAGGCAAACAAATACCCTGCAATATGCAATGGCCACCTGTAGTTACTGATACTGAAATCTGGGATGTGCTGCTTGGTACTTCTCACATCAGTGGTCCTCAGCCCTGTGCTGAGGGAAGCACCCAGTGTTCCCAGGCTGTACAGACATCTTTTGTGCAGACTTGTGGACATGGGAGGCAAACCCTGGGGAGGAGTGAAGCCCTGGAATGGCCACAGGCACTGGTGTTCTCCTCACCTCTGCAGATGCTTCAGAGTTTTACAGTCCTCTGCCAGCACTGCATGTAGATCAAGGAGGAAAAAAGGGCAATATTGGCTCTTACCAAGAATTTGAACAAGTTCATGTGTCTTCCCAAAACTGACTGTAGGATGAGGAATGCAAGAATCTTCAGAAGCTGCTAATAACCCCACAGGGCACTGCTATTCAAACAATCTTTTGAGAGAGATGTGTTTTATAGCTGTAACAACAACTCCTGGAGCTGCTAAGGCATATCTGATGCTGTGTTTCATCAGGGCTTATCTAAAGCAATTTTAAATATTGCAGAGAGAGATATGCATGCGTGTGTGCACACTTACATCCTCTAAAACCTGCAATATGTAAAAATAATATTTTAAACACATACAGTATCTAACTAGAGTACTGAGTTTCATTATTTCACCCATGCAGCTGGTTTCAGGGTATCACACCTCTCAGATATTCCCTAATCTAATAACTTTGCCAATAAAGAAGATGCATTTTGGAGGCTAACTAGTGCTTTTTTAAAGGCAGCAGTATTCCTTTTGGTGTCTTTCCACCTAACTGGTACAAATCATCATTAACAAAGGCTTTGACAAGCTCCTGTATGTGCAGGAAGCCCTCCTGAATCTCTCAGCACATTGCAATACTGAACAGAGCTCCACACCAAGTGCACAGATCTTGAAAACACTTCTGACAACCTCATTTCTTTCAGAATTTAACCATTCAAAACCCAGAGGTTTTCAGGTCTTAAGAGGCTTCAAGTTCTCCCTGCAATAAGATATTGTCACTCCTTAATGGTTATAGAAAGACAAAATATGCTATGGGAACAAGCAAAAGATCAGGCTGATAACAAGCAAAATTCTGATCTCTGGTACTTCTAATTTCTACTCTAATCTCATTTTTTAAAAGCTTCTCTAGTTTATAAATGATATTTTTAACACACTTCTGTCACCACTATTTCCTGAACTATCCTCTCCCAGGTTCACTACTGCCTGTTGTAATCTGTCCACAACATTTTTACAAAACATATATCCCATATATCTAAAATAGTGGGATAGATACTGTAAGACACTTTTTCTTGGTTTACTACTGAATGTGGCTGAAGAGAGACAAAAAATAGTTCAAAAGATGAAAGGGAGGGAGGGAGGGAGGAAGGAAAGGAAGGAAAGGAAGGAAAGGAAGGAAAGGAAGGAAAGGAAGGAAAGGAAGGAAGTTGCTGACTTGCTCTCCAGTGTAGCTTAAACAGCAAAAATGCCAGTCAAGTATTTTCAAGGAATTTCAAAGAAACAAAATATGAAAGCAGATGTGCTGAAAATGAAGCTGGAAGTTGAAACTGATGTCTAATAGGGAAGCTGTATTTTCAGCCATGATTCTTCAGTGCTACATGAGCATGGGAGCCTCACCAGAGCTCTGCTCTCTGCTTCACAGTCCCTGGCAGCTGTTGGCACCACAATCACAGCTGGCACAGATTTCCATGTCACCTTTTCTCTACATCCCATTCAGAACAAACCAGCATGCACGTAGGAAAAGCCATACTTGGAATTTTGAGCAATGCACATTCAGTCCAGTGTGCAGTATGGCTTCACATGTATTTATAGAAGAATATCTTGCAAGACAACAGTTTGAAGCATTTGTTCAGTGAAATGTCATTCCTGTCAACTGCACCATTCTTTGAACAGCCACGTCAGACCATTTTTTCACAGCAAGGGGCAGCATGAAAATCTCGAGGCCAATGTGCTTTTCTGGGTCTTTTGTGTAAGATAAAGTCTGCATCAGAAAAAAGTAATACAGCTTTCTCCAGTTCTTAACAGGTTTCTTCTTTTCTATTATGCCTAAAAGATGTTCCTCAGCACAGGCTGAAAGCTTATTCAGCTGCTCACACTCAGAGCAGTATTACCATGCAGGGTTTGTAAGCATATCTCAGACAGGCACACTTCCAGGGAGTTTAACAGATACTTTGTTTGTACAATACAAATCAGCAAGACTAGTGGCTTTAAAAAAGTATTCTTGTTAGCAAAATGCTCTGTGAACATTACTTTTATCAAAACCATGTGCCAACTCACTGCACAAATAAATTGTAACCTCATAAAATTGTCAAAATTGTATCCCTAAGGAGCAACAAAGCACTTTCTGCATTGTAAAGTATTTCATATTTTGTTTCTACTACGTAAAGTCTAATAGGCTACATGATTTGATTTATATTTTGGGGATCCAGTACATCTATTAGCTATGTAAAACACAGCACACCAAATATTTCACAGTTTATGCTCTGAGTTTCAATTATTCCTGACACTGAAATAATGAATTGGTGCAGGCAAGAAAGTACTGGGATGGGGGGAGCAAAAACCAAAACCCAAACAAAAAACCCAACCAACAGCACTGCCCAGAGGTGCTGGCACTGCCCAGGCTCCCAGGTTTGGGCACAGCCCCGAGGCTGCCAGAGCTCCAGGAGGGTTTGGGCAGCACTGCCAGGCACAGGATGGGGCTGTTGGGGGGTCTGGGTGGTCCCTGTGTGTCCCTTCCAACTCAGCCTGTTCTGTGAATAAAATAGAATTGTCTGCTGACTACTGCCAGCCTGAATCATTCCAGAGCAAAGCAGCAGCCAGACTGGGAAACATTAAGAACTAAGAGACCAAGAAAAGCTTTAGCTGCATAAAGAAATAGTAGCTTTCTGATACTGGGCTGGAGAAACATTTTAATTCACGCCTATACCATCATTAACATTGAAATTAATATTCCTGTGTGAACTAAGAAAAATTATTTTATTCTGAATAAAAAATAATCAATCAATTTGAAATAAAGCTGCTATGAATGAAAACCCTACCTCAGTTCACAAGTTACAAGTTTTGGAAATGAAGATCATATCGGCAAGTTAGTAGCCATTTCTTTAAAAAGCCACACATAAATCCTTGCTTAAGTCCCTCTAGAAATCTGTCCCAAGCAGTAAAAACCCCAGATACCATCTGCATGCCAGCACAGGAACACTGACAGCAATCTGCACACAACAGGAGTCACACCAATACATTTGAACAATTTTTTCAATTTTTCAGATGATGAAAACACAAGTTTCCTTGTGTCTCTTTTTTAATCTTGGATAAATTGTTCTGAGTAGTAGAAACAATTGCTCCAATCCACATATTAAAACTTTAAGATCAGCTTTGTTATATATGATGAAGTTTTACTCAAGTACCACAAAAAGCCTCCTGTGCATGTGAACAGCAAACCCCCAGGTCCCCAGACAATAGCTCTGCCCCCCTGCCATTAAAATGACAAAGTACACCCCCAGCTGCAGCACACCCAAACTCCAGAACAGATGAGATTTAAAACTGAGCAATGCACCAAGGCAGCTATTAGTCTTTCAACTCAAGTGCCGACTTCAAACAAATTAATGGCTGAGCAATCTCAGCCAAATGGCATCTTGACAATTACAAACTGCAATTCTAAATCCAAATTCCAGTGCAAGATTACTGAGTAAGTTTTCTGAACTGTAGTCATTTGCCTGAGTAAAAGAAATACTGCTGAATGTGGCTCTGCAAGTTATCACATCCACTTCAGCATCCCATTCTGAAAAGAAAGACACATAGTGGAGATGAAAGAAGAAGAGATCAGAGCAGGAATTTGATATACAAGAGCTGGAAGTTACAACAAACATGCAACCCTTGTCAAATTCCTCCAACTACACCCATCTACACCTAATCTACAGCTAAGATGAAACTGAATATTCTCCAAGAACCAGCATGATGTGAACTGTATCTCAGCTTGAAACTACAAAGGAATTGGCCATAGTTGAGATTTTTGCACACTATCATCCATTTTCAGCACACACTCCTGGAATTAGGGAAGACAAGCAAGCAGATAGTAGCAACTAATTGTATGGCCCTTTCCTCTTCCTTAGAGATTTTTTTTTCTCTTCAAAGCTTTATAGATTGATTGCAAAGCTCTGCTTGCAATCAAAAGGAAGCCACTACTCATTACCTAGTTAGAATTTTCTGAGCTCTTTCCTGTGAAGCTCTTTCTCTGCTGTTTGATCCAAAGGCCACTGGCAAAGGCTGTGAGTGCACTACCTGCCATGGCAGCTCAGACTCACTCATTTTTTTCCCAGATCCATTTTTAACAGCTTGATGAATTTACACCTGCTTCCAGTTCTGAAGAGAACCACTAAGGCATATGATTCATGGATTCAAAATAGTTGTTCAGAGTGAGCAAAAAAAGAAATATAGTCTAAGAGTGAGTCAGAGTAAAAGAAGGTGCATGGTCTGTCCACCAGTGTACACCAACATGCCCAGCTGTGATTACCTACAGTCTACCTGAAAAATAAGGGAAGTAATGCCTTTTTCTTCTTCAAGAAAGAGAATATTTTAAAGTACTGTTGCCACTGTAAAAGTTATCCCTCAGAAAAAAAAAAAATACATTGAAGGACACAAGCATCCTGCTCACCTCTATCAGCTTCCAACTTTCTTCCTGATATATGAAAGATGGCAGAGAAAGTTTTACTTTCTGAGGTTTTTTTATCTCTTTAATAGATCAAGTCTTTTCTTTCTGCTACTGCTGGAGGACACTACTCAAACAAAGCACTTCCATTTTCCAGTCCTTCAGCATGCAATAGTGCACTCAGTCCTTCAGCCATGTTCTTTCTAGACCCAAGCAAATACTTTAAACCATATTTTCATCTTTGAGAAGCCCTGTGCCTCTTGTTCTAGTAGAGTGAACACAGCTCCAAATGGCAGGTCCCTGAGAGCCACCCAGCCTTGCCTGGCCAAGGCCTCCCAGCTGCAGGAGGCACCTGAAGGGATGTGGGGAAATCCTGGGAGCTGTGCTGAGAGCAATGCTGGATGCTAGCAAGGGCCAGTGAGCCTGGGTGGATGCAGTGCAGGAAGATAAATGGCACCTGGCAGTGATCTGGCATTTATCTGCAGTGACAATGGTGACATCTATGATTTGCCATGGTTTAGCTGGAAGCCAGGTGCCCTACACCCAATTCAGGTGCTGAGGATTAAGGCAAAGCCACCAAGAGATGTGGGATTCACATTCTCTGAACTTGGGAGAAGCAGTGAGAAAAGCAAATTATTATCAAAACAATGTTTATTTTATTTACTGTTCTTGTGTTGTTCACAAGTGGAATGCATTGTGGAAGACTGTTTACCTGAAGGGAATTGATAATTGGATTCTGGTGTGAATGTTTTGATTCATTGAACAATTGAATCCAGATGTGTGTGCTGGGACTGTCAGCTGACAGTTACACGATGTGCAGTTGTCTGCAGATGAGTGCTTGGCAGATTCAGTTTAGATATAATATAATATAGTATAGAATAATATAGTATAATAAAGTAATTAATTAGCCTTCTGATAAGATGGAGTCCTCCTCATCATTCCTCTCCTTTGTCAGAGGTGCCCTGAAAATCCTTTAAGCAGCCAGTCAAGATGGAGGGGGTGCAAAGTGCTGGCTGGCAGGGGGGACCCCATGTCTGAGCTGGTGCCAAGTGAGCTGGCCCAGCACCAACCTGTGACACACAGCATTTGTCCTGCACAGCCTCAAGTGAGATCCTTGAGTTGGAACCCTGGATGCTGAGAATTTTAAACTTTCTATGCTGAAAGGCACAGACCCACAAGAGAACACTACATTTAACCTGAGGCCACAGAGAAAGCTTCCAAAATTAATTGATAGCACTAAAATTACAAGTGTATAGTTTAAATAAGAGTTTGTAATATCACAAAGTAGAAAACTTAAGAGTTTGAAGTTTTAAAATGTAGCAATATATATGGGTCAAGATAGAGGTTGTAAGGCAGTAGGTAGTTGTTCTTCATCCTCTTCTTTATAAGTTTAGGTAGTGTTTTATAATTAGACAGAAAAGTCTGCATTGTGAGACACAAAAGATTAGTTATTAAGTTAAAAGTGAAAATAATTTGTATCATTTCTTAATTAGATAGTTCAACTTCAAAAAACCTTGTAGAGAAAGATAGTTAACCATATTGTAACTTGTCAGTAGAATGCTGTAGAACTCACAACTTATAAGACTGTAATATAAATAAAAAATAATAAACCTTTAAGTTTGAACACAAAATATCATCTCAAGCACTTTCAATCCCAAACTTAAAAAAAAAAAAAGAAAAATAAAAAAAAGCCAAGAACTAACAGTACACATGCTTGATTTTTCCAAGCTGTCTTCAGAGCATCAAAGCAGAGGCAAAGGGCATAACCCTGCCCCTCCTCTGCCACTGAGCTTGAGGGGAAAGTGGAGCAAGGTTAAATGTATAGACTGGGCCCTGAAGGAATGAATACACCTGGCAAACAACAAAGTAACTGAGCTACAAATAACCAAGAGGGATCCTGCTCCCAGATGCAGGTACAGCCTGCAGAGCAGCAGTGCATTCTGTGAGATCAAGGGGGGAACATGCAGGAGGTCACAGAGCTCCACCTCATATCTGGCAAAGTCACCTGGGCTACAAAATAATGTTCAGAAAAGGAGAGCAGTGCATTTTCCCACATTTTGGAAGAAATTTTTCAATGCTTGTCACAATAATCTGAAATAACATTCTGAACTGATGAAAGGCCTCACAAAAACTTTTAAAATTACTTGTGCATGCTAAGCAAAACTGAACCAAAATGTAATGTAACTTCTACGAAAGAAAAAACTTGTTAAATTTCACTGGAAGTTCTACATATTAACTAAAAGATATCACTCGTGTCTATCCACACAAATGAAATCTGCAGCCTTTAGAAAGCAAAAAACTTAGGGATTTTTACTTGCAAGGTCCTCTCTTCATGTCTCAAACCCAGAAGTTCTTCACTTAATGTTGCCTGAGACTATTTTGAGAATCATCAATATTTTATCTTTGGAAAACAATGTGATAAACACAAATCACTAACTGAGAAGAAAAAAGCACAAGGTAAGGTGACAGCCTGTCCCAGGGTTGGTATATTTGGGAGCCATTTGTCTTTATGTCTCCCTGCAGTATCAGGGTGAGTGAATGGTGCTCCTGACTCAAACTTCAGCTGCAAGGCTGCACAACATTCCTCCCAGCATCTCACAGCTGGTGTCCCTGTGCAAAAGTCTTTGAACACATGATGCAAGTTCTATCCATTTTATCAAAGTTTTGTCACAGTTAATGAGCAGACTGTATCCAGCACCAAAGAACATACATGAGAAAATAGGGAAGGGGCAGGAAATCCACTGGGTTTGGATCTGTTACTTAAATAACAGAAAAATATTATTTTAATTTCTGCTAGGAATAATGGACACTCTTTGATTTGGTAAGTCTGACACTGTGGCAGCAGCTCTCTGGCCACAGAGAGCAGGCACAGACTTCCCCAAAAAATCCTGAGAAGCTGTGTAGAAGCTGTAGGAAACTAATAGGAAAAGAATCTCTTTCTGTAACCATTGTTTATAGATATAGTTCTCTAGAGTGTATTATTGATAGCTGTGAAAAACGCCAATCACTTATTTTTAAAATTTTAAAAGTGTAATGCCAATAAAATTGTTATAAAAATAGTAATACAATTAGAGTAATAACAATTTGGACAATTTGAATTAGGACAGTATGAGACAATAGAAACAAAGTGTTATGGACAGTCTGGGTACCTTTCCTGGGTAAAATAAGCCCGAAAAAGGACCCACGTTAACAGAGCATTCACCCTTAAAAACAGTAGCCTGTTGCATATTCATACACTTAATACATGAGCATAAATTCCATTCAAACACAGGATTCTGTCTGGTCAGTGTCAACTTCTTCCTCTTAACCCTATCAGTGTCATTCTGCCTGAGCAAGGCAGGAAGAACTTCATTTCTCCTGATAATGGAGCAATAAATTCTCTTTCTCTCAAAGATTTGGGTGTCCTGTGGCTGCTATCTCAGTGCAAGTCCTTTCTTTAGAAAAAGTATCCTACATAGCATAGTTTCTATTTTAACATTTTGTTATAACCCAAAATTATATTTATCACACTACTTAAGAGAATTAACACAGCATAACTTTCTAACACAACACATATAATATTCATTTTCATATTTGTGAAAAACCAATTATAAAATACGCATTTTTCACAATAGCCACCAACAGTGTGTGAGTGGTTTCCACTTAAGACCAATCAAGTCTTAAGTCCACCATTGTTTCTATAAGAACTATAAATTTCTAATTATAAGGTGTCTTTCACACCTTCTAGATCATAGAGTCAAAGTTAATTAGTAGTGTTCCAGATTGCAAAGCAAGATGTATTCTGTTACCATCTGTATGGCAGATTGTCTTTTGTCAAGTGGGCAGTTTGCCTTATCTCTTTCACAATCACTCCTCCCTTGAGAGAAGACACCTGCTGATAACAGCTATTGAATGTCCCTGCATGGCTGATAAGAACTACAGCATCCCATTGGGAGATGTGAGCCCAGAGGGAGGAGCCAAGCATTGCTACCCAGATATAATCCTGAGGTTCTGAGACACCAGCACGGCTTCTCCACGGGATTCCCCAGAGGAACAGCAGCTGCCTCTTCCCCTGGATCTTCAGAGGAAGAACACATCCTTCTCTACAGATCCCCCTGCTCCAACAGAACCACCCCTGACACTGCAGGAGGGCTGAGCCACAATTCCAATGGGACTGCCACCAACACCCTGACCCACAGGGTGTCAGGTTGGGTTCTGACTCTGGCAGTGTTGTTCCAGTGCACTGCATTGTTTATTTTATCCTTTATTTCTTCTTCCCTATTAAAGAACTGTTATTTCCTGCTCCCATTTTTTTTTTTTTGCCTGAGAGCCCCTTAATTTATAATTTATAGCAATTCAATGGGGTGGGGAGGGTTTACATTCTCCATTTCAGGGGAGGCTCCTGCCTTCCTTAGCAGACTCCTGTCGTTCCAAACCAAGACAAGTAGCTAGGAGCCCACTACCACATGACACAAACACCAGAATAAGGAAGCAGAAATGCACATCCAACTGCACCTCTCCAAAGGTTGTGGGTTTCCCCGAAGGCAAGAGCAGCTCCTGCTGCCCTGGGGCTCTGCTGGGCTGCAGCTGAGAACACATCCAGCCCTGTTCCTAAGCAACCCCACACTCCCTGCACACTCTGGCCCTGCTGCCACCGCCAGACGAGAGGTTTTAATCATCAATTCACTCTGCATCCAAGGAGCACAGCCCCATCAGGAGGGGCTTGGGCACAGCACTGCAGCACCAGGCAGCTCCAGCCCTGCTTCTGTCTTCACCAAGGCAGGCAGACTGAGACTTAAAAGGCAGCACTTTTACCTTTCAGTTGTTTATAAAGAAAAGCCTTTTAAAAAATCCTGGCTCAAACATGCAAATATAAGCTAAAAATTTTTATTCTTGCCAGCAGGAATGAAAACATTCTGTTAGAGGTACCGAGGGTTAAACTTTTTTTTGACATTTATAATATTCAGTGCTGGAAAAAAAAATCTCAGCAAAGAGTAATTGCTCCCACAGGGACCAATCCATGGGTCACAGTTTTTTGCACTTGATGGCAACAGAGCCTTGACTGAGATTTTCTCTAAGACCCAGATTTAAGCTTGCAGCATAATCACAATGTTTGCCCTAGCTCCAGAAGCTGAGCTAAAGCACCACTTCTACAGTATAATTATTCTACATATGTTCCAAAAACCCATGGGGAAATTTTATTATTCAGAAGAATAAATAGGGTAAAAATAAATGGTTTTTAATTTTAGCCAATTTTTAAACTCCTTATGAATTTTCATTTTTCTTATGCAAGTTTAAGTCCACGAGAGAAAGGATTTGCCTTGAAGAAATAATTAAACTTTCATCTTCAGTTATGCTTCTTAGCAAATACACAGCCACCCACATAGCACACAACACATAAGTGCTGTTCAGTGACAGAGTGCCAACATAATCACTAATGCCTCATAATCTTCCTTTCAGTTTCAAATTGAATATTTGAAGTTTGAACTTGTGTTCAACAACCCAGAGCAAGCAGAAATGCAGCAAGGGCTTAGGTTAAAAGGGCGTTGGTGTCCCAGCATAGAGCTTAATTTGTCCTCAATAGATTTTTGAATACTTGAGCTATTCTGAGAGGAAAAGGCAGTAATTTGTCATTTGGGATATGCAAACCTCCTACCTTAAGGATAATAAAAGATAATAGCACTCAATTTATGATTCTAATGTCTGGACCAAATTTAGGCAGGTGCAGAAGTCAGAATTTTTAAGGAAAGGGAAGCCTAGAAAGCAAGTTCAGGAATACCCAGACACACTTTGCAACTAAGTCTACCATGACACTTTCTCCAGTTTCTGGGAACATTTCAACATTCCTTTCTTTATGCAGGGACCAAACAAATGACCACAGAGGTGCTCTGCAGGCAGGTAAAAAATCTGCACATCCCCTCACTGACAAACACCTGCACCCTGTTCACAGGGTCCCCTGAAGCCACTCCCACCTGGACACAGGCTGCTCCTTTTGCCTGGAGCCCAGGCTGCTTTCCAGCACTGAGCTGGCTGAAGAATAGGGCAGAAACACCAATCACCAGCAGTGGAAATGAGAACTTAATGCAGACTGAGGGACTGAAACAGGATTCATTTTCAATTGTTATTCTAAACTGCACAAGGGACCCAAATCAAGCTCCAAGGGCCTATCACAGATGACAAAATCACTACATGGATCCCAGGTATTAGAGCCAATATGAAAATGAAGCACAAAATAAAACAGAAAACTACCAGAAAGAAGTTATATCAATTACCCAAGAATTCCTTCAGCCAAGGGATCAAGCCTAGCCACTATGGGTGCATAAAAGGCAGATCCTGTTTGATCAACCTGATGACAAAGTGACCACGCAGCAGATGAGGGGAAGGCTGTGGGTGTGTCTATCTAGACTAGTAAAGCATTTGACACTGTCTCCCACAGCATTCTCTGGAGAAACTGGCTGCCTGTGGCCTAGGTGGGTGGACTCTGATGGGTACAAAACTGGCTGACAGCTTTGCCCACAGAGTTGTGGTGAATGAAGTTAAATCCAGCTGAGGCCAGCTGCTAGTGGTGTTCTCCAGGGCTCACTTTTGGGTCTAGTCCTGGTTAGCATCTTTTTGGATGATCTGGAGGTGGGGATTGAGAGCACCCTCAGTAAATTTGCAGATGCCCAGTTGGGTGGGAGTGTGGATCTGCTGGAGGACAGGAAGGCTCTGCAGTGAGACTTGGACAGACTCGATCAATGGGCCAAGGACAAGGGCGTGAGGTTCCACAAGGCCTGGTGCCACATCCTGCAGCTCAGCAGGCCCACGGCACCTGGGCTGGATCAGCAGGGGCAGGGCAGCGCCTGCCCCTCTGTGCTGGGCCCTGCTGAGGCCACACCTCGAGTGTCAGGGCCCAGAGCATCCCTCTGGCTGTCCTGAGCAGCCCAGACCCTGCCAGGGGGCTCAGAGACCCTGGCACAGGGCCCAGGATGCCCCTGTGGGTTTGATTATGGCCCACAGAGCAAGGTACCAACCTTGGATGAAGATCTGCAAGCCACGACAAATTAGGCAGAATGGTAGTGAATTTATCACAAACTGAAAAAGTCAATTTTGGGGTTTTTAGAATGGGGGTTCAGGGGGTAAGATGAAGGAATCTGGGCGTGTCCAGCCTTTCCTCTTCTTCTTCTTGGCCTCCATCTTCTGGGTGATGTTGGCACTTTTAGATTGGTTTAGAGTAGAAGCTCACAGTCTAACACAGGTGATAGGTATTGGACAGTAATTGTAAACATTGCACACGTAGTTTTTAGTATAAAGCCATAACAGTGCCCTGGGGCAGGCAGAGTGCCTCTGACTGTCTTGCTGAGGAGACCTCAGCTGGACAGAAGAAAGAATTTTATAGATAAGACACAATGAACAACCTTGAGACTGAGAAATGAAGAGCCCTGACTGCTTCTTCAAGCACCGGGCTGGGAAAAGAGACTTTCCAACTTTTCATGGGGTCACTCTGAGCAGCCAGAGGCCCCAACACTCGGAGTGCTGTGTCCAGCTCTGGGCCCCTCAGGAAAAAGGACATTGAGGGGCTGAGTGTGTCCAGGGAAGGGCAGCAAGGCTCACAAAGGTCTAGAAAAGGTGCCCCTAAGGAGTAGCTGAGGGAGCTGGGTTTGTTCAGGCTGGAGAAGAGAAGGTTCAGACCTCCTTCTCTCCAGCTCCCTGACAGGAGGGTGCAGGGAGCTGGGCTGATCCCTTCTGCTGTGCTCACAGTGAGAGGACAAGAGCAAACAGCCTCAAGCTGAGACAGGGAGACTCAGACTAGGTAGCATTAAAATAATTTTCCCTGTGCAGGTGATGGAATAGTTTGCTCAGGAAGAAGGTGGAGTCACCACCCCTGGAGGTGATTAAAAAAAAAAATCTAGATTTGGCACTGGGAAATGATTTAGTGGTGTAAGGTTTACAGTGCTGGTGGCTGGGCTTCACCTTTAAGGCCTCTTCCACCCTTGATTCTATGATGAATATCATCCTGTAACAACAACCCTGATCTTGCATTTCTCAATACTGCTGATAATGCACACACCCAAAAAACTACCACCTGCCAAAACAGCACACAATTCTGCACAATTCATCCCCTCTTCAGATGATGCAACAACAAAAAACCAAACAACAAAGCCATCACAATAGACATTAAAAATGCTGCTTAATAAGCTGTGAGGTGTCACTTGCACACTATGATAATGAGGATGCACTAAGAACAAATTTGGAAAAGCATTATGCAGCAGTATTGCCAGCAGCAAGGAACAAAATCTGCTCTTGTTCTTTTCATGTGTGTAAAATAGGTTTAATTTTCAGGTCAGTGTGTGATATCATGACATTAATTGTATTTTATCCATTTCCTTCAAGTTGAGCTTCTGGTCTCTGATCATGATCACAAGCAATTCTGCTTATCAAAAGATGACCAAAAACCACAAAGTTCTCATCTCTCTGCTTCATCAGTAATTAGCAAAAATCATTGAGGTAAAGCTTACAACAGAGATAAAGCCTCACATACAGTAGAATCTTTACTTTTGACTTGTCTGAACAAGCATGAGAAAATCCACATCAAATAATAATTTCAGCCTACTGTCTTTTACAATGAGTTCCATTTCACATATCTCCAATCTTAGCTTGTCATTAGCAATGTTAATTAGTTCACTATCTCAACACCACACTGGATTCAGTAAAAACTGAGATCATTGCTAATTTGAGAAGAAAGCTTGTTCTTCCTTTAACATACTAATAGTCTCTGCAGTGACTAATAGTCACTGTAGAAAACATCCACAGAAATTAATAATGCTTGCAATTTTCAATGTTACAAAATTAAAATGCTACTGTTTTTCAATTTCCAAAAAGATAATCAAAGGATAATTATGAATTATCAGATTTACTATATTACAAACCCTGTGAGGACAGTGACACAGCATTCAAAGGTGGGTTATCTCCCACCTATGCCCTGAGCTATGTTCTGTATGCACACACGAGGTGCACATCCTGCCACAGCTCTCTTTCTGAAGGCAACCATTTTCCAATATCAGCATTGTAATTGTTCTTTGGTATCTCTGTGATGATAGAGGGGCTTATTGTGAATCTCTTACATAGTCCCAGTCCACAGGTTTTTTGGAGAAGGCAAAAAACCCCAAATATGTGAATTCCAATCACAAGTCACAAGAGTGGCCTGTGCAATGAAACAGTTGTCTTGCACCAGGAGGTGACTGAAAGACAGAACACCTGAGCTTCCCCCAGGAGCTCCTGCAAAGGGAAAATGCTGGGAGGTTACTGGGAATGTACTGGAACTGCCCTGCTCCCTCCCAGCAGCTAAAGGAATCCACCCCCAATCTCCACGAACACAGTGAGCAGCAGCTCAGGTAAAATAGGTCTCAGTGCCCCAAGGAGTGTCTGACTCCCACATTTCTCCTCTCAGCTGGGCAAATGGAAGTGGGCACATGTTTGCCAGGGCTGGGGCAGCTGAACCTTCTGCAGGGGATTTACATCTCCCAAAGCAGATGAGGTGCTGAGAGAGGAGCTCCATGCTCACAGGTAATCCTGTCCCCACTTCTGCTGAGTGGAGTGTGCACACATTTGCAATTGTGCCTCTGTATGTCACAGAACAGAAACAATGCTCAGGGGTTTTCTAAAGCAATTTTTAAATTTAGATTTATTTAAAGGCTATTTACAGCCTTACTTCAGCTGGATTAGGAAACGAGTGGTGACAGCCTAATTTAAAACATGAAAGGACCAGCAGTACGTGGGGCAGGAGGGGAAGGCTGCAGGAAGTGTGTCTCTGAATCCAGTTGTTTTTCCAGGCACACACATCATCCCTGCCTTCCCTCTGGGCCCTGAACACAGGAGATTCAGCAGCTCACTCCAATGAAGCAATTAGCAGCCAGCATTGCTGTCAGAGCTGTCAGCACTAAGCTGCCTGTTTGGCCCTGGACACTGCAGGTCATTTCCTATCACCATTTGTGGAAGCCCTGGATGAGCCCTGCTGCCCTGGCACAGGCACAAACCACTGGCTCAGCACTCTCTCCCAATGCTTCCATGCTGAACAGAAGCTCCTGGGCTGCTGCATGCTAAAAACAGATTGTGGCTGATCCACTTCTTCCTTCAACCCTTGTGTAGATACACAGACAAATAATATCAGGTGCAGGATCATCTTACACCAAACACCATCCAGACAGCAGGCAGACTCCTGTCCTACCACACAGGCCTGCAGAAACAAAGGAAAAATTACTGGATTGCACTGAGGTTTTTAAAATGCAGGAAAAGGTCACCTTCCACCTCTCTCTCTGCTTCTCATGTATTTTAAAGTTTGAAAAGTAACCTTTTGATAGCAGCACCCGACACTGAAAAACACATCACCTCTGACTGCAAGGCAGTTTGGGAAATAAGGCAGTCAAGGCATTTCCAGGCTACACAACATTAACTGTTAAAAAAAAAAAAGAAGAAGATATAAAAGATGTATCAGTAACTGAGCAGGCTGACATGCTGCTTGAGACTAATGCAGTGCTGGTATCTTGTTTACTAAACATACACAAATAGCAGTGAGGGTCATGACACAATTCAACACCATTCCCACACCAAAAACCAACTGGGAAAGATTCTCCTGTGCATTTTTGTCAGCTGCAGTGGGCATTCTTATTTACTATCTATGCACGCTTATGTGAAGGACTCACCAAGGTTATAATTGAGCTGAAAATCTATCCAGCCTCATAAAAAAAACCAAGTATTTTTGAAGATCATTTGCTGCAGAAGTCAGTGACTTTTTCAAAAACATTCAAAGATCAAAATCATCAGGAAATAGTAAGTGGCAAATACTGATTAGCTAAAATCATCAGCATTTCACTAAAAGGAAATGCCCAAAGGAAAATAAAATTATTCTGGCTATTTTTTCTTTTTTAGTGAAATGTGTGTTTTATTTTCAGTTTATTCCACTGGAGCAGAGGAGAGAGAGAAAAATGAAAGATGAGAGCCATAATCCGTGAGAGTGCTCTCAGACTTTCCCAGATAGTGAAATTTAACACTAGCAGATACAACAGCAACTCATCTCAGAGCCCAGGCTCTGCTCTGGAATCAGGGACAGCACTGAAAAGAATAGGGATAAAGAACTTTTATCAGCCTCAGCTGGTAAGAGAGGCAAGGTGTAAAAATAGTCTGTAAGCATTGTAAACCATCAAGAAAAAAACCTCTGTAGCTGCTTTCTTGCCATTTTATTCTTCAAATTATTGCCCTTAGAGCACAGTGGAGTTTAACTTTAGTACTAACTGCTACAAAATCCCCACAATTACTTCCCCTACAATGAAGAATTTTTTCCTAATATCCCATCTAACCCTGTCCTCTGTCAGTTTGAAGCCATTCTCCCTTGTCTTGTCAATTCAGGCCCTTGTAAGTAGTCAGTCCATCTTTCCTGTTAGCTCCTTGGAGGTACTGAAGATCACAATTAGGTCACACCAAAGCTTCTCCTGTGCAGGTGAGCAATGGCAGCTGTGCCAGCCTTTCCTCCCAGCAGAGCTGCTCCATCCCTCTGCCCATCCTGGAGCCTCCTCTGGGCTCTCTGAGCAGCTCCAGGTCCCTGCTGGGCTGGCCCAGGGAAATCACTGAGGGGCAGAATCCCCTCCCCTGCTGCCCACTGTCTGCTAGCCAATGTTCTCTGTACACTAGCCACTGTCCCCTGTGCCCTAACCACTGCTCCCTGCACACTGTACAGGGGTACATTGCCCAGTGCTCCTCTGCTTTAGATGCCCTCTGCTCCACCCTTGCAGGATGAGGCCCCAGGTTCTGGGCACTGCAATCACAGTTATCTGCATGGTACCCCCAGGTGCTCCTGTGTTCAGCAGTCACAGAGGTTTCAGAGACAGTCACACAATCCAGGGGGTGTGGGACAAGAGAATGGCTGGTTAGGGCTGCTTTAGTGCTGCCTGGTGTCCTCAAGGCAGTGAGAAATAAACACATCATCATTTAATGAACCCAGGACTGTGCACACTCCTATCACAGTGACACCAAAAGGGTTAAATTCATTCTAACGTGCTTTCAGCATGCTGCTTTCAACAAGGACAGCTGGAAGAAAAGAAGACATCTGGTTCAAGAAGGCCATGATAGAAAAAACAAAGGACTGAACCTCTGGGAACATGGGGTGGGATTATGGTAATGGGTAAATTTTCATATGCATATAGTAACTGTATATAAGAACCACATGTCCACATTAGGTTAGGATTTCCAGCATGAACCTCAGGCCTGAATACATGATGCCCTCTTTAATACAGCTTTAGTGTTGGAGAGTCTTATTCTGATATTTTGGATATTTGGACCTTCAGTGCTATTAAGAAGGGGATAAACCCCCACAAAAATGGGCAATGCACACAACAGCTGTGTGTCCAGAACTCCTGATGCAGAAGTCACTCACCTGTTGCAACAGCATACACCTTCACATCATTCCTCAACCAAACTGGCATTCCAAGTAGGCACCCTAATCTTAAAAGTGTTCTTTTTAATAAAAAAGGAACAAATGAGGCAATGCACAGAAGATTCCACACTTAATTTGATAATACATAGATAAAATCTAGAAATTGATAAACACTGATCTACAGAAGTTCTCTCCAGGCCTTCAGAGAGCTCTGAAACAGATAACTGTAGCTCCTAATTAGTATTTTCAGTGTGTTTTTATATAGACACAAAACATCTTTGTCTACATGCTCACACACAACTTTGCTGGAATCACAGATTTTATTCACACACTTCTCAAGCTGAAGACTTTTTTTAGCATTTTGCTATATTTTGAACAATATATTTACTACAGAGCAGTTTCATAATTAAAACCCTTTAATTAAAGAAGATTAATTAAACATGAGATAAGCACAAATACTAAACAAACTGCTTCAGAGAAAACCCAGAATCTGACCTACCAAAATGACTTCATATGCAATTACACATGCTGTGAATTACTGTCTGTAGATAATTGCCTTGGCTGTCTCCTTAAAGTCAACCGACCACACATTAAAGTTAAATAATATCAAACCAGAAAAGAAGTCAGGGCTGATTGGAGTTGCAGTTAAATGCATTTATTTTTTATATATCTCAGCATTAACACATTACTGGTTAAAATAATTTACCAGTGTTTAACCAAATGGACAAAGAAAAGGCAACACTTAGGTTCTACATCCAGTAACAGGCAATTTTAATTGCTTTTGGGATCTCTGCCATTATTCTTCCTAGCAGACAGAAGAATAGCAGACAGTTTAAATTTTTAGGGCCCTTTTCCCCTAAAGGAATGGGTGCAGGGATGAATTCTGTAAAAGAAACTGAAATTCTAATTATAGTCTCCAAGGCAGACACAGTAGAGCAGTCTGCCAAGACCTCTTTCATTAGCTAAATAACTTCAAACGCTTTCAAGAAGTGTAATCCATCAAGATTTATGGAAGAACAGAAGGCAATTTTAAATAGATGTAGTAGCTGTTTAAGTTATTTATTTTTTTCAATTGAAACACATAAATAATATTTTCAAATGGTTGATGTGTGTGAAAGGAGCTAGCCAGGGAAGAATGAAAGTCCCAGAGAAAAAAGTAATATACCTTGCAAACTTACAGAGGAGTGTTTATATAAGTAGTTGTTGTATGACATTTAAATCAAACTGGCATTTAAAAGCACCCAAGAAGAAATTCTGCTCTAGGGAAATTTTTGATTGCTAATGATTTTCAGAGCCAAAATCTCACTATTGGCACGTAGAGCATGGCCAGTGAGTAAAATGAACACAAACACAAAGTTCAAACATAAACACAGAATGTAAACAATATTTTATTTTCCCTGTTACCTGGTGGCATGTGTTAATGTAGTTTGAGGCACTGACAAATTATAGGCATGAGACTATAGTATCTCCAGAAATTTAAACTGCTTAAATGGAACTAAGGGCTTTATTTGTCTTTTGAGCTACCTTGAAATCCTGATGACAAATACTGTGGTTCCTTTATATTCCCTTCCCTGGGTGCTGCTCTAGCCTGCTTAAAATCCTCTGAAAAATTACTGCCAAGAAACCACAGTAACTGACATATGATTGCTATTTCTTCATTATGCAAATACTTTAAAAATTGAAAATACCATGTACAGTCTAAAAACAAATGGACTTGATGATCAAAACCATGCTTTATATGAGAAATGCTGCTGATCTAATGTAAATATTGATTCAGGAGAGGAGGCAATGTTTTCCTTAGATCCAGACACATCATTAGTGTATCAGTTAGGACCAGCCAAACCCCTCATGGATGCCTGTACAGCACATTCTTTCCAACACCAGAGATATCTGCTGCTTTCTTATTGACTTCTCAGCAGCTGCAGAACACCCATCACAAGTGTAATCTGAGCTCCTTGTGCAGGCTGAGTACAGGTACTGCTGCCTTGTAATTGCAGAATAAATGTAATGGCACCCAGCCCTTCACAAGACACTTAAACGCCCACTCATGCAGCCTTCAAACACAACCAGACTAAAGGCAATGTTTAACCACAAACACAGTTTTATTGGATGGCTTCAGACAATGAAAACAGCTATTTCATCAAGCTTCTGTAAATTACTGTAGCTTCAGCAAGAGAGATATGCTACACTTAACCAAAAAATAATCACCCCTCATCAAATGCATGTTTGAAACAGATGAAGTACCACCTCAAAATAACAAAATAATACTTACAATGGCCTTCAAACACCAATGAACTCTCAGTCTCAACTGAATCCAAGCTACTGCATTGTCTCAGCTATTGCTTTTCCCCCAGATACAGAGCTATTATCTTTTTTTATTATAATTAGTATAAGAACTCTTACCTCTCCAGCTCGTATTCTTTCATTCCTACTTTTACAGCCTTCATTACCTGTAAGATACATATTAGCATGAGACCATCATAGCAGGAGGAAATCTCATATTTATAAATTTATGACTTATGACTATCTCCAGAGAAACCTATATTACAAAAATATCATCTGTACTTCATTTAAATTTACATCAGTACATGCATTTTAAAACTACACTGGAATCAAACACTTAAATCTTTAAAAATGCCTGCAGTCTCCAGCAATAAAGCAAGTTTAATTGCCAAACTACAATATCCCAATGAAGTGCAGCTCACCAAAATACCAATGTTCAATTGTGAAAGCTGTGGTGAACATGGCAGCAAGGTGTTTTGTGCTACTTAGGCAAAACAAAACTATGAACTGCATTATCCTACATGGGAGAGTCACTCTATAGTTTGAATCAACAGAAAACTATTAGAGTTAACACCAGTTTGCAAGTCATAAATCTGATTCTTGTTCTCAGATTTGCTAAGAAAGTTTTATTACTTTGTTTCTGTAGTACAGAAGTTCTAGGCAGCTGCTCTACAGAAAAAAATACTCTCAGATGTGATAAGATTATTCAAGGATGACGAAAAACCAAGGAACATGAATGCAAAATGACTATCCTTTGAGTTTTCAATTTCAATATTAATTTTAGCACATTCTTACCCTTCATAGTTTGGCTATCTGAGGAGCAGGAGCCAAGACAAGCTGAGATAACCTCATTAGCTGGTTTAACCTAAGCTCCCCCTGGTCATCACCACTCTCAGAACTCCTGGGCAGATCTGCATCAGTGTGTGGATACAGGAGTGACAGCCAGGCTGGTTTTGTCATGACCACCAGGAGAGGGGTGCAGTTCCCCTGTGTTTGCCAGGTCCAGCCTGAGAGCCTGAGCTTGGCATTGCCACCCTGGTATGGCAACAGAAGAGCAGGGCTCAGCACTGCCCCAGGGACTGCCCCAGCTCTGAGGAATCCTCTCCCTGTCCCACACTGTGCATGGAAAAACTTCCCCAGTCCATCAGCATCTGGGGACAGTTACCTGCTAGTTCAGCTTTTCAGAGCTGCACATGGGCCTGAATGACCTTGATCTTTTATTTCTCCATCATGATTCAGGTATTTGTGCACACAGAACAGCCTGCAAGCAGGTCACCTTCTGCTGAGGTGAGCTCTTGCCCAAACCCACACTTCATTTCTCACACATCACAAACGCACCGGTGAGTTCAAGGGCAATGCAAGGTACATTACTGGGCTGTAATAGGAGGGATATTATCCTCTTATTTCTATCCAGCCTTTCCATTATTTTATTACTAAGCAATTCTGGGTTGCTGAGGACATTTTCTGAGTACCACTGCTACACTAAGAGCAAAAATTATTAACAGTAAAGGATCCATTACCTCTTTATGAGCTTCACTGGAGATTTTATTGGTGTAGCGCAGAACTTCCAACTCCATGTCTGTCTTAATGACACGACTTGAAGAGAAGAACAACAGACAGCATGTTAGACTGCAACTCCTCAGCTAAAGAATGCAAAGTGAAAAAACCCTGAAAATTATATGCATCACCTATAATAAGATTAGATCAAGTACACCTCAAGAGCAAACAGCTATTACAGTATTCATGACAGCAAAGTATTGTTGGCATTGATTCAGCATTAGCAAAACAATCTTACAAAGGCAAGTCACAAGAATTTCAAATATCAGCCTGCCCTATTTAATACTGATAAACAAGTGGTTCAACCAACATTTTTTCAACTCTTCTGCAATACATTAGGAACAAAATCAATGTAATTCTACATTTGTCATAACTCTAACACTACTTCAAATGGAACATTTCGACAAGCATGCTCAATTTGCTTTTAAACACAATTTGAAACTATTTTACATATTTAAATTCCCAGAGCTCCAGAATTTCTGTTCACAATCACAACTCCCACCTATCTGCAATACCTCAAAAGGTGGGCAAGGGGTGATGTGAAAAATGCTATCTTTGTTTGGTATTCAAAAACCCCAACCATGAACTCAGAAGCCACAGCAGTAATTACAGCCATGATGTTAATTCTTTCACATGCTTCTGAAGGAAGATAAAAAACATAAAACCCCAAACAAACCAATGCCCTGAAAACCCCATCCTACTCTTTGTGCCTTATGAGATACTGAATTCAGGTATGTTTATAAGCCTTGATACTCTTTTCTGAACTCTTGTCAAAAATGCACTGTTTAACTCTTCTCTACATGCATTTCTATCATGTATTTCAAATAAAAGCAGCTATTGAGCGTGACATGCACAGTAAAGCAGACACAGTTCCATAACCTCTATTAAACCCCACATACTCCTTCCACTGTTACACACACTGAATTCCTGGTATTTTTCATGCCCATCTCAAAGGCAGCTGTGAAGTACATACTTACTGTTTACAAAGTACAGAACTACATCTATTGAATTGCATGAAAATATTTCAATCATGTTTTCCAGCTGCACTCCAGGGTTTGCAGCAGTTACAAAGAACCATAACAGTTACACTTTGAAACTGCCACCAAGACCCCTCTTTTTATTGTTCCATGCTCCTCCTCACACTGCTGTAGAAAACTCTTTACTGTATTTCTGCTCTGTAGTTTGTTTTAATGAGTCCAGAAACAGGTTTCCCAGCCATCAGTGCCTCTGATGTGAGATTACAGCATTTCCCACAGACAGTGCATTACTACAGCACAGCCACTCCCTTCAAACAACTCCTCTGGCAAGAGTAAAGGTACCTTTGTAAAATCCTGATATTGATCAGGATGCTTTTACAAACAGAAACACTGTAGAGGGGAGTGGATTGACTTTCTTAGTCAAATGGAAGATGACACAAAATAATCACTATACAATTGAGAATGAGAAATACAAGGTTTTAAAATGCACACCCAGGTGAAAAGATTACACTGGGATGGTAAAATCTGCTGACTGTGAGTGAGGAAACAAACTTCCACTTCTGTCTTTCAGCCAAGACATAAAAAAGAGTGGCTCAAATATATTTCCGTTAGAATGAGGCAGCAGCAAAGGCTTATAGATTTTAAATTTTTTTTTAATCCTATTTCTTGGAAGACTGCATGTGCTAGCAGGGTAATTTAATACTTGTTTGATGTGCCTTTATATTACCTTCAGTATAAAGTACATATCCATGATCTGCAATTGCCCGAAAAATAGGTTGTTTCATAATTCAGCTGTCTGATCTCTTTGTTGCAATATGCTGGTAATAAAAGTTAGTAACTGCTCCACAGCAAGTGCAAACAGTGTTAGAAACCATTTCCCTGGGCTTGGGCACAAGACTTCAGGATCAATGTATTTCTATTAGATCACCCAATGTATTTGTATTAGATCACACAATGTATCTGTATTAGATCACACAATGTATCTGTATTAGATCACACAATGTATTTGTACTAAATCACCCAATGTATTTGTGTCAGATCTGTACTAGATCACACAATGTATTTGTATTAGATCACACAATGTATTTGTACTAAATCACCCAATGTATTTGTGTCAGATCTGTACTAGATCACACAATGTATTTGTATTAGATCACACAATGTATCTGTATTGGATTACACAATGTATTTGTATTAGATCACACAATGTATTTGTACTAGATCACACAATGTATTTGTATTGGATTACACAATGTGTTTGTATTAGATCAAACAATGTATTTGTATTAGATCACACAATGCATTTGCATTAGATCACACAATGTATTTGTATTAGATCACACAATGTATTTGTATTAGATCACACAATGTATTTGTATTAGATCACACAATGCATTTGCATTAGATCACACAATGTATTTGTATTAGATCACACAATGTATCTGTATCAGATCACACAATGTATTTGTATTAGATCACACAATGTATTTGTATTAGATCACACAATGTATTTGTATTAGATCACACAATGTATCTGTATCAGATCACACAATGTATTTGTATTAGATCACACAATGTATTTGTATTAGATCACAGCTTCTCAGGTATCTGTTTGAAAATAGAAATTCATGCTCAGTCTCAGACTGACTATTTATGCAATGCAGCTCCTTCATTTACACAAGGTCAGGCACTGAAATACTTCACAGAAAATATTTAGTCATTCTGAGACCAACAAAACAAAAACCACTAGCCAAGGAGTGAAGGAGAGAAGGAAGGAGAGGGAGGATTGTGCAGGGGACAGGATCAGCAGACCCTGGGCTCCTGGGTTACAGTGGTGCTGTTGATGGAGCTCCCACATCATGCCTGGCCTGGATTTCACCCCTTTCTCACTGTCTGGACAGTGCAAAAGGCAGCACCCTCCCAAGCCAGGTTTGCAGCAGTGCTTGGCACTTCAGGGCAATCTTATGATGAGCGTCCACAGTTCTCATGAAGTTCTCCCCCACTTCCAAAATAAGGACAGGAAGAAAATCCCACCTTCTTCATTAATGTAAACTTCAGCATTCTATTAAAAACAGCTCCTAGACCAGTTACAGCATATTGCATTAATGCTTTATAAATGCATTTTATATATAAATTTATAAATGCATTAATATTTTAATGGGAACAAATAACTTCCAGGCTCCAGCTAATGCAAATTGCCCCAATGTACAGATTGCACATGTAAGGCACTCCTCAGATTAGGAGGGCGGCCACTCATTGCAATATAGTTGAAATAAAAGCACAAGTCTCTGAGTGTCAGGACTGACCTGTAACTTTCACCCTTTCCCCCTCATTTCACCAGTGCAAAAACATTTCTTCTTCCTCATTCTCCTTTTCCACACATTTTCTACTTTTATTTTCACTTAGCCATATGAGCAGCTGGTCTTTTCGCCCACGTCAGCCATCCAGCAGGACAGAGAAACTTTAATATAAACAAGAGACATTTCAATCCTGAAAGTGCATTTGGGCATTTTAAATGTCTGGATAGCAAATTACATGCATGACCTAATCAAGTGGTGAAGAGCACATAGAATCTGAGGCAATTATGAGGCTGAAACTCACATAACTCAACTGTATTTTCCTAAACCAGTGCTCTCCTCAAAGCTACATAAATTGGTTCTCTATGAGCATTCTGCAGCTCTGATAATGCTGCCAGAAGTATTTGTTTCCAATTATCAGATGAGTGCTTTATCAGCTGGCTTGTTTTGCTGCCTTTTGGTACATGTGTGCAACCTCAATGTCTCCTTCCTGTGACACACATGGAAAACACCTGGGAATGTCCACTTCTCCTTTTCCTTCTGGAAATCTTAGATTTACAGACAACCTAATACATAAAGATGATGCCCATGTGGGCAGACTTCACAGGCCTGCTTTATTTTTACCCTTTCTCACCTCTGCTGTTACCTTTCCACATTTTATTAATAGAAATTTCTCTATCACAGTTGATACATTTCTGTTCTTCTGCAATGCATAAAGAGTTGCTGACTGAATTAGCATCAAATCCAGCAAACACAGCAATGCCCATATGCAAAGGAGAGGCATCACAGCACAATTCTGAGACAGGTGCATGAACACCAAAGACAGGAGTTCAAAAAAATGTTAAGGGGGTTACAGCATAGATAGAAAAACCTCTGAAAACACAAAAACAAATGCACAGTTTTAAGATATTAACATACAGATCAGTTTTCACTAAGAGATATTTATAGCTTTCCATCAAAATAATGCAAAAAACAGAACATATGAAATCTCCCACATAAAACTATCAAAGTTCATTTTCACTGGGTTTACAGGAAAACACAGTGTATACAGGCACAAAGATGCAAATTACTAAATGTTTACTTCTAGCAACAACAAGATTATGGTAGACACTGGCAAATTACAGGAACAAAAGGCCATTTGGCTAAGTGTTGGTGTCAAAAAACCTCCTGATTGCTAAGGAGATAATTTAGACAAGTTTGAATTCTTTCTTCTGTTACATGGCATCTTCTTTTCAAAACACTGGAATCAATACTTAGCATATCCATTCGCCATGAAATTTGAAGTGGAAGCCTTTAAATTTAAAATTAAAGTTTTAAAATTTGTTTGAAAATACACCCACTCAATAAAATGAAAAAAAATTAACAAAACGCCATCTGCAAACTGCTGAAATCCAGTGTAAGGTTGAATTCTTCTGTTTTATCTTTAAGTTCCATATCAAGTCAGAAAATAATGAGATCTTGAAAAATTAAGCAAGAGAGGCAACAGATCCTTAAGCACAAACACTTTGCCTCTTGTCATTTTTTCTGCATTTTATAAGAAGACTGTATAATGCCAGAGTTGCCTTTTGTAGCTCCCAGTTCCCCCTGGCTGGTTCAGAAAGCTCAGCCATTTCATCTCTAGCTGGCAGCTTGACAGCATGGCATAGAGCAAAGTTTTTCTGACAAGTACCATGTAAAACACAGTAGTTCAGAGCTTGCCAAATCTGAAATGAAATGCATCCCTGCAAGGAGATGATTCAAAGGATGCAATTTCTTACCCCAGAATATAACCCACAAGAATTCATCTTCCTAAAAGAAAAATGTTCTTAACTCTAAAAATATTGCTTTCCAAACAAACTTCCTTGGCTGGTAACTTGACATTCCAAGGAGATTTCTACTTTAGTGAGCTTTAATATGACCTGCCATTCACATTTTAATTTCACCAGACACTTAAATCCTAACAACCATCTTTAACATACTTCTGACTTAAAAGGAAAGCCACCTAACTCAGTAAAACCTTTTAAAACATCTCTGAATACAAATCTGAACTTTCTCTCTACTTAGAATTCCCCTTCCTTGAAAGCCAGGTGTAGGGAAGGTGCATAGCAAGCATCCCCCTTCAGTCAGGCTGCAGGAAGAACTGAACCCCAATTCCAGGCTGCAGGAAGAACTGAATCAGAATTCCAGGCTGCAGGAAGAACTGAATCAGAATTCAGGCTGCAGGAAGAACTGAACCCCAATTCCAGGCTGCAGGAAGAACTGAACCAGAATTCCAGGCTCCAGGAAGAACTGAATCACAATTCCAGGCTGCAGGAAGAACTGAATCACAGTTCCAGGCTGCAGGAAGAACTGAATCACAGTTCCAGGCTGCAGGAAGAACTGAATCACAATTCCAGGCTGCAGGAAGAACTGAATCAGAATTTCAGGCTGCAGGAAGAACTGAATCACAATTCAGGCTGCAGGAAGAACTGAATCACAATTCCAGGCTGCAGGAAGAACTGAATCAGAATTCAGGCTGCAGGATGAACTGAATCAGAATTCAGGCTGACTCTCACAGTTCACTGAAGAGATGATTCCTTCCAGCCCAGCTCCAGGTGCTGCCTTTTCACTGCCTCAGTGCTCCACCTCTCTCAGCACAACCTCCAGGGCACTGACCTGATGTTTGTCCTTACCTGAGCTTCCTGAAGAAGATTCAATCACCCTTTAATTGAAACCACAGAGGAGAAAAGCTTTTGACACCTTGGTAAGGTGGATGGAAACAGGCTGAAAGCTACCTTGGGAAAAAGCTTGTAGCCCTGCTCCACAGCCTTCTGCAGCTAAAATGCCATCTCTGTCCCTGCTGTCCTGCTGTGTCTTCTAAGCTGTGAAAAGCTTAGAAGTCAGACAGGCCCTCTCCAAGTCCTCTTCCTCACCCCTCTTAAACTCAGAAATTGAGCCCATAACATAACTTCTCTGTTTAGGAAAGGGAATGGCACAAATTCTAGAATAGGCAGGATCTAAAGATCAGCCCCCTGACACTCAGCACAGCAGAATGGGTCCACTAGCACAGCTCCAGGCACACCCAAACTCAGGGATGGAACAATGCCTGCACAAAACCTCCCCACTTCCCTTCTGCAGCCTTATGTCCTGCCAAGCAATGGAAAATATCTGCCACAACAGATATGCGACCTTTTAACAATTCTAAATGTTCCAAAAATCACTGATGTTCAAATAACATCTCCACAGTTTTCAAGCTGGCAATTAGCTGTAGATGGAGACAGCAGAAGATGGTTCTCAGCATATGTGCTGAAAATAAGCATTAAAAACATAAAATGTAGTAGCATGCAATGCAATACCCTGCAACCTGTGCTTTGTATTTTAAGCTTATCTGTCTTAACTAAGGATTTGCTTCCTCATTTCTAGATTAATGCACTCAAAAAAAGCTCAGATAAAAACCTAATTCATTAACAAAAATCCACTACTGTGTTCTTTCATCCACTACTATGTTTCTTCAGTAATTTTCTAAATGGAAAACTAGAGAGCCTTAGTTGGAGCAATCCTGTGGACAAAGTGAGCAATGTTGACCAGAAGAGGAAAAATAATAAAATGGAGCAGCTTTGCACTTAGTAACACATCCAATTTGTTTGTTTCAGATAGGCTACAGCAGAATTTCCCAAGAATTACAAAGTACAGTTATATGAATAATAATTCAACAAAATTAAGGCTGTTAAAATAAATCCTGGAGAAGAAATAACACCTAATTAAATACTACCTGTTTAGACAGAGCTTTGATCTACATTTGATTTCTGTTGCTAGAACATAAATTCTCCTCAGTTCTTTTCCCATTGATACAAATTCATATTTACATGAATGTGACTTTAACACATCCTAGAGAAATGTGTATCCAGATAAAATGCTAAAGAAATGTTACATAAATTCTTTGGTTTTCAATGTTGTTACCTTGCCCTATTATTAAGTTTGTCCATTATTTCCAGTCCATAACATGAAATAAATTTAAAATAAAAAGTCCTGTGGTAAAGTAGGAGGCTTCAGCTGAGGGAATCCCTCTGAAGCAATGGTACAGTATAAACATGTTCAACACTACTCAAAGAGAAAGATTTTATGTTACTCACCATTCTGCAATTTCAGGATGAAGAATTTTGTTGTTCACATTAAATCTAAAAAAACCCAAAGATATTAATATTAAAAAGCAGCCAGCCACAACAGCAGAGACTAAATACTCTTTCTTTTTTTAACTGTGTATTCTCTGAGGAAGTAAAGTGAAAACAAGTATTGTATGGGAATTCAACAGAGACCCCAGTGAGAAGAATGCATTTAATTTTGCAATACATGAAACCAAACCATATACATAATTTCAAGAATGTCAGAAGCCAGTATAACAGTATGTTTGGACATGCTTATCACCCTTCTTTTGGCAACAATAAAATGCTGGGTTATCAGTTCACTGCTGTGACTGTGGGGTGGACCAGACTGACCTCCAGGCATCCATTCCAAATTACTCTGTGATTTTTACTTTGTTCCTCAAACACCCTTCAATGAAATGAAGCCCAGCAAATTGCAGATTTCATCCTTTGTTTCGTGCCTTCCCACTTTTGTGTGCACAGAAGGTGGCCATGAGAGAAACAAGCTTGCTTAGAGGATGCTGAAAGGGAAAATGACCTCTCCATGTCTTCTCCAATCTGCACAAGAGGCACAGCAGAAGCTCCACGCTCGCCTTGGCCTCTGACACTTCGCTATTTTTCTGTTTATTTTCTACATGAGCAATTCATGTATTCTTGGAATGATTTTGAGGCTCTCTAAACAATAACACCACAGTGGCAAATAGAGCAAGCAGCTGAGTAATTAGGTGGAACACAAATGGATTTTCAAGCATTGTTTAAAGGGTTTTTTGCTAACAATTTAAATGCCTAAGGAGTGTTCTGCATCAAGGATATTTCTGTCTGCTCAGGACTGTTGGCTCTCCAGTTAGGGCATTTAAGAGAATTAAAATGCTTCAAGCTCCCAACAGTTCTTCAAAACAATGTTATGTGGGCAACAGTTCCTTTTCCTACATTTTTGAAGGAATAAAATTAAATTTTTCCAGGTTATTAACCATTCTGTATACTTCAGAAGGGACCAATGAAAGCACAAATCCAGTTTAAAAAAATTATTTAGAAGTCACTTTTAATTATGTAAGGGTCCTCCTGTGTCCTGGGAAAGCAGAAAAAACCCCTATGTTTCTCTTTTTCATAAACACATGCTCATAAACTTATAAAACCCTAATAAGGAGAAGATTAGTAGCTCAAATCACAAACTTATTCCAACATTCAACAAGGACAAGCTGTATGGTATTCAATATTATGGGTATTAATGGGAAATCACTGTAAAAAAATTCAAGACAAAAAGCCACCCACCAGTCTCAGAACAGTGCATCATTATAAAATAAAATTGGTCACTTGGAAACAAGAAAGTATCAAAAGGGCAGATTTTCAATTTAATCATCACCATCTCAAAAATGATCACTTAGGTAGAGCAATGCAGAAATAATTCTACAATGGAAGTAAAATACAAATTTATACAGAAGAAAATATATAAATGACAAAGTGAAATCAATCAATGAAGATTCTAAGAAGCCAAAAGCCTGAGCTCCTGTGTGGCTGGAGAACACCAAGAGACACCACCACAGAACACCAAGACACAGAATTATGCTGCAGCTGTAACAAGAGACACAAAAGCTTTCAGTAATGTCATCAGTGTGTCAGAAGAAAACTGATCAATGAAGGCAAATGTAAGGAGCCAGTGCAGCACTGGAGAGTCCAACAGCAGCTCTATGCAAACAGGAGTAAACTGTGGTTATTGTGAAATAACAGAAAATAAAGCACAGGGAAGGGCAGTTACGGAAGGCAGCTGACTTTGACTCTGAAAATGCACATCTCAAAAGACTGAATTGATCACTTTAACCACAAACACAAATGGATGAAATCAAAAGCAAATTAAATGAGCCAAATATGAACCTCATAAAAGAAGACTGTCTCACCTGAGCATTCAGAAAAGGAGGAAATTGTACACTGGTGTAGACTTAGAGCAGTTCACTCTTTAGAAAAGCCATTTCAGCTACAGCCCCTGGATTTTATCTTTCCTGGCCATGCCTCAGATTTGAGCTTTTATATTTTTCAGACTCTGTGCTGCTTTAGTGTGTGGGTCTGGGCTTCACATGAGGGGATGGTGAGCTCTGTGCACAGAGCAGGGAGACAAAACAATTCCTGCTCCATCTGGGGACCAAGGACAAATGATCCAAATCTCAGCCCAGGAGCACAAACACTGTGGGCTGGAGAGAGAAAAACAAGCAGGGTGGGCCTGGAATTGGACAATGAACTGCAATGTGCAAATGGAGCAGAACTGATCACAGTGACAGACCCCGTGCCCGGTCGTGCATTTTGGGACCATTTTGGTTCATTTTGGGTGCAGCCCTGGCTGGGCTCTTGTGCTGCCCAAAGTGGATCATTGAGGAGATCCTTTTAATAAATCCCTGCTTTATTCTGTAACTCTGTGCAGCCTCTGTTCTAGGGCAGCCTTCACAAGGCATCAGGCTCTTCTTGAACTGTGTTTGTGCTGCCAGAAATCCAAGTCTTGCTGGCTGGGACCATCTACTATGCCTACTATGTGGCAGTTCCTCAAAATTCTGGTCTGCTGTCAACTGGGGAAGCTCATTAAACACTCAGAGAGGCAGCAGAACTGAATCAGGAGGGTGCTGGTGGGTGCAGAAGAGCCAGGAGGTCACCAGCTGAACACAAGTTCTCTCTCTCACCTGCAAGACAGACTTTCTGAGGTAATGCCAACTAGAAAACAAGATGTTAGACCTCTGAGACACAGCATATATTGTAGGCCACTATCTCAAGCCAAAGATTAATGACAGAACTGTCTCAGCTCACCCACCTCATGGCAGCTGTGGGTCCTGTGTGAGCAGCCACAGGGCCACCTGTTTATAACTGTGAGACTCCAAAGGCTGATGACTCAAATCACACTTCACTCTCACTGTGGTGATTTAGGCACAGTATTGTCCAATTTAGTGCTCTCAGCAAAACCACAGCACTGCCACTCACTTGCCCCCTTCCCCTTCAACTGGGAGCTGCTCTCCTAACCACCTCAGGACTAACAATATGATTCCACTACAACTCCCCTCGACTCCTCATTCATGAGCTTGCAAACCTTTGGAGCAGAATATTCCTTCAAAGTTGTCCCATTTTCTTTCTTTAGTGCTCCCACTAGAACCACAGTGCCACTTGCTTCCCCTCCCTCTCCCAGTGGAAGTACAAAAGGCAAAGATCATGGGTCGAGACAAGAATGATTTTCTGGAAACAGCAGTGAGATAAGAAAATGAACAGCAACAACAACAAAATTAAGAACAAAAGGTCAAAGAAAAGATTTACATGGGAAACCCTTGACAATAAACAAAACACCCACGGGACCACTGTGCCCACCACATTTCTCTGCAGGAAGGAACCCCCTTCTCCAAAGCAAGACAGTCCCTTCCCCAGCCCCAGCCCCGACATGAGCTGGGACAGAACAACACCTGGGTCCTGCCTGTGCCCCTCCCAGACACTGCAGAAAATCAACCCAGGACATCTGCCAGCAAGGCAGCCAAACCAACCAACCACATCCTCAAAGGTACTGCTTAAACCCAACAGTAGGAGTATATAAATGGTGTTTCATTCACATAATTTGTGCACAAACCCCTAGATAAAATCCCCTGACCATGGCTCCCAGCAAAGTTTTGATCTCACTAGACAGCAAACAACTTACTCATAATAAAACATGTCTTACCCTAATGCTAAGAGGATTAGGCAGTGCAATCTAATTCTACATTTTTCTGCAATTTGCAAATTGACAATACTTAGATGATGAGATATGTGGTCTTGAGGAAGAAAACAAATTGGCATTTGCTACAGTTGCAATCTGTAACATATTAATGCTCTCATTTAATCAATGCAGAACTAAGAAATACTACACTTTAAGGCATGGCCAAATTGATTTCATACTCAGTTGTCCTTTCACATGCAAGACAAATTCATTAGTTAAAACAACCCTAGAAATCTACACCTCCCATATGAAAGCCCTGTATAATGAGACCTCTTTTTGTCAGTTTAATGAACACACTGTGTGGGTCTACAGTGATAAAAATCTAAAACATATTGATACCCAATGTTAGAATTTTCTTCTCTTCTTCAACATGGACAGTCTTTGTCCTAATGAACTGATTTGGCTATCCAATATGAAAGGAGGAATTCACTGTAAAACTTTAAACAGTAGATAAGTTGCTTAAACTGTCCATCATTTACCTCAGTTGACTCTGAGGATGAAAAAACTCTGCCAACACAGTGAACAAAGGTTTATTCAACAGTGATTTAAAGTATATGGTACATTACTGTTCAACCCTACAGGTTAAAAATACATTTTCTGTATGGTGAGTCACATCCTCTCAAAGCATTTTTACAAGGGCTACATAACTGGCACGATTAGATGAAAGAAAATCTTGCACATTTGAAGAATGGATCCATGAATTAGGAAAAAAAACCTGCAAACACAGAACTGGCTTCTATTAGCAAATAGAAATTTGAATTTCTAGAAAAGAAAGCACTAGAAATCTGCCTTCTATGGTTCAGTTTTCTGGGGCAAGTGAGCAATCCCCTCCTGCAGGATTCCTGGGAGCTGCAAACAGAGCTGACCTGAGGGGAGTTACCAGAGCAGCACCAGGACATGGTCCAGGTCTCCTGTCTAAAAATCCCTGTCCCAGGTACCAGAGCAGCACCAGGACATGGCCCAGGTCTCCTGTCTTAATCCCTGTCCCAGGTACCAGAGCAGCACCAGGACATGGTCCAGGTCTCCTGTCTAAAAATCCCTGTCCCAGGTACCAGAGCAGCACCAGGACATGGCCCAGGTCTCCTGTCTAAATCCCTGTCCCAGGTACCAGAGCAGCACCAGGACATGGCCCAGGTCTCCTGCCTTAATCCCTGTCCCAGGCTGGTCCTCAGTGTCCCTTCCATGTGCCACTGGCCTCTGTTCCACAGCTGCAGCAACAGAGCAGCTTTTCTGAAGGGCAACATCCTTGGCTATATGAGAGAGCTATACATAAATTAATGGAAACCAGGAAATAATTCACCACTACAGATTCTATAATCAGGATGGAATCAAGCTTAGCTATTGCTAGCATGACAAAAATAACTTCAGGGTGATCCTCAGGGCACAGAAATAACCCACAACCACAGCAGTCATTTTGTCTCAAATAACTATTTATGACAGTAGAAAAATTAAGCAAATAGCTTAAGTAATAATGATCCAGAAGAAGTTCAAAAGGTTCAAAAAATAAGGCAGGGAAACAACATCACTAGGGCAAGGAAAAGACAGCTTCTGACAGAAGCAGAAGAACAGCCTGTAAAGAGAGCAAGATTCACCCTTTTCAGGAAATTAGACATTATTTTCATTATTATCCACCATGAAACACCCCTCATGCCCCCCACCCCCACTGGGCCAGGTCAGCCTAGGAGAAAAAAAGACATAAGGAAGCAAGAGAAACACAAAACAGTCCTAACAAGAAAAGAGAACAAAACAAACAGGAGATCAGGCATAAACTAGAGCATCATGGGCAGGGCAGAGCCTGGCTGAGCTGAGCACTGAGAGCCAGCAAGGCACAGCCACAGGCAGGAGGGAGCACACTTTGAAGGAACACACTGCCCTGGGTGTTAATCCTCCTGGAAACAATCAATACATCTGAAATACATCTTTCTATAAAGGAAACATTTGCTACAGGAGTGGTGGAGAAGCAAGAAAGTAGGGAAGTTGAATTTGATTTGGGTCTGTACTGAAAACAAATACAAAACGGACTGGTTTATATAGACAGTTACAAAATTCTGAGGCAAGCAGAGTTTAAAAGGAAGATCATCCCCTCTTCCAGACCCCCAGTTACCCCCTGCACATGGACAAAGCAGGAGCTCACCAGAGCCACCACAGCCCAGGAGAAGACACAAACAGAACCAGGGAGACCAAAGAAAGGCTGGAGTGACCAGTGGTTTGAAGGCATGGTCTCTGTCAGAAGAGGGGAGTTGATCCAACAACAAAATCAGTGCATGCTCTTCCATACTGTGAGCCTGGGAGGTGTCAGAATTCAGGACATCCCTCTGGCTGTCCTGAGCAGCCCAGACCCTGCCAGGGCGCTCAGAGACCCTGGCACAGAGCCCAAAATGCCCCTGTGGGTTTGATTATGACCCACAGAGCAAGGTACCAACCTTGGATGAAGATCTGCAAGGCATGACAAATTAAGTAGAATGACAGTGAAGTTATCACAGGGTGAAAAAGTCGATTTTGGGGTTTTTGGTATGGGGTTCAGGAGGCAGGACAGAGGGAACTGGGCATGTCCAGCCTTTCTTCTTCTTCTTGGCCTCCATCTTCTGCTGTGATGGTGGCACTTACAGATTGGTTTAGAGTAGAAGCTCACTGTCTAACACAGGTGATAGGTATTGGACAGTAATTGTAAACATTGCACACGTAGTTTTTAGTATAAAGCCATAACACTGCCCTGGGGGCAGGCAGAGTGCCTGGAACTGTCCTGCTGGATGGACCTGGGCAGGGCAGGAGAAAGAATTTTATAGATAAGACACAATAAACAACCTTGAGACCAAGAAATGAAGAGCCCTGACTGCTTCTTCAAGCACCGAGCTGGGAAAAGAGACTTTCCAACTTTTCATGGGGTCACTCTGAGCAGCCAGAGATCCTGACAGGGAGGGGAAGGTACCAACCAGACCTGCCAAAGGCAGCAAAATGAATGAGCCAGTGCCTGGGGGTGGAGAGGGATGAACATGTGCCAAGTCCCAAACAGAAATATCTGCTGACAGCTGGAAATCCCTGCTAGGAACTGAGAAGCACAGGGAACACACTCAGCACTAAATGAGAAGCCAAAGTTTAAATATCACTCAGTGTTGTAGGAGACATTCATTTAAAATCTCAAATGAAGTGCTGAATGGAGTGGCTTCCCAGCTTAATGTTGACTAGTGAATGGGCTACTAATTAAACTCTTTAAATGGAGTTTAGTGGAATTCAGGGTAAAAAAGGGAGGTTTGGTAGTTCAAGCAGACTATTGTACAGCATTCCAATAAACAATTGCTGGTGAAGTTAACAACTGTTTGTATTTCATATGGTGGTGTATCAAATAAAACTGGAGATACTGCTCCACACAGATTTTGGAGTCCATCTGTAAGATGGCCATCTACTTGGACAAAGCAACAGAACTCACACTGCTTGTAACAGCAGAGAGGACACCAAACACTAGTTAGAAGTGACCTGAGTGTATTGTGGAATACTTTCTATTTAACTCAGTGGGCAGCAAAAATGCCTAAATGCCAGGCACCTTGTTCCCAATATCCCTGACAGAACCATTAAATTCCCATTGAGGATACAGAGGGGAGAACTAAGTAATTATGAAATCAGATTTCAGATATTTGACACAAAGAAACAATCCCAGCAGAAAACATGCTCAGGTTACACAAATGAGTGCCCAGACTTGCAGCCAATTCTGTGCCCACCATCCTCACTGTAGAATTAACATGCTGCTGACACAGGAGGATGGAAAAAAATATAGTGTGGTGTCTGGGAGTCATTGATCAACATCTCAGCACAACTGCTTATTTTACCAGGCCTTTTAATGAGGGGGGTCTGTTTCTTTTTGTGATACACTTGAGCTAAAAACAGAAAATTATCTTCTTTAAAAGATATTGTGACAGAACAGACAGTTGTGTTTCATTAAAACATCCCAGAGCAAGCTGTGATCTATTTCTGTTTACTGCCCTTTCAAAATACTGCATGCAGGAAGACATTTTTACCTCGCTAGTAGCCAAACTTCGTAAAAAAACAGCTAAGGACACTAAAAGCTCACATCTAGACAGACAAATGATTATTCCTTTTTTTTTTTTTTCTGATTTGTGAATTTATTTTACACCTGTAATATAACAGTTTTTCAGAAGACTGTGCATTACCAGAATCCATAATATCTAGATTGATAATGTACAAGGAACTCAGTAAGAGAGAATTAAAGATTAATTTTTCTTCAATCTGAAAATCAAATATTCCAATCACAAAAGTGGAAATGGATGTATGTAGATGGGTCTATTTGGATTCAAATAGCTACAGTATAAACACAGACAAAGAGAAAATTTGGATTAACTTAGATGCAAGAGAGATTTCAAAAAAAAAAAAACCTGACTGCATTTCAAGTCATTAGAAACATGTATCAAAACTTCTTTGGAAATAAAATGCTTGGCATCTGATCTGCCATTCCACATCCTTTCATCAAGAAAAAACATAATTTAATTTGAAATGTAAAATGAATTCAACATAACCATGTAACAATTAATGTACAAAAAAGCTGTGTCACTTACTGGCTGATCCCCTCAAAGGAAGCTTCTTTGGAGACATTTCCACTGTCAGTATTAACACCACGCTGGGAGGAAAGAGATTAAAAAGGACTGTGATTCTGAGCCAAACACATGTATTTAAAATTTAAATCATGGGGACAACTTGAATGCAGTAAGTATCTGGGAAAACTTACACGTAAGTTTACCTGAGTCACTATAAATAAAAACCCCTGACTGTTTGTTCAAACACAGTCCAATGTAGGAAATAATCAGTTCCATAGGAGACCAGCACAGAACTCAGGTCAGGATGTGCTGCTCAGGACAAAGACAAGCTTGGCTTTCTAATGCCCTTATATCTAGAGAGGGAGGTGTGAGACCTATAATATAATTTTACATGGCACAATAATGAAAAATAGCAAAGCTTCTTCTAAAGTAATTTAATATTGAAATAAATTATTATGCCCTGCCTTGGCAATTTAAATTTGCTTTGTTGCTATTTAAACTTGCTTGCTGCTCCCCTGCAAGCAGCCTCAGCAAGAGTGTTTTGGCTGCTCCACAGCAGATGAACACCTGACATGTGCCTGGGGAGCCCTGCAGAGCAGCAGCTCTGCAACCAGACCACAGGAGGAGAGGAGCAGGTTTCCATTCAGCAGCACACAGAGGAGAGCTCTTCCCTTCTCTGGATGCTTCTTCACAGCAGTGGGAGGAATGTGAAAGCACCACAGCACCCTCCCCTCAGCCAAAAATTATGTGAAAATTCCTGATTACAACAGGATGCTCCCAGAGTGAAAACTACTCAACAACTCCATGTGAAGAAATGCACAGTAAGAACACAAGATAGGCAAACATTCAATTTCTCTTAAAGAACATGAAAATAAGCCATAGGGGCATCTTTTAAGAGTATACAAATATAAGGGAAAGAAAGACTGAAAACTATTTAGGGCCTCTGTTCTTAATGGATAAAGAATTCAGATCTGAGGCCATGTACCTGCCTAAGGAGGGATTTTTTTGTTATGGTTTCTGCCTGGTCTCTATCATGGGAAAACAACAAATCCAGGAGCTGCCACTGCATCTGCTGTAAGGGAAAGCTCAGAGTCAGCAAATAATTTTTATAAATATTAGAGACAATAAAACAGATAGTAGGAGTTTACAAAACACCTGTAAATCAGGGGAGCAGCTGGGAGGTGATGGAAAGGAGAAACTTACAGCCTTCACCTCCACTCATTCATGATTCTTCCCAAAAAAAATGCAAGCACCATTCAAAATCCTTAGCAAGCATTTGATATTGACTCACTCTTCCCAAAAGCTGTTCTTACTAAACCACTCTATGGAAAAAAAGTATTCCCTGAACCTTTGTGGGATTCCCACAGAAAGGCCCAAACCTGCTCATGACATGACCAGAGCAGCATGAAAGGAAAAGGGAGTTTGGAGTCAGAGCAGGGAGGTGGAGGCCATCATGGTGGCTTGTCATGTTTTACCAGAAAACCAAACCAGCTTTGGCAAACAGAATGCACATGGGATGAGGCCAGAGGCTACAAATCTTGAGACCATGGAGGGGCCAGAAGACTAGACTGGTGTACACAGGTGACCTCTAATTTGGTGTGAGATGGGGGAAAATACAGAGAATGACAATGCAAAGCAATGCTGCATGAACTGGTATCCTTATTGAAGAAATGTAGTACTTTCCAAATATGACTTACCAAAGTGAGAAGCACAGCAGGTTTCTTCGAAGCCAACACACTGCATAGCTGAAAAGAGGGTTTAGATTATTATTTGTCTTCTGTTTTTCTTCCACATTGATACCAATTTTATCAATATTCACTATATATAAAGTAAATGAGCTGCAAAGAGAAAAATGTTCCTCTGATACCTTTCAGATATTGTAGTATTACCTGAGACATGCAACAAGAGACAGCAGAATACAAAATATTGACAGTGATCAAGTTCATTGTGTCCTTTAAAGACATAATTACCAACTATAACTCATGTTTGTTGTCATCATTAGGAAGACACAACATAGGAGCAAAAAAGTTGTAATGTCACACAGAAATAAGGAACACCAGGGTGCTCTATCCTGCACATGCAACATTTGCATTGATATTATTATGGTGCAATGTGCTAAATGCTTAGCAAAGAATATTTACTGTTATTCTCACTGGGTCACTTCTACTGACCAATCCTTTCATGAGGCTCCTTCAGACTCCTTCAAACATTCACACACAGAACAAAATCACTGGGCTTGTAGAGTGCTGGGCTTTCAGAGCAGCTGCAGAAGGGAAGGGTGGGTGCTGAATCACACATATTTTGAGGCAATGAACACATGGCACAGCTGCATGGAGCAATGTTCTATCAACTTTAAACCACCTTAATAGCACACTACTAATATTAACAAAAGAATATGGCAGTGAAACTCAAAATATCAATTCCACCCTTTATTTTTTTTGCTTCTTAATCCCATGAAATATCAGGATAACACACACATTGGTCATTCATTGATGTAAAGCTATTCTATAAAAAAGGCCCCTGCTGTTCTAATAGTAGAAAACAAATTCCTTGGCAAAAAAGCCAAAAGCTGAAGGAACCACTGAGAGCTGAACAGTTATCCTGCAAGCCTCAACAGCTTCCCACTTCAATACATGCAGTCCAGGCCAAAAACAGCCTTCATTTTTTAATTTATTTACTGTTCCACAAAAAGAGCTCTTTTCCCATCAATGAAATTTCTAAGCAGTAAAAAAGCAGAGAAAAGAACTGCAATGAAGACATTTGTTGACAGAAAGTGACCCAAAACAGCTAAGCTGAATGTAATTTTTAAAAATGTGATTTTTAAAACTAAAACATGCATTTCCCATTTACAATTTTCACCATCTGACAGACGAGCACTGGAGCACCTGGACACTACAAGACTCCAACTCACATATGGCAAAAATCAACCTCTCCACAGCTCCCTCCACTCCCAGCTCCTGACATACAGATCTAACTCTACTTTGTGTTGGACTCATTAGGAAAATTAAATTAAATCTCCTCACAGCTGATGAGAGCAAAACTTGTGGTCTAGAGAGTCAGAGTTAGTGTTCTATGGGAACAGAAGAATCAGAGGAGTCTTCTTCAAGCTGCTCTCCATGAAAGTCACACACAGAGCTTGGCAGGAATACTGCCCTCACCTGCTGAGCCTTCCTACCACAGAAACCATTGCTGGCCAGGTGCACAAGTGTCCAAACATCTGCTCAGAAATTAAATCACAAACCTAACTAAGCAAGGCACACTTGCACCCAGAAATGTGAATATATTTGCTTATTCAAGTGATGGGATGATTCTGTAGAAAATAAGAGTAAGGCATGCAGCCTTTGCCAGGATTTCTTCTCCTGGGAAGCTGAGAAGCTTCAGAGAATAAACAGTATTATCTCATTTGCTTCTCCCAGTTTTGCTGCTTTGGAATGTGGCTGGAGATCATTTACCAAGAGGTGCATGTTTGATTGGTTCCATGTGAATTGTTTTTACTTACTCACTAATCACCATCAGTTGTGTCAGACTCTGAGAAGTCAGTCAGTCACTCTGAGGGTTTTTATTATTCATTCTTGTCAAGCCTTTTGTCTGTATCCTTCTTTTTCTTTAGTATAGTTTAGTATAGCATTCTTTTAATAATATAATACCATAAAATAATAAATCAGCCTTCTGAGAACATGAAGTCAGATTCTCATCTCTCACCTCATCCTGGGGATCTCACAAACACCACACCTTTCCCAACAGATTTTTGGAGGCACAAAATAAATGTAGGCTCCCAAGTCCAAGCTAGGACATGGAACCTCATTGACAGCAATCTCCACAAATCTCCAAGGCATTCCAAAAAATGGATTTAGTGACTTGTTTCAGTTGGATAAAGCCAAACACTGACAGGTCTCATGACAGAGCATGTTTATGAGACTGCCTTTGGATTCAGAACTGTGCTCAGATCAAAAGAGCAGCCTTAAAAAAAATTTACAAGCACTTTTTAACATAAAAGGACATTTTCCAGTAACAGGGAAGGGAGAGAAGATTCCAACAAGTCAGGAGACATCCAGTAAGAAGGGGACTAAAATTAAGCAAAGTCATTGTCACTCATTGATTTTGTATTCACAGAAAAAAATATTCAGAGACACAGACAACTCACCTCAGTCACATAGTAGGCTTCATCCACAGCATATTTGTTCTTGAAAAATTCAGGGGGATGAATCCTTTGGAAAACAATAAAAAGAAATATTTGGGTTTAGCTTTGCTCTTAATTTAATAAGGCACAGAGAAAGAAATTATATTCTGTATCACACCAATAGCATCAGATACGAGGGATGTTTTACTAATCTTATCTTTATTTCTCAAACCAGGAGATTGCACAGAAAGTTGCCACAGCTACAAAAGTCAGTGTGCTTTAATCCAGTCCATGCTGATAGCACAGTCTCCTCAGAACAAAAGTGGTTTTTCCCAATCTATGCAAGAAAGTTTTGTTGGGACTTTTGCCATGCCACTTATAGATAACTTTCTAACTCACCAAACTTTGGAAGGATGTGGAAAAGACAGAAGACCAGCCTGGCTGTGTTACATTCAAAGAGTGAATAAAACATTCATTTTTTACCCTGGTAACCATGTAGCAGACTGAGGGCTATTAAGACATGGGCGCTGATGCCTCTATTCCTCAGGACACCAGAGATCCACTCCTCTAACCCAACAGAGTGGGCAACTTTACAGGTTCATGTTCAAAACTAAACCTTTTCTACTCTTTTCTCCTGATATGCAGCCAGAGACATTTTTCTAAAGGCAAGAAGAACATGAAGGATCTGCTTGCAGTCAGTCCCTCCAGGGCTCTCCTGCTGTCTTTTGTACCAATGGCTGTACATTTGCTCATTCCTGCACTGTATGGGAGCAGCCAGTTATTCAGGAGGCTTCAATCTCTGATTAAAATCTCCATGTCCCCAACACTGAAATAAATACAACCTCTATAATCCTGAAAATGTGATCTCAAGATAATAATATCACCCAGTTGATACCCTTTGTCATGGTTTGAGCCTGGCACAGAGCCAGTGCCCCCATGAAAATGCCTCACCCTGGTGTCTGCTGTGAGATGTGACCAGGAATAAGCAAAACAGGCTCCAACTTAAACATAAATAACACTTTATTACCTAAAACTACAGGAAAAAATAGGAAAGACTATAAGGAAAAGAAAAAAAAATTGAAAACCTTACAAAAACCACTTTTCCTCCTCCCCACTCCCTGACTTTCCCAATCCAATACATTCTCTCAAAAATACCAACTGCCCAGTCCGGCACGACACTTTAGTATACTCAAACATCAGTTCATGAAGAGGGAAAGGAGTCCTTCTTGTTCCATAGGCTTCTCGTGGAGACACACTGAGACCCTCGTGTGCTTCCCTGTCACTCCGGCACCGCCCGGAAAGTCCATTTGCCGCTTGTGACACGTTCCTTCCATGCCCAGTGCTCTCACCACCGAGACATGGATCAGAGCTGCTTTTAGGGTGGTCTTTCAAGGATGCCTTGTCTCACTCCAAAAAGGCACAGTCTCTGCTTTTGGGACAACTGTCCCCCCCATATATTTCCAACCCCCTGGGGCCGGGGGGTCCTCACAAATGAACCCTCCTGGTTTTGAGGCACTGCCTCCCCCTAAATGCAGTCTGTGTCACAGGAACAACTGAGTCCATGGCTACAAGAAAAAGTCCAGCCAACAGGCCACTCCAAATCATCTCTCCCCATCCAATCATCTCCACAATCTCCGGGCCAAAGTCTTTATCTCATTTCATCTCTCATCTCCCTTCTTATTCAGCTTCGAGGAGGATCAGCATTTCTGCAAGGCCCCAATCATGCAAGAAAGGGTTAAAAGTTTTCAGTCTCTGTCTGTCCTGGGAGGAGATGATACTCCCACACGTGCTGCTGCTGCGGCCGGCCGGGCTCTCTCTCCCTCCCCCCTTCTCCTCCTGGCTGGCTGCCATCACATTCGGTGCCGCCGGCTCTCTCTCTCCGGGGGGGGGAAGGGGGGGGGCGGGGGCTGGCTGCCCGAGGGCTCGATGTCTCTTGGGGCTCCGCCACCCTTCCATCCTTGGAGCCCCCCCGAAGCCCTCTCAACCCCATTTCTGTCCAGGCCCCGGGCCTTACCGCATGGCTGGCCCCTCCCCCGCCCAGCAGCAGCGGGCCGGGCGGGGGAGAGAGATCTGACCTCCTCGCCCGCCGAAGTCCAAAGAGGAAATGCCAGGGCAGTGCCCTGCTTTTAACCCCTGTGTATTCTCGGAGGTGTGTCCAAACCCCACTGGCTACACCAGGTGTCAGTATGAAACTCAAAACCTTCATTGGTTTGACCACAGCTTCCCAGAATTCCCAACTTCTTCCTGGTCAAACCATGACACCCTTCCACAAAAATAAACATTTCTTTACTTTCAGGGTAAAGAAAATGGGAGGAAAAAACCCATGGCTGGTGCTGGAGCTTGGAGGACCCTGTGCATTTTGCTTCCTGAGTCACAGGGGGAGAGCAAGAGGTGTGGGCAGGACAAAGCTTCAGCCATGTAAACATTACCCAACAAGAGCACAAAACTATCTGGGAAAAGATGCAGGAGGCTGCAGCACTGCCTGATGTCCATTTTTATCTTGTCTGCTTCTTTATCATTTACATTTCTTCATGCTCCAAACAGTACTGGGCTGTGACATGAACAACATGAAACCATTTATGTTGTTCTCAAGCAGAAAATCACAGATTTTAAAAAATTTATTATCTGTGAAAGTACTACTCAAAAGTAACACAAAACTATCTCATTTTATGTTCCCTTTTGCAATACTCCTTGTGTAGAGTCTTCGTATCAGTGACAGAGATTCCAAAGCAATTATCATTTATCTTTTCTCCCTGGTTTATCTCACATAAAATTAAAAAATCACCACTATATCCTCTAATCTTTATATACCCTCTCTATTATAGTAGCCTTACCTCCAACTTTTGCATACTCTGTTTCTCCTACAGGCATCTCCTTATTATGCCTTCATTCCTCACATGCTGAAGTATTTCAATAATCCAGAAACATGATGAACAGATCGAGCACCTTTTGGTTTTGTTCTCTTTTACAGTTTTAACCAATTCATCTGGTATCAGAAGAATTCCAACTGTAAAACCAGCTAATGTATGGCCAATGGTAATTTATGGTAACATATGCTCTTTAGAGCAATACATCCAAAGCATCTTTTAATAATTAGCTACATTGTTTAAATAAAAAAACCTGTTTAATGTAAAGTAAATGTTTCATAGAAGTATGCCCACAAATGTGCTGGGTTTTATTGACTTCATTTAATTCAGTTAAAGTAAGAATAGGTCTCATTTTCCATCACTCCAATAAGGAAATTTCTTTCCTTTCACAAGCTCCTTCTCCACGTTTTTGTTCTTGTTGTAGCCAGTTGTCTCCTATAATTGTGTAGCCCACAGCACAGCTACTAATCCAATTCTCCAGTTCTGGTTAATATTAATCCGTTCCAGTTTAATCCCTCCAACGTCTCTTTTCATCTACACTGGGACTCTTTTGAGGAACAAAAGTGGCTCATCGTTCTTTCAAGGCTGAATTTTTCTCTAAGAGAAAGAGAACAGCAGCTTCCCACAATCCTCCATCCTTTCCCTCAGTTGTTAAACTAGGTCATCTTTGAGATCCTTTTGCCTTCATCACACCTAATGACAAGCTGCCCTGGTTCCTAGATGTGTCCCTCCCTGCTCATCTTCCTCTTGCTAGCTCACTCAAAAGTCAGCAAGACTTAGCACAAAGTTGAGAGCCAGACTTCTCAGCTCCTCTCTGAAGCACCCACAGCTCTGCCTCGCTTTTTTAATACAGTCATTTAGCACCTCCAACTAGATGGAAAAATAAATTCATAAACACTTCCCACAGACCCATCCCACAGGAGCCGTGGTGCTCCAGTGATGAAGCTGCCTCTCCCACTGGGAAGATTTCTAAGACCAACTCTGTTGCAGCACCACAGAGGTGCAAGGAAAAAGTGAACAAGAAGTCTGTATCAGAGCCAACAAATGCTATGCTGTCACATATAGCAAAGCAGTATAGAAAGCAACCAGAGGTCAGGGAGAAGGAGAAGCCAAGCAGGCCAAGGGAGGCAATTCTGGCCCTCTGTCCCTCAGGTGAGACCCCATCTGCAGAGCTGCCTCCAGAGCTGGGGAGGACCTGGAGCTGCTGGAGAGGGTCCAAAGGAGGCTCCAGGATGAGCAGAGGGATGGAGCAGCTCTGCTGGAGGAAAGGCTGGCACAGCTGCCATTGCTCAGCCTGGAGAAGAGAAACTTGAGGGTAACCTGACTGTGACCTTCCAGTACCTGAAGGAGCTGACAGGAAAGGTGAAGAGAGACTGTTTACAGGGAATTGGCAGGAAATGGGTTCAAACTGCCAAAAGGCAGGGTTAGATGGGATACTGGGGAGAAATTCCACCCTGTGAGGGTGGGCAGGCCCTGGCACAGGTGCCCAGAGCAGCTGGGGCTGCCCCTGGATCCCTGGCAGTGCCCCAGGCCAGGCTGGATGGGCTGGGAGCAGCCTGGGACAGTGGGAGGTTGGAACTCGATGACCTTTAAGGTCCTATCCCAGCCAGGCCATCCTGTGATTCTGCCATCCTCAATGGCACCTTTCCATATTCTCTCTACTCTCCCATTTTTTCCCACTTTAGTGGGGCTCAATGAAAGATAATTATGCACAACATGGTGGTTTACTGTAAACAGTCCTGGTGCAGAGTTCCTGAGCAGATACAGGGCTCAGCACCCATTTTTATCCAATTTGGATGCAAAACAGGCTAAAGCTAGCACTGATCACCATTGCCATGGTATCTTCCATGAAATGCTCACTTGGCATAATGAAAATCAGAAGTTTCATCCAGTTTCATCATTTCAAGTACATCTGATCCTTCCCAGGGATGAGGAGTGCTTCTCTCCACAAATGACTCTCAAGAAGCTAGAGTAAGTTAACTGGTTACAACTTTTAGGTTTGGCTTTGTCATTTGTAACACTGCTATGGGCTGCCAGTTTTAGAATTCTGATTAATCACTGCAGAGACTATGTGCAAAAAACCCCACAGCAAGCCATAAATTAATTAGAAGGATTGCCCAAGCAGAAGATATATCCCAGATATTATTGAATCATGCCTATTTACCTATAAAAATTTACCCAAACCTTTTGTAAACAGATGTGAACAGAAGCAATGACCCAATTTTTACAAGGTTCAGGAAGGGCTTGGGGTGTGCAAAATTGTTTAGATTCCCTGACAACACAACTTGGCAAAAGCCCACAGATAATAATGCACATCAGCCCTAAAAAGGCTCAATATCCTTTCCCTATAGTTTTATGACTCAGCCAAGCAAATACCAGTGTTAATTAGAATTGTCAATAGTTAACTTCCAGAATAACAGGAGTTATCATGTTCTCTTACAGTGAAATAAGCAACTCCAAACTCCTGGAACATGCCCATGTACACATGGCCAAGCATCCAGGCAGAAATCTGGCATCTCAGAGCTCATGGCCACCAAAAAGGAAATGTCAGAGTCCTGCACTGACACTGATTTACATTAATATGGTCTTAGTTTTTCTCATTTTCAGCCACAAAAACCCCTTGAACAAGAGACTGTCTCTAGTTGATCCCTTACAATTCATCCCAATTTCCAGTGAAAAAGTTGGAGTTATTTTGAGTTATACATTAAGCTGTTTACCTGCTGCTGATGCTTCCCATGAAACTCCTCTCTCTCCTCTCTGTTTTTCTGCCCAATAGAAATCACCTACTTGGTTTCTTACTCTCAAGAGGATTAGAAAATGATGAAGATGGCCTAAAGATGTGAAGCTATATTTTAAGAAGATTTGAATTCTTATGCACTGCCTTATTTTAACAGCTATGGTTTTATTTAAACATCAGATATTGAGGATTCATCCCTCAATGACAACAAGTGACAATTTTATTTTAAGCAAAATGCTACTCAAGCAATGGGAAAAAAGAGGTGGGGGAGCAGCAGCAAAACTTTCACTGTAAAAATCCAGTGTGAAACATTAAATCAGAGAGTAAATTAATACCTTACAATAACTGTACTTCATTTCTCTAACACACATTTATTAAACACAAAAACCACCAGCAAAAGTGTAAGGGAGCATAGTATTAAAAATGAATAATCACAGATCCCAGTCAGTTATTAATCTTGGTGTAAAAAACCCCAGTTTAGAAGAAACTTTTCCATTTGCTTTAACTAGATTCACACAGTACATGATGGCATGTTTAAAAACCAAGATGCTTCATCAAATCACAACCAAATCACAGCAGTTCAGATTTTGCCAGACCACATTATTAGGATTGGCTCCACTTTGATGTGCTCCTCAAATTGGAATTGGAAACTGACTCCTCTGTTTATCCACCAGTTAAGAGGAACAGCTATGACAGTTCTGTATATCTATAAATACACCAAAAATTTACTTTAAAGCTTTTACATATTTGGACAAAATTCAAATCACAATTTATTTGCAGCAGTTTATCAACCACGTTGTGTTTCCACTTTAAACTGAATAAAAACTTGGTCTCATTGTCTAAAAACATTTGAAACCTCTTGTTCATTACATTGCACAAGAATTCAGAACACAAATCTTAAGAGATCTGTACAAATTTGACACTACCGTAAGAATTCCATTAAGCAACATTTCTTTGTATGCTAAAGGACTCTGGAGCAATACCCTTGTAATATCAACACGATAAAAAGTGTTCTAGTTTTCAGAACCATATTCAGAAGAGAGGTAAAATGAGATGGATCTAAATCACAAATGCCAAAGAAAAGCTGTGAACAGAATTTATAACAGCTGATAGCTATTCCTGAAAGAAACACATCTAAGCCACTTGCTAATATATTTGCAGCCTAATTGCTGATATACATTTTTATGTATGTGCTTTCATTTGCATCTAAACATTCATCCAAACTTCAATATATTTAACATTTATTCCTAAAGGTTGCTTGGTATTTCCATGTTTCAATGCTTCTAGGACAGATTTTCAGTTTTTAGCTTTTAGAGTGGATAAGCTCTGAAATGAAATTCAGCTTTTCCTGAAGCAGCCCAATTTAGCTTTTCTTCAACATTTCAGTTGGAGTTCCTAGATCAAGATTAGTTATCTTACTGCACAGCCTAGAATGTAGAATATTCCTGTAGGAAAACAATATTCCAAATGGTATGTTCACTGTGAATATTAAACAAATTATACACCTTTCATGTTCAGATTTGAATTGTGTCAGAGAATTCCTTAATCCTCACATCTGGCCTGGTTTGTGTTTTGCAGCTATTGTGGAAGAAGGGTGCCTTAATCCACTGTTGCATATAAAATAAAGCAATAGGTGCAGCCTACCATAAGCACCAATGTGATGCAACTGCTCTTCTGCAAAATGAAATATTAATTTAATATCAAAGGGCACAGACAACAAAGCAGTATTCTGGCTGGCTGACCACACATGCTATCACTGAATGCATATTAGGGCAATAATAGGAATTACCTACAATTTCTAATCACTGTATCTGGCTTTAGCAAGAAAAAACAAAACAAAAAAAAACCCCAACCAATCAGCAACACTCAACAGCATTAATTTAATGTGTTTTTTGAAAAGGAGCTGTAGGAATCTCAAAATAACCAGTCAACAACCATTTTGAGGAACTCCTACTATGTCAGGGAAGAAGACAGCAAGTACTGACAGAAAGCAGCATGCCATGCTGAAGACTCTCCCACAATTAAAAAACAGATCCACAAGTTTTGCTGTCTTTAGGAGCCACAGCTCCTGGTAGATACCAGAAAATGATGTTTTCACAGGCAGTAATTAAAAGTAAGGATTAGCACAGTTGGAACAGTGACAGAATAGACCAATAACAAAGACTTCTACACAATAATGTTCAGGGTACTCTCACAGTACTCTCCTCATAGGTTCTACAAGTTTTAGTACCTAAAATACACAAAAAATTGTCCAGGCTTGTATCACAAAATCAGGAGAGGATGATGCTTGATGCAGTGAGACAGAAAGGCTAAAACCAGTTAACTTCACATTAAAGCTTTCTGCTTCTTCCATTCAACCCTGACTTTCATATTCAGGGTAACAGATATAAAAGATCACTTCATGGCAAAATCACTTTGTCTTGAGCAAATTAAATGCCTACATTACCCTGCAGATAGCACCTGTACCAGGCACTGCAGCACACACACATGGCACAAAATACATTACATTTTTCATCACTTAAATGAAGGAAAGCACATGCACAAGGAGAAAATTAGACAAGCATAATCTTCAGCACTTGAAGTTCTACACAGTCAACAGCTCATTTCTCAGTCCTTGCTAGAATGAGCTTAAAGCAGAGTATAAATTTCAGAGACTGCAAACACAGAGCAACAACCTTGGCAAAATGTAAAGCAGAAGAACAGAAATACATCAGGATATGTAGAGCTGAAAGAGGAAAAGGGATGCAAAAGCAATGTTTTAATGCTGTCAGAGATTCACCAATAAACTCCCTTCTCATTACAATATCATCAAGTTAACAGATGGTAAAGCATTAACCAAACTAGAGGGTGTCAAGAACTGCTAGGAAGAACAACACAGCACACTTTCAAAGACACCAGCAGATGTTCCTGACTTTGTCCAAAAAAGTGCCATCACCTTTATATCCAAAAGGAATTTCACTATCTCAAACAAGAAGATTAAAAGGCATCAAGCTAGATTTAAAACAAAACAGCACTAATGGGCTTGCTGGTGTCACAGACAGCCTCCAACAATGTTTTGAGTACCTTCATGGTGCTCCCTTTCCACTGCTCTCAAGATTACTGCTCCACTGTTTGAAAGACAAAACTACCTGCACATGTAAACTCTGACTGCCTGCTCCTTTTGATAGTCTGCAGTAAGATGGATTCTGAGAAAAGAATGGATTTTAGAAGAAATCAAGATTAAAATCAAATCAAGCTGATGTGACTGGGAAGCAAGCAGGATTGTAAGTGAATCCCCATCTGTGTGAGGGGCAGAACAGCAGAAGAGCAGCTGGGCACAAGGTGCTGGGTGGGTGATACTGGAATTCCCAGTGCCACACACACCATGCACAATCAGAATAACCAGGGACACCAATACAGCCCATTGGACTGAGGAAATCAGAAATCAAATATTGAAGAGAATCTCACAGTAAGTCCTAGCAACAGCCAAACACTGAGCTCCCCATTTCTTCTGCTTCAAGTATCCAGTCTCACTGCTCCTGCTCAGCTATTCCCACCACAGGCATTTCCAAGATGTGAACAGTTCTTTAGACTTGCTATAAATTCTACCTCAAGCAGCAGTATCTCAATTAGACATTTAATAGATACTACCCTAACCCTACCCATCAAAAACACAGGAAACTTGCAATTGGTAACCTTTGCTTTATTCCTCTCTGCAAATAAAATTCTTCCTTGGAGTCAAGGGCTCTGTACAGAAAGAACTGTGACTAAAGAAATGTTTACACACTGAAATCCCTGAAAGATTCATTGTAGCATTAAACTGATGACATATACTCATTAGAAAGCTCTCTTCTCAAAAAAAAAGAGCATAAGAATTATAGTGGTTAAGGTATTAAGTGTAATTTCTAGGTCACTACATGCAGTAAGTGTTTCACTCAAACACTGGGCTCAATTCATGCTTTTTAACAAAGGAAGTTATATAGCAAATCTGCCAATAGCAGAGGTTTGGAAAAACATCAGTATTGGGGGAGGGGGACACAAGCAATATTTAATATCCCACAGATAAGAGCACTATAGCAAGCTCTGCAATGTCAGTAGCAAATGACAGAGCAGCACTGATTTTTACAGCAGCATTAGATGACCTGAACAGCTCTGAAGGAAAGGCATGATGTGTAACATTCCCATTTCACAGCTTGTAAGGAAAGCCAAACCACAACAAAGTTAAATGAACTTGACACAAGTCCTCAACGGGCACAAAGAACAGACAGGACCTCCCCTTGCACACGGTGCTGTACCCACGGTGTCACACTGCCCTGCCAGACACAGCAGCATCTGCTGTCCCCCAGGGCTGGGCCCACCTGCTCCGACTGCCAGAGCTCCAGCAAGGGGCACACAGCAGCAAAACACACCCTGCCTGCTCTACACTCACATTTCACTTGCAAGAAGCATTAATATTGATGATACACTTCCCTAGCATATTTTAGCAGATCAGTTTGGTTTGTTTTTCCTTTTTTTGTTTCTCAAGAGAGGCCACACTCTTTCAGAGAGTCCTTCCTGAGCATACAGACAGGTCACAGGGAACAAAAAACCTAAGGAAAACAAATAACATCAAGAGCTAAGAATGTGGAATTTCAGAGGTGCAAGAACACAGGAACTACTGTAGGTATTTCACTTGAGGTTTTTCTCACTGAAGTGCCTTCCCAAATGCAGGGCAGCAAGGAGCAGAGCTCTGCCCTCAGGCCAGGCAGGGTGGAGGAGCAGAGCCTTGCTGGAGCACTGCTGGCAAACCCCCATGGACACTCCTTTTGCTGCAGCTCACCTTCCTGCCAGCAGCAGCCAAGCCTTTGCTTCTTTTCACCTTCCTGCCACCTGCAGCCAAGGCCTTGTGGAAAAAACACATGGCATGCCTATAGAAAAAGAAAAACTTGGCTTCTCTGATATTTCAAAATGTTATCAGGAGTTTATATCACTGAACTCAGTACTCCTGGTAGCACACAACATAAAGTATAAAATAAGAAATGCCTGCTGGGGGTTATCAGCATTCCCTGCCACACCACTGAAATGAGCTGGGCTATCTCAGTCTGTGGTTTGAAGCCACACCCGGATATTAAAAACCCTGGTGCAGCACCACCCAACAGATTTGCTTAGTGCTGGTTTTTTTCTCAAAGTGCCTGAATCAAAAAGAGGAGAGGAAAAAGAAGTACTTTAATGCTTATAAAACCAGCAACTGGAGCATTCACTAAAAGGTGTATGATGGTGGAGATGGCCAATCAATGGACTGATACAAACTGCTATTATGATTTCAAGCCTTCTCAACAAGAAACTGAAGCTGTTTAAGAAAGAAGAGATTTATAAAAATAAGCACTGAAGTAAAAGTCATAAAAACCATACACATTCATCCCAGACCAAGCAAGGTTGTGGACAATGAGAATACTGGGATAGTGACTAAACTGAACATTTGAGAAGTCTGAGTAATTGAGCAGTGCTTTTAGAGAAAACAATTGTCAGTAAAGTGGTAAAAGCAATCCAGACACGGATTATTCTGAAAAAGTCATTTTATCCACAGAGAAATCAGGCAGTTGGTCTCATGAGGTTTAACAAGACCAAGTGCTAGAGCTGCCTCTGTGTGGGGGCAACCCTCAGGATCAATCCAGACTGGGAATGAACAAGTCAAGCAAGAGCAGCCCTGGGGAGCCCTGGGGGAGCTGTGGGGCAGAGCCAGCCCTGGGCTGGGGGCAGCAGGGGAGGGGATTGTGCCCCTCTGCCCCTCAGTGATTTCCCACCTGCAGAGCTGCCCCAGCCTGAGCCAGCACAGGGGGGACCTGGAGCTGCTCAGAGAGCCCAGAGGAGGCTCCAGGATGAGCAGAGGGATGGGAGAGCTGGGATTGTTGAGCCTGGAAAAGAGAAGTTTTAAGGTGACCTAACTGCAGCCTTCCAGTGCCTGAAGGAGCCAAAAAGAAGCAGGGAGAAAGTCTATTTTTAAGAGCCTGGAGTAACAAGACAAGGGAGAATAGCTTCAAACTAAACTAGAGCAGGTTTAGATTATAGATTAGAAATAAATGTTTCCCTGTGAAGGTGCTGAGCTCCTGGCACAGGGTGCCCAGAGGAGCTGTGGCTGTCTCACCCCTGGAAGTGCTCCACACCAGGCTGGACAGGGCTCTGAGCAACCTGGGATAGTGGAATGTGTCCCTGCCCATGGTGGGAGGGTGGAACTTGATGATCTTTCAAGTCCCTTCCAACCCAGGCCACTCTATGATTCCATGAAATCCAATAATAAGTGAATGGGGGACAAAGAATGGAAATCACAATGCAGGGAGAGAACTGGAATCATGGAAAATAAGCACCCTGGGGGATTGCACAAGTAAGCCTTGTCAATCAAAAGCAACCAGCTTTATCGTGCAGTTTTGAAAGGATCAGATCAAGGGCAAAGCAACAGATGTACTACATGAATAACAGTAAAGTATTTGACAAAAAACCTCTCTCAAGACTGCTACTCTCCAAAATCAGCTCAAATTGGCTTGGACAGAAACACTACAATGCAACCTGAAACCCAATGACTAGTCATAATAAGAAAAGGGAAAAGCCTAAAGCAGAAAATAAAAACAAATAAATAAATAAAAAGATGAGCATTCCCCAGGCTGGGAAACCCTCCAACTGCCACACTGAAAAGTGCTGTGTCAATTCAGACTAGTGTTCCCAGAAGTTAAAGCAATAAACAGAAATGGACTGCAAGTCTTGATTAGTGGGATACTGCAAAGACTGAAATTAGTTCTGACACTACTCAGAAACAGAAGCAGAACTGAGATCCACAGAGAACATCTCCAGATGGTAACAAACTTTGCAGATAACTTGCAATGCCAATTGGTACAACACAGTAATAACATGACCTAAAGTGATTAAAACCTGAGGTTTTTTTAAACAGCAAAATAAAGATTCAGTGGGTACTGGGAAGTGACAAACTGCAGTAAAGATCAAACTGAGAGACACATTTCATTTTAGAGAAAAAATTATAATAAAAAATAGCAGGAGATGGCAGATCAGTTCTGAAGGTAAAAACAAAAACCACACAGCTCTGGGGCAGGCTATGGAGAAGACCTGTATGCTCCACATTAGTAAAACTCCTTCATTCCTGCAAAATGTGCATTAAGAAGTGCAATTAAGGTAATGTGGAGTTCATTCCCTATACCCTGCACACACACTGCACTCCCCTTCCCAAGAGCTGTCCCCCTGTCAGCTTCCCTTTACAGGCCTTGCCCTCTGCTTGCCACAGCAAGGGTGAGTAATGCACCAGTCTCCATCACCACCACACAAACACATCATGCTGTCCACAGTTTAATACTCACTATTATTCCAAATACAAATGCCACAAAATCTGACCAATCTCCACTTAGAAGAAGAGATCAAGAAATCAATTTCTTAGCTTCTAATTTTCATAGTCCCAAAAAGTCTACAAGAAAAAAAAAGGTAAAAGCCCACACAGACTGAGAGGCTACTTTCTGGTACTGATCTGATCCTTTCAAACATGAGATCCCTTCCTTTCTTGCATCTGATGCTTTCTAAAGTGTTAAAGGGAAAAAAAAGCAAACAAACAAAAAACCCCAACCATGTATTTCTGCAGTTTTTAAAAGGCAGTAAAACTACTCAGCTTTGCTGATGTCAGTCAAGTGTAATCACCAAAACCAAAGGTTGATTTTGGTTGTAACCTATTGAAATTTATGACAATGTTTTAAAGAGCTTCCTCATTAGGTCTCTGAGAAATAACTAACATTTGCAAAGCATTTCACTGTGCTTGATTACAGCTCCAAGTGCTAATCCAAGGTTCAACTTTGAACACACAGATAGCTTTCAATCAAATTCATGGAAAAACATTACTTATAGTGAGTGAGTTTAAAGCTGCAACTTAGTGAGTGCATCCAAAGCCAGATTAAAGCTGCAATGCTTACCAGTCACCCAGCAGAGCTTCAGAGAAAACACAGGAAACTGCACCATTAACTGGGCACTACAGCACCATTTCATTTTTCTGAACCAGTAATACATTTAAGATGTGTTTCTAAAGTTAGGGTGTGAAAGGGTTAAATACTTTTTGTCTCCCATTAAAAGCACTCTATGTGGCAAGGCTATTAAGTCATTTTGGCATGCTCTCCACATAAAGCAGCTGCTGTACAGTATGTTTTACTTTAGAAAATATCTTTAATCAGCACACTGACTAGGTCTGTCATTTATAATTAAGGAGGTAAATGGCAGGTGCAGCATTAATTAGCAAAACTGAAGTCCTTGTGAAGGCATGCAGTCATACCAACTCAAGGCTTTCTAGGAACAGAAATGATGGCTAACAGCTTTGTTGCACCAGAAACTTGATTAGGTAAGACTGTGCCAAGAAAGAGGGACATTTACAAAACATTTACACTTCTGAAGCCTTTACTATCCTATATTACTATATTTATTTCTAAAACTCTTACTTCTAAAGCTAAAAACAGAAAAATACTCAGGAGCAGAAAAGCCACCCACTAAGCTCAGAGTCTGTGTTTCTGCCTTACAAATGACAGAGGGACAGGGCAGAGGTACAGGTCAAGAGACAGGCAAAGTGCTTCTCTTACTTGAAAAGGTTTTTCCAGCCAGCAACTGAGAAATTGGCTGGCCCAACATCTGGAGAAATGCCCACACCCATAATTTAAAACCAGAGCAGTGTTTTTGTGATCACCTCCATGAACACAGGACCACCAGTCCGACAATTACCCTCACAACAATTCTGCAATGCCACCTTAGGAGGCTTTGAGGTTTTTTTGGAGAAGGTCTATAGTCTGTGAGCTAAACTAAATCCCTCCTTCCTTTGAAAACTGCAGAGGTTATTTTGGCTTGAAGGACTTCTGAAAGGCAGCCTTACAACTATTTTTACACATCTTCAGAGCACACACTTTCAGCATGATGCCCTACCAGGTCCATAACACCTCCAAAGCAGCAATTCCCTCATCACCTGTACTGCTCAGTGCTGGGCTGTGGCTGATCCCAGCCCAGAGTGGTGCATCCCCCCTCCATGTCTGTCTGTCCTCCCTGTCTGTCTGTCCTGCAGTGCCCTGGCACCACCTCACACACAGCACCACTCATGGAAACAAGGGCAGTGGTGAGGCTGGGAGAATCACAGTGTTCATGGTGTCATTTGTAAAGGTACAGCCTGCTGATCTCCAAACAAACACCCCCAGGTACTGCACTGGCTGTGGCCACAGCACATGCACAAGGAGAAAATTAGGCACTGCAGTGAATGGAGTCAAGGAGCCCCATTTCTGTATTATTTCCAGGCAAAAAGATGAACCCTTCTGAATTATTAACTCTTCTTCACATTATCTACACTATGCTTCAAAAGCAACTCAAATATGTGTTCTTCAGTGAAGTGAAGGCACAACACATCAAATGATACATTTAGTAACACAGCAGTGGTAAAATTGGAGTAAAGAGCCTTTTGCATTACTTTTAAGAGAATCTATGTATTTCTGCCCAAATTCACATCTGTCTTATATAGAAAGCAGAATAAACACCAGGCAAAGCCACTCCACCTTGTGCCATGAACTAGCAGAGCAGCTGCAGACCTCTGTAAGATACCAACCCTTCCAAAACCACAAAAACTCCACAGATTTGTGCCTCACTGATGTTAAATGACTGCCTCTGCAGTGGGCAGCCAGTGCCTTCCACGGGCCCTGAATGAGCACTCCAAGGCAAAGTATAGTAATAACCTGCAGTGGATGGAAGGCATGTTTACTTGTGTTTTTCTTTCAGTGCTAATTTTGAGTTAAAATTGAATCTTCTGGGAAGGAACACAGTCCCCAGCTGTGAGCAGGACCCACTGCCAGCCAACTTATGAAGCAGAACTGCTACTGACTCACAAATGAGTTATTCACCCATCCTCCTTCTGACAAGCAGAAAAAGTACATGACCACGGCTGACAGGAGAGAAAACAAGATTCAAACAGAGGCATTCAGGAAGGGTAAGCACAAGAATTTAAAAAACAACAAAGACCATTTGTTATACTCTGCAAGAAGACACAAACAATGACAATGAACCACTTTTAACCAGACTTAATTAATTCTGTAAATGGACAAGTGCTGCACAAACAAATCAAAAAGGCCACTAGTTATAAGCACCACAATATTCTGTTTGAGAATGCAAAATGAGATGCTGGAATTTCAATAATATTTTTAAGCTTTTTTAGATTAGGCACAATCAGTGTGGGTATGAAACAGCTGTTTTGAACTAGCAGGAGAGAACCTAAGGATAGGAAAAGACTTTGTCTGTAAGTGGGAACAGATTCCAGAGAGCACACATGGGGGGATTACAGAACCTGCCCTCCCAGACAGGTGTGGCTCACAGCTAAAATCTTTCAGACAGCAGGAGGCAGATTTTTATGCCATCACAATTGCAGTCCCCAGACAGGTCTAAGACAGTCAAATTCATATAAACTCTCTGAGAAGACAGCAGCCATGCCCTGCCATATGGTCTGACACAGTTCAGCACATGGGATCAGTTACAACTGTTTTCCTTTTCCCAAAATTAGCATTAAAATATAAGTGATAGCTTCAATTAGAAGTGAAGCAGCTTGTCAAAAGATTAAATTAGAAGCAATCCAATGTTCTGAGACAATGATACAAAAATTGGTAGAGGGTATAAATACAATTAAGACTGAGAAAATAAATGAACACATAAATAAATCAATTCCTCCACTACTATGGCACTGTGCAGCATTTACTACCAAGGTGGATGGAGAGATGTTTATGGCATACTCATAGAACAGCATTAAAAGCACATTTTCCTGTCTGTGAGTTCATTTTGAAAAAGCCTATCAGAGGCTAAACTACCTTATGCCATTCAGAAAGCTTCATTAGCTAAGGCAGCTGCAAACTGGCAAAGCAGCTTGAAAATCCTGCTTTATTATTTGACTTGCTTGGGCTCAACACAAGATGCTGACTTTTCTTTATGGTTCACCTTCCTCTCAGAGCTACCTGAGATTCATGGGCTCCAATTCCAAGGGCAGTGTGCTCCAACTGGTGCTGGATCATTTCATATCACATGATCAATATCTACTGATCATGCTTTGTATCTCTGTTTGTATATATCACTCTATGAATATATCATTCCCAGGGTGTGATTTGGTGGAATCTGATTAAATGACACAACACTGGAGCTCTACAGGCAGTTACATTAAATAAAGTATTTGGATACACCAGAATGCAGTTAAGAGAGAGGTCTTACTTTCCCATCCAAACAGCATAGCTTTCAGGGAGTTGTGGAACAAAAAGCATAGATCTTCCAGTATCAACATCTACTGCTCCAAAGCAGCCTGCTTCAGTTACTCCAAAAGTCCAGTGAAAGTAAGATTCCTAGGTTAAAACAAAATATATTCTTAGAAGAAAGACCTCACTTCTACCAGCTCTAAAAATACACTAGATCACATATTAATTCCTATTTCCAAATATCTGGAAGAGATCTCTTGCTTTTGGAGCAGGAGAAGTGGTTTATGTCTAAACCTTTTCAGACTGGTTAGTTTTAGGTTAGAATAATTCAAATCCCTTTGCTGGCAACTGGAAAGGATCAGAGATTAATAAACTACCATAAAGAGGTTAACTCAGCACAATAAACATAGACTACACATTAAAATACATTCTTTCAATCTAGAATTAGGGAATGTATGATCAGGGAGAAGCAACCACCTCACAAGAGACAAGGCAAAAGCAGAGTGCAGCATCATTGGGAGGCAAAGGCAGAGTGCTGAAGTGAAAGCCCAACCCTCCCCAGAGAAGAGGAAGCTGCACTAGGAACAGCCCTCAGCCAAGAGTTATTTTAAGAACAAGCAGGCAAACAACAAAACACCAAATAATACAGGATTTAATTTTGGTAAGGACAGCCATATGCTCTAGTACCCTGAAAGGTGCATCTCCTCTAAAACCACACTAATAACTACATAAGGATATGTGCTATCTAAATTAGAATTTACTGGGTTTGTTTCTTCATAACATACAACAGCTCAATTAAATTCACAAAACAAAGTGCTGCAGAAACCATGCAGGGCATGGGATATACATAATTTGAGTTCTTTTACATCAATATCCCCAGAACATGTTAAATCCTATTTGACAGAAGAACACATGGGTGCTTAAGGAAGAGTCTAATTTAAGAAGACACATGTTGTAAACTGTTGCTTTATAAAACCATGAAACATAATTTTCTATTAATTAATTCAGCTTAGGTCCACTGTAACATGTTTTATTACACAAAGAAGGACGGGTTTTGGGTCACAGACAAGACTGAAAAAGTTAAGAAATATTCTACTGCTGTCTTCAAGATTACAGTCAAACACTGATGAGCAGTAAGGCCTTGAACAGCTTAAGGCCTTTAAACCAGATAATGAGCCTGCACTAAAGCACTGAAAGTGAGAGCAACTCAAAGCTGAAGAAGCAATGTTATAAAGAAGCCAATTTACTTAAGTGAAGCAAGACAATGCACATCCGAGAGATAGAGAAAATAATTTCAAATCATTTAAAAATCCATGCAGTGGAAGAGAATTTCTTAATTTGAAGTTGCATTCAGCTCTTACCTGGCGAAACACAATACCAGTATCAGTACAGTATCTCTGGGTTTCTTCTCCACCCTGCAGCAGAACTATTGAATTCTTCTGGACATCCTTATTCTGCCTCAGGCGCTCACACAGCCGTCTTCTGTTCAAGGCAAAGAGTGCCACAGGCACCTTCAAAGTCTCATTCCCCAGCCAAAAGGAGGGTCTGGAAGAGATTTTTTCAATTTGCAATTAATGGCAAAGACAGTGGTTAGCACAATTTAGATGCACAGTGTTCATTAGTTTCATTCAACTCTGCTAACAAGAGGCTCCTCACTCCTGGGAAGAGCTGCTGTACACACATTGCTCTCAAGCAAACACCAAGCACTGCTCACACAAGGACCAAAGGAAAAAGGTATGTGAAAAATGTGTATTTTATGACTGGCTTTTTGCAAATATTAAAATGAATATTATATGTGTTGTGTTAGAAAGTAATGCTGTATCAATGCTCTTAAGTACTGTGTTAAATATGGTTTTAGGTTATAAAAATTGTTAAAATAGAAACTATGCTATGTAGGATACTTTTTTAAAGAAAGGACTCACAGTGAGATGGCAGCCACAGGACACCTGAATCTTTCAGAGAAAGAGAATTTATTGCTCTCTTATCAGGAGAAACGAACTTCTTCCTGCCTGGAAGGCGCTGTTAGGATTCAGAGGAAGAAGCTGAGGATGACCAGACAGAATCCTGTGTTTGAATGGAATTTATGCACCATGTATGAAGTGTATGAATATGTCAGGCTGTTGTGTTTAAGGGTTAATCATTTGTTGCTTTTAAGGGTTAATCCTTTGTTGTTTTTAAGGGTTAATCCTCTGTAGACGTGGGTCCTTTTCGGGCTGGTGCTGCCCAGAAAAAGGTACCCAGACGTCCATAACTCTTTGTTTCTATTGTCTCATATTGTTCTAATTCAAATTGTCCAAATTATTATTACTCTAACTGTATTACTATTTTTATAACCATTTTATTACTATTAAACTTTTATATTTTTAAAAACAAGTGATTGGTGTTTTTCACAGGTGGAAACAGCAGACAGGGCTGGCTGCAGCTGCAGCCCACAGCACATCCCTCACCACATCCCTTTGGGCAGTGCAACACAAAGTGACCACAGCCCGTGTCAGCTGAGGAGAGGCAAAGCAGGAGGGAACAAAATCAGTTCTGAGGTGCTGAAAACAGAAGTGGAAGTTTACAGTCAGTCTAGCAAACTTCAGCAAATCCTTCTGGGAAACAGGGAGCGGAGAGAAAAGATGATGCAGAGCAGACACAGGACAACAGCATTTCCCATACACAGGATGGGCAAATCTCTTTTCTGTCTATGTATGTTTATTCTTGAACACACACAAGCAGCTTCAGCCAGAGACTGAACTCAAACACAGGAGCATGGCTTGGGCACCTCCACTTGTCCCTAAGGCCACACAAATGTGCTGAGCCAGCCCAGAAAGCTTCTGCAAGATTGTGCTCAACAGAGCTGCAACTGCAAGGACATAGTTTAAAAGCTGAGAGCTCGCTGTTATTCAGGAATTTTAGATGTTGAAAGTACCTCAAGAATATGTGGCTGATTTATTCCCATTTGTTTCAGCTCCATAAGAGCACCTTTTGGAGATTTCCCAGTAGAAACATTATAGCTTTTCTAGGATATGGAGCAGAGGGAGGAGTTTAACCAGATGATGTCAGAAAAATCTAAAAGCAGTTTGTTTTGGGGGTGTTTTTTATGCTTAAATAGCAAAGCTGTGCTTTGGATCTTCAGTATTAGAGATGATCAATAAAATTTTTCCATAAAATGCTATTATTTAAGTCCAATTTGTCCCCCCACCTCAGCTTCTCCAAGCCTGACTGTTTGGTCACTTTCTATGCTTTACAGGAGATGCCAGAAAGGTGCAGTTACCTTGTTACTATGTTAAGATGACAAGAAATGAACCAAGCACCAAAGTACTTAACCTTAGAGGAGCAAAGCTCCACATCTTAATTATTATATAGCTTTCATGGGCAATCTGAAAGGTAACCTTTGATTTATAGCTGCATAACCTCCTAAAAGACTATCAACCTCAGAAATGTAAACCCTGTAATTTCCTACTGCAGCCACAGCATAAAAGACCTAATAAAATACTTTATTTTACTTGCTTATAACCACTTGATGTAACAGCATAAGTCATTTTAGAAGGTAAAGGACTGCTCTTGCTAATCCAGTTTTCAAAATATCTGCTTACAAGTTCAGCTGATGGTGCACAAAACCTAAATGTGTTTATTTTTATTCTTTCAAACACACATCTGACAGCCCCTCACAAGGCAGGTAATCATCACAAGGGCTGCAGCACATCAGCACAGCCTGGAAGAACAACATAAATTTTTGTTTTGGGGTACTCATGCCTGTAGAAGAAGGAAGCAAGTTCATACAATCCTAGCAAAAGCTACTGAAAGTTTAAAGTCAGATAGTGAACCTCAAACTAACAACAGGCAAGGCCTTCCAGGTACAAAGCTGTGGCTCAGAAATTCAGCAATGCACAGGAGGCTGAAAATGCTGCTTCCAAGCATGCTCATCCCTTGGAGCAAGTGCATGCAACAGCCTGGAAATCATGTGCTCACCTTATGGGGCATTTATAAAAGAGAGGAGAGAACAGCATCAGATACCCTTATATCACATGTTTCTCTCAGATCTTTCTATCTGCTGATTAAAAAAAAAAACCAAAAATCTAACAGGCAGAGGTTGTAGCACAGGCTGTCTCATGTTTTGCTTCAAAGGAAGGAAAAAAGTCACCTTCATTGCAATTTTACTCACTTCAAAAGTTTGGGGATCTTTTGCTGTGATTTAAAAAAAAAAAAAAAGAAAAGAGAGAGAACTCTGACCTCTCTCCTCCAGGCCTATTCCTACACCCTGGAGTTCAGAGGAAGCTGCTACAAAGGCACATTTTCATCTCCCTTAAGTCTAATATTAATGCTTTTATTACACTTAAAACCTTTGACAATCCAAATGGCACTTAAGGAGAAATAATGACATCAGGCAGCAATTCATACCAGTGGTTTTAATCAGCCACTGAAGTGTGCCTTTTACTGGGATCCTAATGCTGAAGCTGAACTGCATTCTAGTGCAACATGACAGTTGTGGTGCACATCTTCTCTGAGTGGAAGTGTGTTCTTCCTTGGACATAACAGCTCCCACTTTCCCTGGTGAATATGATGGCTCAGTGTTACCCCACAGCAGAGCAGGGTCTCTGCAGTTTTAGAGTGGCACAGTTCCCTCAGGGGCACGGCCTTGGCCTCTGTTTTAAGGCTGCTGTAGAAATCACAAGAGCTGAGCACGCTGCACCCTGCAGCAAGGGCTGGGCTGAGTGTAAATCCTGCTCTGTTCTCAGGTTCCTGCTGAGCACTCGTTCATTCACACCTCACACGGAGTGAGCCTGCCAGAAATACACCGACTTTCTCAACTGCAATTCTGCACAGAGAACCAGCTAGGTTTTAGGGACAATATTCAGCTTAGAGGAGTTTGCTGCCTCCACAGCTCTTGTTCTCTTTTTTTCTCCTGCAAGCACCCAGATACCAAACTGGTGGCACCCCCTGGATGGACTGACAACACGGCAGAACAGCCACAGGTGCTGCTCTGCCTGCACAGATCCCCTCACTTGGCACACATGAGCCACTTCCACAGCTAACACAGAGAGCTCTTTCCAGACAATGCTGACAGGGGCATGTAAGTCTTACAAAAAGGTAACTTTTTGTAACTTACTAAAGGTAAGACTTACAATCAGCTTTCCATAGCAAAGAAAAACTGGGAAACAGAACTGTCACAATGCTCAAGATCACAGGAAAAAAATGTCACACATAGTTCAATGACTTGTAGTAAATTGAGTGTAACTCTCATATGTAACTGCCTCACATGTGTATCAACCCTACAAATACACATGCAACTACAGTGTAAGCTGTGTGAAACTATGGTCTTTGCCTTGGAAAAAAACTGACATAAAATTCTCTCTGGGGAAGAAGCTACAAGCTTTTCATTTTGTTCCATGATCTCTAATCACTCAGTTATATCTCACAAGACACACAAATCACAGAATCACAGAATGGGTTGGGTTGGAACAGACCTCAAAGATCATCTTGTCCCACACTCCTGTCATGGGCAAGGACATCTGTCACTAGACCAGGCTTTGCACAGCCTGGCCTTGAACACTGCCAGTGCTGGGGCATCCACATCCTCCTTCAGTATCTTACCGCTCTTACTGTCAAGAATTTCTTCCTAATATCCAGCCTAAACTTCCTCTCTTTCCCTTTCTACCCATCACTCCTTGCCCTGTCACTGCAGCTGCTGATGAACAGTCCCCCTCCAGCTTCCCTGGAGCCCCCTCAGGTACTGGGAGGTGCTGGGAGTCCCCACACAGCTTCTCCTTTCCAGAACAGACCAAATTTTCTCAGCTTGTCTTCTCATGAGAGACACTTCAGTCCTCTGATCAACTTTGTGGCCTCCTCTGGACTTGCTTCAGCAGAGTTATCAGAATTTATTTAATACAACACATTGGCTGGTCCTGCACAGTCTTCTTCTGTTAGCACAAGGACTCCAGCACATCCAGCCCCAAAACTCTCATGTGAAATTACACATTTGATAAAGAAGGGAATTAGATACAAGCACTGCTTTGTGGTGCATGCCTCTTTGAAGCCATGCAAGCTTTTGCAAATAAACCTCAGCTGCTGTCAAAAGTGGACACCTGCAAGAACAAACCAGGGCAAGAGAAGCTCAGCTCCCTTGTTTTCCCCAGTCTGGTACCAGCATTAACCACTGCTCAGTGTGGTAAAGGCCTCCCACAGCAGCTGACAGCTTCCTGCTGGCTGTCACATACAATTTTTATGATCACTTAGGCCCAAGCTCACAGACGAGCTCTTTTATTTTATTATACTGCAAGTGAAATATAGCTAGGAACATTAAACTACATCTGTTTCTTTAAAGATATTTTTCCTTTGCCTGGAGCTCCTGATTTTCAATGCTTATTTCAGAAGTCTTATATTTTAAAGAGCGTACATTCTGGTACTATATGATGCATCTAACATTTTGGATCTGTTGTGAAGCAACCACCAGAACACATTGGTAACTAAAACTCCTATTTTATTTCTGGTTTCCCTACCATTTTTCAGTTATTCTGTACTTGTTTTTTTTAAGCAGAAAATTCATGGACTGCCATTTCTGTTCTACTGAGATCCCACAGAGAGGATCCAGATTTCAAAGAAAATGAGAAACCACTGAAACTACTTTTCAGTAAATTACCACTTGTTGACCAGGCCTTATTTATTTGTTTGTTTTGAGCAACAGATTCATCAACACCAGCCTGAAGCACAAACACTTTCCAACGCTGTTTCCACATCCCATATGTGAAGCTCAAGAGGCCTAGCACAAGGAAAGGGGCGATTCAACAAACAGTAATGGCAACTACGGCTGTTCAAGGTATAAAATGGGTATGTTCTTCACGGCCAACTCAGTGTTTTTTGTGAAGTTGACAGCTCAAAGTCCCGACGCTGCTTCATGTCCTTCCAGGCAGCCCAGCCCGGGATGCCCGCAGGGCAGCGAGCCCCCAAACCCCAGCCTGACCCGTGTCCGGCAACTATGCAAACTTCCCCCTTCGTTCTGATACTATTATAATGGCACTTTCTTACAGCACCAAGAAATGGCTGAATTTTGCTATAAAATGTGAGAAAACTCTTGTGCTGTGCAATCCAAGCCACCTTAAAGCATCACTTCCAAACCTGAGACAACTTCAAGGGTTACGCACGGCTGGGAGCGAGGCACTGCGAGCCAGCCCGCCCGTGGGACCCTTCAAAGCTCTGCCACCGCCCCGCGCAAAACCCGAAATCCTTTCGGAGAACCCCGGGTCCGGAGCACTCAGCCCGGGTCCGGAGCCTCAACTCGGGACTAGAGAACTCAGCCCGGGTCCGGAGAACTCAGCCCGGGTCCGGAGCACTCAGCCCGGGTTCAGAAAACTCAGCCCGGCGCCAGCCTGCGCCCTGCTTTCCCGGCCCCGCCGCCGGCCCGGGACACCGCTGGAGCGCCGGGCCCCCTGCGGGCCCCACCGGCCGCGCCGTGGCCCTCGCAGGGAGCAGGCTGCCGGCGGTCCCGGTGGGTCCGAGGGTCCCGGTGCCGGTCCGGCGTACACTCACCCCTCCGCCGCAGCCATGTTCGCTCGCCGGCCCTGCGCGGTCACGTGGCGGCTGCGCCGCAGCGCGGGGCGGGCGGAGCGGCCCTCACGGATCCGCTACACTCCCCCCACGGCAGCTCCGCGCTGCCCGCACGGACCCGCTCCGCTTTCCTCACGGCCCGCTACGCACTGCCCTTACGGCAGCTCCGCTCCTCTCACGGCAGCTCCGTGCTGCCTTCACGGACCCCCTACGCTCCCCTCACGGCCGCCCTGCGCTGCTGTCACGGCAGCTCCGCGCTCCCCTCACGGCCCCGCCATAGGCCCGGCTGGCACCGCACCGGGACCCCCCGAACCCATCTCCGGCCCTCTCCGTGCATGCTGGCTTCTAAGGAACAGTCCAGGCCTCAAAGCCAATATAACATAATGTAAATAAACTTTTTATAGGAATTCCTGCCCTACCACTGAACTGTCCTCAATTAAAGCTTCCTGAAAAATCCACTTCATGTGCAGTTCTGCTGTAACCCCTGGAAGGGCTGCTTTCCACCTGCATTTTGAAGTGGTGAAGGTGTTTAACAGTAGTCTTGGGGCATGGTGTGCTGGAGCCATCGCCAGCCCTTGGACTCACTACACTCTGCTGGTATTTTTTCCTGTTCACACAGATTTTGTCAGAACCCAAAATTACTCGTTCTTGCCTCAAAATTACTTGCTCTTCTTTCAAGATTACAAGATACCTGAAGAAACTGTCATAGTCCAGGGTTCACATGTCAAGTGACTCGATGCAGTTGCAAAAGCAAATAGCCAGGAACATGAAACACCAGATAAGAATGAGAGATTGGAGCTCTGCTTGGTGACCTGAATACAGGGTCCGCTGCTGTGCAGAGAGAGATGCAATTCTGGGTGGGCAGAAACTCTCCTTCCCTCCCTGGAAACAAAGTGTGAGTCCTTGCTTGTTATAGGGCTGCTCAGTAATGCCCCTGCTCTGCTGGCCTGGCACTGATCTCCAGATAAATACTGTGATACCTGAAATAATCAGCTGCTTCCATCACAAACACTCAGGAAAGAGAGGAGTGCAGGACAGTGCAAAGGCAGAGTATGATCATAAAATACACTGAGCTTAAAGTTCATGTGTGTTATGAAAAATCAGTGCACTGTCACTAAGACACATGCACAGTTAAGCGCCTTTTTCTCATTTGGTCACATTGTCCTCTAGAAGATGTGAGAAAGCTGCAGCTACTCATGCACAGCTGGCTCTGGAGAGGTGTGTGAGAGCTGCAGGGCAGTGACAGGCAAAGATTGATTTCAGGAAGTCTGGATAGGTGCATGTAAATTGATAAAACTAGAGAAGTCAAGCAGTTATTCTCTAGCACTTCATGTTTTTACATCCAAGAATCAGAGACCTTTAGTACTAAATGTATATGACGAAAAGTTTCTTTCATGAACTGCACATTTCACAAGTAACAATGCTTATTTTAGGGTCCAGATTCATGGATAAAGCCCCATTTCAGAAATAGTTGATAAGTTACTGAATTGCAAAAACTTCGCTCCATTTTTGCAGATTGAAAAAAAAAAAAAAGTGAACTGTAGTGAAATATTTTACTGCTTTCAGTTCCCTAGAGGGGCTTCCTTCTGCTTAGGTTCCAGGAGAATCACTGGGAGGAGGCTGGGAAGCTCACTTTGCTTTTCCTTCTCCTCTGAGGACTAGAGAGAAAAGACTAAAGCCTTTAAGGCGCTCTTCCAAATACTTTCATTTGGGCATTCATCCTTCCCTTCTCTCCTTTCCTACCCCTACACTTGCCCTCTGTAGAGTAAAGGTCTCCTGCATTGTGGTATCTGCTCTCTAAAATGAGTTTTCTGGGTCTCTGTCCTGTTTATTTTAATTTCCTTCTTGATCATTTTACCTGCCTTCCAAAAACAATCACCACATTTAGAAGTTACCTGCAGTATATTAAATCTCAGCAGGAAATAAGACTACATTCATTAGGGGAAAAGAAATATCCTGTTCTTCTGTCCCAGGATTGGAAAGAATAAAGGTGCTGCACTGTGCACAACTTAAACTCACGTGCAAGGTGGCAATACTTGAACTGGCAGCCACAGGAATGGCACTGGCTGCCAGACTGGGAGCAAGCCCAGCTTTATTGCTCACAGAGACAATTCTGATTCTCTCCATGCTGCAACTGGCTCTGCAACTGAGTAAACATTCATATCTGAGAGGCTGGGTTTAGAACACTTCCCTCACACCAAGCTTTGACTGACCATTACTGTCACTTATCTCCATGTAGAGCTCTCTCTGTGAGCAAAAACATCCTCTCTCATGCTGAAGGGCTGATTTTGTAATTCAGGCAGCTTCAGAATTCCCACTGTAGCAGTTTGGATGTACAAGAGATGCAAAACTGCAACATGTGAGGGGATTCTGCATTAGCCCTCTCTATTTCAACTGTTCATACCGCTGTCCAGGCATATCTTAGCACCATCAGTGCTGATTGCTTCTATTATCTCAGCTGAAAAGAAAGAATGTTAGGTTAATAGACTTCCTTTTATTACATGAAAATTACACAACTGTTGTGAATACAGGTCAAGGCATTTGCTGGTTTTAGAGTACAATAGATGAAAATCCAAAGTTAACAAGGGTAAATGCAGTCCAAATATGTACCAGTGGAAAAGGAAGGATGCTGCAGCTGGAGTCACAGCATGTGCTTGGGGAGCATCAATTCTCCTTCTGCCTTCCAGCCTAGAGTGGTGTCAAATACTGGAGCTAAACACTCTCTGTGTGCTGCAGTGCCTGAACTTCTCTTGTGCTTTGGGAAAATGCCGTTGTTGAGAGAACAAATCATCTGGGGCTGCTGTGAAGGACCACAGAGCCACACTGAGAACCTGGTACCACAGGAGGAAGTCTTGAGCTGCCAGTACCATGACATGGAGTGGGGAGCAGGGTCTGAGGCTCAGTGACTAAGGTCACCCTCCCTAGTAAAGTCACCCTCCCTTACTTGATGTATGATTTCAATACAAGTTTCAACCAATTTTCTAAATAACCAGAAAGCTTCTGTATCAAACCACAAAAACAGAAACGGGAAGTGCTGATTTATCAGCACAGGAATTCTTCTAAGTTCAGCTTGTTTTGTTTTTCTGAGTTCAGCTTGATCTGTTTTTCTGCTGATTATTCCTCCAAAAATTGGAAGGTAGAACGTTGCTGGCATAAACACTCTGTGACTCTCTTCTCTGTGATGGTGTTCACAGAGGTCTGAGGATAAAGGAAGAGACAAGGATCTGACTCCATGTTTCAGAAGGCTGATTTATTATTTTATTTTATATATTACATTAAAACTATACTAAAAGAATAGAAGAAAGGATTTCATCAGAAGGCTGGCTAAGAATAGAAAAAGAAAGAATGATAACAAAGGTTTGTGGCTTGGACAGAGAGTCTGAGCCAGCTGACTGTGATTGGCCATTAATTAGAAACAAGCACATGAGACCAATCCCAGATGCACCTGTTGCATTCCACAGCAGCAGATAATCATTGTTTACATTTTGTTCCTGAGGCCTCTCAGCTTCTCAGGAGGAAAAATCCTAAAGAAAGGATTTTTTATAAAATGTGTCTGTGACACTTCACTGGATGGGGGAGTACTGGCTAGGCAAAGAACAACAGACAGATTTTGTGTGTATTTGAGTCAAAGTCTTTCATACATTGTAGGATCCGCTGCTAGTCCAAAGTAATTATACAGACTGCTATGCTAAAATGTGTTAATACTGTGGGGGGTTTAAAATAGCATCATTCTACAGGGACCCCTACTGCCTTTGTTTGATTTAATGGCCATGAGTCTTTAATGTGGAATTAAGATTACAAGGTCGCTTCAAAGCAACAGATTGAACAAAAGCATCTGCCTTTGGCATTTTCATCATGAAACAACTTTTAGTAAATTTCCCTCAAGCACTAAATGTATACTGCTGTATTGATCTTTTGGATCTTGAAATGAAAGTGTGATTTTCCTAAAGCTTGCTTGAACTAAATTATTATAAAGACAAGAAAGGTAAAGCATTATATTACCTCATTACTCTCACCATTGACTTTAAGAGTAAGAAAATTTAGTATATTCAAAATGTGCCCATCAAGGATCACCATCTAAGGTAGCTTCTCCAGCTATTGTTTGACCTTCCCAAAAATGTTTTGGTTTTTTTTTAGGTTCATTAGTATAGACTGTAATTGTTTCATTTTAATCAATCTGACCACCAGTATTTTTAAATTGCTGCCACAGAAAGTCCTATCTCATCAAAATGTATTAAAACAGCACTATCAAAACTGCTTCAAAGGCTTTTTTTTTTAGAGGTTTGGGTTGTCAGGTTTTTTTAAGAATTAGTAGCAAATGTGATGTTGTCTTTAATGCTTCTCTAATATCTCTGGAAACTTGAAAGAATCAATTTTTGTATATTGCAACATATTGCTCTGCTTCAATAAAAGGAGACTTCTCAATGATTTTTCAGTCTGTTTGCTCATTTATTATGTTTTTTGCTTACCCACAGGCCAGGAAGGCACAGTTTATGTCTGTCATGTGTCCTTTTGCTTAGTGCCCAGCACCATGGCTCCTTTCTGGTTTTTAGAGTCAGGTGTACTTGTACTGCAATAAAAATGTGACATGAGTGCAGTTCAGTCATGGCTAATTGCCAGGTATAAGAGATAAGCCACCAACCTGTATCTCCTTTTTTATAACTGATACCACTTAGCATGATTGGGACAGTGTTCACAGGGGTCTTACGTTGATGGAAGGACCAGGATCTGACTCCATGTTTCAGAAGGCTGATTTATTATTTTATGATATATATTACATTAAAACTATACTACAAGAATAGAAAAAAAGGTTTCACCAGAAGGCTAGCTAAGAATAGAATAAACAGGAATGAATAACAAAGGTTTGTGTCTCGGACAGAGAGTTCAAGCCAGCTGACTGTGATTGGCCATTAATTAGAAACAACCACATGAGACCAATCCCAGATGCACCTTTTGCATTCCACAGCAGCAGATAACCATTGTTTGCATTTGGTTCCTGAGGCCTCCCAGCTTCTCAGGAGGAAATAATCCTAAGGAAAGGATTTTTTATAAAAGTTGTCTGTGACACATGATAGATGAACATTTTTGTTTATTCTAAGTTCTAACAAACATCCTGTAGTGAAATTTTGCAACAGTGAGTTTGGGAAATGAATGTAGTCAGTATCACTGAAGGCATCACCCCAACACCATCACCAAAGTTACACCAGACACCACATCTGAGAACAAAATCCCTTCACATTACTCATGGTCTGTTCCTTCAGCATTTCTCACTTTCAAAGCACAGCCTCTCTCTACAATGAGGAGTGGCTCCCTGGCTGGATTTTGGAGGGCACAACCAGAGGGGCTTTGCACCACTTAGTCACTAAATTCATCAGCACGGGAAGAGGCTGATGGAGCTTCTGTCCTGTGTCACAGAGAATTTGTCTGGCCTGCACACATGAACATGTGCCATTTGTACAATGGAAAGCACCACTTCTATTGCAAGTTCCCTGTGGTACCTTGAACTTACCTGCATCCTTGCAATATATTGTACAGTTTTAATACACAACATGTTTACAAAGCTTACTTTTTCTTTCATTAGTGTCTGTATAATATACTCTCCACCCAGTGCATAACAAATCCCCAAACAAGCTTATAATATGCATATGCAAATATTTTCTCAAAAGATTAATGCCTTCAGGTTTTTGCAGATTAAGATCCACATCTTCACACCAATTTAAAGTCAGATTTCTCACTTTTTTTGGTAGGAAAATCCTCTTTAATTATTGTTTATCTGGAATGTATTTTCCACTCTGAAATCTTACAATAAAATTGTAAGCCACTGGTTTAGCAAGATCTGTATTTTGTTGATGATGAAGCAATTGCTGTTTCTTACACAGACATATTAGAATAGTCTGAAATGAGTTCTTTCAGGCTTTGCATGGGCAGCATTTGTTTTTCTGCTTGGATCAGGAGGGTAGGACTGATGTGGGGGAAGGAAGGCATCTCACGGTGCTGCCCTCTAACGCCGGGAACCGCCTCTCCTGCAGCTTTTCCTTTCTGTGCTGCTCTGCGGAGGGGCAGCGGTCACTCCAGCAGTGACAGCGAGGTTGCCATGGAGCCACGGCCTGAACTCAGCCCTTCCCGGCCAAAAGTCATCAGTGCTGCTGCCCCAAAGCCCTCCCAGCGCTGGCCCTCCGTGCCAACTGCACATGATGAGATAAATTACTTCCCTTTCCTGCAAACCACTCATCTAATCTCCTCTGCGTCTGACTGGAAATTTAACCCAGCTGGCTCCTGCCTTCAATTTAAACCTAAAGAACCCCAAGTGATAAGAAACTGGCCATCAGATTATCTAATCACAGTCTATGTCCTGGGACTTGAGCACTTTTCCAGTTTGGTCAGACACTTCCACTACCCAGTGTCCATGAGGCAGCTTTAACCTGGGAGCTTAGGGAGCACCAGGGGGACTGTGCAATAACATACTGGAGGACAGAGAGGATGAAAAACTAGAGCTTGTGAATCAGAGAGTTCAATTATCTTCTGAACTGGAAAAAATGCCTGTTTTACACAACCACTCTCTCCCCTAAAGACATTACACAGCCTCTCCCCAGGCAGTGGAAACTGTGCCAAAAACACAAAGTTCACTAAGGATGTTATCTGCCTCTTTGCCTTTTAATGAATCAACTGACTAACATTTATTTTAAAAACAGGTCACATTTCCAGGCATTTTCAGACTGTCAGTTTGATGAGTGTGACTCAGTTTATTGCACAGACAGCCCTTATTTGCAGAGTGTTCTCCAGGGGTACAAGCTGGCACCTCCCTGCACACATCACACTGGGCACAGGTATCTACAAGGTGACTTGGATGCATGCATGAAAATTAGGCTCAATGAGAGTCAGCTTGGGCAACAAAAATAATATCTACAGTCACCATCTTCTGCTGCCTAGCCTCTAACTTCAAATCTCATTGTCTGTTTTTAGTTTTGCAGTCATGAATATGGAGGTGATTTCTAAGAAATTATTATTTGCCATCTCAAAAAGCTTTTTGCTAAGCTACCCTTTAGTTCTGTACAAGTTTAAGCTTTTGTGAGGACAGCTCCTCTTGGTTCCTGTCAGCACTAGCTGTGTTAATGCCATTTGTGCAGAGGAGATTCCGAAGGGAAGCTCAAAGAATGTGTGTGGTTTAACTGTGTTTCAGGTGGCATCTGTCTGCATCCTTGAGAATAAAAAGCTCATACAATTTCACTGATGTGGTGGTACAGCTGTGCCATTTTTTCTGCTTCAAGCCCTGTCAGGCATCTTTGTTTGTATGCAAGGGCCCTGTTTGAATTGTTGCCTGGTGTCCTTGCTTTGTAGGCTGGCAGGAGAGGTGTTGGGTTATTTTGGTTTGCTTTTGTTTTCATTTTCAGAAAAAGTGGTAACTTTTTTCCATCTGTTACTGTTGACAGCAATAACTTCTCTATTCCAGGCTGATGTTATATGATGGCCACAGAAAAAGGATTCAGCTTCAGAAAATTGTGTGGGTTCTCAGTGAGTCCCAGAACTGGGCAGATGCCAAGCAGCAATAAAGTGCAGGCTTCACCCTGGGATGCTGTTGTGGCAGGCAGCCTGCTCCCCTCCAGCCCCAGCTTCTTCTCAGTGATAACTGTCAGGGCTTTATGCTGAGTAAAGGTCTAAAGCAGGTATAAACAGAACAGTTCAATATTAAACTTGGCCTAACAGTGCTCATTTGGGCATGGCTTTGTGCATTTACTTCCTGCTGATTGCACATTTAGCTCTGCAGCATCCCTTTGGTGATATCACCCTTGCTCTTGTATGAGTAAGGGCAGAAAAGGAATAATGTTGCTTTCCCAAAACTGTAAAAAGGTAATTTTCACTTGTTACCAAACATATAAAAAACAGAGAAGGAAAAAGCTCTTCAGGGTCAGGCATCTTTCTGAAAGCACACCTTGGGGCACCATCCACCAGCTCATCACTGCTGTGGGCTGTGCCCATCTCCCTTGCTGGGTAAAGCCTTCCCAGTTTGACTTTTCTGCAGTAAGAATGGGAAAACACACCACTGAGCCACACTGAAATTAGGCCCAGTGACATGCTGACTAATGGTGCTTTGACATCATTCAATAGATTTTATGGAGATTAAGGTCCCAGCAGAAATTTGTCAGCAGTAGTTTAGGAAATACTTCCTGAAGATTTGCAGAGTTAACAGCTTTGTGGGTGTTTGCTGTTTGGCTGTCTACCTAAACAAACAGCTGGTGCAGCTGGAATCAAGTCAGCAAAGTTGTTACTGATGGAGATTCTTCAGGCATGTCTCTGCTCCAGGCACAGGAATGACTGTGCTGGAGCACACTGCTACCCCAGCTATTTTTAAAACACCTAGCTTGGTACTGGAAGAAATCAGTTATAGTAGCACAGAGTTCATCATAGATTCATTTACCCAGCTTTTTGGCTCAAATATCAGTGCCAGCAGGATTAACTAAACCCTTTTAAAATGAGAGAAAGGAGATAAAAGGACTTGATTCAGCAACAGTCTGATTCAAAGAGAAAACTCACAGTTGCTCACACTAGGAGCTACATTGATGAAGACAAGAAGACAAAACCTTGAATTTGCTGTAGTGGACAATGAGCTGGGGGACAGGAGAGCAGGGAGCCAGTAAATACAGAGCCTGCTGTGGAGAAGGGTCTGGCTTCACTGTGAATCCTCTGTGTCACCGCAGATGGAAAATGCCACATGGAAATGGAGACTCCTATTAATAAAGAGTCATTGGGGTAATGTGCACTAGAAGAGGAGAGGTTGTGTCTAGACTTATCTGCAAGGAGTTTTATGTGCTGCAGGAGCTCTGATTTACTGCTTCTGGAAGACTTTTCTCACTCCAGTGTCAAAGTTCAGGGGCCTTTGGTACATTCCCAGTGCTAGCTGGCAGAACCAGCCCCTTGTAATAATTTCTTTGTAACAGTGACTTGTTTTATGCATGTGACTCTGCCTGTTGGGAGCTGGTCAGACAGGCAGGAATTAGCCCAGGGCAGTCAAATGTGTGGTAACTTCTGCCCAAGAGGAGGGACATAGCCCCATCACCCAATAACCTACTGACCTACCCCTAACCTGAGATTCATGCCCCTTGCTAGCTGGAGCAACAGTGAGAATAAAAAGTGCAATAAACAAAAATGTAAATTTAAAGTGGAAATTTCCAGTAAACTTTAGTCCTCCAGCAGGAGCCACACTATTTGCTGGGATTGCAATCTGTCAGAAGAGGACTTGCTGGAAAAGTGGTTTCTTGCAAAAAACTCCCTTCTTGTTCAGAATGTTAAGGCACAGATTGGGGCTAGGTCCTCACAAAACTAAAAGTGAACACTAAGGAGCTGCAGATTAAGAAGCTGTGCCAGCCAAGTCCAAAGGAGATGACAGCAGAAAATGTTCCCAGCTATTAACTGGAGAGAAGCACAGCCCCTACAGTGCAGCAAAGCAGAGAGAGCAATGTCATTGCTGCAGCACAGCTCCAGCCTTGCAGCCTCTAATGAGACAGGCTAACAGGGAAAGGATATGGGAGACGTTCAGCAGAGCAGGCCTCAACCCTGGAACTGAGCCCAAGTGCTGTAGCAGAGCAATAATGAGCAAGGCAAGATGAAAGCAGACAGCTCTGCCAGAGAGGCAGCAGAGATGGGCACAGACCCACGAGCACTTACCCAGCACTTGGCTCCCCAGCCCTGAGCTTGCCCTCGTGTTCTCTGGGCTCTGCCCTCGTCCCTGCACACCTGAGCCTGGGGAGCAGGGCCTGCTGCAGCTGAGCTGCTGTGGGTGCACACAGCATCCCTGCTGGAGACAGCCACAGCCATTATGCATGGGTAATTCTTATTACCCAGGGGCATTTCTCTTTTACATATCCCTAGCTCAAATTTTACTGAAATCATTTTCTTTTTTATTGGCCTCTTACATTGTTAGAGTGCCCGTGATTTCCCCAAGGTTAGATGATGAATGACAACACATCATACAAAGACAAAATACAGGCATTTGCCAGCTATAAAACGGATATTTTTTATTTGATATGTTTCCTTTTCTTGTGCAACAATGGGAAGCAACCTCGATGGGATGAACAGTACAAATAGAAGTTTAACAAGCTCTCTTCTGAATCCAAGATCACACAAAATATAGATTTAGTAAAAAAGCTAGATTTCTACTAACATGACAGAGCTTCAGAAAATGGAGTAACCACTATAAAGACAATTTCAAATATAATCAGCTGGGTCCAGTCCTGCAATTAGTTGTGACTCAGACAGCTGAGTCCCTGAGAGGTTCCAGTGACCTCAGTAAAATCAGTGGGAATGTAGAGACATAACCTTTAATTTCTACACTATCAAATGCAGGCTCAACTCCTCATCAGTTTAAGGATCTCCTTTTCCCCAGGCCTCTCCCTCAGCCCAGAGCACAGACACCCAACAGGCAGCAGTGCCCCTTTCCTCCCACCTCCTTGTGAGCATTTGAGAGCAGCAATCGCTCCCAGCCAGCCCTGTGCTGGAGGCAGCTTTGGTACAGACAGGATTTTCTGTTCAAACAGGCATTTCCAGCTGCTCCTGGGGCACAGAACATGAATAGCATTGCTTTTCTGGCTGAAGCTGTGTGATCTAAGCCAAACCAATCTGACCAATGGGTCGTTCCTCAAAAAGCCAGCAAGAAGCAGCAAGCAATGTGTGGGTGCCCACAGGCAGGCACCTGGGGTGACAGGGCTGCCTCACCTGCACGTGGAAGAGGTTCAGGGATATTATTAATCCAAACATAAGAACAGATGTTTCCTCTCAAACATATGCACGTTACATGGGCAGCAGCAATTTGACCTTAAAAAAAAAACACAAAAAAGAAATAAAAGATAGATGATTTGAGCAATTTTATTGTGGCAAATACTTCCAGAAAATCCAATTATCAAAATCTCCAAGTGAACACTGTTACCCTAACTGTTCTGAAGGTGAATATATTGGTGTAAGAATGGTGGGATATGCAAATATCAAGTGCTCCACCCACTCCAGAAGTACTTTAATCAAATATTCACCCACTATCCACACCTATCCATACCTACCCACAGGACACTGAAGAAGAGCAGGTAACCAAATTTTTTCAGCCTTCTTCAGTCCTGGCTGCTGAGGATAATGAGCTGGCACCTGAATTTTATCCCCCTTTCTGAAGGACAGATCTCAAACTCAGTGAAGTTCACTGAAAGACTTCAGCTGATCCAGGGCTTTGGTTGACCCTTCTACCCTAATTTTTTCTATTACAATGATAGGAAAAATTATTTTCTTTTGTTATAAAAGATAACAGAAGAGCTAAAATTCCAGCAGGTAGAATTCCAAGGTATCAAACATAACTAAGGGCTCTAAGTAGAAGTACTAAGCAGAAAGCATAAATAACATGTAACCCAAAAAGACCTTAGAAACAAGTTCCACACCTGAACTTTTGAACTCAATCTTCCCACTGTACCATCATGTATAAAAATGTTATGATTGATGGGCCTGAAATTCACATTTCAGACTTTGCAGATGAGATTAAATTAGAGAAAACATCCAAACCATTTCTAACACCATGGAGGCGTTAGATTGATTATACTCTTGGATTAATAGATGGTAATTGTAGATACACAAAGACTTTAAAATCTTGAAGCAAAGGACTTGCAGAAGAAATAACTATTATTTGGAAAGGCACTGGAGCAATCTACCTCATAAAAAAGATAAAACTTACAGTGCAATATTGTTAAGGTTTTCAGCCAATGTACATATGAAATGAAAAAATAGAAAATCAGATTGCGAAAGGAATAATGGAGAGATAAAGGGAGGCACAGTTTTATTTTGTGAGGCACTGGTTAGATGTCACAGAGACTTCAATCACTGAAATGAAAATATATTTTCACTACACCAGTAGCAAGCAGAGAAAGAGTAATATAATTAAGGATGTGCTCAGACACACAGTGTAAAACCTCTGCTATCACTTGGAAAATCAACAGTAAAAAAGGCTGTTCCACACAGGGAGCCAAGGCTGAGCTACACAGCTCTCCAGGTGCTGCCAGCACACACCAGCTGAGCTGGGGGAACTCAGGTGTTTGCTCTGTCTTGAAAATATTCATGGGCTCATTCATTCCAGGGTTCAGGTAAGCCTTGAGCTCCTCATGTACCAGGTTATCACAAAATGTACAGATGACACAAAGCTGTGCAAGTCTTCTGCTTCATTTGCTAGACAAGTTGAAAATGGGAATCCCCAGTGTTCCAGCATTCAGTGGCAAGTGAAAAGGATAAACTGCAATAGCTATAAAATCTCATGATTGATCTAATGTTTCTGTGCTTAAAGTAGGCTTTTATATCCAAAGTTCTGCCAATCATATGGAAATTGCTGACAAAACAATGAAAATCAAAACTAAGGGTTTAGAAATGCAGTTTTTAAGTGATCATAATATTGATAAACAGACAGGCTGAGTGCTATGAATGCACAAGCCTGCCCATACCAGGTGCAAGATTTCTTCTTTTGCCTACTCATACATAACCAAGCTTGACTCTCACCTATGTTCCTTTGATTACAACTATTTATTTGGGATTTTTTAAAGCCTTCATGAAAGTAGCATATATTCAGTGGAGAAGATCAAAGTATTTGCAACAGCTACTACCTTGTGTAGTTGTGGAACAATCAATATTGGTTGTAGTATTATCCAGCATTACTGCAACAGAGCAGTGCTGTGCAAGCTTAAGGAAAAGCAGTGTTGGATCAGCCCTGAGGGCCAACAGGAAACAGATGCCACTCACCAGAATTTGTTTAATCTACAAAATAAAGTCCTTTTGTTCACATGCAGCTATGGTTATGAAGTACTAAATCTTGATCTCTTTGTCACAAAAATGCTGTGTGATTTTCAAACCTCCCCCTACCCTTGGCTTTTGCAAAAATGGAAAGCTTCTTGCTATTCATATCATATATATGATCATATATCCTGACAAACTGGTGGCACAGCAAGGGCTTGTGTAGCAGTAGAGCAGCTTCTTTCACACATGAGAGCTTTGGGGGTTTGGATTGAAGCACAGAATTTATTTGTTCACTTGTGGACAAACATGGAACCTACTGAGAGAAAGCTGCTGGGAAACAGCAGCTCAAACTGTGATCCTCATCTTACAGCTCTCAGCTGAACCTCTTGAATGTGGGAAATGTGAGTTCAAATCCTTTTTGGGGTGAAGAAGTCCCTTGCCTTCTAACCATCACCAGTCCATAAAAAGAAAATTTGAATGAATCTATTGTGGACAAGTCATGGCAGCAGGTGAGACCTGTGCAATCCTGGCCTCCTCTCCCTTGCCTATCTTTCTAGTAAGAAACCAGGACCCATGTTGAGACAACCTGCCTGAAAATCCTGCCTAAATGCCCATCTCTCCTGAAATCAGTCCATTCTGCTACAAATTTTAGCAGCATCCTAGTTGGAAGTGAATTCTTGTGTAGTTTCCTAAGCACAGAGACACCCTGAGGAAGGGCTCCAGCCCCAGGTGCTCACCAGGAGAACTTTTCCAAAGTCAGTGTGGTCAGAGGTTTTCTAAGCCTTCTGATGTTGACATTCTTGTAGTGAACTTCCTCACACATTTTTTGTAAATAACTCATTGTTTTACATTCTTTTATGATGATTCCCATGACAGAGTACTCAGATCTATGACAAGAGCAATCAGAAGACCTCCTGCTTCAAATGAACCATCTTAATTCACTCCAAGACCTGAAAACACTTTTGAGACAGAGTTCAAAGAAATAGAGCTTGTTTTTACAAAACCTGCCAATGTTTAGTCCTAGCAGATTTGCCACCAAGTCCCATAAAAAAACAAACCTCCAAAAACCCCCAAGCAAACTAAAATCTTAGATGATTGAAACTGGTACTTGTTTTCCTGATGAGTTTCTGTTTAAATTCAGACTTAATAGAATTTGCTCCCATAAAACAAACTCAGTCTGGAAAACAGGGAGCCTCTTTATCCTGCTTTATTGTTTAAACTAGACCTTCTGGAGACAGTTCTTCCTTTGCAAAAAAACCTTGTTAAAGGTGACAAATAAGACTGAGATCAATGTTTTATTAAGGATAGACTCTTGCTACAACCTACACAGATTATTTTAAATCATGTCATTGTGTCTAAATTACAAATTTCATTTGAATAGGATTTAAACTGAGAAAGGATTTATTCTTAAAGTCTGGAATTCCTATTGGAGTACCAAAAATACAGCAGGTTCTATCAAAAAAGTATGAATTCTTACATTAAAGTTATTACCCTGACCAGAGCTCACATGTGCACAGCACATATACTTGTAGCTATCTTTATTTCCATTTAGATATGTTCCATGAAAAAGCAGATTTGTGATTCTAGCCATTGCAGTAGCATTGAAGAACTTTTAAAACAGGAGCAGATAGAAAGGATTTAATTCATCTTATCTCAGCACATTTGCACATTGCTCTCTTGAGAAAACCAAACTTCTGCTCATACAGTTGTTTGCAAGCTAATGCTTTAGATACATTTCTAAATAGAAGTTAAATTGCTTGCACATTTACAGTAAATTGATGGCTAAACCTGAGTTGGGCTGTCCCTGAACAAACAGAAATGATAGCAGCTCTTAGGTTCTGTGACCTAATGCCCATCACAGGGCAAGGGGCTGCAGGCATCTGCTCTGAAGGAGCCACTCCAGGTAACAATGTGCTGGAAAGGTGCAGAGATACCAGAGTGCAAAACCAGCAGATATTTACACTTTCACTTCATTATAAATGCATCTAGATCACAAATTATTAAGTGTAGCTCAGTGCTTGTACCATTGCCAGTGTGCAGCCTCTGCTCCAGCCTGCCTGCCTGGGATGGCTGAAGAAGATCACACAGAGCAGCTCATCCCTGGGCTTGGGACATGGACAGGAAACTGGGCTCTGCAAAAGCTCATCCTCCCTGGGGACAGACTTCTTCACCCCAGAAAGGATTTGAATCACATTTCCCACATTCAAGAGGTTCAGCTCTTGAATGATTAGGATCACAGTTTGAGCTGCTGTTCCCCAGTTAGCTTTCTCTCAGTAGGTTCCATGTTTGTCCACAAGTGAACAAATAAATGCTGTGCTTCAATCCAAACCCCAAAGCTCTCATGTGTGAAAGAAGCTGCTCTTACTGCTACACAAGCCCTTGGCTACTGCCCTGCTGTGCCACCAGTTTGTCAGGATATATGATCATATATATGATAATAATAGCAAGAAGCTTTCCTTTTTTGCCAAAGCCAAGGATAGGGGGAGGTTTGGAAATCACACTTCATGCTGTGCTGTGCTGCTGCAGGGGCACCAAAACAATGGCAAGGGCACAGACAGGGGAGACACAGGGACCTGTAGCATTTGGGGGTGATGCCTTGAAGTGAACCAGGGGTGCTTGCATGGGGATATTCAGGGCATGGATCCTCCCCAGCTGCAGCAGGACACTGATGGAGATGGTGACCAGGAGCTCTCCTGGGCTGAACTCCTCCTCCCACCAGTTACACAAGCAGACTCCTGTTGGAAACAAACACAAAATGGAGCAGGGTAAGCTGTAGGAGGGTCTTCATTCTGTGTGGGGATGACAGAGCCACACTGCCCTGCTGAACAGCATGCACGTGACTTTATTTGAACCTGGAAGAGACTAAACCTCACTGCAAATTTTAGGACTGTAATTTTAAAAGTCTGGTTGAGAATTCAACCAGAATATGGAAATTACATGCATAAACTTAGTTTCTCTGCAAACCCCTCCTATTGACAAGTTTTCTGTACTGAATTCTCTCTTGAACTTAAAAAAACAATCAGAGCTCCCAAGTGCAAGTTTGTGCTCTATGTGCTATATTTGTTAAAATTATCATAAAAGAAAATTGACATTTTCATAAACTAGAAGGTTTGCATTAAGGTCATGCAATGAGTATTTATAGTCTTATTACTCTTCAGTCCCTGGTAGAAACTACCCAAAATAATCATGTAATGTGATATTATCACACTCCCACTAGTTACAGTGTGAAAGTGAATTAAAACGTGGTTAAAATGTTCTCCATGGAAGCTCTGAAGAGAGGCCAGAAGGACAGAGGAGGACACTGGAGCACAGATCTGAAAGCACAGCACATCCTGCTGTCTCTTGGTGTGAAGATTAGTGGCCACCATGCCCCACTGGAATTCTTCACCATTTTCTGCTGCACCAGCAGGAAGAGAGCAAAAAAAAAAAAAAATAGCAAAGAAAGTGTCATTTGGATTTGTACAGTAACAAGTATACCTCCAAAAGTTCATCAATTCAGGCTATAATGATAAGATCATGTCAGTTCCTTCTGGTCTCATGGATCTTAGCTGCAGCCAGACTCTCAGAGGGTGAGATGAGTGGCACTCCCTGTGGGCACTGAGGGGGTGTTTCCAGCTCTGCTCTGTTCCTCATGAGCTGTTTCTCCTTCCTTCCACAGCACACCCCCATTTATTCCCTTTGCACATACAGATCAGATATTCTTCCTCCTCCCTCCACCATACTGCATCATTCTGCTCTTGTGTGGAAAGATGGAGCCAAGAGGGCAAAAGTGTTGCTTCATTCCACAGCACAGAAGAAAATGATAAATTTATGGCAAATCACAAAGTGATATCCTGCAAACTGAAGAAGGTGCAAAGCAGAGCCATCTGGCAGTCTCTCCTCCCTCCCTCTGAATTGCTGTCACATTTCAAAATCAGCCTGTGTTTTCCATCAAATTTGGGAACCCATGGGCCACAGGCTGGGAAATATCTCTGGAGTAGGTGGAACAGGGGGCAGAAAGCTTGATTCCTTACTTGCTACTGCATTTTGTGGTGATTTACTTCCAATCTGCTGCTTCCCCTTCTCCCAGGAGAGGGAGAGGAGATGGCAGCTGGGGTAGGCACTCAGTCAGTCCTTACAACCACAACAAACTTCTCTGAGGCTCCTTCATTTCTCCAAGGTCATGAGACCAAAACAGTCATTCTACCCCTCCCCTGGGGAAAAACCTTCCTCTCCTCCAGCCCCACTCCAAAGCTGCAGCTATGCTGACATTTTTGTAAATGTTTTCTATTTTGGTGCTTTTGACTAAAAAACAAGCTTCTGTGGAGAGACAGAAAGAATCTCTCTTTGATGAAAAGAGAATTTTTCTTTGTGTAGGAATGTGATTGTTTAGGCTCCATCTGAAGAGAGTTCATGGACACACAGAGGTACCCATGACAACCCAGCACACAGAGCCTGGATATTCTGCTTGGGGATGGATGGGTTAGAACATCCACAATGATGAGGATCTTCCAAATGAGGGATGACAGCAAATCACTTCCATCTGTGATGTAAAAGAAAACCTTGGCATTTCATTCTACATACTTGATCTTCTCTAAGTACCTTCCCATTTGTTCTATAAATAAATAATGGTTTTACTTTGAGTGTACTCTTCTCCCAGGTAAGTGGGAAAGACTTGTTCCCTTATCAAGCACAGAAAAGGTGCTATTGGCTACAGGAGTGTCAGCATGGCAACATTTGTACTGCCCAGAAAACCCCAGGAAAGGAAATAAAAACAGAAAAATAGACTGGCTCCAAGTTTAATTTGTTTGCTGTTCTCATTCTGTCTTTTCATTTCTGTTACCTATCCAAAATTCTTAAATCTTTTGGGTAAAATACTAGCTTAACTAGCAAAACAGAACTACACTGTTATCACAGTTCTGACCCAATTATTTCATTCTGCCTGGTGATCATTCCCTTCCAGGGCTGAAAACTACAATGCAGAGGCACTGTCTGGAGTGGAAAAACTGCCCAAGAGCAGGATTATGGCACTTTTTCATCCCCTCTGCTGTTGTGAGGGGATGAACAGTTCAGCATCCTTTGGACAGTTCCTTGTGAGGGTACAGTGCACTACAGCTCGTGCTGCTGTGCATTTGATCACGAGTCATGGAGAGCTCCATGGACACCCAGATCTCCTCCACAGGACTACTTTTTAAAATGTTTTTGAACACAAGCCATAAATTCTTGATCCAAGTACTCAGTTTTATCAGGACTTGCTCTCATGTCTCATCCCTGCATAAAAAAACGTCCTTTAAATACTATGGAAATATTACCTCTGACAAAGATGCACAAAATGCCACAGAATGCAGAGTGCACTTACATCTATTTTATTTATGCTGAGATATTTGAATAGTTCTACTATTACCATTTATTTGATTGGGCAAGTTTTTACATATTCATGCTAATTCTCAAGCAAGTGCCTCAGTCCGATTTATGATGTAAGTTCTTTTCATTTTTTAAGCCATTCATGCAGGCTTTTCATTAAAGTAGAAGAGAATCTATAATGGATTCAATATGTAATGCAAAGATCAGCTTTGAAAATAGACCTATTTCTGCCTAAGTCATCAAATATTACATGAACATGAGTCTGAGTTCTGAGAAAGTCAACTGAAATGAGAAGCTGCCACTGTGGGTGCTGGGAATTAGAGAGATTTTCCATTTGTTCAAAGTCTCCTTTCTACTTCTGTACTCAGATTTCCTTCCCAAGTCTGTATGTCCTCCCTTCCCATATCCTGCAGCCTCTTTGCCACCCCTGCTCATGAAGCTCCCTGGTATCTTGTCCTTTGGGCAGTCTTTGTCCCCCATCGTGCTTGTCTAAGGCATGGGACATCCAGTATGAGGCCTTCCAGTATTTCTGCAGCACTGAAACTGGTAACTGGCCCAAACCTTTCATCTTCTTTTGGCAAAGCTTGTGCTGAACTAATTGGTTAAACAGTCAGTGAGTGATTTTTCCTGATTTGGCTTTAAATGCTGTGTACATTAAAATGGGAAGCAAAGCAAAGAGATGCTGTCAGTTAGCATCCCAGTACTGAGCACAAAATTAAGAATCAAAGTCTTTTCTCAAATTAGAGCAGACATGAACTCTTAAGAATAGAGGAGAACCCAAAAACAAAACATCCAAATGAGTTCTCCAAAGGTATTTCTATTATTAATGAGAATATTATTAATGATGAGGTCCATCTAGGCAAGAGTTCTAAGTTCCCAGGACATTTACAGGCTAATAAGGGAATCAAATAGGGTAACAAGGAGAAAAAGGAATAGAAATCCTCAAGGCATCAGCTACAGCAAATGGAAGCAAATGAGAAGATGCTCTCAGCAGTTTGCTGTGAGGAATCTGCCAAGGGCAGAAGGGGAAATGGAACTCTTGAGGTGCAAACCAGCAATGACACACATCTATTGGGCATCTGGCAATGCACAGCCAAACCAAACAAACAAATTCAGGAAGAGTCTGAGCAGCTTAATAACGTGGCCTGCAGAATTTCAAGGCCAAGTCAACATCACTGGTGAGCCAGGCTGATGCTAATTGTGTTCTTGGGTTCTTTGACATGCTACTAGAGGAGACCAAAAATTGCTCAGTTCATATTTGACAAACAATTGATCTGACAGCTTATTTGATTTATTTGGAACAAGGTATATAATGATTGACCTTCCTCTTCCCCATATTTATTTTCCACTCATAGAGCTGCATAGATTACTTGTGAATATATTCATTGAACTTTTTATTGGATCGATTTTTCAAAGATGCTGATAGACAACCAATGTGTTTTCCTTTTCATTTTCTTGCTCATGTCATGCTGCTACACAAAGAGTTATGGATGGCCAGGAGCACAAGAATCAGAGCCTCCGGGAGCCCTCATCCTTCTTGGTTACAAACAACAGCAGCAAGCACCTCTTCATTAGCAGCTCTGAGAGGACTTACAGCACACCAGTGGCAGCCCTGCCTCCATCTATCAGGACCATTCCCCTTTTACCCCAGGAATACCCACACCACTGCCACAGTCTTGCAAACAAGAGAAAGTTTATATTCTTGCCTACTGCCAGAGCCTGAAGTAGTCCAGTAACAGAGATTTTACAATGCTTGAAAGATTGCATTTATTTTTAATGTAGCTCTGTGTAAAATCAGAACCATTCAAATTCTTTCTGTGAAGATATTTCAGTAAAAGCTTTGCTGGTAAGATGAGAAGATGCCTGTTGTTTAATCCCCCACATCTTTGCTGTATTTCTCCTGCTGTTCTTGTTGTGCTTAGTTCTTTTGCTAGTGGCTCAGTAAAAAGGCAGAACGTAGTGCTACTACTTGTTTAAATACATTTTGGGGGAAAAGGCAAGCCCTGTACAAAACCCTAACTAACAGGATTGCTGGGAGACCTGAGGAGCTGCAGCACTGCCTCTGTGCGTAGGTGGCCTGAGCAAATGGCAGACACAGCAAAGCACCAGGAATCTAAATACTGCTGCAGAGCTGGGATGGAGCTCAGTTCAAGTGTAAACAAGTGTAGCTCCATCCAAATCAGTAGCTGTGCCTGCTTTTCCCAGTGGGGTTTCCTGCCAACTGTGCACTCCAGCAGCACGTCCCTGCAGCCAAGGCTGGCCAGCCCTCCAGGAGCCACTGCTGCCAGCCAGGAGGGACAGCACTGGGAAGCTTGGTGAGCCAAAACCTGCCATTTTGCAAACATTATTGTTTAGCACTGCTGTTATTGCCTATCCTCATTGTAGGCTAGGAAGTCTGCACTGCATGGAAAAGGCAAAAATGATGAACTCCTATGCAATGACATGTTTACATGGCGTGCTCACACATCACCTTTGTTCTGCTGAAGCAAGGCAAGGAGCAGATCAGAGGCTGCAGTTCCAGCAGGGTCCCCTGAGAGTCATTCTGAAGCCCTGACACAGAGGTACCAGGTACAGGTCATGTGAAACGTGCAGAATGTGCAAAATCAAAGAGCAGCACAAACCCAGCTCAACATGGGTGAAGATTGTGCCATGCTCTGTCCTAAAGCTTTCTGTTCTGTGTGCTGGAGATTGCAGTGACAGCAGGGCAAAGCCTGAAGCACATCAAAGCTCAGAGGGACTGTTCTCACACACAGACCTTACTTCAAATAGAGGAATCAGAGAAGGGAAACAGGTGATAAAACATACTCCAAATGCCAAAACTCATCCCCCAGCTACTGCTGAACCAGATTAACTTGCCATGGCACGCAGGGAGCAGCAGCATCACCAGAACAAGCAATCCAGCTTCAGTGTCTGATACCACTTAATCATAGTGAAAGATGTTTGGCCTGTCTAGCATGTGTACCCCAATCAGAGATTCCTCACACTTTTACAGCAAGCCTACTCATCTTTCTTCCTAAAACAAATAATCTCTCAGGCTCATTGCAACCCACCAGTGACACTTAGTATTCTGATCACTCCCTGTGAGCCCACCTGGTATATTGTGTTTTAAATCCCAGCACTGTTATGGCTATGCATTTTCACTAGCTCCATGCTAGAACACAATAGCCCTGTTCAGTAAGAAGTAAATCTAAATTTCAATCCTTGACTGATGAGGGCTATATAACAGTGTTTTTTTTACACTTTTATGCATCTTGAAACCAAATCTGTCAAAACATGTTAACTAAACAATAGGATACTTAAACACTCGCTGCAATATCAAGAAGCTTTTTCTTCCTCCCATTTCACTGGGTACAAACCTTTTTGATCTTAAACGGTGACAAAGGATCATTGAAAAAGTCCCCACTGTCTGGTGATGTCTGGAAAACACTATTTATCCCAGACAGTTTATCAATGTGTCATTTAGCTCAAGGAGATTATAAAAAGGGATGAAGCACATCAGCTGCAGAGGGACTTTCAGAGCTCTGACAACACCCCCACTTGGCTCATGGCTCACCTGCTCCCACATCCCCACAAAAAAGGATCCTGCTAAGAGTTCTACCCTGCTGCCATATGGATGGAGCTGTGCAGAACATCCTCTGGCACTGCAGGAAACCCCTGACCCCAATTCCTGATGGTGTGAGGTGTGATCCCACACTGAGAGGGACAAAGAAGCCCATGGAACTTTGTCACAGACATCTTTTCATGTAAAACCCTTTCCTTAGGATTTTTTCCTCCTGAGAAGCTGAAAGGCCTCAGGAACAAAATGTAAACAATGGTTATCTGCTGCTGTAGAATGCAACAGGGGGATCTGTGATTGGTCTCATGTGGTTGTTTCTAATTAATGGCCAATCACAGTCAGCTGGCCCAGGCAGAGAGTCTGGGACAGCTGCTTTTGTTATCATTCTTTCTGATTCTATTCTTAGCTTAGCCAGCCTTCTGGTGAAACCTTTTCTTCTATTCTTTTAGTATAGTTTTAATGTAATATATATCATAAAATAATAAATCAAGCCCTCTAAAACATGGAGTCAGATCCTCGTCTCTTCCTTCAACATAAGACTCCTGTGAACACAATCACAGAACTTCAACAGCCAAGGGAAACAAAATCCTGGGTCTGCTCCCAGGCCTACTGCCATCACTTGCAGTTTCTGAGGAGACCTCAAGGCCTTTGTGAACATTTTTGCTATTCTTTTAGCTGAAGTCATTGATAAAAGGAGGATAGATGTGAGCTCAAATGTACCTAAGCTGCCAGATCTAAATAGTGTAATGACAGAAAGATCATTTCCTGTAATCCTATGAGCATCTCTCATTTACCAGGGTCCAGCTCTCCTGTCTGTACATACTGCTTATACTTCCCTATTAGCCTCTCCAGCAAAGATCAAACTTGTGTGTCTCATAACTCCTTGATGTGATTTATAAAGCTATCTAACTTGTTTTCTCCCTAGCTTATCTCATGTAACCTATTTGTCTTTTTATTACAGCATCTTATCTGCCCCTTATTTGCTGTAGCTATTTATCAAAGCCTTACAGTAATCCCTATTCCTGCAGCATTATTGATGTGGGTGCCTGCCCAGCCAAAGCCCAGGCTGGCTGTGCTCTGGGAGGTGACAGAGCTCAGGCTGTGGAGCAGCAGGGTCACTCACACCCTCCACCCCAGCTGTGCCTTAGGTCCCTTCAGTCACCTCAGGGGGGATGTCCCCAGTGCTCTGTGCTCTCCAGTGCAGGGAATGCCCAGCATGGCACCCAGAGTGGCACTGGACACAAATCACACCCACCAGGTGGGATTTGTTTGCTGCAGCTGATGAGAGAGCTTTTCAACTTTTGGGGACTGACTCACACTGTCTGCCCTAGCTTGTCTGTGGTAAGTGAGTTATACTGGTATTTTGCTGCACAACAAAAGATGTCTAAGTCTTAGATCATTCAGAATATAGAGCCCTCTAGAGATGTGCCTGGCTTTATAACTCTATTGCCAATACCAATACTATTGCTGCCATGGTTGTGGTTATTTTCAATCAAATACCTCAGCCAGTGACAGCTCTTTGTGGTTGGTTTTGAGTCTAATTTGTTACTTAATATCCGCTTTGAAGAGGTAACGAAAAGCAAAATAATGACAAAAATATTGATCTTTAATATTTGTCACAGAGATCTTTTATGAAAAATCCTTTCCTTTGGATTTTTCCTCCTGAGAAGCTGGGAGGCCTCAGGAACAAAATGTAAACAATGGTTATCTGCTGCTGTGGAATGCAACAGGTGCATCTGAGATTGGTCTCATGTGGTTGTTTCTAATTAATGGGCAGTCACAGTCGGCTGGCTTGGACTGTCTCAGTCCGTCACAAGCCTTTGTTATCATTCCATTCCTTTTCTATGCTTAGCCAGCCTTCTGATGAAATCCTTTCTTCTATTCTTTTAGTATAGTTTTAATGTAATATATATAATAAAATAATAAATCAGCCTTCTGAAACATGGAGTCAGATCCTCGTCTCTTCCCTCATCCTCAGACCCCTGTGAACACGGTCACAAATATTCACAAAAGGAAATAGGAAAAATGCTTGTGAGGGCTCATGGATATCCATATTCATGTGCACTTAGGGAGAGAGATGTTTGAAGGTGTGTGGTCAGTAGAGACGTGCCAGGTCTGATCTCTCCCATGCAGAAGGGCTCTGTGGTGTGCCCTGGGAATGCAAAGAGCACAGACTCCTTCAGAGCCATATTCCGTGTATTTATATTTGTGCCTTTTCCCATGAACATTACTATATGTTGATAGACAAAGAGTAGCAAGTTCCAGGCACTCATGCCATATGTTTAAAAACTTACTAGTTTTTGAATTGTTGTCTTTCTCTTGTCTATTTAATATTTCCATGTCCTTTTATTTTTTAAAGCAGCAAATGGGAAGAAATTTGACTTGAAATTCTGATTTATACATCAACTCTGACTAGTTTTCTTCTTAACTAGCTAATCCTGACCTTATAACCCTGTCTTCACACAGAAATTTATTTAATGATTAACAATCCAATTCTCATTTACCAGATCTACCAGGTACAGAAACATCTTAAAATGGGCAAGTGGCAAGCATGAGAAGAATGATTAGAAAGAAAAGGAGGTGTCAGGTTTATGAGTAAGGGCAGATACAAAAGAGGTGCAGGGAGAAAAGCAGGTGAGAGAAGCAATGCTTTATTAGTTGTGAAAGTTTTATCAGATTGTTCCAGCTCATGCATTGAGCAGCAGACAGGAAAGGTCCTGTGCCCTCTGGGAAATGCAAGTTCCCCACCAGAGGATCAGGAGCCTCCCATGGCAAATTTGCTGGAAGGAAGATGAATCAGACTGAAGTGGGACACGGGAGGAGGGATCCTGCTGGAGCTGGGAGAGGCCAGGGCTGACACCAGAAGGGAAATGTCAGGACCTACAAGATGGTCTCCTTTAAATCCTCCACAAAGGCTTCCTCATGCACCAGGTAAGCCCACAAAGATTGAGACATCAGAGAGATGTGGATGGCAGGCCAAGAGGAGAGGTCAAGGCTGAAATAGGGGAAACAAAAGGCACCATTTTATCTGCAGGAGAAAAGCAGTGGGATGCTTCAGAGTGACCTGAATGAAGAATACAATAAGCATTACAAAGTCTGCATTAAGGAGGGAGAATAATTTCTTCTTTTCAAAATCAAATTCAAGTAGGAGCAGCCTTAGAAAAAGCCACTTTATATAAATTAACACAATTCTTTCATATATCACAAAGACTGGCTGGGCCAGAGGACTCATTGTGTGTGATTTCCTCCCAGCTGTGGTGCCTTGGCTGTGCTGCCCATGGGTGTGTGTGACAGAGCTGCAGCAGAGCAGGGGCACAGGGGCTCTCTGTGACATTCACCAGCTGCCTCCCAAAAGGAAAATGAAGGCCAGGTCATCTGAGAATCCATGGACTGCATGATCCCTGTGGGTCTGTTGCAACCCAGAATGCTCTGTGGTTCTGTGATACAGTTAGTTTGCACTAACAGTACAGATGAGAACTGTGATGTAATTAGCTTGCACTAACTCAGACTGAGAACTGTGATGTAATTAGCTTGCACTAACTCAGACTGAGAACTGTGATGTAATTAGCTTGCACTAACTCAGACTGAGAACTGTGATGTAATTAGCTTGCACTAACTCAGACTGAGAACTGTGATGTAATTAGCTTGCACTAACTCAGTACAGACTGAGAGCCAGGGATGGAGGTGACTTCAGACAGGTTTATTTCTGTGTGATCACTGAGCACCCCTGGGCAAGCAGATCTGCCTGTTTGCAGCAGCAAAGCCCTGGTGTGCCCAGCCCAGGTCCCTGCTGTGCTCCCAGCTGGGCTGTGTCACCTGGTGTCCCCAGCCCTGCCAGGACAGGCATTGTCACCCTGCAAAATGAGCTGCAAGGTCAGAGAAATTACAGAATGTGCTACAACAAAGGAATGACCTAGGAACCCCAATAACAGAAGAAACTGGAGGGAAATCAGGAGTGCCACACATCTAGATAGCAGAGGTGAATGCTGATGATTTCCAGGCTTTCTTGTGAGCAATAATCTCCATCAACAGGTCCACAGTAGGTGGACAACAATTCAGACCTATGATGAAAGTAACTATCATCATCTGCATAAAGGGAAATAAAACACACAGCAACTGAGTCTCAAGGGTACCTGAGTAAGCCTGGTCTCTGTGATTGCATCAGCCAATTAATTCCTGAGGTAAATAACCCATAGGGCTTTACACACACTAGTCAGGGGCATCGCTAGGAATTCACCTTGGAGAAGTCATGGAGAGGCACAAAACAATTGGAAAGTGACAGTGCCCATGCTGAACACGGGGGAGGGTGGCAGAGTGAGGAATGAAAGGGCATTGAGAATGCTGGAACAAATAAACAAGTGATTTGTAAGGCCAGGGAGGACATGAAGGAGATGAACAGCCCTGTGCATGAATCTGTCATGTACAAATAATATCAAAACAATATCATTGCATTTTGCAACAAGGCAGCAGACCTTGTGCTGAAGGGAGAAGGGCGAACCTCATACTTACCCTACTAAGAATCTGACACTGTTTCTCATATTTTTATGTGAGCTACAGATATACAATGTAGATTAAAGTTCTGTAGGAGGAAGCAGGAAAGACAGGGTGACTTAAGCTGGGGAGGAGTTATTGATTGTTTACTGTTCAGAATGGAAGGATGCACAAAACAAAGGAATTGCCTGGGGATTTGTCCTGAGCCAGCTCTGCTCGGTGCCACATTGCTGTGACCTGGAAGGTGGGACACAGAGCATTCTCAGTGCATTTGCAATGACCCCAGCCAGAAGGGACTGCAAATGTGTGGGAGGACAGCATCAGAATTGCAAATGGCCCCAACAAGCTGTGGAACTACACAAACAAGAGGGTGCATTTCAATAAGAGACTGAAAAAATACTCCACTGCAGAAATACAAGATGGAGGAAAATTTGTTACTTGGAAATTCTTAGGAAAGGATCTAAGAATTATAGTAAATTATACTGAGTGGCAATCAGGAATGCCACAATTCTGAAAGAGACAGGCATGCATAAATAAAGGGATGCTCTGCAGGGTGTGCAGTTTGTTGTGGGGCAGGAGGGACCTGCACCACTTGGGAAGGGTCGGAAGGAGAACAGTGGGAAAGGTCAAAGCTTAGAAAATGGGCCTGCATGGAACTGTGAATGAGGATTTCCATTTAGCCTAATGCTCAATAAAAGCTAGCTAGCTAGCTCTGGTGAAAAGACCCAGGGAATCCAATGGTTTCTGTGTCCACAGCTGATGGAATAGGGATCAGAGTGGAACCCAGCATCCCCAGCCCTGCACAAACAGAGGCATCAGAGCCTGTTTGTACAGACACTGCAGATGAGGGGTTTTATTAGAGGAAAAAAAAGTTCAAACCCACTGGAATAATCTGAAACCAGGTTAGATGGGCTCACACAACTACTTGAATAATCAATCCTATGATAAGAAAGGCATAGTCAAGATCAACATACAATGATCAAGGAATGCTAACCACTGTGTACTTGAGTTCAAGGTGTGCCAGTCAATCAAGGTGAAAAAAAAATAATGTAAGACAAATCCTACTTCAAGGATAAAAAACCTCCATGATTTGTATTTTCAGGTGATTGCAATATTATAAGAGAGATCATCACATTGAATATTCATAGATTGCCTTAGGCAATGCCTTGAAGTGATCAGAGAAATCTCTGACTGCCCAGCAGCATAATTTTATTTGTTCTTAATTGAAATTTAGGATCAAACAAGCCTGTGTAATGGTCCTTAAAATGCTCCTTTCCTGGACCTTTATCCTGTCCAACCTCACCTCTGTCTGTGTAGCCACGTTTCTTGGGCACTGCTTTTGTGTGAGCTTCACAGAAAGTACTCCAAAACCTCCAGAAGGAAGCCCCTTCAAGCACAGGCAGGGCAAGGAGCCCTTCATTGCCATCCCAAACCCTGCAAACCACGTTGTGAGTAATCCCAAACCTTGCAAACCACTTCAGCTGAAGCACAGCACTGCAGGCACAGGAGCCCTCTGGAGCAGCAGAGTGCAAAGCCCATGGCCCTGAGCCTGCACAGACACTGCCAGCGTGGAGAGGGACACCAGGACATGGCCAGGACACGGCCAGGACACACCAGGACATGGCCAGGACACACCATGACACACACAACAACCCACTCTCACTGCCTGGCTCACAGCCACCCTGCTTTTCATGCCTATAGCCATCATAATATCCCCTGACAAACCCCCACATCTCACTCTGACAGTAGGCACAGCACTGCAGAATTAATGAATGAGCAGGAGGAGAAAACTACTCATTTGGAAGAAGTCTTCTGGAGCAATATAAAGCTGCAGGAAACCTGCCTGATTTGTCTTTTGGCAAGTTCTGCTACTAGCTTTAAATTAACACTGCAAGTGTTCTCAACTGAGTCTCTACAGGAACTAGTCAAGTGAACCTCAGCACACCTGTAATTGCACATTGAAGTTACTCAGACCTCAGCTTTCTGCCTTGGAACAAATTAGGTTTATTTTTAGGTTTTTGTCTTCACCTGAATCCAAAGCTACAGCTACAGCTTTGTAATGTTAAATTCACAAAGGTCAAAATCAGAAGAAAATTATTGCAGCAGCTGTTTCGAAGTGAAACATGCATTTTGCAGAGATCTGCTGGTAATGTTTTGTTCTGCTTCTCTGTTCTTGCACAATTTTCTGTGCAGAGACTCTTTTGACATTGGCATTGTAATCTGCAAGTGCTGGCTAAGAACAATTTCTCCAGCTTACACAAGGTTTTTAAAACTAACATTTTTTTTAGTATTATCTTCATCCCTCCCATGTCAATTCAGCAGTGATTGAGAAAGGCTAATTGGGGTTTTTGGCTTTCCCTTACATCTTGAGTGTAATAATGTGGATCTATTTGTTTTGTCAGATTAGAGTGGTGTAAGAGCTAAGGAAATTTTTATCTTATTACAGCTTCTGTATTCAAGTTAAGATATGATGAAGAGGAGGAAACTTAGAAATATGGAAAAAATTGTGGAAATCTGATAACTTTCAAAACTATATATAAACTATGTAAACCTTTAGAACTATATAGGGCATCCCAAAGCTTGCCCCTGTTGCTAAGAACAAACTGGAGGTCAACAAAAGGTCTTACCCCAAATTATCCATGTCTCAGTCACAATCAAAACTTCTAAAATATGTCAGATCTTACAGTCAGCTCCAGTTAAGAGGGATCGTGGGTTTAATTTGGATTAGATTGTCTGTGATGGTGTTTGCAGGGGTCTGAGGATGAGGGAAGAGATGAGGATCCATGTTTCAGAAGACTGATTTATGATTTCATTGTATATATTATATTAAAACTATACTAAATAGAAGAAAGGATTTCAGCAGAAGGCTGGCTAAGAATAGAAAAAGAAAAAATTATAACAAAGGCTTGTGGCTTGGACTCTCTGTCCAAGCCAGCTGACTGTGACTGGCCATTAATTAGAAACAACCACATGAGACCAATCCCAGATGCACCTGTTGCATTCCACAGCAGCAGATAATCATTGTTTACACTTTGTTCCTGAGGCCTCCCAGCTTCTCAGGAGGAAAACTCCTAAGGAAAGGAATTTTCATAAAAAGATGTCTGTGACAGTTGTTCTTGATCTTTCCTCAGAGAATCAAAACTTCCTAAAGGGAAAAAGCTATTTTAGAGGTGCTCTCTAAAACAATTTGCTGGGCCCTGGTGCAGTTCAGAGCCCAGTGTCCTGTTAAACACCAGGCACCAGCAGATGGTCAGCATCAAATCACAGCACTGCCCTACCTAAAGCACTGTGCCAAAGGCTTACCTTCCTCACTCCTCTGTCCCAAATCATTGGAAAGTTTCTTAAGGTCCCTGGGGAGGAATGCTGCAGATGCCTTGAAAGGCAGGGTATCATGCAAATCTATCAATCTCAGTTCTGAAGTGCCATAATTATGCCCCACTATCTTCATTACATAGGTCAAATTCCCATTTGAAATGTATTCAGCTGCCAGCACAACCATGACATTTGATTTCCAGAGGATTTTTAGGGAAGGGTAGCATTGCTGACTCACAGAAGCCTTCCTGAGCTGTTCAGCCCTGTTTGATTTAAGGAGCAGTGCAAATTTCCCTTCTCTGTGCATTACAAACTTCATCTGCTTCCACTTAGTTACAAAGTTGAGGTCTAAAAAAGGCAAAATCCCCAAGGCTGACACAAAGAAACACCCTGATTTATAATCTCAAGGTATGAAGAAGTAAATTTCCAGCCTAGTGAGCTACCCACCTAGCTGCAGTTATTATGTGTTAAAATTCCCTGTACACCACACAGAAAATTTGCCCCCGAGCATTTTTTAAATTTTTTTTTCCCATCTTACAAACTGCCAGAATACTCAAGTGATTTTTAGGAAATTGCTCACACTGGTAAAAATTCACTATCTGATATCCAAACATAAGCCTGGAGCACAGAGGCCAGAACCAGCCCTCTAATTCAGAATAGGTAGGGATTTTGTGACAGGATTTTCTGACAGAACATGTTCTGTCAGAAAATGTCAATGAATCAACTTTTCCCCAAAAAGGAGACTATTTATTTCATTAAAATGTTCCCTGAAAAGTGTCTGACTGCCAGCATGGACAAAGCAGGGTCCTTTCCCGCCTAACTCCCAGCAGAAATCAGACCAGGAGATGTGGGCACCTGGCTGGGACTCCTTTCCAGGAACTCTCTCATTTTCCCATGTGTGCTGTTTACCATTAATTAACCATTTAGTGGCCCCAATGAGGGCAGCCCAGTGGTTCTGCCACCCTTGGAAGATCAGCAAATTAGCAAGGTGTCTCCTCTCCAGCCCTAATTACAAACCATCAGGAGTGGATGCTTAATGGTGGTGTCCTGGCTCAGTGCTTGTCGGATCTCAAGATCTCAGTCCTGAGATGCTGAGCCTCCGAGACCCTGGGGGGGCTCGGGACTCCTGGAATGTTGCCAGAAGTGTCTGGTGGCAGGACTTTAACCCTGCGCAGGAGACGACAAGGATGAGGGCTTCACCGGGTGAAGGGTGGAAAGATTAGTTAATTAGAGGGTGAGACACAAGGTTTAGGATTTATGTACAGGGGGGTTTAGAGGAGTAAGATGGAGGAATTGGGGTGTGTCCTACCCTCCTTCTTCTTCCTTCTCTCCTCCATCTTCTTTGGCCACGGTGGCACCTTTGGATTGGTTATTACTAAGAGTACACCGAGTTATAAGAATAGATGGTATTGGGGAAAAATGATAAATATTGTATACGTAACTAGGGGTATAAAGATATGTGGCGGTCCGTGGAGAGACAGTGTGCCCATGGCTGACTGCTGAGCAGATCTCTGCTGGCTGAAAGAACATCTTTTAGATAAACAATTAATAAACATAAAACCAGAAAGAAGAACTGAAGCCTCTTCTCGTCCTTCGATACGCGGGCTGCCCCAAGGTCACCCAGGGCCTTTCCAGGCCCCTCAAACAGCCGAGATAAACCGGACAAGTGCTCACACCCTCAGTTAACCCTCTGGAATTCTGGAACTCACTGGGAGCTTTGGCCAAGCACAGAGGGGAGCTTTGGACTGTGGCAAGTTATTTAAGGCTAGGAAATCATGGGAGTTTGTCGCAGACACATTTTATGAAAATCCTTTCCTTAGGATTTTTTCCTCCTGAGAAGCTGAGAGGAACAAAATGCAAACAATGGTTATCTGCTGCTGTGGAATGCAACAGGTGCATCTGGGATTGGTCTCATGTGGTTGTTTCTAATTAATGGCCAATCACAGTCAGCTGGCTCGGACAGAGAGTCTGGGACAGCTGTCTTTGTTGTTTATTTCTTTCTATTCTATTCTTAGCCAGCCTTCTGAGATGAAACCTTTTCTTCTATTCTTTTAGTATAGTTTTAATGTAATATATATATATATCATAAAATAATAAATCAGCCTTCTGAAACATGAGTCAGATCCTCATCTCTTCCTCACCCTCAGACCCCTGCAAACACCCTCACAGGGTTTTGTCATTTCCCCTGCAGGACTGAGGAAGGCAATCTGCCCATCTGCCCTGCTCCCAGCTCTATCAGCACCCACTCCTGCTCAGCCTTGGCCAATCCATCACACACTCATCTCATGGCTGAAATTCATTACAGGAGATATGTCTGGGTTCCTGCTTCTGCAGGAATGAGATTTTCTTCTGGAAACTGTGAGCTGATAAAAATTCCCTTTGTAAATATCAAGGGTGCTTGAAATTTTTCCTTCTAATTTTCTTTTATGATTGTGTTGGGGGATTTCTGTGAAGGATGTTCAAGGAACAGACCACAGAACAGGGAATGGGAGAATGTGGGGGGGTTTCCTACTGAAGTACTCAGCTTTTTAAGGAAATGTTGAAAACATTTTAATTTTCTCCAGTTCTGGACTAAAAATATTTATTTTTGCATCTTCTAAGGCTTCTACAAGAAGCCAAAAATTTTCTTCCAAACAAAAATCATTTTACCAAAGCAGGCCAGTGTTTCCCAAAGGAATGAATAGCAGCTGTGCCTTTCAGCCCTGCTCAGCATATCCTGCACATCAAAAAGAGAGAAAGATGTGTAAAACTATTGATCACTTCTGCTTCAATGCACTGAAATTCTGAACTTAACAAAAGCTCAAGCCCAGCACTGGAAATTTCTGTATGTTCCCAAGCACATTACAAGATTACTAGTGGGGAATTGCTCATAGTGCCCCAGGTTGAGTTATTTTCCCCAGAAAAAAAACCTGCCTTGGTCTTGCTGCAGGTTACAATCAGGTCATCCAGACAGGCTGTCAATTAATGTTCAGCTTGGGAGATTTTTATTATGTCCATAAAGAATTACACTGTGGCCATTGCACTCACACACTGAATCAAAGGGGAATGATATACAGCCAGAGCAAGCTTGAAATAATGCCTTGCTAGTAATCTAGCCACATTATTTTAATTCTCTCTAATTCTCTGTGCTTGTGGAAATCCCACAAGAGAAAATCTAAATAAATGAATCATAATTATAAACATTGTTTATGTAATTGGCAAATGCTGCAGAGATAAGTGAGCACTGCTTATTCCTACACAAATACAAATTAAATCTGGACACTGCACCAAAGATCTGCCCTATAGTGCTCCAAATTTAACAAGACACAAAGATAAAAAGCTCAGCCCACTACTGTGATTTGTCTCTCTGTCTTACCACACCTTCATAGCCAAGCACATACACCATGGTGCCCAAACTGGAATTATGGATCAGGTACTTTAAGAAAACATAAGTATTCTTCATATCCCAAGTGCAAAAGGAAAGGGCAAGATAATCCTCAGCAATCTAACCCCTTATCAGGATCACAGGCAGCCCCATTACTGCCATGACAGCTAGCTCAGCTCTGAGCCAAATGCCTGGGAAAGGCCAGCCAAGAATCCATCAGTAAAAGCTCATTTTTCAGTGCTAAAGGAGAAACCAGCACTGCCAGGTGAGGCTGGGCAGCCCCTCTGTGCCAGGGCCAGGCTCCAGAGCAGGGGCTGGGGGCTCAGCAGGAGCTGGAAACAGCCCCACTCTCATTCAGAACAAAGCCAATAAAGCAGAAATACCAGCCCAGGGCACGGGGACCTGCAGAGCCAGAGGTGAGGGTGGATCCTGAGCCACCATGCATCCATTTCAGTGTTTTACCAAATGAGCTTTACAAGCTCACAAGGTGGATGTTTTAGGTGGAGAAAAGAAGACTGCAGAAAAGAAGACAGGTTTTAAGCACATCCCAGCTTTTTTCCAACTGTGTATTCCAAGGAAGCACAACAGTGCATCTGCACCTTTCTCTAAAAACATCTTTTTTAGGCACTGCAGTGCCAGTGGAGGTGGAGGATTGACAGCTCTGGAGATCCATTCTGCTGTTTACCCACTGAACAGGCTCCACACAGGCAGCACAAACTTTGCTGAGCCTGCCTGACCCATGTGCCTTTGGCACCTGCTGAAAAATTGAACAGCCTGCAAGCGAGGGTGTGCATGCAGAGGGGAGCAGAGGGCAGCAGGCTGGGGGCTCAGCTGGGAGATGCCCCCATCCCCTGGCCCTGCTGCCTCCTCCTCCCCTGGCACTGACCAGGCTGTGTGCCAGGGCTGACAGGGCAGAAGCACACAGCAGCCATGCACACTCAGGATTCTTCATTTTCAGCAAGAAGCCACACGGAGCCTCTCAAAGCTGGTGCCAGGCACTGTGCCTGGGGGATCTCAGACACAGCAGATCCTCAGAGGGGCTGCTCCTCATTCCAGCAGAGCCTGGCACTCCCTGCACAAGCACAGCAGAGATGCAGGAGCTGCAGAGCAGGAGATCGAAGTCTGCTCTTTAAATATCTTCTGTGCACTGTGTAAGCAGATTCAAGCTCATCTTGCTCAAATTGCTTTAGTAACCACATTAACCTCTGGGACTCCCCTTTGTTTCCTGGGGTGGGTGAGTAATAGCTCAGGGATGCAGCAGGAAGGGCTGAGCTCCCTTTCAGGGAGTACTCAACATGGGAATCTGTGCTTCTGTGCTTTCCAGAAATGATATATTATCAGTGCTGCATCTGAAATAACCCAGTAATTGCTTAATGCTTTATATTTACATAGGCTGTACATTATGTTTGCTCTGAGAGAGGGAAGGAAAACTAAGCAGGGAAGGAGTTTGCAATAAACCTACAGTAAGCAATAAAAAGCTATAAATGGTAATCTGTCAATAGCATCAGCTTCTTGAAGGGCTTGGTTTAGGAAAAGAGGAGCATCCTTAGCTCCCAACAGATCTAAATCAGCCCAAACTGATGTAGTACCAAGCAGCATTGAGTCCTTCCTGAAGGATGAGCTATTAAATGCAAACAAACATAAAATCTTATTTGAAAGATCATATTCACTATTAAAAAGAGGAAAAAATCATCCTCTAGATAAGGGCACTGGTGTGCTGGGACTCTGCAGTGAGCTCCAGCTCTGGCAGAGATTTCCCTTCCCTTCCCTTCCCTTCCCTTCCCTTCCCTTCCCTTCCCTTCCCTTCCCTTCCCTTCCCTTCCCTTCCCTTCCCTTCCCTTCCCTTCCCTTCCCTTCCCTTCCCTTCCCTTCCCTTCCCTTCCCTTCCCTTCCCTTCCCTTCCCTTCCCGGTTTGCTGACTGCATTTAAACTTCCATCCTTGGGAAATGGAGAACAGTAACACACACCAGCTTGTGGGTGCTCATCTGTTTTCAAAAACAAAAACTTCTGCAGATTTTAATAGTAAAATTGCCTGGCCTGAGAAATAAACAACCAAACCCTTGTAAGTAAGCAAGAATGTGCATGTGTTGCAAACCAGAGTGAAAGTAAGCAAAGTTTGCAATCTGTTGGTTTTCCAGGTCTTCATTCTTCAACTTATGTTACATTGAATGCAAAATGAAACACCTCTTACCTGTATAGGCTGAAGAACCCCTCTGAAATCAGCTGGAATGGCTAAAAACCATTAGGCCAGGACTTTAAAAGCATGTGCAACGTGGGGAAAACCTACTGAGAGAGGGCTGTGCCTGAAGCAGCAGCTGTGGTGGAGTGTGGGGATGGAGGGGAGAGCAGGAGCACTGCCCAGCCTCCAGCAGCTCACACTGCTGCATGGTGTATGGTGCTGCACTGAGAAAGTGGCAGGGATGAGGTACAGGAGAACTGGGAGCCATAAAAACTCTGAGGATATTATACAAGGATTACCATGGCATACATATTGCAGCCTACTGTGGGCAAAAAGAAAAGAAAAATAAGAAATAAAAGAAAAGAAAAAAAGAAAAAAACCCAAGCAAAGCTAATTCCCTCAATTTACATACAGTTGTGTCTTGCAGGTAAAATACAAGATTCAGCTATTCCCGGCTTCTTGCTACACCAAGGGAAAAGCTGCTTGATTGGCACAGGGTGAACAGCACCAGAGCAGAAGGAGAAGCTGTGATAAAGAGTCAGGGGTAGCAGGGGGTGAGGGGCTTGGATCCAAGGTTATAAAACCCAGGCAGGTCTCCCATTAACATGACAATTGCCTCTCAAGGCTCTGCTGCCTGTACAAACTGCACAGGCCAGCCTGGCAACATCCAAAACCCACAAGCATGGGTAGGGCTCAGGGCCCAGCCAAGCAGTGCCTCACCTGCTCAGGGATTGTCTCAAGGTGTAAATATCCATGCAAAAAGTTATAAAATAAAATAATTTCATTCTGGTCTTTGCAGGGAGTCTCTCACTGACATGCTCTCCCTGCCCTTCATCCAGTGGGACTGGGGGCAGCAGTGTCACACTGCCCCTCTGCTGCCCATGGGGACAGCCACCACTGCCACCACTGCCACCAGCCTGCCAGGCCCCTGCCAGCCCCTCTCTGTGCTGCCAGACAGGCTCTGAGGGAAATCCAGCACAAGACACTCAGGGCTTTGGTAGAATCTCACTGCCATCCAGGGTGTGGGACACTGGGGCAGGGGTTGTAGCCTGGCTGTGAAGGAGAGCACTCCCTTCCCTGTGCAATTCTGATAAATCCCATGCAATCTGGATAATTCCCTGCACCTTTTTGATAATTCACATGTATGATGATGTCTACAAAACAGCCAGGAGAGGTGACAGGACCCCCTTCCACAAGATCGCTGAAGGAGTTACACAGTGACAGCTTACACCACAAAAGGTAAGGAGGTGTCACCATACCTGGCTGCTGAGAAAGCTTTATGAAAATTGTGGGAAGAAAGAACTAATTAGCAGTGAGTGGTAGGAGCAGATCAACTTTTTAAAAAGGAAGATTTCCATTTTTATGCCCATGGCACCTAAGTAACAAGCAGAAGGATGTCGCAGACAACTTTTATGAAAAATCCTTTCCTTAGGATTTTTCCTCCTGAGAAGCTGGAGGCCTCAGGAACAAAATGTAACCAATGGTTATCTGCTGCTGTGGAATGCAACAGGTGCATCTGGGATTGGTCTCATGTGGTTGTTTCTAATTAATGGCCAATCACAGTCAGCTGGCTCGGACAGAGAGCCGAGCCACAAACCTTTGTTATCACTCTTTCTTTTTCTATTCTTAGCCAGCCTTCTGATGAAACCTTTTCTTCTGTTCTTTTAGTATAGTTTTAATGTAATATATAAAATAAAATAATAAATCAGCCTTCTGAAACACGGAGTCAGATCCTTGTCTCTTCCCTCATCCAAGAACCCCTGTGAGCACCGTCACAGAAGGAAGAAGAAATAAAGAAAGTATATGAGACTGATGAATTATTTGAAGATTCAGAGAGCAGGACTGGGCATTTAGTTACAAGGACTGAACCAGAAATGTGTTCCTGCTCCCTCCAAGGAGTGACTGCACAGAGAGAAGCCTCTTCAGCTCCAGTGTGCCTTTGCAGGGCAGGGATTCCTGCAGGTTTGCAGGCAGGAAAAGGAACATTTCAAGGTGTAGCAGCACCTCAGAGAAGGGGGCTGCATCTCCTGAGGCCAGAGCTGTGAATGCCATCCAATGTTCAGGGAATGATAGAGCGATCACACTCTCCTGAACAATTAACCAAAATCAATCTAGGCCCTAATAAAATGTATCCTGTTATGGACTAACCCACACAGAGCAAAGAGCTCACTGACATCAGGGGAACAGCAGAGTCACAGGTGACACTTGCCAGAGACAAATGAAGGAATGTTTGCACAAAACACCCTTTAAAGGGGCAGTCAGCAGAAGCCCCAGGTGAGACAGAAATGGAAAGACTGAAAATTTGCCTTCCCATTGCCTTCAGAGCCTGCCACAAGATTCCTGACAGCAGTCTGGCCATGAACAGCACTGCAAAGGCTGAAGAACTTGGCCAGCAATTTTTATTTTTCTGACAAAAACCTCAAGCCCACTCCACACACAAAAGCTGTGCAATGAGATACTATTACAATAGCTTGCAGGGAAAATCTTCCAGTTGGTCAGTCCAGCCATGGAGCTGAGTAGCTTGAGAAATCTGAGTACATTTAACTCCCTGTTTTCACCATGGAAATGCTCAACAAAACTGACCTTTTCAATTTCAATAAAACTGGATTTTCCCGTAGGTCCCCTGCCAGCCACTGCAATAATAAGTGGGAGTGCTAAAGCCCAGAATTATTAAAAACTGAAAAAGAATAAAATGGTGTCCCAGCCCCACTGCTGCTGTGCTGGATCTGACTGCATTCACTCTGCTGGCAGAGCTGCACTCTCCTTCAGACATTTCAGAAAATACAATTCCATCTGTGATTTTGCTGATGCCAATCTGGAGGATCTGCTGACTTCTTGCTGGTCCCACTCAGAGCAGGACAAGGCCATGGTATCCCTGCTGCCACTGCAACTCCTTCCCCTGGACAGGCCATTTCTGGGGGCTGCTGGGTGCTCTGACCATCCTGCTGTGTTTGTCCTTCCTCACCAAGCTCCTCATTCACTGTCACAAAGCAGAGCGCTGAGACTCAGCCTCCTGACACCAAGGAAGGTTCTTCCTTTGCCATCCAAGAGCTGCTCCCCTCTGGCTGGCCAGGCCTGTCACACACACATTTGATGAAAAATCCTTTCCTTAGGATTTTTCCTCCTGAGAAGCTGGGAGGCCTCAGGAACAAAATGTAAACAATGATTATCTGCTGCTGTGGAATGCAACAGGTGCATCTGGGATTGGTCTCATGTGGTTGTTTCTAATTAATGGCCAATCACAGCCAGCTGGCTCGGACTGTCTCGGTCAGTCACAAGACTTTGTTATTCATTCTTTCGCTATTCTTAGCTGCCTTCTGATGAAATCCTGTCTTCTATTCTTTCAGTAGAGTTTTAATATAATATATATAATAATAAATCAGCCTTCTGAAACATGGAGTCAGATCCTCATCTCTTCCCTCATCCTCACACCCCTGCAAACACCACCACACAGGCCAAGGATGGACAAGGTGGGGAAATGGACAGGGGAATGGGCAGACACTCATAGAATTATTTCAAACTCCAAAGTTTTTATGTTTTTTACCAAGGAGTTTTGGCATACCTGTCCCTCAGACTATGATCAGTCTCCAGAGTAACAGCTATAAAACATGGCTGAGAAAATGTTCATGTCTGTTTAGATCCATGCATTGTTAAGTATCTGTCATTTGGCAGCAGTTGAAGTAAGAAATTATTTCTTTGTGTTTAGCTTTCTCCAGAGTCTGTGTTCAGGAAGGTATCCTCAAGAGTGATGAAATTCAGGCATTCATGTCTCATTCAATGCTTTTGAGATTAGGTAGTTTTGAAGTATCCAAATCTACATTTCACATGTCACTTTTTTAGTAAAATATAGATATGGGGAGACAAAATGTGAAACAGAGCAGCTTTTAATAACCCCCTCAGGTTGCAGCAAAGCACATTGTTATCAACATCTACCACCACGTTCCAGCATGTCCCTATGCTCCCCCACCCCATGCTGTACCAGCTCCAAAGGCTCTGTTTTCCCTGGAGATTCCAAATGGGCTGTTAGCATGCCAGTTGTTAGCACTGTACTCGATTCAGATATTTCATGTGTCAGATAGACAACAGCATCTGACTGAAGCCAGGCCTGAGCTTGGGGCAGAGCTGCCCTCAGGGAGCCCCAGGACACAGCCCCAGTGTTGGGGAAGATGAAACAGGAAAGCCTTATAAATATGATTGTCTGGCAAAAGATTTTGAGAATATGGAAACTATAAATGAGATTGAAATGAAAGCAAGATTTGAGATCCCTCAGTTACTGAACAACTGGAAAACAATGGTGTGGCTTCTGATGAAACAATTCCCTCTGCTTGCAGACAGACCCAAGGGTCAGAGCAGACCCTACAGCTTGGCAGAAGGGGCCCAAAGAGGAGTTTTTAAAGTTTAAAATGTAGCACAGTATGCTAATGTAGTGATTCTTATAGGCTGTATGTAGATGCTGCAGGATTTGTATCTTGTACTACATTGGTTAGTGAGAATTAGAATATTCAACACAGAAGAAGATTTATTGTATTGTAACGGGAACTTGGGTCTCTTATCCCTTTTACTCTCTCACCCTCTCATCCTCTCTCCCCCTCTCTTCTCTCTTTGCTGCTCTGAGCTGTGGCTGCAGCTCCCAGCAGGGCCCTGCACCCAGGCCCTGTGCAATAAACCCCAAATCCCAGCAGGGCCCTGCACCCAGGCCCTTTGCAATAAACCCCAAATCCCAGCAGGGCCCTGCACCCAGGCCCTTTGCAATAAACCCCAAATCCCAGCAGGGCCCTGCACCCAGGCCCTTTGCAATAACCACAAGTTCCTGACCTGGCTGCAGAGATCTCTCGTGTCCGTCTGTCCTGACCATCCTACCTCCATCACTCCTACACCCCAGCTCAGGGCACTCGCAGTTCCTGCTCTCCCCATCCCTCTCACACACAATCAGGCTGTGTTTGCCATCCTGCCATGAAGCACTGCCTGCCTGTGCCTGCAGTGTGTTACAGGGACAAGATCAGCCACTGCCAAGTAGTAGTGATGCCATTTCCATCTGAAGTGTGCTTCCAAGCAGGCTTCCATGCACGCTGCCTGCTTGCCTAAAAGAAAGATGCAAAACCCAGCTTAACCCTTTTCCTTGGCAGGTTTACAGATCCTTTGTACTTTCCAAAATACAAAATCATGCAAGCATCTGTGCTCACATCACTTTCCTTCCTTTTGCTGTAATGACAGAACTTTTGGGTCTCTGTTCCCACAGTGGAGCTAATCCCTGGAGGCCCAACCTCAGCTGAACCTTACCCAGTGTTTGTTGGCTGCTGCAGAAGTGCAGAACACTGCTCAGTAGTGAGTTCACAGCTTTTGGTGCCTCCCTGCTGCTCCTTGAGCAGAGGCATAAAAGGAGAAACACACATTCTGCTCCCAGGTACCACAGACTGCCTGGTGATGGAGCAGTGCTCGCCCAGATCCCTCCTCCCTTCCCAACAGCTCCTCATGTGCAGCTGTCCCAGCCTCTTCTGCTTGGGCACACCCAGCTGCTGGGCAAAACCTGCCTGGAGCACAGGGCAGGCAGAGCCAAGAGCCTGAGCAGGAGCTTGCACATGGGGAAGGAGCTGCTGAAAGCTCCTGCTCCACCCAAGTTGCCTTAAGCTCAGTCTCTGCTTCCACCCAATATTTTTTTCCTTGACAGCTTGAGAAAAATAACTTCTGTTATTCTGAAGGCTATCAAAAATAAAAACAAACAAAAATAAAATCTCTCTTCATATTTGCTACTTTTATTGCAGTTCCACAGTGCCTGTGCTGCTCAGCTCCTCCAGATGCCTGTGGGGTCAGGGCCTTTGGGGAACACACACCCCAGAGCTGTGGGATGGAATGATGCAATGACCCTGCAGAACTTCCAGCCCCATGGGGTAATGGCACCCTTGGGGCTACTGGGGAGCCTTCAGGGAGGCCCAGGTCCAGAGAAGACCTTCAGAAGAGTTAATTCAAAGTTTTTAGCTCACCAGCATTACCAGCTTTATGTTCCTACCCAGGAGCCCTGTCTCTGCCAGCTGCATCTGCACTAGAGAGCCAGCAATGCCTTCAGAGGGGACACTGGCAGGCTTTGCCAAGACATGGCAAATTACAGAACTGAGGGTTTTAATTGCTTATTTCATACCTCCTGAACAGAAAGAATGTTCCTGAAAACCCACAGCAAAGCCAACTGAAAAACAAGGGAATAAAGGGAGCAAGAAAAAAACCTAATCCTGAAGTAAGGATGAGGATGAGCCCATCCACAAAATCTGAGTTAGAGCATTTTATTTAAGACTGTTTATCTTTGCTATGTCCTGTTTAGCAGAGCTTTAGACCTTTGATCCTGCCAGTGCATTTGCCAAAGGCTGTACAGAAGATTGCACCTGACACATCACCTCACCAGTGACATTCAGATGCCTTTCAGCTCTATGACCAACACAGCTGCAGAGCAGGATGCTGATGGAAAGTGGATTAGGAGATTGCTCATCCTCTCAGAAAGTCACCTGGGACAGCTGTGTGCTGCTAAGCCCTGCATCAGATGGAGAGAAAAGGGTATTTTGCACAAGTCAGGAATTTGGTTTAACAGCTTCAGCAGGAAGCCAAGGCATGAGGCTGGTGGTTCACACTCCAACGAGAAACATAAGAAAACAACCCAGAGGTTTTTCAAGCAGGCATGGCACACCAGGCAAAGTCTGTGGCAGGGAGAGGGAAGATCCCAGAGCACCAAATGCCAGCCCTGAACAGGCTCTGTGCACTCCCAGGAAGGGCTTTGAGCAGCAGCCTCCCTCCCTGGCAGAGATGTGGGCTCTGTACTTCCTACCAGCCACCTGGCTACTGAGTCAGAGCACATTTTAAGCCAAATGCTTGTGAGATGGGGGTGGGGGGAAGGGGAAGTCTCTTTAATCTGCAAGAATTACAGGACTGACATGGTTCTTCATTTTATCCCTGCTCAGTACACACAGCACCTTCAGAAATGTTCCTTCCCAAACAGGGCCAAGTGCAGTGCTGGTGCCATCCCCCTGTCCCTGGGTACACAGAAGGGGACTTGCCCCTCTCCTCCCAGGAACTGGGATTCCTTTTACCTTCCCAAGACAATTTCATGTGAAACTGGACTCAAAGGAACCATGCAAAATCAAAGATTGCCTGAAGGAAATAAAGCAAGCCCCTTTCTGCATGCCATTAAAGCCCAAATTCCAAGGAAATAACCTTGTGTGCTTCAGTCAGTTTGTTTCACTCTGCTAGTTTTCCAAATGATTTTAAATTACACATGCTCAAATAGAAAAGGATGGCAGGAAATAGGAAGCTGTAAGTAAACATTGCTCCTTAACAGGTAGCAGATGAGATGCTAGCCATACCATACAATGGCACCAAATATATCCAGATATTCCTAATATTTCTCCATCACTTTGATTTAAGAAAAAGATGGCTCCTATTTGCAGCCTGTCATGGAGTGCTCTGAACACTGCTGTGGTCTTCCTTTGGGTTCCCTATAATTTATTTAATTTCCTAAGCACATTTCTGGAGAATCATTCAGGGATATTTCCAAGAGTTTATATTTTTACTGAGTTTTCCTCAATCCAATTATCCCCCCAGAAATTGAAGCAACTGAACACAGAATCCTTACCTTTGTTGATCTGTCTTGTTTTCAAGAGATGCAGCTCTTTGTGTGGTCAAAAGAGACACCCCCAGGTGTTTGCTGCACACCACAGCCCATCCTCCTCATCCTCTGTGCAGTCATTAGCTGTGCTCCCTGTGGGTACCAGGACACAAAGGGAGGGTGGATGTACCCACACACATGGGCACAGAGAGGGCAGCCTGGTTCCAGGCACAGCTTCCCAAGGATATTTCCTGGGAATTGCAGCAAGGAACTTCAGAGAAAAACAATTCTTGTGGAATGTGTTATGGAGATTGTTTACCTGAAGGGATTTGGCAATTGGATTCTGATGAGGATTGTTTGGTTTCCTTGGCCAGTTGGGTCAAAGCTGTGTCCTGGCTGTCTCAAGATAGTCATGGGTTTTTCTTTAGTATGTATCTTTGTATAGTATAGTATAGTATAGTATAGTATAGTATAGTATAGTATAGTATAGTATAGTATAGTATAATATTATATTACATTAGACTATTTATTTCTTTAATATAGTATAATGTAATATAATATAATTTCATAAAGCAATTGTTCAGCCTTCTGAATCAATGGAGTCAGATGCCAATCATGTCAGCACGTTGGGGGCACCCTGCTTTTTACTATAGGTTCCCCAGTGTCATGGTTTGACACCCGGTTTGTCAGGTATTCAAACCTGAGCACCCATTGGTTTGACCACAGCCTCCCAAAAACCTCACTTCCTTTTCCAACCAGGACACCTGGGCCCACAGGAGCCCTGGGCAGGTGAGTCCAAGGCCTTGACAAACCCAATTTCAGCCCCTACCAGCACTGCAGGACACAGCCCCACCCCAGGAGCCCCTCACTGGTGCTCACCACGTGCTGTCACACCCTGCCAGGTGCCAGGTGTGCTGCTGGGCAAAGACTGAGGGACACTGCCCATGATGGGACAGCTACAGCAGTGACTCTGTGCCTCAGTGCCAGGGTAGGGGGTTTGTGTTGCCGGCTGGGGTCTGTGTACAAATCACAAACGGGACAGGACTGCTGTGGAACGTGCCTTGAGCTGTTTGATTTTCCAGCATCACTCTCATTACATGGTCATGACAATGGGAAGATGCCACCAGATCACATCCCAGGCAGCAAAGAACTCAATGTTACAACTCACTTTATAAGTTTTTTGACCAATCTCACAAAACAAAAGCACATTGACAGTAGTTCTATCCAACCAGTATTAAGCACCCATCCCTTTGGTTAAACAATCCTTGCTCATTTCAAATGCAATACCTGCTTGTAAGCCTTAAAACACAATGCACAGAGCTCCATTATTAAGCTTCAAACTTCCCAATATCTCACTAGATAAACTTCTCTGCAGCTTAGAGAGTTATTCTAGCCAAGTGTTAATACACAGACCATTGTTCTGTTTGTCCTTACTTTCTACTTCTTATATAACTTTTCTGCTGACCAATCTTATGCCTACTGCTTAGTTCTAATCACAGTTCTGCTGTCTCTGAGGCCTGCCTTTTGCAGCTTTCCCAAAACCCTCTGATTTTAAGGATTCCCACAGTTTTGGTTGGTTGATTTGAGATTTCTCAGCTAATGCACTAATAAGTGTGGTGGGTTCAGTGCTGGCTAATCACCAGTGCACTCACTAGGATGTCCTTACCTATTTTTTGCTGTCAGGTAGAACTGGGAGAAAGGTAAAGGAGGCTTAAAACTTTAAAAGGGTATAAAGAAAAATTTATTAACAGTAACTAAAAGAAAGAGTAATAAGAATCAGAGCAAAACTTTTAGAATATTTGTCTTCCCCTTACAACCTTTTATTTCTTAATGACAGTGCAAAGAAATAAAATTTAAAATTTCAGTCAGTTTACTACATCTAGAACAGTCTTTCTTTGGTTCACTTAGGGAGAGAAGTCTCTCTTGTAAATGCTATGGAGACTTCTCTACAAGAAAACAGTTCTCTTGTGTTTCCCTTCATGAATAGTAAAAAAGTTCCTGGGTTTTTTTCATCTTTAACATGTGTTTTTCACAGAAGCATATACCCTTTTGCAGTAGCTAGGAGCTTTGCATCACTGCCATAAATACCTCCCATGCAAAGCCCCCACAGCCAGCCATTGCTGGGAGCCTGGGCAGCCCCTGCTTCTGCAGACTGTGCCTTGAAACAAACATTTCCAAAGTGCCCCAAAATAAACACTGATAGCTGCTGGGTCAAACTATTTGCTGCTCAGTAGACACATGGGGCTTCCTCTGCAGCCCTCTCTGCTTCTGTTTGACTCTTTTGTTAAAAATGCTGAGGAAAAGATACTTTCTTTTATAAATTAGGCTATTACCTCAGATTCACCTTTTCCCCTAATGAAAAGCAAGTTTCTACAGCAGGTCAAATAAATAGCGCTCAAGTACAATACAGTCAAGTTCTTCCAACGTGTTTCTTGGAAAACAGGGAGTTCTCATGGTGGGTCCAGCTGTGCATCTGTATCCCTCACAACCCCCAGCAGGACAATCAGCATCTCTGCACCCCAGGAGAAAGCAGCACCACCTCCCTTCTTGTTACCAACTGCCTCCACTGTCAAAAACACTCTCTCTTTCTTCTCCTCAGTTTCCTTTCAGGCTTTTCTTCTCACTCCTGCCATCCCTCTGCCTGTGAGGGAATGCTCTAACATCAAGCCTTACTCTGGTTCCCAGAGTCTCATTTCATGAAAGGATGAGATTTCCCAGCATCCTCAAGCCCCTTCACATTCTCCTGTTCTTTTTCTAACATATCCCCTATCCCTTCATTTGTGTTTACCACTCTTATCCCCTTTTCTGTGTTTCATTTTTTATTGATCCATTCTTCTTTTTACCCTCTTCCCTTCAACTCTTTGCTTCTCTTTTTTCTCCTTGCCCCATTCTAGTGACACTTTGTGGCTAGATGTATTACCCACTGTGCTGAGGGGGAGCAGTGCATCTGAATTCAAGCTGCACTGTACAACTACAGCAATTCTAGATACACTTACAGAAACAGCAAATCAAACTCTTAGTGTTCTCATCTCCCCGTGCTAAATTCCCAGAGCCAAATGCCTCCCATTATCAAAACAATTTTAAATAAAGCTAAGGGGAGAATTAAATGAGAAATAAATTGGGCATTTAAAGCCTGGTTTGCAGCACTCAGCTGCTCTCACTTCAATAACTGCAGTGCACACCTTCCATCAGCCCCCACTCTGCAGAGCAGTCTCTGTTTGCTGGCATGTTCCCCACTCTGCCAGAGATGATATGGACACCCTGCACTGCCAGATAAGCAATATATGTCACTCTCCCCTGCCTAAAATTAAAATGGGTACATTAATTTATTTTCTATTACAGGCTACAGCAGAAATCAGAGAGGGAGAGGGAGCACGTTCTGCATTGGCTCTGTGCTCAGAACTGTGATGTGGGGCCTCCCTGCACACTCTTGGCCAACATTTTGTGTTAAACCCTCAGATACTTCTGCAGAAAATGGGTGTCAGGAAATAACTACTGCTCTGGGATGAAGTGATTTTGTAGTTTTTACACCTATAGCAAGTAAATCCCAAGCTACCTTCTGACCACATCCTTTTGGGACAGGCCCTCCCCAGCTGGATGGGGGCAGAGCACATCTGGGTGATGTGTTCCCTTCATGGCCAATGGCATATCAAAAATCAGAGGGATGGCAAGAAATCCTTTTTATCAGCCTTAAACAAAATGAAAGTCAAACCTGAGAAATTAGTTGTTCAGAGGTCAGGAGAGAACTAGCTAGAAGGGCTACATGTTTATAAATTCTATAAATTTTCTTTTAAATTCTATATTTTCTTTCCATTTTAAAGAGAATCATTTCTAAACTGGCTGACACTCATGTGTGAATTATGACATCTGAATTAGGACAATCAGCACCTCTGCACCCCAGGAGAAAGCAGCACCACCTCTCTTCTTGTTACCAACAGCCTCCACTGTCAAAAACACTCTCTCTTTCTTTTCCTCAGTTTCCTTTTAGGCTTTTCTTCTCACTCCTGCCATTGCAGGAGAATCATTTTAAAGAGAATCATTTCTAAACTGGCTGACACTCATGTGTGAATTATGACTTCTGGCTCTATAGGTTGTGGATACAGGCAGAGACTAAACACACAAATACTGCACCTGTCCTGATGACACAGGGCTCTTTCTTGCACTGCTAAAGGGATGCAGAGGAAGGGACAAAGAAATGCTCATATTTAAATCAAGAGTCAGAAAAAAATATGAAAAACAACAGAATATTTACACAGATGGACGTGGATACACATACACCTGTGCAGGCACTGTGGGGGGAGGATGGAGAATGAGACACAGGAAAACCATAAAGATCTTACAGTTCTCACCAAAACACACAAGCCCTGATAAAAAGAAAAGATCCAATCCTTGTACACAAGAAAACTTCCCAGTTTGTGGTCTAATATGTATCTTTTGCTTTTTATTTAGCTACACTCTTGGACAACTGAGTTACAGATTTAAAATACACAGAATCAGTGTAGGGAACTGTAGGGAAAAGCAGAAAGAGGTTCCTCCTGAACACTCAATTGAATTACTCTGAAAAGATTAATTAAAATTGAATTCTCTTTTGGCACAAAATCTCCTGTTTGCTAGTTCTTGGTATGTCTATTACCTAGTTTCCATTAGGAGATATTATAGTCTGTAATGAAATTATCTTCAAGGGCCCTGTGGGATTAAACAAAAGTTTACTGCATTCTGAGAGCTGCAGGAGCAGCGAGGTTCCAGTGCAAATTGGCTTGCTTAATGAGAAAGTGTTCACATGTCATCACTGAATTCACATCAGGGATCTCTAGCAATGCTTTTCAAGGGACAGAAGGGCAAATAACTGTGTGGAGATTGGAAAACAGCTTGATTTGCAAAGTGACAGCCAAAAGTCAGGTCTTTACTCAATCTCTCCAAAAACCTAGGGAGAGAGGAGGGGAAGGACGGTATTTTCTTCAGCCCTGAGAACAGCTTTGTAACTAGAATAAGAATTATTACAAAGGAAAGGCCATTGGCCCCTCCAGCACATGGCTGTGGTTCTGCTGTCAGTATTTGGGGAAGCCATCCAGGGAATCACCTACATTAGGGATCAGTGGGAGTGAATTATTTACATTGCAACTGGTGCTTCAGGTCTGACATGCTATAAAATATTGCCTTGTGTTTTACTACACTTGGAGTCTAACAAGGCACTTGACAGACCAAGAAACTCCTCAAAATGGACCTGGGGGCAGAGCCTGGCCCTGGATGACACAAGGGAGAATTGCACTGCAGTGTTGAATTAACAGCAGCACAAAGAGTCACTGACCACTTTAACTATACAAGGAAAATCAGTTTGAGAGACAGAGCAAACATTATTTGTGACCTTTTTTTCAGCATATTCTCATTTTATGGCACTTGCAAGGACATTCTGAAATCCCCAGTGTCATAGGTCTTGGCCTCAGAAGCTGGCACTGATATCAAAAGGATAATATTTGTGTGTTGGCTGTTCGGGGCACTGTAACAGAGTCCACCAAACAGGTACTCAGCACATCCCAAATCTGTGCTTCCAGCTACACAGCCAGCAGCTTTGTAATGGAAAGTTAAAATGTAAACACAAGCTGCTATTTCAGTGCAATCACACAAATGTAGCAGCTTATGTTCTCTTTTCCTTTCTTTCCAGAATGGACAGGGTACCTGAATCAAGCTACAGCTCATCCTTTTTCTTTTTTCTCCTTTTTTCTTCTCCCAAAGTGCCCAGTCAATTAAATCTTGCTTACATAAGGAATTCTTACTTGCCTTATTCTTACAATGACAGTTGACAACATTCAGACTAAAGGATGCCAAAATCTGTTTTTCCCTAGATAGTAAAAATACAAACAGAAATCAAACTCAAGCAGACTAATAAAGGATTACAAGAGCTGAAAATGCTTTATGAATTTGAAAGGTTACATTGGTTGGTTCAAAATAAACCTGAAATCCCGAGTCTGCCCTGAGATTTTTGCCTCCCCTGTTCATGACATTCTTCCCTTTGCTATATAGATAGTTGCTCACAAAGGAGTTCACTGACATCACCTTGCTCATCTAGTCCAGATGGCCCAAAGTGATGAAAATCCAAAGGTATTCCAGGAAGTGACCTTGCAGGTGCTTTAGTGATTCAAAATTCAGAGAAGACTGAAAGCCTGACTCTGGAAGCATCACAGCTCCAAGGAAAACCAGCTCACCTAGGCAGCAGCTGCCTTTTAAAGGACAACAGCAGATTCCCCAGTTGACAAGACATCTGCTACAGTTTCCCACAATTCCTGACTTACAAAGGAAATAAGAGCTGGTTTGTATCACATATGTCAATAGCTGGATTTTTTCCTTCTTAACCTTCAGCTTGTGTTACCTCTAATGAGACAAGATGACAATGCCTGTTCAGAAATGAAAACAACAGGGGGAAATCTACAGGACAAAGGTAGTTTACTTTTTTTTTCCCCTTCTGAACTGATCTGCTTTCCTCTGAGAAGCTGGCCAGACTGAAAATCACAGGTCTGTGCTGCTCTCACCCTCTGGGAGATAGATAGATAGATAGATAGATAGATAGATAGATAGATAGATAGATAGATAGATAGATAGATAGATAGATAGATAACAGATAGATAGATAATAGATAGATAGATAGATAGATAGATAGATAGATAGATAGATAGATAGATAGATGATAGATGATAGATAGATAGATAGATAGATAGATAGATAGATAGATAGATAGATAGATAATAAGATACAAAATGCCTCTTCCCAAACCACACCCAGCTTGGCAAAATAAAAACGAAATAACATGGTTTTGCAAGAGAAAAGCCAGCCTCTCACTTTTGCTGAGGAGTGTTTGAAATAAAGATGGATCATAGTGTGAGTCATTTATGTCTCCTCTCTGATGCATTCACACACGCCTACCACTGCAGGGGGATTCGGAGGAATGACCTGAATCTCAAGCACCCGTGGGTTTGCAAACAAAACCCAGCAGATGAGGTCATGCAAAGCCAGGCCTAAATCTATGGCTTCCCCTTTGGCCCTGGTTTGCTCCTCTCAGTATTTCACACAGTGAGAGAGCAGGAGAAACAAGGAGTGGTGCCATGTAATGAAACCATGGATCACAGAGCAGCTCCAGAGTATGGCATGCCCATTTCACAGGGGGGGTATTCAAGCAAGCAGACTAGGTGAAATCCCAGTTGAGCACAGTACTTGTACTTATTTTAATTGTTTATTGAAAACAGCATGACAGATGCAAAACTAAAGGAGAATAAAAAAAAAGAAACATCAGCTACATTCATAGGCTCAGCTCCCTCTGCACAAACCACACACAAAATCAATTCTTCATTTTTTTATGTTAAAAAAGAATTGAACTGTTAACAGTAATATGAGAGGGAAAAGACAGAGGCAGGAAAGGAAAAAAGAGGTGGCAGGAAGGTCTGGTCAAAGCCAGGTTTGTTTTGGCAGCAGGTGGGTGGGATGGATGAGGCAGAGGTGCGCTCCAGGGACGGAGAAACAGAAGGCAAGAGATGCTGAAGGTCCATGATAAGGAATCAGGAGCCATGATAAGGAATCAGGAGCTAGGTCCATGATAAGGGATCAGGAGCCAGGCTAACATGAGGCTGGGCAAAGCCTGACTTTGTAGTTACTTTGCTTTGGTTGGTCCTCAGAACAGTGGTTCAGGAGCAAGCTTAATGCCTGCACAGTGCTCCCTCTCTGCTGACTCATACCACCAACTTACAAAACACATAAAATCGAGAAGAATGAATGCAAGTGTCAGGAGATCTGCCCCTGTTCCCAGCAGCCTAAAAAGGAACTTGTTTATGCCACCTATGAAAGAGCTGTGACACATTCCTTCAGTGATGGAATGAGCCCACTAGGATCACTTTTACTGGCCAACATTGAGCATATTTTTCTCCAGTTCATCTTTCCAGTGTGATTTATTCCACACATCCACTTGGAAAAACATGCTCAGCACCATCACAACAGCTGCACAGCAAAGTCCATCACTATATTTATTGATAGATCATGGTTTCATTTCTTGCCCAAACACAGACAACAAGGAGCTGCATACAAGGCACAAGCAAATTCTGTCCCTGAGCTTTACTGTCTCAGAAATGACAAAGCAAATCCATCCAGGACAATGAAGCCAATTCAAAAGAGCCCCAGGCCCCAAATGCCAGCATGGATAAGATTTGAATAGACCCCCTAAAGACCCAAACTTAGAACAGCACATTGTATCACCTGCAACAAGCTGGTCCTTAGAGAACAGCATTACCTTCAGGTTTGGTTTGGAAGAGCCATCAGCAATTACTCCATCTTAACATCCATTTTTCCAGGATGGACAAAAAACAGGAGCAGTAAAATACTCCAAACTCCTGCAGCTTTATATGTTGTTCTGGGGAATATTTCAACACACACCTTTGTATATGGAAAGAACCCCTTCCCACACCTACCCAGTAAGGAGCACACCAGCTCCAGCTCCCAGTTACTCCAAGTTATTGATGGAGTTTCCAAAGAGTAGTTCTGAGTGCCATTTTTGGAATCTGAGTCTGCCAGGTCTGGCTGCTCTCACTTAAGACTAAATCAAATGTTTCTCAGGCTTTCCTGTCTAAACCATATTGTTCCTTCTGGGCCCTTTGGCTATATTTTATGAAATAACTGATGTTCTCTATCTCCAGGGGGCAATTTATTACTGCTTCTACCAACAAGGAACCATATGATCTAATACATCTCTTCCAGTTCTGTCTTTTGAGGTTTCTATAATCTTTCCAGAGATTTTTATTTTGTTCCTAAAGAATGGTTTGTGTACCCTACAATTTGTCCCATGGATATTTCTTGGTCTGAAAAAGACACTGCCTCTCCATAGAAACCTTGCCAGATAGTACCTATGCAGAAGCATTGCTCCAGGGGCAGAGTGCATGGACTTATTTATTATTTTCTTAATTTTGGTTAATTTTGGTCCCAGAAAATTCATTCCACTTTCTTCTGTCCCTAGCATTACTCTGAGCTTTCCTCTCTTATTTGACCCTCACTGGCTCTGTCCCCAGCCTGCCCAGCTCACCCTGACTGGCTCGTTGTGTGTAGGCAATTTTAAGAAAATGGCCTTTGGAGAAAAGCTCTGTTCCCCCAGTCAGGTGTGGTAACCCTAAAGCAGCATCAGTAACACAATCAGATTCTGGAACTGGCCATAGGAGAAACTTAACTCCAGCCCAAGAGCCTACATGGGCAGATGTTTGAAGCAGGGCACCTCATACAGATTTATTTAGGTGGGTGCCAGAGTCTGCAAATGAGCTTGCTATTTACATGTGGGGCTCAATTCCAGGTGCATTAGCATCCTGTTATGAGCTGCTTTTTGAGGGAAGGATCCAAAGGAGATGAAGGATTAGAGATCTGGGAGACAACATGGCCCAGATCTGCTTCAGACATTCCAATGAGGCTCTTAATTTGCTTTTTTTTTTTGCACACACACACACATATATACACATTTTTCCCCCATCAACCCCAACTGTTTTTGCTGCTTCTCAAGAAGGATGATTTTGAAATATCCCTTCCAAAGCTGGGACAGATGTTTCCAGAGTTGGGGTTTGTTAAATTCCTGTGGCAGCTATTTCCAAGGCTGCTTTGTCATATATTTCTTTGCAAGAGACCAAGAATGGCAGAGGGGCTTTGCAGATAAGCATTTCAATTGCAACCTTTATACTAAAGTGTAATAGGAACATTGGGGAATTAAATAAAATTATATTTTTCCTAGATGTCTGCTTAAAAAGGAAATTCAAGATTTTATGGATGCCCCAGAGACAAACTATTACATTACATTCCTCACTGTTCTTATTTGAGTTCTGCCTGTTTGAGCACCTCAAGTAGCACAGAATCATTCATAAAGAATGGGCAGGAGAGACTGTGTCCCATCAATATTTCAAGCTTGGTTATCAAATCAAGAGAAATTCATGAGTTCTGCTCCAGCTCAACATTTTCAGGTTTGATACTATTGTTTGACAGTTTAGAGGGTTTTCCCTCTGCATTCTCATTGTCATTAATATTTTATATAATGTTCCAGTTGATGCTATTGTAATATTATTTCTTTTTTTTACTTGGCTGTACTAACCAGTTTTTCTTTTCTCTTTCAGCAGGGAGAAATTCACACTCATTTGCTATTTGTGGGGTGATGACATAGTGTGAAGAAGCAGTAATGATGACTGACTGATAGAAGACACCATATGTTCTCTTCATTTTTCTCTGTGCTATTTTCTGAGAGATGAATAAAGACTCAGTGTAAGATAAGCTTTCCTATATATAGTATTAAAAAAAACCTGACCTTTTTTCCCAAATAATTGGCAGGATGGGAGAAATGATCTTTTTCCTAAAGCATTCAAACAGTATTGCTATAAATATCAGGCTCCAAATCATCAAGATAAATAATTTCCAGTCTTTTCCACCAGAAGCATTTTACATGTATCCAGGCACCAGAAAAAAATTTACAATTAATTCCACTCACCCCCAAATGTTCTCCATCTTTCCATAGCAAACATTTTGAAAATATAAGTTACATTTGCTGATGACTAAGCAAAGGTAAACAATTCCTTCCAGTCTTAAAAGAAACTAGATTCTATATAGGGCTCTAAGTGACTGTGTGCAATGCATGATAATCAGAAATCCTGATTATAAGCACAGTACCAGCATCACTAGATCACAATACTAGATTATATGCTGGGGTGTTTCTTTGCACCCTGTGTCTGAGTCTGTGCAACTAATAAAACAGATAATAAACCCTTCAATAAATACTGCCTTTGCTTTAACATGCTTTAATATCAAAATAATTGGAAATCTCATTTCCTAGAAATAACAGAATAAAAATCTTTTATTGTTCTAGCATAAGCATTTACCAAGTATATTCTTTTCCTAGATAAATATTTCCTTTTTTTGTTTCCTCTTCATTCCACCCTCTCAAAACCAAGGCTTTGTGACTGTTGCTCTTCCTCCTAACTTTGTAATAGTCACTAACCAGCCTCAGACCACAGCAGAGCCACACACATATCTGCTAATAAGCAGTCAGGAGCAGAAACAAAGAAGTAAACAAAAGGGATTCACTTTGCCTTCTGTTCCATTGGAGACCGAGAGGGAAAAAAATAAAAATCAATCCTCCAAACACAAAAATAACCCCCAGAAATCAGTGGTTTAAGATACCTTATTTTTCACATTATCAGGAATTTTTTGTAAGTAATGGAGCCAAAATTGGAGAAAAACATAATTGTGAGTCCTGCAGGCAGCAGGGCAGAGAACTCGCTGTCAATGGACCCAGAGTGCCAGGACTCTTGTTTGGGCTTTGTTTTCAAGGTCATCCATTTAAAGCATTTTTCATAACACAGCCTGAATAAAGAATAGAGAGGCGCACTCTGCTCACAAAGGCCCCCACACAGATGTGGCAGGGAAGGCTCCTCGTGCCAGGGATGGCCCTTGGAGGACATTTCCTCCCTGGTCACCTGCCATAGCAACAGACATCGAGCAGGGTTTTACATTTACAGTATGCAACTCACTTTACCCAGTTACAGACTTATTCTTTTGCTGTGACAGCTTATGCACCCTGCACCACAGAGAGCAGGACAGAAGGTGCTCAGGTAAAGCAATGACTGCAGTTTTCACATGTTATTCTTCCTTTGAACTCCAAGTGGCACGAATGCATCTTCCCCTGGAAAGCTGTCACGTGGACCTACTTTTCCTATGACAATGGAATTATACAAAGTCTGATCTCAAAACTCTCATTTAAATATTCCATCCTATCAGCAATGAGCTGGCTTGCTTAAGGACTACAGACTTGGGTCCCTAATCAATGCTTTGATAAATAACACCTACTTAGAACAATTGATTGCTAAGGAGCAGACTAAGTGTAATATATTTCTGCTAATCTAGTCACAGGATAAATGTCATAGTTTATTTACAAAGACACACCTGAAATTATTCTGAGGGCTGTGGATAGGATCCATCTTGACACGCATTTCACACTGCACAGAGTCAGGTGGAGGTGGGTGGTGGGCACTCAAGGCACCATGTCTGGTGTTACTTTTTGGCAAGGTCCCGCTGCCCCCAGGCTGCCAAAGCTCAGCTCCGAGGCTCCCTGGCAGCAGGGGCAGCTCCTGGGACCCACACTCCAAACTGAGGAGTGGGTGCAGAGCCCAGTGCCAGGCTCTGGGGGCATTATTCAGTTTAATTAAACGGCCACTTCATTACACCAGCAATAGCCAGGCATGGCACCAAGGCCATTCTTGGGGATTACAGCCATGCCCCGGTTCTGCTCTCGTGAGACTCTTTATTCTGCTGCACAGTTATGTGGGAAAAGCCTCTCTGTATTTCAGGGTGGAAAATAGCCAGCAGAGAGTGCAAGAGGCCCCTTCTGTACTGTTACTCCACAGTCCATATGCAGGCTCAAGATAAGGCACTTTGGTTCCCACCAAGCCCTGGCTACGGTGTGTCTGCTCCAGTTTGTTCTTCGAGGACACCATCACTTCAATTCTCTTCCGATTACTTCTGTACTGCCCTTGAGGTGTATGTTCACCACCGTCTTTTGTTGGAGCAAGTATGGGCCACCCATCTTCCCAACCAGTCTCAAAACACATATATATTGTACAAACTGCAGCCCGGAGGAGACGCCCGGCAGGATGCTTGAATCCACACAGAGGATACAGAGGAGCCTCCCTTCTCCTTCCCTCCCAGACGACACCGGGGAGCAGGGGCGCACAGGCTTCCCCGCACCCTGCCCGGGACCTTTCTTTCCTCCCTCGGGGGTGCGATATTCGGCCGGGAGCCGCGCGGGCTCGGCATGCGGGAGCCGGGAGCGCGCAGGGCGGTCACGGGCTCGGCCCGCAGCGCCCCGCTCCGCTGGAACTGCCCTGCAGACAATGCACGATCCGCCGGAGCGGCGGGGAGCGCCCGGCGCCGCCAGAACGCGGAAAACTTGAGGCGAGAGCACCCCGGGAAAGGCGGCGGCCCCGGCCGGCCCCGCCCGCGCCGCGGCGAGGGCAGGAAGATGCGCCGGGCGCGGCAGGAGCGGAGCGCTCCCCGCCGGAGGCCGCCGCACCTGCTGCCAGAGGTGCGCGCTGGGCGCGGGGCGCGGCCGCCGGCGGGGCCGGGGCCGGCGGCGGGGCGGGAGGCGGGGGGCGGGGAGGGGGGCGGCGGCCTCCTCCCGTCTCGGGCGGGCTGTCCCGCTTCACTCTCTCCTCCCCGCCGAGCATCGCGGGCGCGGAGCCGCGGCTGCGGCGCGCAGGGCGGCGGCGGGAGCGGCGCGGAGGATGCGCTGAGCGAGCGCGGGAGCGGCGCGGCCGCGGCGCAGGTCAGTGGCCAGACCCCCCTGTCCCTGTCCCCGGGCCGCGCTTCGCCACCCGCATCCCCGCATCCCCCGGCCGCTCCCCAACTTTTCCCCGCACCACTTCGGGAAAGTGACCAAACTTGCGGCGGGGCCCCTCGTCCCGTGTCCCCTCGTCATCCCGGCGGTGCGACCCCCTGACCTCAGGGCTGCTCTCCCGGCTCGCGGCGCTGTGATTCCCGGTGCCGGGAATTGCGGGTGCAGGGGCAGCCGGGCGCGGTGCGGTCGCCCCGGGCTGCGGCGCGTCCCCTCCGCACCAGCTCCGCTCCCTTCGCTGCCGGGCGGGGCCGGCACAGCCCCGCTCGGGCACCGGCACCGGGACCATCTCCGGGGAGGATGGAGCCGCCGGCTCCGACGGGCTGAGCGCTCCGGGTACGGGTCCGGCATGGGTTTCTGTAACGAAAATAACGGATCCAAAACAAACTAGTTGATAAATGCAGGCATCTCCCTAGACTGGAGACCCGGTTCACGCGGAGTTCAGTCTGTGCGAGCAGGAGCGGTATGACGGGACTCGCAGGCACTTTTTAATTTCTGGAGCTACCTTTAGAGAGCAGGGGGTTTCTTTGGGCGCTGCTCTCCCGCAGGAGTGCTGTTCATCACGTCCCGATTGCCCTGCCCCAGCTCGGCCACACAGGCAGCTCGGACCTTGCAATGCCCCTTTACCCCTCAGCCAGAACGGGTGTGTTCAAACCACGGCATGTGTACAGCAAAGGATGATTTGTACAAGTATGTTTGCCCAGGGTGCTGGGGATGGCAACCGGACAGCACCCTGCTGACGTCTGGGATTCCCGGGTGCTGGTGGAAGTAGTCAGGAATGATGTGATACCTGGTCGTAGCTGTGTCATTAGTTTAAGATTTTTCAGGGATTAGGAAAATCCCTTGTTGTGATTGTGTTATAATATTGCTTTCTGTCTGTAGCTGACTTATGTTGCATGTAGATTAACATGTTTTAAAAAACCTAAAGAGGCTCTCTTTTTTAATGTTAGACACCTACATAGAAAATTCTTGTATTTTATTGCAAGATTTAAAAGTTGCAGCTATTAAGAGAATAGGCTGTACCTGCAGTACCAGGGAGAGAGGGTGAATAGTAAACCTGAACAGTCTCAGAAATGAGAATTGGAAATGCTGCTGCTAAATCTGTTTTGTTTATCAATGATGCTCACCATTTGACAAGAAAGCTATCCTCAGTTTATCCCGAGAAGATTTCATTTTGTCAGATGCCTGGTGTCTCATCAATTCCTTTCATGTCCCTGGGATTTTCTCTTTTCCAGGCTCAGGCCACAGCGGCTCTCTGTGTTGGGGATAACTGTTAAGCTCTTCTTTTGAATTCATGAGCTTCCAAATTAAACTTTTGCTGACACCTGCTACCTAGCCTGGTTGAGCATAATGGCAGTGTCACCCAGGCTACTGGAGCTCTGCCACCAAACAAAGTAAATTACAACCAAAAATAATCGTAAGGTGCCTGGACTAGGTACCACAATGATTTGGGGGACATCTGGGAAACTCTGGCTACTGGAAATCCAATCAAAGTCTGCTTCTAATGGAGCTAACTTTCCAACAGCAATCACAGGCAGGAATTAAATCCATAGAGTAGATGGCAACAGAGATTAATAATCATCATCAATTAGCTGATGGAATCAAACAGAACAAAATGAGGGTAAACAAAAACCTATCTCCCCCTCTCCCTTGAATGCAGCCCCACCTTCATTTATCCACAGTCAAGGCATTTATCCACAGTCAAGGATCTCTCCTGAGCACTGGTTTCAAGTGCCAAAAAATTTAGCAGGTGTCATAACATAAGGTCAAGACTTAATTATTTATATAGAGACATCAATCATCCTGTGGGGGATGATTTATTTATAAATCACCAGAGCTGTAACAAAGACAGTGAATTCTGATTTCCTCCTGCTCCTTCCTGAAGGGACCAGGAAGGTCCACACTGTGGCCAAATGGCCTCAGGAGCCTATAGAAGTTTTTGCCCAGCCCCACACGGTGGAGGCTTTTCTCCTCCTTTTAGATCATGCAACCAAAATACCACTGGGGAAATCTCATGCATATTTGCTACATCTCAGTAATGAACATTTACTGATTATGGATTATCTGGAGAATTTAGCTTTTTAAACATTATTCAAATTTTTATGTTTATGTAAGCTAATAAGACTGAGGAGATTCAGTAACTACTCTTTGCCTTATGGTATTTGAAAAGAGTGTCCATGGGGCTTAGCTCAGCATCTTCCACAGTTGCTTTTAAAAGACTAAAATAGAATTTTTCTGCCTGAAAAAAAACCACCCTGTCTCTACTCAGTATAATGTTCTTTGCTCACAATTAATGCCAAAAATCAATTTTCTAATATGCTTTTTATGTTTCTGCTGAGCACAAACAGGATGGCACAGTAAAAGCTTTTATTGCCATCAGATTAGGCTGCAGTGGGGGTAAGTGAGTGGCTTGGGCCAGCAGGGCTGCAGGATTGCTGTGCTGGATGCAGCAAACACAGAGAGGGGCATGGGATGCTGAGCAGCAGCCACAGTCCTGCTCTCAGGGTCATTCAGGGAAATGTTATCAACTCTGTGAGCAGAAGCAGAATCAGGCCCATTAGGATTTCTGAGAGCTGGACAAAGTCAAGAACATGCACTTGGGCTGTTCCTTGGCCTCCTCTTCTGGGATTTTGATAAAGGGTTAATTACAGCCAGGGACTCTCAGAGATTTGTCCATTTATTTATCTGTTAATAGGAATCATGCTGTTGATCTTATTCACATGTCTGTTTTTCAGGCAGGGAGGTGATTAACTTTGAGTGAAACTGGTAAAAGAATATAGAAATAGAGATGGAAAAGAAAGTTTTGTTTAAAATAAGAGCTAGGATAGGAGGTTTCCTTTGCTTTTCCATCATTAGCTTGTGAAGATGTGTAGCCCAAACCCATCAGCTTTGCCATCAAGAAAAGAGGAGCACGAGGAGTATCCAGGGCATCTCGTGATCCTTCTGAACTTCATGGCAGGGCTCCATTTTGGCAATAGCAAGTCAATAAGCTCTCCTGCGCATCAATTATTCTGTTCCCACTGATTTTAAAAGAAGACCATTTATCACTGTATTTCAGTGACAGAAATACTAAAATAATGCTTCACTGGGCTTATAAGAGGGTGTGAAAAAGGATGGATGAGCTGGCAAGATCTTCAAGGAACAATTAAGACATTAAGAGGGCAGGAAAATATTTTTAGGAAATAATTAATCAGTGAGAAAACAGGAATTTAGGACTTGATTCAGTTATGAGATATTCCTCAAGCACCCTCTGAATTTTTCTCAGAGCATGTGAAAAAAATGAAAAATTCATAGTATTTCTTGTAGGCAAGACCAGTCATCTGCTTGTGTGTTTTTATGGAATACTGGGTGTATTTATAGCATTTAGTAATGCCAGCAACATTCAATGTAAAGAGTAACAGATGAATGTATCGTGAAACAAGGCACTGGCAAGGCAGGTGGGAAATGTTTTCCAAAATATTGCAGCAACCAGAAATCTAGGAAGATGGTAAACATAGCAGACCTAGGTAGCCTCAAGCAAAGCCAGGGTTAAAGGCCAGGCTGAGCCCTGTGCACGTGCTCTGAAGATGGGGAGAGCCAGGCTCCTGTGCCAGCCCCAGCAGAGGTGGCCTCCACACCCCTCTAGCCTCAGTGCATCCAAGGGCACGGGTGACAGTAAAATTGCAGCTGAGTGCAGAGACAAGAAAGGAGGGGAATGAAATTGTATTGGCTCAACTGCAAGAAACAAATCACAGGCTTCCCTAATCAGACAGATGATGCCTAACTAGGGCACAACGTGAACCACAAAGAAAGGTGGCAGATTTCACAAATTAGTCATGGCAAAAACGGTGAATTTCACAGCTTGAAGTGCATTCACGTTATAGGATGAAACAGCACAAAGTGATTAAGAGCTCTAACTGATAGGAGCAATAAGCATGTGAGACTTAGTCATCATACAGAAGCCAACATTTGTCTCTGGCTTCAGCTGAGCCACAGGAGCAGCCCTTCAGCCTCCAGCTTTTGAAGCTGAGTGGAGCTGGTGGGGACAATTACAAACAAGATCCCACAGATGTTTGCTGGAGTTTTCTGTTTCTGTGAGGTACAGCCACAGCAGCTGGAGATGTTCTGCAGGCACAGGCTCTGCTCCCACTGAAACCTTGGAGCTGTGGCAGCAGGACCAGCAGGAGCTCATCTTCACAGCATGACCCCATGGTGAAGAGCAGAGAAGGAAGACAGCTGAGAAAGGTTGGAATGAGGAGGGACACTGTTGCAGCACACTCCCTGCCATGCTGGGATGACCTTCCAGGTCTGACAGTGCCCATTTTAGAGCCGCTAGGTGCTGGACATGGCACCTCATAGTAACCACACCACAGTATGCATCACTAATAGAAAACAATCATTAAACAGTCTATTCACATTTTCTATTCTTTCAGGGCATCACAACCAGTGTCACAAGCCTCTGTCACAGGTGGTGTTGCATGACTTTTGCTGGTAAAACATTTTAATAGCTGTGACAGCACACTTGCAAGGAAATGTCTGTTAACAGATACTGGAACATTATCCTACCACTTGTATCCCTGGTCAGATGAAGATAAAAATTTTGGAGAAAAATGTCACCATTATATCTTAATACTTTTGTTTTAATGTAAACCATTCTATCATAGCTATTAAAAATCCATAGAGCAAAATGGAAGCAAAGTGAGCTAATACCAACCTGGAGAATTCCTAATTGAAACTGTTGGCAGTGGGAGGCTGTGGCCAGGCTGGGGCAGTGCCGTGCCCAGGGGGTTAACACAGCCCAAGCTGGCAGGCGGAGCCAGGAGCCCTTCAGGGAGCAGAGCTGGCAGCTTCCCACTGCTTATTGAGGCCGTTCCAGCACCGGTGGGTCCGCTGAGCACAGCTGTGTTAATGCTGTGCAGGGAGAAGCTGCTGAAGTTGCCAGGACTGAAGCCACAGAGGAACGTAATGGGGCAGTGCCAGTTCCTTCAGATCCCACCTGGAATTTATGAGCCATCCACGAGGGGTAGGGAAGCACCTGCACCACAGATTATCCAACACTCACCCTCTGTGCAGAGCCCAGCTGCACCTCCAATGCACCACCCACCGCACTGCCCAGCCACAGCTCCAGTCCTCAGCCAGCACGAGAGGATTTCCGGTTGTACTGTGAAGAAAAACCCTGTTGTCTTACATATTACAACAGTTTTATTATCATTATACATTGTCTTTGATATCAAGAGTTCTTTTATCATTAGAGTGCAAGCATTCTATAGTGCCAGAGTTTCATACCTTCTCAATGTTTCTCACAGGCAGTTCCTCTAAGCACTGACTGTTCCTGCTCCGTGCAGCAGCCACCTGACTCCTCACCAATCCACTCTTTTATGCCACTGTTCTTATTGGCTACAGGTGTTGCCTGTTATCATCTGGCCTGCTCCTAATCTTTAGTAATTGGCTCCAGCTGCAACTCATTGGGGGATAAGATTACATTCTACATTACCTTCATTTACCCATACGGTGTCCCCCTACAAGACCCCAAGTAGGATTGGTCACTCTTGAACAAGGATGCAAATACAAAGTTTGAAAATAATTATAATTTCTAAAGCATTTGAAAGGAATGCCCTTAGAGCCCTGGTAAGGAACTAGAAAAGACTTTTAAGAAGGCAGTCAGGGTGAGAGATCCTCTTCCCCTACACTGATTTTGGAACCTGGCAGGTTTTAAGAGATCTTTCAGTTACATTTTGCAAATCAATGCTGATTTGATGTATTGGAGCTCAGAACTGTGCCAATTCACTGTCAAACCAGTATTAACTAGGCATTTTTGGGGAATGCTTATATCTCAAGGTCCATTAAATATGCAAACCTGGCAATTATTTCACCACCCTTAAAATACTTAATTTGAGATGTGCATCAGAGAACCCATAAATGGTCTTTCAGTCCTCATCAGAATGAAGCCTCCCTCTACTGAAAGTGCAAGTCAGAGTCCTGGGAGAGGGGCTGGTGGCTGTGCTGGGGATGAACACAGGAGGCAGGAGGGGCCCGATGAAGCACAGGCACGTTAAGGTCTGCTAGGGCCTGATCTGCCGACCACCATTCATTCACACAGCAACCAAGCAGGAGGAAGCCAGGAAATGTTAAGTCAATGGCCATCCTGGAGAGAGCGCTAATTACTCACCTTGGGAGAGGTGGCTGGATCAGCTGCAGGAACTTTCTGAGTGCTTTTTGAACCTGAGTGCCTGTCATCTGACATTCACTTAAAGCTACGAGCTAAATAAAAGTTGCTTTATTTTTTAACAGTTGCTAATTCAGCCAGAGCTGGAAGAGATCCTGGTCTTTAAATCTCTGTTCCTTTAATACCTGCACAGAAACAGTTGGAGAGAGGTGGTTTCTCCTTCTATTCAGTGTGGTCCTCAAATACAGACCTGATCCCCTTCAGGGTTGGGAGAATCACAGCAATGGTTAGCTGGTCACATGTATATTAAGATGACTGACTTCAGGCACCTATGTTTGAATATGTGATTTAATATGCCTTCATTTTTATGTCCTGAAATGGGAATACTACTTAGCTCAGAGAAGATAAATTAATTTTTGTGTTGCTTTTAAGTTCTTTAATGGAAGATGTTACATAAATTATTATTTAATATACTTTAACAGGTTTTTTTGCATGAGCTGCTTGATCTGCTTAGAGCATATAAATCAGTATGAGCTGCATTAGTAAAATAAGTTCAAAAATCTAAAGAGTACATCAGAAGTTAGACTAGTGCATAAAAAGAGCTAAAAGCTAAGTTTCTCTTTCATTGGTAAAAAAGCAGACAGATTGGGGTTTTTTGTGGACCTTTAGACTCCTCATTTCTCAGGAATCACAAAATCCATTTGTGAAAAGATCTAGGAAATAAAGAAAGAAATTGTACAAGTGACATCCTGGTCAGTAAAGCATGTGAGTCTGCAGGCACACAGACAGGATGATGCCATGAATCTCCCCTTTGTGCTGCAGTTCAGAAGAGGAGTTATTTTCTTCATCTGAGCAGATGCCAAAGGCTCAGAGAAGGGCGAGCGGACAGAATGCAGCCCCTTTCTTGTAGCAGAAATGTATTTGCCTCTGAGAGAAGAGAAAAGAGAAAAGAGAGAAGAGAGAATCCCCTCCTAATCTGCAATGGTGAAAACCCCTTCATCTGGGGGTTAGCACAGCACTGGGTGCAAGGCAGAGCATGACCAGCTATTATTTCATCCTTCCATCCCTCAGTCCAGAACTTTTTCCATCCTACACAGATTTCCACATCCACCAGTTCTAGGGAAAGTTCCTTCCCTGCATCTCTAAGATATACAAACACTTACATGCTTTTTTCCATCTTTCCCAAAAGCAGATTTTATCACACTCACATTCAAAAACCTCCCTCTTCAACTACAGAAGCTAATTTATTACTTTTCTGGCTTTTCTTCTCAACCATTATTCAGATCCCATTGTTAGTTTTTCTTCCAATAACACCAAAGCCCTGTAACAATGTTTTAAAGAGTCACTTATAACTTACTAGCAAAGTAATTCACATCTGCCTGTTAGTTATGGCTGTGGGATCCACCCAAGGAAGCTGCTGTCCAATAAATTACTGAACTGTCTGCCTTCACACAGTGCTCCCCAAACTCTGCAGCATCTCTTCCCTGCTTTCTATCACCTAACTTAGTGCCAAAACAAAGGATGTTTCAGCAGCTGTTTCAGCACTTAATGCCAGTATTCCTTTGCAGACTAGGGGGAAGGGATTTCCTTTCAAAATGCCACTCTCCCACTGAGACTGGCAGTAGTATTATCTCACATCTTTAAATACCAGTCTTGGAGTTATTGGTGTGACAGCAAGGTGCAGAGATTTTATGACACAGAAAATTTACATGAGCAATTTCTTTTTTTTTTTTTGTTTTGTTTTCAACATTTAAAATCTAAAGTTACTTTTGAATCCTTGAATTAATTAATTAATCCTTTTGTTATAAGCATGGTAATTGTTTAATGCTTTGGAACAACACTGCCCATATTGCTTTGTGTATGTTGTCCCTCCTGCAGGTCTCAGTGTCTCCCCACAGCATTAGATGTTGTATATGCTCCTAACATGTGCAAATCTACAGCTCACATAAAGCTCTTCTGTTCTGTGCCTTACACAGGAGAGCTACTGCACTGATAGCAGCCAGTACATAGTACCTATAAATAACAAATCATCACACCTGCCTGCACTGTGTTCTTCTGATACATTATTAACCTCTGGTGCAGCACTTTTACTTCAAAATACTAGAATCAGCTTGTTATTCTACCTTTAGTTTACACTGGGAGAAACCTCAGCTCAGGATAATGTCAGGAGATTATCTGAGGTCTCTGTTATAGTAGCAGCATGTGTTGCTAGCACAGAAATTCATCTGGTTTTCATAAATATTTGATAGGGCTCTATCATCCTCATCATCATTTGGGCTGGTTGGAAGAGGATCCCCCCCATGATTGCAGCCCATTTCCGAGTTGTGGTGGAAAGTCAGTCGGTGATATTTCAATCACAGTGTTCTTATAACAAATTCCATTCAAATGCTCTCTGAAAGGGAGTTAAGGTTTCATCCTGCTGCTTAGAGAATGATATGCTAAATGCAGCTTCCCATGGGCTTGGCTGCAGTCCAGCACTTTGTAATTTATAGTTCTCCTTCCGAGTTCTGGCTGTGACCTTGGGAAGTTCTCCCACATTTTGCTAAAGCACCATCCCAGAGCCCTCACCCCTTCCCAGGAGCACAGGGCAGCTGCTGGGACACCCAGGGCAGGTGGCAGCAGCAGCACAGGGGAGGGCACATTGCCTCTTTTTTACTATTAGGAGCAAATCATGGAACGTTGTTCTTAAATGACAGAAATTATTAGGTAGCTTCAAAGCATGAAATTCATTCACAGAAGAGGTTTAAATTATATTAGCCAAAGGCGTTTTCTGCAGAGACAGCCACAAAACAGCTCTAATTTGAGATCTCCAAACAGCTGTTGTGCCCTATGTATTTATATTGAAAAAATAACCTGGAAGATTATGTTAACATGCAATTAAATTTAAAAAAAGTTTTAACATAAATACTGATCTTATTGATAGCATACAGGGGGTGTCTAAGAGGCTTTTCTGAGAAATGTGTGTGCCCATGGCCAGAGGAACTGACAACCCAGATTGTAACACATGCCACTTTTAACAGAAAAATTGTGTAATTGAGAGAAATTATTGCCCCTTGAAGATTACATTCATTATAGATTGTAACAGAGATATGTCTTCAGAATGACTGCAGTTCTCTTCAGTTAAAGAGCTATTCAGAAATAGCAGTTTGAGCTCATGGATGTAGCTGCAATTGTTTTAGCAGAGTTAGTGAGGGAAAGCAATTTAGAGGAAGGTACAGCAGACCCATGCAGCTCTTTTGTTTCTTTATTCTTTCCAGATTTTTCAAGGACATATCTTCTGAAAGCACTTGTTTGTACTTACCTATTTGGATTCCTTAGAATGGGGAATAATTTTAAAATTAAAAAATGATTACTTTTAAAATAATGATTTTTTAAATTATTTTTTTTAAATTTTAAAATCATGAGAGAAGTTTCTTAGACTTTTTATTTCACCAATTGCTATGGATTTTCTGCAAAACAAGTGATATGGGTGTAGCTTTGAAACCTAAGAAAAACAACTCTTCATTTTTTCATTTGGTCTTCAAAGTATTGCATATGACATTATTTATGATTGACACTTACCATAAATGAATTTTCTCTGTAACCCAGTTGTAACCCAGTTGTATCTCTTTTGAAGTGCTTCTTCTATTACCTGATGTGAAGACATCAGAGAATAATTATGTTAAGTAGTTCTTTGTAAACAATAAACCAGCAAACCCAAGGAACTCCCTTTGCTAGGTGTTCATCACCAAGACACCACTGGCAAAACCCAAAGCCATTGTGCTGTAAACATTCATCAGCTCCTTGGACCAATCTAAAACTGGTGGCACTCCACTGGAGAACTTCAGCAGAAATAGGTTTGGCTTTTTTCTTCACTTGTGACCCAACTCCAGTGCAATGTTTGGCTTTTTTCTTCCCTTGTGGCCCAACTCCAGTGCACTGATTCCACCTGTGGGCAGTGGTGCTGTGTGTGCAGAGACCTTAACAGCGGCGCCCCAACAGGAAAGGACAACTGGCAATATTTATGGCAGGTTTCTGTGCTAAAGGTTTCTGTGCTCTACACTGACTATTTATTCTGGCAGTAGCTCTAATTGTGCTGTAAACCACCCTGGGTGCTGGTTGCTGTGTGCCCAGGAGTTTGACTAGAAGCCAGCCAACAGTGAGCTCTGTGATAATGGTTCATCATTTCGCCGCAGGAGCCCCATGCCCGTGGGTAGCAACAGCCTTCCTGCTTCCTCCCACGCTCTCTGAGCAACCAAATCCCATCTCCAGGGTGTCTTCTGGGCTATAAACTGCTGTTGTTTATTATTAGCACACCTTGCATGTGAGGTGTGTATTAGAGACACCTTTCTCTCACATGTTAGAGAATTAATATCAGCCTGTCTCCAAGCCAGCTGACCCCATTCCCATGCATTTCCAGGGCACAGAAGTAGTGGGGAGAGCTTGTGCAGAGGGGATCCACCACCAGAGTTCATAATTTCCTCCAGGAAATGTCTTCCCTCTGCAAAGTCCTGCTCAGCCTGAGGATCTCCTCATTTTTTCAGTGGAACCTAGTCAGTGTTGGTTTTGGCAGTGCTCTGAGCAGAGGCAGTGGTTTCTTCCAGCTTTTCAGTGTTGCAGAGTTTTTTGCATGATCATTGGCATTATTCATGCACACCTCCAGCTCCTCATCCTTAAGTGACTTTGAGACTTCCTTCTATAATCCATCATATCTGCAGCCCTCTTGGCTGGCCTTGCCTTAGTAACAACTGCTTCTTCTCCCAGCAGTTCTCCTGACACCTCTGTCAGCAGGACAGAAAGCTGAGCTCACTAAGAAGGGACTGTGTGGAATTCATCCACATTTGGATGGGAAGGGAGGGTGCATAATGGATGAAGGAGATATGTGAGAGAGCATCAGTAGGAGCAGCTGGGCTCATTCACAGAAGCAGCTCTGCCCTGTAATTCCATGTATCACTGTGTGCCATTACCTGCAGCAGAGCCTGTGAGACAAGAAATACTCCTTCCATCTGAGCTGGCTCCTGTGTGTCTGATCAGAGCCCCTCTGCTTTTCCAGCCATAGACCATCATCTCTCTGCCTGCACAAGCCTGGCAGTAATGCCACACTGGGACCTTCCCTGCTTGGCTGTTCAACTGCCCTGTTACTGTCTTTTCTCAGGGCTTCTTTTCCCTCCAATATCTCACCTAAACTTTTTTCTTTCTTAGCTTCAGGCCATTGCTCCCTGGCCTACAATTTTCTGAGACTGTGAATAACTTCCTTCATTTCTCTTGTTCCTTTGATATTAGACTGTGGTCATGTTCACCCTGAGCCATCTCTTTCACTGGACTCTGAATTTGGCTTTCTCAGCCTCACCACAAGTTATGTTCTCTAATCTACATGCCATTGTCCTCCTTTGTTTTCATCTTCTTTTGAAGTTTGGTTGCCAGAAATACAGAGCATCATGCTTTTAGATGGCTGTTATTTGTACTGACTTACATGCACTTCCCACAGTTATCTGTATTTTCTTACCCAGAAGGGCTATTTTTGTTTATGTTGGTTTACTTGATGAAATTATCTCTCTCCTCTCCAAATTTAATTTTGCAAATGAAAATATATGAAATAACTCTCCATTTTGCTGCCAAGGTACCAACAGAAAGCAGTAAGACTTAAGAAAGCAACTGGTTATAAAGGCTCCTAAGTTCAGTTTTTGTTTGCTGCAAAAGCTTTGTGGGAATTCAGTGCAGGTTCTGCAGAGGTAACAGAGGCAGGACTGTCCTCAGGGTTATCCCTGTGCCATGTGTAAGGGTCTCTGCCATTATGGAAACTATTATCAGCTACCTGTACCCAGACATTCCATTTCTCCAGGAGCATAATTTCCTGTGATTTATCACCAAAGTATGACTTTGTGTCCTATGGGAAGTTCTAAATTTGGGGTTTTAAGATTAAAAAAAATCTCAGTTTTAAAACTTGTCACGAAATAGAAAATTCTTGGGAAGGAAATTCAGTTTGGTGAGAGCAGAAATGCTCCATCCAGATGATTTTGATCCAGCCTGTGATTTGGCTGTACTGATGAACCTCTCCTTGTCTCCCACAGGAGCTGCCAGTCCCAGCCCACCCTGCCCTGAGCTCTCCCCAGCACACCCCAGGGCTCAGCCAGCACTGCCTCTCTTGCCTTGTTGCTTTCCATAGATAACAAATCTACACCTTTTTTTACACAAATATAAAATGCAAAAAGCCTCAGGAAAAGGTTGCATCCCATCATGGACAAGGAGTGAGATCTTTGTATGGTGAAAGAATTGCAGTTCCCAGAGCAACAGGGAGGTTGAGAAGAAGGGAGAAATTTGGACTTAAATTTGTAAAATGAGGCCATATTAAGATTTCTAACAATGTCAAAGATCTGAAAGATGGAAACAGCCTTCTGCACTGTAGCACATTGGGCTCTGGGGATGTGTTTGGGATTGGATTTCTGCACATGTGCCATTCCCTGGCACTGATGGTGTCCCTCATCTAACACAAGAACCCAGCAAGCAGCACTGCTTTCCCAGCCTCTGCCGTGTAACCATCCCTTGGTTTGCTTACTCCTTTATTCTGTGAATCCACTGGCTCTTCTTGTCCTGGGCTTGTAATGGGTTTGCAATTAGGGTCTCAGTTCTGAAAAATTATGAGAGAAAGAATCCCTGTAATAATGCTGTATTTAAAATAACTAATCCACAGTTCTACATTGACTTATTGAAAAAAAACCTCCAATAACTATTAATAGCAATGCACATGAGGATTGCTGATGTAAAGGACAGGACAAACTTTCTAGAATATCTCCTATCTTTGTAGTCTATAAATATTTATTTGTAGCTATACTGCCGATTTCACTGGCACCTCAGCTCACTCTGTGTCAGCAGAGCCGTGACAGCTTCTCAGGACAATACCAAGTGAAAAGTAACATCTGCAGAGCCCCTTCCTGCCAGAAGAATTGGCCTCTGAATAATTTTTATTTTCAGAGGACTAACCAAAATCAGTAAGGGGAAGAGTTGCTTCAGTTGTCCAAAAGACAACTCGAGTGTTTTGTTTTTATCACTGAAACAGAAATCTTCAAAATTAAAACTTACTTCCAATACAAAAATTACTTTTTTTCCTATAAATGTCAAAACAAAACATTTGGATTTTTTTAAAAGTTCAGAATAAAGTTTCTCGTGTTTAATTAGCTGCTACCCTCATTAACAAAAAAAAAATCAAAACCCAAAAAATAGTTCATAAAACATTTAATAAATGAAAGATCCCAGCAAGCCTCAGCAAAAATGAAGTAATTGCCTTTTAGAAGATCAGTGTTTTTAATTGGTACTGAAATGCACTTTAGAAAGTGGCTGTTGCATCTTTTAGTTAATTATTAAATTCAAAATACTTGAAATATGTGTTGTAAGATTATTTTAATTTTCCCGGCAGAGACATTGACAGTTCCTGGATGATACTCCACCAACTGTCCTCTTTAATGACATTTTCTTTTTAATAATCATTGATCCACACAAATTTGTGTGGATTGTCATTCCTAAACAGGAGCTCATCACTTACATTGCTTGTGAGAGCTCTGTCGAGGGCTGAGCATGGCACAGAGGATCTCCTGCTATGCTTGTTTGCCATATAATCACGTGATAGGTGGATATGATTTGGATTCTAATATTTTGTGGCTGCTCTAAATACCACAGTGTACCAAAATACCATGTCTTTTGTGTGCTGACAGCATTCTGAAAGGGAAAGTAAAATCCTGTGGTGAATCATAAGCAAAATAAACTGATTTGGAAAGCTGTATTTCCTGTCTGTCCCCAAGTAAAAGAGCCTCTCATCTCCTTCTCCACCTGTTTGGGCCAAAATATCACCTTTTTTTCAGTTGATTGTTTAAAAGATTGACCATCCCAACCCAGCTGTTGATGCAATAGGAACACAAAGGTGTTTGCCATCCTTCAGTACATGACAGGGATGGCTTATCCTGTCTGGGTCCTCAGCATAACCCAGGGAACAGGCTGTGCTCTGTGCTGAAGGAGCAGGAGGCAAGGCAGGGTGACAGAGGGCAGGGAGAGGCTGAGGAGCCTCTCACACAGCCCATGGTGAGACACCAATCCATTCTGCCTCTCCTGACCTCCTGTCTCTGACATTGCTCTCAGCATATCACTCCCCAGCCCCCACACTGACTGCAAAATGCTCTAAATAAAATCAGGCAAGAAAAGAGGGAACTGGGCTGTCCAGGGGCCCTGGTGAGGCAAAGGGGTAAAAGGGTGCAAGAGGAAGGTATAAATTCAAGACCTAGAGCTGAGACTCTAATATAGGAGCAAGAAGCCAGATGAGCTGAAAAGGGAGCTGGCATCCATGCTCCAAGGGATTCATGGAGAACAGAAGGCTGTCTGGCTGTTAAAATGTCCTTTCAAGGACACAAGGAGGATGGGAACATTCACAGCAATTCCCAGTGGCAGAGACAGGATGGGTCTCCCACAGGCTGGACCTTGAATCAAAGTGTGGCAAAGCCTTGCTTTTCCCTCTCACTGCTCTAGGTCTTGTCCTAGAGTCACCTTGAATGTCATGAAAGCAAACACCTTCTGGAAATGAAATTGTAACTTGTGGTATAAGAGCACACTTGAAGCCCTAAAAAACCAGGGACATTACAAAATCTTGTTTTAGTGGGTCTGGTCCTAAGGAGCAGCTGTGGCTTCCAGCTGTTATACAGAGCCTTGAGGCATCATCCTCTTTATAATTTTTAAAAGAAAATACATCAACACTTTTGTGACTTCTTCCCTTTACAGGGGGAAGAGATGGGGAAGGCCTCCCTGTCCTTTCTCAGTGAATCCCCTGGATTAAGGCAAGGGGAGTCCTTTAGGACCCTCCTAGATACCACCACTCTTTCTCGTGATTTCCAACAATTCTCACAGATTAGTGCCCCCTCAGGACAGTTCTGCTCACAGACACATAATGCTCTGCTTTCACCTTCCCTCAGCATCTCCCCTGAAATGGTATCCTTGGGAAGGAGAAAGGTTTACAGTTCTTCCCCCTTTTTTATCTGTAAGCTGTACTCGTTCTCTGCTGCTACACAAGCAATAAACCAGGCACACAAGCAGGGATTGTCTTAGCAATATTCCATTTCTCTCTCAGACTTTAGGTCAGGTGATAACTTTGGATGAGGTACTGTCTGCAAAGACAATGAATGCAAGAAGCCATCCTTATCCCAGCAAGGGATAAACTAGATGATCCAAGTGATTTTCTCTGTCACTATCTATGTTTCTACTATGGAATAAAGTGCTGGACAAGGAGAAGGATTTATTGCTTGGACTGCAATGATGGATGCTTCCAAAACAGCTCAGCTCAGGTTATCTCCTCATAAGGGCAGTGTGTGTCCAGCAAAAAAAGGGATATTTTGCTGCTGTGCAGAGTCAACCTGGAGAGCACAGCATATTCTCCCTGGAGGGTGTCACAGATGGCAAAGAGATTCTTGGTGTGGATGGCTCAGGTCTTGAATATCAGCTGGAACTTGAGGCAAATTTTGGCTTTCTTGGTTTTCAGCCTTTCTAGGACATATTTCATTCTAGAACAAATTCTTAAGACTTGTGTTCTAAGAAAGCTCTAGGAATACTGAAGTAGGAGGAGAGTTCTGGGGAAATGCATGGATTACAGCTTTTCCCTTGAAGCCTGAACCACATTCACAGCCTGTCCATGACCAACCTCAAAACAGGAGGAAATTTGCAGTCCTGATACCAGCAGAAAACTCCTCCATGAATCAGTCTGTTTTTAAGATCCTCTTCATTATACAGTAAAGGTCTCATAGGTCAGTCTGTTGTTTTACTTTTTAAATGAGAATGCCATAGTCCAGCTCATAACAACAGTGAGGTACCAGCCCTCAGCCTAGTACATTTGTTTTTCCAGGCAACTGAAGAAAAAAACCCCTTTAGTGGGTTCAACAAAGGGAACCAAAGATAATTGTTTATAGTATTCAGACATGAAGGTGACTCGTGGATGTTTATGCTTCCCAGACTGGGAAATGTTATTCAAGGGAGCAGGATGTTTTGAGCCTACAGCATCCTATTTTATTTCTGTAAAATAAAACTCCATAGTATCACAGGGTCAATAGTTTTCTTCTGCTGTTAGCCCCTAAATTCTATTAAGGAATTCTTGAATATTCTACCCCTGCCTCTTTTCCCTTTTTCATTTTTTTGTTTTGTTTGCTTGTTGTTTGTTTGGTTGTTGTTTGTTTTGCTTACCAGATATAGAAATGCTTCTCTTAAAACATTGTAGTCAGTGAGTGTCTGTAGCTGACACTGGATAAAGTTGTCATTATGATTTAGGATTTCACTGATTGTGTTTTATTATTTTTATATTTTGCAAGAGGTTTTTAACTTTCCTTTTGTGTGTTCATGGAATTGTTTAAAGTGAAGGAGCTTTGCCATACTGAAAAGATATTGAGCAGAGCCTGTTGTTATTACCATGCAAGCCAGACAGTCTGAACAGTCCTAGCCAGATGTAAATCCACAATTATAAATCACCATGTGAAGGGGAATAGCAATCACTGCATTTTGATCTATCACCACAATACTTTTCATATAAATATACTGATCAGAATAGGAAATTTAGGTGTATTTTCTGTGTCTTTATGCAGTAAACATCTCTTTGAAGCACCATTTCTGCTAGACATCAAGAGTATCTCTGAATTAGAACAGCTCACAAAGAAGAGATGGTGCAAGCCTTATGCACAGCAGAGGGATTTAAAAAAAAACACAAAAAACTTGCTGGGTGGCAGAATTGTGTAGACCAGTAAAAATTCTACAAATTGGGGTGTACAGCATGTGTAGGTGTGTAAATGTAATGCTTAAATAGTTCCCTCTGATTCAAAGAGAAGGGCTGTCCTGGGAGCTATGGGGCAATCAGAGTTTCGTCCTTACTTTGCCATGGATTTCTGTGGTATTTTCTGCCAGTCATTTAATTTCATTGTGCCTAAGTTTCTTCATGTGTAAAATAAATCCTTCAAATACAATTGGATCAGCTTCATACAGCAAATTACATCTGATGCTGAATCATGTCTTTTATCTCTCTATCTGCCTGCTTATTTTTATTGTGAGCTCCTCAGGGCAAAGACTATCACTTGAAGTCTCATATATAATAAAAGTGTCTTTAGCACCACAGATCCCGTTCTCGGGGACTGGAAGCTTAGGGTAATAAAAATAAACAAATGTGATCAGCCACGGGAATTAAAATAAAGTATCCAAAGCAAAGAAAATCTATACTTATGACCTTCTCTCATGAATATACTGGCCCCCAGAACAGATACAGTGCTCAGCTGCATCCCTGGGCAGATGTAAAACACTTCATTGTTTGGCCAATTGGATGTGTTAAGAAAAGCTTTCTTGCCACAGCAGAGCCACGTAAGAATAAAATAAAGACTGTGGACTAGGAAATGGGGTAGTTCATGTTTCAGTGACCTTAACAAGGGTTTGGAAAGGAACATTAATATTCCTGAACCTCTATTTTCATTTGTAGGAGCAGGTTGGCTAGTGTAAACATATCTGAGCTGGAGAAAAATAGGGGGGAAAAAAGGATTTTTCTGGTGACACAGACACTGGAAAAGAGAGCTGAGAACACAAACAGGTCTGCCTGTTTTCAGAGCCAGGGCTACTAGCCAGGATTTGTGGCATACTCACATAGCAAAGAAAGACTTATTTTAAAAGTTCTATTTCTTAGAAGACAGAAGCTAAAATTTTATTCTTACTGAAAATGTCATCTCCTGATACAGAATAGAGATACAACCTGAATAGGAACATGACAGGGATTTGGTCTGCTGAGCAGTTGCAGAGGATGTTTACCATACTTCATCTGGTCAAAAAACTGAAGAATGGCAAAGATGGAAACATTTTCTTTGTTTAATGCCTGTGTTTGCTAGTTTTGAACATTATTTGCAAATAAATACAGAGGAGATAACAGGCTTATTAACATGCTTGAGGATGGTGGGAGGAGGTGAGGGGTCACTGAGGTCAGTCCCTGCAGGTTAAGCAGGAGCCCTTTGCTCAGACAAAGCTCAGTGTCTCCCATTTGAGCTGGTTGCAAGTGCAGAGCCCAAGGTTGTGTCCTAATGATAAGCTCCTGGTACACTGCTCATTATTTTTCATACATATTAAGCTCATTTTGCTCCCAGAAGAGGTCTCTGGGGTCAGCAGACACCGATGCCTGCTCCCTTCTTTGGCATTAATGTCTGCAGCGGTGGGGGCTCAGCAATTCCGCTTGCTGGGCCCACGTTTTAAAGAACATTATTTTCTTCCAGAAAAACATTTCAGTTCTTGCAATCAGTGCTTGTTTCTGTAAATTAAGGAATGAATTGTGCCAAATTGTTCTCCTCTTCTTCTCTCTTCTAGGGTTATTTGCAATGTAGCTTATGCTACTGTCAGTACATCCACTCCGTGCTTTACAGGAAAATGAAATCATTACACACAACACAAATTGCCAGACCTCTTTCATAATCACACACTCTTAATTGGCATGTAAGCACCAAGATCCCTGTAATACATGCAGTAAAATGTCTCTGACTCTTTTTTTTTCTGCCAGGTTGAAAGGTCAATGAGAGTATTTTTCTTTAATTTGACAGGCACACAAGAAATAATGCAAGACTCATTTATGGTCAGGTAATGCACAAAGAAATCTATAAATCAAGCTAAGGGGAATATTAGATCATGCTCATATCTGAACCCATCTGGCTTAGTTCACAAAAGAATCAATATGAGGCAGAGAGCTCAGTATTACTCGTGATTTATGCTCTTGCATCTAAGGGGAGAAACATTTGCAATTTTTAAGTCTCTTCATCTGAAACAAAAGGTGAAAAAGAAACTGTGGTTGGCTATTCCAACACATGCATAGGTAAGTGATGTGGTGACAGATTACAGCTGCGGGGGGAAAGGATGCTTCATTCTGCTTAATGACTCAGCACATTGTTTTAGTGTTTTTATCTTCACATCCCTCCCCCCCCAAAATTATCAGTACAGAGGTATTAAGAAATAAAATTGGCTAGATTTCCACAAGTTTGATACTTGTAAATGAATTGCCATTGATAGTTCATGGGCTCAGTACTGTTGGAAAATACAGCATATTGTAACATAGAGTTTTCTTCACTGTCTTCTTTCAAATATTACTTTCACTAATAAACCCCTAAACACCTAAAAACGTGCTATGGCTAAATATTAATCCTGCCCCATACCATCGTATACACATAAGCTTTTGATCCTTTTGTGAACACCCAGGATTTACATGAAAGATTTCTACTTCTCTCCTACATCTCTCAACTAAATAAAATCTCCAGTTGGCCTCGAGTTGAGCCTCCCCAAGAGGCAGGAGGAGGAGGAGGAGTGTCAGACAGCACTGCTGAATGCTGCACCAGGGCAGGGGTGGGAGGCACAGGCAGAGCACAGATCTCACAAAGCAATTAGGGTATGAAAAACACACTGCAGTGATGGGTGCCATAAAAGTGTCAGGGGAACTGGGGCAAGTAAAACATCCATTTCAGCTTCAGTGATTTGTTTTACATACAGTGCTAATATCCTTCATACAAATACCAAATGCAGTTTAATTTCAATCTTGGAAGCCATTTAGGCTGAAGTGAGAGCCTGACATATTTTTCTCCCAGCTAATGTGTACAAGAAGAATCAATAAGTTTCCCAGTATAATTTGATGAATTATTACATCAGACATTATTGATCCAGTCAAAGAAGAAGGAGGTCAAAATAATGAAAATCAGTTGGTTGTCATTAGGAATGCTTGGGATATTCATTTGGAAAAGGTTGATAACTAAAATGGTCTATGGGCTTTACACTTATTGATTTAATAAATAGAATAAGCCTTGCTGATCCAAAACAAGGTTACTTGTATAGGTGTTTCAGGGGGTTGTGTTGCTGAAAGCCAGTCTATATGTCTTCTGTATGTGTTTAAATTATATTTTAGTTCAGCACACTGAAAGCATTCATTTTAAACATCTGTTCCTTTCAGCCACAATTTTCTACTGCACTTTGCTGCCGAGAGCCCTTAGACTTCATTCTGGTGGTAGGCTTAGTACTCTTTCAAGTATTCAGTTCAAAGTTTTTAATATGTTTGGGTGATTATTAGTAACAAATACATTCATTAATTTGCACACACTTTATAAACACTGGGAAGTATTCAAGAGCCTCCCACACAAGAGGCAATTGTGTTGGGGTTGTGTTATTGACTCCTACTTGGATAAGTCCTTCTAACAGAGAATTATAGAGTGTTGCACATTTCAGTCCAAAAGACTAAAAAATGTTTCAAGAACATGACTGGCAGTTAGCAGAGCTCACCCTCTGTGGAAACCCAGGGCACTGGGAATATTTCTGTGTCTGCTCTGGGGTGCCCTGACCCCCAGGGCAGCACTGACTTTGACCCTCACTCTGGAGAAAGTTTCCCAGACTTCAAGACAGACTGGAATCCACAAAAGTGTGAAATAGATTATAGAGAGCAGTGTAGGTGTATCACTTGGTGAGAAATTTAGGGTTTGGGGTTTTTAGTGTGTTGTGGATGGCAGCAAGATGGAGGGCACAGGGTGTCATCCTGGGTTTCTTCATGCTTCTTCCTTCTTCTCCATGGGTTTGGGTGGCATTTTGTAATTGGGCAGAAAAGTCCCCACTGGGGGCTCTGTGGGATCAGTTATTGGGTTAAAAGGGAAAATAATCCAGGTGTCAGTTCTTAATTGGAGAGTTTAGTCTTAAAAGACCTTGGAACAAGAGATTGTTGGCCATGTTGTGCCTTCTAATGAAAAGGTGCTGAAGTCACCGTAGTGAAACTGTTTTACTGATAAATAATGAACACCTGAGTCTGAACATGAACTACTGTCTCAAGTGCCTTCAATCCAGACCCAACAACTGGTACTGCCACAATCCTCCATGGCAGGAAGGGGCAGCCCTGGAGGCACTGGCGGCCCATGGCTGGGCACTGCAGAGCCCTCAGCACCGCACTGGCAGGGAGCTGAGCCTGCCCTCTCTCTCCACACACCAGAGAGAGAGAAAGGAGCTGGATTGGGATTGATCTGGGGCGACACAGTCAGGATACAATATCCACAGCTTTCCCTCATCTTGTCTTCCTACCATTGGAGTCTTTTCTACTTAGGGCATCCCCTAGTCTTGGTTAATTCCCTCACTAGCTTTACTGTCTGGGCACTGTCTTCTTTCCTTACTTGGAATTATTCCAAACTCCCTACCTGGGGTTCACTTTCCCTTTTTGCAATCTCAGCCTTCCACTTCCATTTTGCTCCATTTTGCTTTTGCTGTTACCACGGTGTGCAGCTGCCCGTGCAGCCGACACCGCGGCCTCACGCCCTGGCTGCTCCCCGGGCCCGGCGTTCCTTCACGCCCTCAGCAGCCCTGAGTGCTCCATGAGCCCAGCGCTCCCTCATCCCCTCAGCAGCCCTGGGTGCTCCATGTTCCCAGCGCTCCCTCACGCCCTCAGCAGCCCTGGGTGCTCCATGTTCCCAGCGTTCCCTCATGCCCTCAGCAGCCCTGGGTGCTCCATGTTCCCAGCGCTCCCTCACGCCCTCAGCAGCCCTGGGTGCTCCATGTTCCCAGCGTTCCCTCATGCCCTCAGCAGCCCTGGGTGCTCCATGTTCCCAGTGCTCCCGGATCACGCCCTCAGCAGCCCTGGGTGCTCCATGTTCCCAGCGCTCCCGGATCACGCCCTCAGCAGCCCTGGGTGCTCCATGAGCCCGGTGCTCCCTCACGCCCTCCACAGCCCTTGGCTCTCCCTGGGCCCGGCCCGAGGGCTCGGCAGCAGGCCCACCATGGCTGGGAACGGGCTGCAGCTAACACAAGAGATCGGCTCACCCCACTCCTTGCAAGGGCTCTGAATGCTCTCGGTAACAGCAATACCCACCAGCTGCTAGGAGGGAAGCAATGGACCTGAATGCGTTTCACCTGCTCTCTCTCTCAGGTGGCATTTTGCTGGTGCCATCGGAGCAGACCGGAGCATTGCCTCTGGGAAGGGCAATTTAACTGAGCACACAATACAAGTATTATTGCTATAGCCCTGAATTGCAGAAGAGAGTCAGAGCTCTGCTGCATCTCTGGGAGTTTGGGGATGATCACATCCCATCTGCTTCAAATGTCCTTCTAGCACAGGAAATGTGTATGTGCAGATAAGGCTCATTGCAAGTTAAAAGTTTTTACTCTGTCTTCTTTCCTCACTTGGAATTACTCCAAAATTTCTCTTGAGCATGAGAAACGAAATATGCTTTTCTTAAGGTCTTTAGGAATTCCTTGCTCTGGTTCTGGTGTAATAAATACCAGCTGACATTTGAGTTGACAGTAGTTAAAAAGCCTTAAAAAGCCTGGGCCACACAGGACAGCAGTACAGTGTGAAAAATTAAAACATCCGTGGGTGCTGCAAGTAGAAGGAGATCCTGAAAAAGAATCCTATATTTCATCCCAATCATTCTTCAGCATGACCAGTGCCTAAAGATATGTGAGTTTTCCCTTGCCAGCAGCACATCTAGCAGGCACAGAGCTGCCTAGGAGTTAAATAACCAGGGTGACAAAAGTCATCTCCCAGACAGGTAGAAAATGATTCGAGCTCTATGGCACATGACTGGATTGATCATACCTGCTCTGCACTAATTTGAAGATACAATAGCAGGGCACAGAAAATTGTACTGGCTAACTCAGTGTAACGGTATCACAGCCTCTCTACTGAGCTATAGTTATGAATCTCCTTTAGACAGCACAATGCAACTTTTCCTTCTGGACAAGATCCATTCTCTTTTGTCACCTGCTCTATAAGAAGAGACCCGGACCATCATTATCCCAGGCCAACTTTATAGGTTCTTTTACCTGCCCAAACTGGTTCATCCTAGAACTCACCAGAATGAGCAGCATTAGAATGAGAAGAGCTGACTGGGGTGAAATAGCAGAGAAACACTAACTTACAGTTCCTGTACATGCTGCAAGATGAAGCAGTGTGTTCTGAGTTACAGCAATGGACATGGAAAAACTTTCTGGTCCCTTCTAAACAGCCCAAATTTCACTGAGCTGAGGTCAGGATGTAAAGTATAATACAGAGAGTGCTTAAAGAGCCACTGCTAAACATTTTCTTTGCTTTCCAGGCAGGGATTTCAGCTCTGGACAGTTACATGCAGTAATGGTTTAGGATTAGATTAAGAAGTACTTCATGCTTAGGATTACACCCAAATTCAGGGAAGCTCAGATCCCTGAGGAGCAGTCATAGCCTACAGCAGAAAGGCAGCTGTCCTGGGCATGGTGAGGTGCTGAGCACTGGGCTCCTAACAAGGCACCAGAGAGTCATTGGGTGTCCCTCTCCTGAAAAGAGAGATGATTTCCCCAGTGAGGAGCTGGTATTTGTACTGCAGTCGGGTCACAATGTTTGTATCTCTGTTAAAATGGCACATTACTCCCAACACCGGTATCTTTCTGGCCACAGAGGCTAAAGTAGTATTTCTTGTTCATACTTTATGTGGTTTTTTTCCTACAAAGCTTCACTTCTTTATTGTTTCTTATTTAGAAGCTCTGAGTTATGTAAATAAAATGTGTGACTTTTGCCTTTCCAGGGGCTGGAGCTAAGTTAATGCAGAGCAGTGCCAAGGAGCAAACGGGGTTAGAGCATGTTTTAAATTGCCATTTTCTTGCTTGTAATTTATTCTTCCTATCCCTAGCATTCCTCTGCAGAGATATTTATAAAAATAGGTGTTCCATGCACTGTATATCACAGGTTTATTTAGGATTGTTGTTGAAGATTTACACTGCTCAAAAGAGCAGTCAGAGCAGATAATTCCATTTGCAAGCTTCAACAAAGTGTTCTGGGGAAAGTGCTGTTATCACCGTGAAGAATTTTAATGATGGCAGGGTTTACAGACAACTTCTTTGGCAAACAAGGCTGCAGCAAGATAACTCAGCAAGTTCCTTTGCCAGAGGTGGCTTTGTATTTTTGCTGCTGCCTGTTAAATGCACCTTACCTCCACCTCCAGAAGTTTCAGCACCGTGTCTACCCTGCCATGCTAACCTTCCTAAACATAAAATACCTCTCAGGGTCTGACATAAAAGGGTTGCTGGGCACCTCACAGACCAGCCACTGCTTCTTCTGTTATAAAATTTCTTGTTAAATAAATGTCTTTTGGCTTTGCCGTTACAATAAAGACCATGATAATTTTACTAATAACCTGATATGATTCAATGTGCTCTCTGGAGAAGCTGGGTTAAAATACTTCTTATTTTCTGGGAGATTCCTCATTAATTCACATCTTGCTGACCACAAGTTTCAGTATTGCACAAAATTAATAAATACTACCAACTAATAATTAATAATTATTACCAATTAATAATCCATTACCAACTGTTGGAGGGAGTGAGGAAGAGAGGAGTTTACAAGTTGGTAAGACCTTTCACCTCACAGTCCTCACCTCCACAGTCCTCTGGAAGGGGACCAGAGACCCTTCCTACACAATTTACACCTGCAGTAACATTCCAGAGGGATGTCCATGATATTATTATGTGCCATATATTGCAGATAATGTGTAATGATAACACCGTGCTAGATACTGCAGTTACCCTGCTTAGATTCCTGTCCCTACAGAGAAACTGCTTTTCTGTGTCACAGCCTTGGTAACCCCTGAGGAGCCTCTGCCTTGGCCACCTCAGGGGGCTGTAGGCTGTGCCACTGCTGAAAGGGGAAAAGGGACTCAGTGTCTGCGGCCTTCCCTTCACAATTCTTCACTGGTTCCTGGAAAAGGAAACTTTTGCTGCTCCTTCTCATATTGTTCCTTTTCAGCAAAACCATCAGATTTTGGCGTTGTCAGTCTGGCATCCCCTCATTAGCACTGGGAAAGCTCATCAGTGTGATTCTGTGTATATTGCACTGGAAACCTTGCAAGATGCCACAGAACTCCCCTGTGATTTGTTTCCTTTCTCTCATTGCTTTTATGTTGTCGGCTAGAACAAAAGGAGTTTCAGTTAATTATCTGTGTATTTGCTGAAACCACTAACCTACATCCCAACTAGAACAAAACAGTTGCTTGACTGAAGTTCTTGGCAGATTTAAGCACCTTCTGGTTGTAAGTTTAAAAAAAATATATTCCCATTTTCCAATTTGCATATTCAAATTTTCTTATACAAAAATAAACATTGTAATTTTTTTTACTATTCTCCTGTGCCTAAGGAAAAGGAGGATGATTCAGTATGTGGAAAACTAACCTGAAGTGTGGAAGGTCCAAACTCATCTTCATTTTGTCCACAAATTTCCCATTTTGTAGGCAAGTTCTTCAATTTCTCTCTGTCCCAGCTTTACCTCTGTAAAAGGCAGCAACAGCATTGTTTCCACAACTACAGATTGTGAAAAATCTCAGCTATTACAGTGACAGGAACGGTGCTGGTGATGAAATAGATAAACTGTACTGTAAGAACACAACATGGAGGCATTTAATCTGGTTTAGTGTTTTGAAAATACATGTATCTCCATGAATATGACTTTCTTTCAGTGCCATTCTGTTTTGATGCACTGTTCCTTCGTTGAATCTATTTCCTCAGTTCACTACCCAAAATATAGTGAGAAGACAGCTCAAAGACACTATGCCAATGTCACGCAGCGCGCAGGATGAGATGGCTCCAAGTATTAACTTCTTGAGTTGAACCACCACCAAACAGCAAATCATAGCTCTAGAGTTTCAGGAGTCATTTCTTCTGCACAGTAGCACATGACATAACTGGAACTCAATTAATGTTTCCACTGAATTTTCATAGATCTGTGCCCTTGCATGCAACATCAGACAGATCACATGCAAAGTCACAGCCACCTCACTGATGGATACAAACTGAATGTCACCATCTATGCACCCATCATGTTGTCCTCACCCTTGATGGTAATTACATGTGATTTTTTTCTCCTCTTGGGGAAAAATTAAACAGCTGCAAGATGTGGAGGTCTTATCACGTGTGTGGAGTGAGAGGGTTCAGATGTCTCTCTTCTGGCAGATAATTGCTTCGTTTAATGAGGAAGTTTTGTAGTGTTTTTAACCATTGCTTCTGTGCCTTGTTTAATTATTTGCATATGGCATCATCAAGTTAAAAAGAGTGTACACATTCAGAACTTCTTCTCAGTCTTGTGTTAGACATTAATGAAAAGAAGCTGAGGGTAGGTTTCTCACTAATGATGATGGAAAATTAGTTTCAAAACCCCAGAGTTGTCTTGCAAGATACACCAATGATATATAAAGGTCCAAGGAGAGAAATTCAACACAAAATATTGCCTAAGCTCTTTTGGACTGTTTCTCCTAGAGATCCTTTTCCCATTTAATTTGTAGTTAGGAGGGAGGACAGCAAAGAGTAAACCCAGAAGGTTCTCAGAGATTGCAAGCCTGCAATACTCCAGCAAGCGAGCGAGGCTGATAAACAGCGCAGGCGAGACAGCGAATGCCAGCGTGGCATATCCAGTAAAGGTTACACGCCTGGAGACCTGCAGCAGCACACAGATTCATGGCTTGTTTTAAGTCTTGAGCTAGTGAAAAGTTGAGTGTCTGGAGAGGAGCAATGCTTTATGCATTAGTCATAACATTTGGAAGGGCAGCAAATCCACAGGCACAGGAGGCACAAAGGCACAAGAAAACAGTTGCTAGTCCTTCTCATTCTGCAAGGTGCAGCCTCCAGTTATTCCCAGGCACCTCAGCCTAACAACAAGCACCCAGTTCAGAGAGGACCATGCTCTAGCTGCACTCTGTGCTACCCTCTGCCTCAGTATCTCGTCTGTAAGCTTGTGTATTCTCTGATAAGGTTGTTGGAGTTCAGCAGTTATTTTAAGTGTGAGGGGAAGAGACAGTGTTGATCATGAGGAGTGACTGGTTCAGTCAGTAGTGACCACTCATGCAAGCGTGTAATACAAGCCACACTTAGCAGTAAGGGAGCTGTTTGCCCAACTTCATGTTTTCCTGCAGCTAAATTGGGAAGAGCTTCAGGAGGGAGGATCAGGTGATGCTGCTGGCATGGCTCAACCATTTCAACACATCAGATAGGTCTTCAGTTTGGGGGGTTGTTTATTTTCCTGAGCAATAGACTCCTAATTTTTTGTTGAGGGCAAATAAGTCTATGGCAATAAGGCTGCTTTTTTTAGGTAATGTTCAGAACAGTTTAGAAATAGCCCATATACACACCCAGAAGAATGAGAGAATTCAGTCTGAGAATTCCTCCACCACACAGCTGCTGCTCACTACCTACGCTTGCTGTTTGCATTGTCTCCTATGTCCCCTGGGTTATCCCTTTAATGGCTTTGACATTAAACACCTGAATAGTTGCTCAATATACAGAATAGAAAAAAAAGATGAGGCAAGGTGGATAAAAGATAAATGGAGGTGACAAAGAAGGTAGCACTAATGGTTCAAACCAAAATAGCTCTTTTTATGTTTGAGCAGGTCCTTAAGACACAAATGCATCACAACCATTAGCCATAAGATGCACAGTTAGTCTCAGTGCTCTCAATTCACTTTGTTTTACTGATCTCCAATATTTTACACACAATTATGATTCTGTAGTTACAGTTTAGTTATGTGAGAAAGAGGCTCTAAAGTGTTCTTGCCACACAGTGTGTGCTGGAATTGTGTTTAAACCAGAACTAAGGGTTTGAAGAGGTGCCAGGTCCTGTTTGTTTTGCAGTCAACATTTAGCAATAATAAAGTCATGATGCCACTTTAAAGGGGTGAAAAATTCACCTGTAGGAACAATCAATAAAATTTGAATCAATAAACAATTTGGAAGAAAAAGTAAGGAACTGTAAGCTGGGAAAAGCCAGAATAAAATCTAAAATAGTGCACTTAACATCCCTGTTCCACCTGAGTATTTTGGGGATCTGACAGTGGTGCAGCCACTCTCAGGCACACACAGCAAGGCAGCATTTGGGCAAAGCTGTCGTTTTCCCTGTGGTGCATGTACATAAACTCTAGTCACTGTTAGCCCTGAAGAGGGCTGCAGAGCTGCAACATTGCTGTCTGGAACCACAGGAGTTCCTCTGCTGCCTTCTGCACTTTGTTAAATTAAACTTTTCCAGCAAGATGTGACACCCAGAGCAGCACAGTGAAGTTTTTGTTCTAATCACTGTTAGTGCTAGTGATCAGCCCACACACTGCTAATTGCAAGTGGGGTAGAAATAATGTGCAGCCTGACTTGACTTTAGAAAAAGTGTATTTTCCTCAAATCCTACACTGTTATTCCTCTATTGGAGTCACGCAACCATGAAGTGTCATGATGAGGCAGCAGAACAGAAAAGGTAAAGATTTCAGGATTTCAGGCTCTGGATGTTTTCCTCTTGCCAGGATGAGTAAAGGCATCAGTCTGAAAAGTGACTAAGGAGACAGAAGTTGCTGCTTTTAGTGAACTTGAGCCAAACCAGGCCAGTGAGAGGATTCCATGGGGAATTCACCCAGAAAAGCTGAGCTGTGTTGCTGTCAGCAGCCCCTCTCTCTGTGTGAGCAGAGCCCACATGCTCACTCCTCTTTAACCCCAACCACGCTGTCAGGCAGGGCAGAATTGGCTCTGTCAGCCGTTCTTGCTGAGATTAAAAAGCACAAAATCTGGTGTGTATCCTAACTTAGTCTAGCTAAAAGGTGTGGAGTGGCTGGGCAGGACCTGGATCAAACTAAGGGAAATTTAAGGAAGAATACTCCTCCTTCTTAAAAACCAGACTTCTCTCTGCTGAGAGATTTTATGGTGTGCAGTTAGTGTGACCACATGATACAGCTCCAAGTTTTTTTTCCTAGAGTCTTGAGCCCTTTAGAGGGTCTTGTATTAATACATTTGGGTGTCCTTAGGAGTGTTTTGTATCAATATATTTACCATGCAACATGTATGTATTATGAAATTATAGTCATATTCACAATATTAGTTTTGGCAATATAGGACACATTATTTATCTTTGTGGAGGAAAGCATCCCTTACATCACAAAATTATGACCTAAAAATACATTTTGAAATAGGTATCATTTTATTAAAAAGCCATTTTGGCCAAGAAAATTGACTTGCTCTAAACAAAACCACAAAACTATATAAAATAACAGAGAGGTGACTACACTTTTGTGGGCATCTGAGCATAAAATAGTGAAACAAGATTACCTCTCAAATGAAGGAACTCAAGGGCACTTTCTGTCACCTGCCTTCTGCTCTACCTATAGAACAGAGAAATAACACTAGAGAGCACCTGAGTCAGGTAAAGAAAAATCAGTGGCATTTCATTTTTACTGATTTCGAGTGTTCAAAATTCTTGAATGACACTCTCCAAAATAATGAGGTTTAAAAATAGTAAATGTCATAAATGCTTTCTGGTTTTTATTCCATAATCAAAGTAATTGCAACACTATTTAAGGTTAAGTGCCTTATTATTAATCTTTCATTACCTGTGATTGAATTAAGGGCCAGCAGCATTCAAACCAGTTGTGCAGGCACTTGCTAGCTGTTACTACCTCTTTTTTAATATAAGTAGCACAACTCTGTTGTCTCCAGGGACTCTAGCAAAACATTAGCTTTTGTAACATGACTGGAAAGGTACCAAGTTTGGGTTATTTTCAGTCTGTGGGAGTAAGTTCCAGAAAAAGAGCTGGTTGGGGAATTCTCCAGCAGAAGGTTTTTCAGCAAGAAAATGCCCTTTTCGCACAACCAGTGTTTTCTATGTGGAAAAAGAAAATTTTTAAAAATACATTTTTCCCTAGGAGAATCAAAACAAAGGCTGGCCCAGCTGCTGCCTGCTACACACTCCCCAGTTCCACTTTGAGCAAAAAGTGAGTTTAACAGCTGCTTTCCAGGCAGGCTGCTGGAGGTGAACAGTCCCAGCTCTCTGTCCTCCTGGCATGTGCCAGCTGCACAGGGAGAGGAGCAGGACAAACTGGCGAGGTTTAGAGCCCTCCACATTCCTGGTGAACCTCTGCCAGTTCCCAGGTTTGCTGCACAGCTCTCCAGGTTATAGCAGCCACCCACAATGAAAATGCTACTGCAGGGCCCAAGAAATTAAATTTTTCTGAAAATCCATTTCTACAAAAATGTCACTTTGACATTTTGTCCTAGTTCAATACACCTGCTTTCCCTGGGGAGCAGAGTTTCTGGTTTTGAGAGGATTCTGCCCACGCATGGCAGGCTCTCAGAGACTCCCCCTGCCACCACTGCTGTGGGTGTGACAAGGACACGGTGCCTGGGTGACCCTGCTGGCCACAGCCATGGCCATGGGGAAGGCTGACCCAGAGCTGAGGCCTCTGCAGAGGTGCTGGGCTAGCTGAGTAAGCAATTAACAAACCAGCCTTGAAATTAGAGCTGAGATCAGAAGAAAAGCTCACATCCCTCTATCACCGGAGCTATGAAATGTTTATTCCAACCACAGCACAGAAACATGGGTTTAATGGCACTTAAATATATTGGTGTTTTACAGCATCCTAGGACATGAATATATTCATCTCTTTGCTTAGTCGCAGGAAATTGCAGTGATGGATTGACATCATTTTGTAATTGCATGCGATGCACAACCAAAACAGAGCTCAGGCAGTGAGCTGCATTCTAACCAAACACTCAGGATTTGTTAATAATGAAAGTTCAGCTAGCTTGATATAAGAACTGCATATATAGGATGAAATATTAACTTATTATGCTTCAGTTGAGGTTTTTAAGGTAGTCTGATTCTCCTTGAATGCATGTGTTTATCATTATCAGCCTGAACACAACTAGCACTCTTCAAGGTTTCTCGCTGAAAAGAAATTGAGCGTGCAAATACTCTTTCATCATAATCACACTGACTGTGCAGGGTAATTCATAAAAGAGCCAAAAATATATTGAAATTCAATATTATTTTAGTCCAAATCAATATTAATAATTGTTTGTATTTTAAAGTGAAATTTACAGTTGAAAAATGTACAGAGATCAACCCATAGTTGCTAACACATCAAATTTTCCTATTAGACTTAAAGGCACAGTAATTTTACTTCAAAATGTTTCTTATAAAGCAAGAGAAGCCATTGATCTGTGAAAACAGCTATCTATTATTTATGTGAACAACATTAGAACAGATTTTAATTATAAATGAGCTGAAAGGTCAGTAACTATTTTATTTTTAAGGTCTTGATTTTAAATTTGGATTGCTTAATAAAAATATTTATGTGGGACAGCTCCCAGTGGAAATTGCACAGAAGGATTAGGCACAAAACACTGTCAACAGTCAAACCCCGATACTATTGGTACCTTTTACAGAACCATTAAATGTGATTACAAGAAATTAATAATAATTTCTTTGATCTTCAGCCTTAGAATCATAGAATCATAGAATGGTTTGGAGGAGACCTTAAATATCATCTAGTTCCAACTAGATCTCCATCTAGTTCCATTATTTTGAATGTGAATGCCTCGATTTCTGTACCAAATGCAGATAATTTGAGTTTGCAGTGATGTTATCTGAGCCCTCAGCCAGAACTTGGTCAGTGTCAGCCCACAGGAGAGATGGCACAGGGAAGGGGTGAATAACCCTGTGTTGGGAAGGATGAAAGTTTGACAAGAAAGTCTCACAGATATGTGTGCTTAGCAGAAAGATTTTTAAATGTAGAGTCTGATGAAGGAGTAGAAATGAAAGCAAGTTTTGATATAGAAAAGAATTGCTGAGCCAGTCTTATTGGATAACCAAGGAGGCAAAGGGTGTGTTAGTTAGAAGGGGTTTTTATGGCTTAGAGCAAAGGATAAACCCACCCCAAACAAGAAGATGTTTTTACCAAGCTGAAAGATAGCACAGGCAAACAAGTCAGCAAATGTGGCAAGTAGAAAAAAGGTCTCAGAATTTTCCACTGCAAGAAAACTGAAAAACAGCTTCTAGCTTAAACTGAAATGTACTAACTTTTAGTGATTGGAGAATAGTGACATGAATATGGTAATTATAGTAGTTATGATAGGCTAGAGATAATAGTTAAGGTATAGATTGGGTCTACTGTATTAAGATGCTCAGCAAAGAAAAGTATATAATGCATTGTGACCAAAAGAAAAGTCTATAATGCAATGGAACCAAAACCAAAGGGTCTTCAGGCCTGCCTGCAGCTGGAGCTGACAGCTGTAGGGCACAGCTCTGTCACCCACAGCCCTGGACTGCTGTAACCTCTTGGATGGAACAAACTGCATTTTGGAGAGCCCCTGGAGTCCCACATCCCCCATTTTGGCTCTTACAGTCCTGAGTGGCACAGGGCTGCCCACACCAAACAGGAAAATGTCCCTGGTTTGTATTAGATTCCCTGCTTCAGTGTTTGGGCCCAGCTCCCCAGCGTGCTGGTGTCTCAGCAGTACAGCCAGAGCAGTGGTGCTGGGAGCCATGCCAGGGTGGCTGTTTTTCCTCCCCAGGAGAAGTCCTTTGTGTCACAAATACTTGGAGAGTTGCTCCATTTCCTGGAGCAGGCACCATTCTGCCTGTCCACACTACAGCAAAAAGAGGGAGGAAAGGACTGAAGTTTTTAGGACACAATTTTTAGGCTGTGTCTACCTTCTCCTCACTGAATGCAAAACCTAAAAAAGATGGAGTTACAAACCCTGTGTGGAGTCAATAGGGCATGTCCATTCCTACAAGCATCAGTGGAACAACAGGAGGTTTGCTGGTGACATTTAGTGATCTCTGATATTCACAGCACACGGATATGCCTAGCAGCTACTTGCCTTATCTGTTCTTATTACAAATCACACAAAATGGGCTTCAAAATAACTGAATAACAGCAAATCAAATAGTAATATTCTCCCACTGTACCAGCATTACAGGACTGATTTTAAAGAGATTTCATGCCTATTCAGGATGCTCATTACAGCTCAATATCAAAAATTGCATTCTGTTTAAAAGGCAGAGTAGTTGCCCTGATATCCACGAGTTTCCTCCGGCTGCTCTAAGTGTGGAGTGTCTGGAATTCTGGTGCAGAGTACCTTGCAGAAAAGGACAAACTGGAAGTGTATCACATGTAGGAGTCCAAGTTCCTGTACAGTGACCATCACACTGGTGTCTGCTGCCCTGTGTAAATGTGATCCATGGACAACCTTGCAGCTCCTTTCTCACCCAGCCAGCCTTACACCTGGTGCAGGCACCTCCTGAGGAATCAGCCCCATTTCTGAGCACAGCTGTGTCCTATCCCCCTGCTCTGTGCCCTCCTGTTGTTCAAAGCATGCCTGTGCTGCAGCTGCAGGTGGGATTCCACCCCTTCCCAAAGCTGACTTTGCAAAAGGCAAAACTTTTGGAAATGAAGGGGTGTAATGTCACCCTGTTCTAAGTTCTTCTAAGCCTTCTGATGTTTACATTCTTGTAATGAATTTTCTCACACAGTTTTATGTAAATAATTATTGGTTTACATTCTTTTCTGGAGGAAGAGAAATTTGATGCACTGTTGGTTTGTCCAGTGTCATTAGAGAGGTAGCACTGTCATCCTCCAATCCTCTGTCACTTTTCAAAATCTATAAATGTTGGAGTCAGAAAGTAAACTTCCCTTCTTTTACCTTGGAGGTTCCAGTGTCCGTCTCAGCTCTGACATACAGGCATAGTCTAAGTGAAAAGGCACCTTGAATAAACAGATCTTTAATTAGGGAGAAAGCAAATTTCAATAAGAAACAAATTACTCATGATGGCTAGAAGGGTTAAGAGTCAGTATTAGTTGAGAACAATCAAATGTACACCATTACAGAAGGTGCTAGAGCCAATAAAGGAACCCTCTCCACAGCAACATGTGCCATTTCAAGGTTAGAAGAACTATTTTGTTCTTCCTCTAGAAGAACATCACCACAAACCCACACAGTGTGAGTCAGGAGCTTGTTTTCCTTCTGCTTCTGCAGAAATTTTGGTGTATTTTGTTTCTACAATTAAAACCACCCTCACTGGTGACAAAGGTTTTTGTTTTCTAGGTTACAGGGACCATTTCTGTTTTCCCTTTCTTTTTCTTCTTTGCTTGCTTTTGACTCCCAGACACAGATTCTCTGCTTCAGATACTTTTGTCCTTTAGAAAAAGGAAATACCATAGAGGAATCACAAACCTCTGCACTGTATTACATGAACTGCATATTATATATAGTAAAGTTAAGCCATAATGTTGAGGAGGAGGGCCCCACACATATATTTACAAAAAACCACTTGAAATTATTGCTATAAAAACAATTTAAAATCTTGATATCAAGAGGTGTGGCATGGGAATAAAACTTTTACCCAGTAGAAAGGAACATACCAATTTTTTATATACACACACACACACACACACACACACATATATATATATCAGCTGCTCATAAAATCTTAAAGTTTTGTCAGCTTTTCCCCCTTATCATAACACACCTAAAATTGGAAAGAAAAATTAATTTATAAAGGAAAAATTAAAATTTACATTTGCTGCATACTGACATAAAGGAGGAAGGAGGTCTGGAGTAATGACTTGTTTGGTACCCTTGGAAATCCAGCTTATTCCAGGTGTATTGAGCTTCTGAGAGATGACATTTTCATTTGCAATACCTGCTATATGACAGTGCAATAATCTAAAAAACCCTTTGAGGATGTGAGAGTTACTTTAAATAGAAGAGAGATTGAGGCAAGTGGAGGGAAGGGAGGCATTTCAAACTGGGCTGTAATGAGAACCAAGTGGCCAGCTGAATAACCAGAACTTTTCTGCTGTATTTTACAAGAGTTCAGTGTTCTCTACACAGCATATTTCTATATGTAATATTGGATGTGGATAACATGCCTGTAAATCCTGCTGCCAGGCAGTGCCTGGAAAAGTTGGGCTGCTGTGAAAATTGTGTGCCTTCCCCTCCAGTGTGATAAAAGCTGGACAAGTTCATTATTGACACTCGCTGTTTACACTGTCACTGTGCAGTTCCTGTGAGATGGTAATTTGAAACGCAGTAAAAACTTTTTTTCATTTCAAGGGGAAACTGCTTTTGAGATTATGTTTTAGTTTAGGAATAGAATTATAAGCCCTGGAGGATCTTGGAGAGGTGTGTGTTGACTTGCTGGGGCCCTGCTGCAGTACTGAGGAGATTAGTAACACATGAAGCCTGCAACAATTTGCACCCAGAAAGATAGGAGAGAAATCTTCTTGACTTTGAAAGGATTATTTTGGTTGTTTACTGAGTGCTGTCCCTTTTGGTCTTAAATTGTAGATGAAAGTGGAAACCAGAAGTGCCCCCTTCCTATTGCAATGTGTGATGGAAGTGAGAGGAGCAGCTTTAGCAGATTTGCCAGGGCTTTAGGAATGGGAAAAAGGGGTCATACATTACCACTCTTGACTTCAGTCACATCAAACAATACTACAGCTTTTTGCAATTATGCTGAAATTCAGGCTTTGGCACATTATATGGCTTTAATATCCCTTCTGGCACTGTGTGGGTTCAAAGGACAACACTGGTGTATTAGGGAGAGTAGAACTGGACCCACAAATACATGACAAAACAAGTTTCCACCAGAGTTAGAGAAAGTCTCTTACCCTCCTTTCCACACTCTTTTGGGTAAATAGATTGATGTATAGGTAAGCAAAAGAGGGTCCTGTAATTTTCAGGAATCTCATCCATTCCAGAATTCCCCATTTTGCATAATTGGAAGAGATGCTGAAAGCCAAGATGTGTAATGACACCAGTGACTGGAGAACAGAGCTGTTAACAGGCAATAAGTTCTGCCTAATTTGCTGCCACACTGCTGGGGTGCCCTGGTGGATGGCAGCAGAGATGCTCAGCTCAGCATGGGCATCCAGGATCACTGGGATGCAGGAGAGGCTGCTTGGGCAGCAGGGGAAGAGGTGGCAGCTCCTTGGGCTGGTCCCAAGCTCAGTAGGTCCATTTCAGGGTCCTTTGGGTCACTGTGACCCCGAAATTGTTCAAAGTCTCTTTTCCCAGCCTGGTGCTTGAAGAAGCAGTCAGGGCTCTTCATTTCTCGGTCTCAAGGTTGTTTATTGTTCCTTATCTATAAAATTCTCTCTCCTGCCCTGCCCAGGTCCATCCAGCAGGACAGTTCCAGGCACTCTGCCTGCCCCCAGGGCAGTGTTATGGCTTTATACTAAAAACTACGTGTGCAATGTTTACAATTACTGTCCAATACCTGTCACCTATGTTAGACAGTGAGCTTCTACTCTAAACCAATCTGTGAGTGCCAACATCACAGCAGAAGATGGAGGCCAAGAAGGAGAAGGAGAAAGGCTGGACACACCCAGATCCCTCCATCTTGCCTCCTGAACCCCAGTTCTAAAAACCCCAAAATCGACTTTTCCACCCCATAATGACTTCACTGTTATTCTACCTAAACTGTTGTGGCTTGCAGATCTTCATCTAAGGTTGGTAATTTGCTCTACGGGTCACAATCAAACCCACAGGTGTTCTGGGCTCTGTGCCAGGGTCTCTGAGCCCCTGGCAGGGTCCTGGCCGTGCTGGACAGCCAGAGGGATGCTCTGGGTTCCCACAGGTCCTGCCCGAGTGCCAGTTCCTGCCTCTGAGGATTCTCCTCTTGGGGAAATGGAGAGTGTAAAGTAGCACAAAGTCACTCAGGGCATTCCCTCCATGAATTCCAGCTGCTGAACTGGTCTGTGCATCTGGCAGTGCTCAGGAGATACCCACTGGAGCCACCATCGTGGTCCTGAGAACACCAGGCTGAGCCACCCCTCTCCACTCGAGTATTTCATTCCTGATTTAAAAGGATTTCAGAGCTGGAGAAAGCCTCAACTTCTCCATTGATTTCATCAAAGTAGGTTTAATTCCTTTCCCCACAGGAAGGGAAAATTTGAATCCAGATCTTTTCAGAAAAGCATTTTGAGGATGTTTCAGGAATAGGACATTTTGAACAGTTTCAACTTTAAAGTTAGTATTTCACTTTTCTCCAAAATGTGTCATTTCTATTATTACACAGAGAAGAACATAATTATATATGAAGTTGATATAAGCCAGACAAAATGTTTTGATTTGAAATATCACCTGGAAACAAACTTGTCCTTCCCAAACCTCGAGGAAAAACAAAGTTTTTGTTCTATTGATACATGAGCCTGAATATAGTGATAGAAAATACAGCACCCTAAGACGAACATTTAATGAATGGAAGCAGCCACAGGATTAGTAGTTTCCTACTTCTTTCTATGCTAAAGAAGCTGGAGGATTTGGGACATAATACTTAGGAGTCATTTGCATTTCCTATTTCCAAGAAATGCTGACAGATGACTTTTAGCATCTCCATCTCTACTTTTGTAAAACTCCTATAAAAAATTCATTTTGCTGGTGAATATGAATAATGTTTATAAATCCAATCTTTGCTTCTATAAATGTTATAATAAGCCTGATCTAGGAGTCAGGAGTAAAACAGACTGGACACTTGAGTGCCCTCAGTCTTTGAAGCCTTTTGTCTCTGTAAGTGCCTTGAAGCAAGGAAACACATTCCTGGCTTGGCTGCAGAGTGAGAAGTAGCTGTGTTCACACACCCCCTAGAAGCAGCTAATGGATCTGGAAGAGATCACTTCAGTAATAATAGTAAAATTTTTCCTATATTCTTGTAGTTATAATATTCCCTTTTTCTTAATTCAGCTATTTGCCCAGTATCACTATTCCAGTCTCTAACTGTTGGGATCTGTGCTGGTCAGAGTGACTCTGAGATATGCCAGAAAGTCTCTTTTCTTAGTCTGGTGGTCAAAGAAGGAGTCAGAACTCTTTATTTCTCAAGGTTGTTTATTGTATCTTATCTATAAAATTCTTTCTCCTGTCCAGCCAGGGTCTGCTGAGCAAGACAGTCAGAGGCACTCTGCCTGCCCCCAGGGCAGTGTTATCTTCTTGTACTAAAAACTACGTGTACAATGTTTACAATTACTTTCCAATACCTATCACCTGTGTTAGACAGTGAGCTTCTACTCTAAACCAATCTGTAAGTGCCACCATCACAGCAGAAGAAGG